>NW_027361699.1:1390000-2590000 GCF_039654945.1 Dendrobates tinctorius | reverse complement strand
AAATTAACATGTAAGGATTTTTTTTTATTTTGCTTTAGCCCTTTATTGATATGGTGATTTTCCACATTTGCACCTTCATCTTTTCCTCCCTTTCTTTCAAGTGCCATAATGTTTTTTATGTTGAGTCCAACTCGTAGTTTGGAATGATACTAATCATTTTACCACTTATCATGCTGAAAAGTTGTCAAAATTTTTTTTAAGTTCAGTGAATTTCTCTAAAAAATGCAATTTCACAATAGTGTTTGAGGTGCATTTTTATAGCATTCTCTAGCGACTAGAAATGGATTAACAACAGGATTCTCCAGGTCAGTAGCATTACTGTGATGCGATGTATATTTTTTTTTTAGAAGTGGTGAAAAAAAATTAAAAATCATATAAAAAATTTCTTCTGTCCTTTTTTGTGCCCCATGTGTTAGTTTTTCCATAAATGGAGTTTTTTGAGGGCTTGATTTTTGGGTGTAGACCTGAAGGTTTTTTTTATATACAATTTTGGGATTTTGATTGCTTTTTTATGTTGTGGAGAAGGGTTGACAGTTTACTTGCATGATAAATGTCAGAAATTTATAGCACCATTTATGATGTTAGCAGCTGTTAAGGGCCTGTCACACTAAGCGATATCGCTAGCAATATTGCTATAATGTCACTGGTTTTTGTGATGTTATAGCGATATTGCTAGCGATATCGCTATGTGTGATACTTACCTCCGACCACTCCCCCGCTGACAGGTAAGTAGTGACCCCCGACCACTGCTATGTCGCTGGTGAGATCTGCCTGTGTGGCAGCTCACTAGCGACCACTTAGCGATACACCAGCGATCCTGACCGCGTTATATCGCTGGTCGGGATCGCTGGTGCATCGCTAAGTGTGACAGTACCTTTAGAGGCACATGGTGGCTGAAAAACACAGCTAGACACTTCTGGCAATGACGCAAGCTCAAGTCCTGAACTAGCATCCAAAAAAGGACCCAGCATATTGATTAATAGTACATCATATGTCACAAAGGTGTAAAAGGGTTGTCTCATCTTCTTAAATAAGTAAAATTGCAAAGTGCATGTAAAAACATGAAAGCATGGCTACAATTACACAAAAATATGATGCTCTCTAGAAGGTGCAACAGCTGCTCATATCAGAATTTGTTCAATGCAAAAGTGAAAAGGCTCCATGTATGTCAAAAGCTGTGTCACAAAGCAGATTAGTATGTTTCCAGTTCAGTGCCTTCATCACACGGTATCTTTACTCCTAATTACACAATCATATGAGGCATTTTGTAATTTTCTGAGAGCTGTAGGTATCACAAAGTAATGGTTGAGCTATAAAAAAAAGATCAGAAAAGGTTACAAGTAGAGGGATACTGTAATGATTTATCTGTTCTTTTTTTCGGATTGTAAGCCTTAAATGACCTCCTAGTGTTAGATATCCAGAAATGAAACCAGTAATTGAAAAAATAAATCACACGTCTCAAATGAGTTCATCAAGAATGGGGTCAAAGTTTCTCTACATCAGCTAGTTATCTACTGGTTATCCTAGGAATCCTGGTATCAGTCACACACAAGCACTAGAGTCAGCAAACCTGTTCTAATGTTTCTTAGATAGCACTATAAGAGATAGACAGAAAATCTGTATTTCATTTTCTCTTACCATGCTTGTACAATAATTGTACATGGTCATGGAAAATACTGTCATCCAGTACCATGATCAAAACTTTGGTACAATACATTTGTTTTTTTAAAATAGTTCCAATACTAACATTTTTTGCTTTCTTTAAGGGAAGTCCTTTCTACATGGTCTGTTTAAATCTCTTATCATACTCCCTCACCATTCTGCTAGCTATTATCAGAAAATCATGGAAATGGGTGGTGTATTTCACAACATTAATGCAATTTCCTTAAAGAGAAACTAGCATCAGAAAATGACTCATTGTTTACATCATGTTATTGTCTTTTGTGTATTTTTCATTCAATTTGGTCATGCTTTTTCCATATTACAATATTTATTATAATAAATATAAATGAATTCTTACAGTTTTCACATGGGAAACTAGGGTTCTTTAGATTCTAACTTCCTGTTGTTACAGGAAACAACAAATGGTCATTACCCACAATGAGCAGACTCTAATCCTATATTTTGTGTTGAAGTATTTATTGAGTTTGTAAATCAATCATATTTTAGGGAGGAGAGCGGGATCACTGTGACATTGTCTCTTGTAAATAATGGATCCTGTGTTATAAAGATATTATCTGTCATTGTTATCTTGCTTCTGCTAACAAGTTGTCTGCAGAAAACTGTTCCTAAAAGAACAGGATGTATGAATTTTAAAAATCCCCTATGGCTGGTGTGAAAATTGCATGATTACACATTTTATATAAAAATAATAATAAATATGATGAGAAAAAAAACCATTGCAGTTATATTACCAAAGAATACATGAAACAGAAAAATCTGGATAAATAATATTCACTTTTCTGATTAAAACTTTCCTGCAAATAGTCCTGCTTCATCAGATTAATGGCTTGACTATATGCACCTCTACCTCTTCATTGCTTACATTTTTCTACCTGTATGTTTAAACTTAGCAGGGGTTGTGTTAGACATTGCAAAGTTGTCACATTCAATTTACTCCTACCAATCTGACATTAAACATAAAGATAGACGATCAATAGTTTGATGCCATGTGTAATTAAACTCTAGGAGACCTAGTAGGTAAACCAGACTGCAGACTACATGTGCTCGTGCACCATTAAAACATTTATACCTAAACGTGTCCCTTAGGTAAGATTGCATGCCATGCCTTGTTACAGTTCCACAACTTCCTTTGGTGCATACGTTACTCAGTAAATCTATATCTGAACCTAGTCTAGAGTTCAGAAAATATAAGTGTAGCAATCTTGAAATGTACAAATGGCAAGTCATTAACTTTTTTAGCACTAAATAAAGGAGTGGAAATTCCATGCAAACTACTACTCAAGATGGCTATGATTTGTTTTCTCCACATCCTTAACTGGATTTTTAGTTGTTTGATTAACACTTTTTTGTAGGGATTGGTTGGATGTATTTGGACAGGGAGTGAGACAATCACATGATTTTTTTCGTTAAGCTCCATTCAGATGAGTAAGACAGTTGAAGAACTTTTTGTTCAGCAATTGTGTTGACTATACAACTCAATCTGAAAATAGTTGGGACACCACAAAATATAAAGCAAAACAAAAGTACAATTTTTTGGACATCTCTTATAGCCATATTTTATTCTCCACAGAACACAAAACAGAAAGTTGTAATTAGACATTTCTCCACGTCAGATGTAAAAATTAACTCATGTAAAAAGTGATGACTGCAACACAACTTAAAAAAGATGGTACAGAGCCATTTCCCATGTGTAGCATCCCCTCTTCTTTTTCTGAAATTCTGTAATGAGGAGATCAATTATTGATGTTTTCTGAGAGGAATGTTGTCCCTTTCTTGTCTGACATAGGATTCCAGGTGCTCTTCAATTCTGCAAGATTGTTTGCCAGATTGTTTGCTTCATAATCGACCAATTGTTTTCTATTGGTGAAAGACCTGGACTTCAAGTGGTTAGTTCATCATCTAAACTTTTCTTCTTTGAAGCCATGCTGTTGTGAAGTACGTGGTTTAGCATTGTCTTACTGAAACATGTAAGGCCTTCTCCGACAAAGACATTGTCTGGATGGGAGCATGTGTTTTTCTAATTCATCTTGATAATGCTCAGCATTGATAGTGTCTTTCAAGATGTGTGAGCTACCGATGTCATTGGCATTAATGCAGCCCCATACTATCAGAGATGCAGGCTGCTGAACTGTGCACTGAGAACAAGCTTGGCAGTACTCCTTTTGATTTTGTAGGGTATGGCAATTGTTACCAACCATCCAGGAGAAAAAAGCACCGTCCATGAATTTTCTCCCATGCCCGAAGTTTGTACTGCCTGCTCATCTGCTAAAAAGGCTGCCATGTACAGTACAAACAATACCTCTCATGGAAGAGGAGTCCTGTGGGAGCCTGGAGGGTGGTGTCAGAATCAAGTGAAGAGGAGTTCAGGAAAAATGGCGACATTCAGCGAACTACAGGTAGTCAGGGGAGCCCGATGCCAACACGCCGGTGTCCTCTGCCCCTGTGTCCACTGCTCTGGTATCCACTACTCTGGTCTGCTCAGCGTTGTTCTGACTCTGACTGTGACATCTCAGTGCAGATGTTAGCACATTCTCTGTGATAAGACATCACAGAGAGTCAGAACAGCGCTGAGTGCTGAGCAGACCTAACCGGAGCACAATACAATGGAGCACTGACAGCAGGGAATGGGGAGAGGCGAGTAATTGTTTTTTTGTTTTATGAAGAGCATTATATTGGGCCCATTATTCTGTGTGTAGCAATATATGGGGTCATCATTCTGTATGGAGCATCATATGGGGCCATTATACTGCACAGAGCATTATATGAGGACATTATTCTGTCTGGAGCATTATATGAGGCCTGTTATACTGTGCGTAGCAATATATGTAGTCATTATTCTGTGTGGAGAAATATATGGGGCCATTATACTGCATGGGGCATTTTATGGGGCCATTATTCTGTATGGAGCATTATGTGGGGCCTATTGTACTGTGTGTAGCATTATATGGAGCCATTATTCTGTATTGAGCAATGCATGGAGCAATTATACTGCATGGAGCATTATATGTGGCCTTTATTCCGTATGGAGCATTATATGGGGCCCATTATACTGTGTGCAGCAATATATGAGGCCTTTATTCTGTATTGCACAATTTATGGAACCCATAATACTGTATGGAGGACTATGTGGGGCCAAAATACTGTATGGAGCACTATGTAGTGTCGATAATACTGTGTGGAGGACTATGTGGTGTGTTTTATGTTTTTCTTTATGCTATATAATTGTGCTTTATGTTGCTTTCTATTGATAGACTCTTTCATTTAAACATTTGATCAGATTTCTACATTGGTTTTCTATGGAAAACACACAGGGCAGGTAGTATTTTCATCCTCTTAGATTCCTTTCTTTGACAGAGAGCACGCCTATTCTGGTCTTTCGGGGGCATGTCAAATGTCTGTAAAAATTTTAGGGTGTGCGTGAATTTAAGTCCAGGTGTCCCGAATTTTTTTTAGTAGATTGGTAACCCTGGATACGTAATCTGTAGCTTTCATAAAGCGTTTTGTAATTTTGATACATCTTTCTACAGAACAGTTTCCCCTTTATCTGCAGTCCATTTCAAATTAGATTTTTGCACAGAAAAAACATCATTGTTTCTGTATTGTGTTGATATATTCCATCTTCTTTGCAGATGATTGTTGGAAGTATGTCTAAGTGCATGCAATGATTTGTATGATCAAATCATGCCTGTTTTGGATGCAAGACTGCCTCAGGGCCTATAAATCATGTTCATACAATAATTACCACCAGTCTTAATTCTTGTGCATATGGATTTCTCCAAATTCTATGAATTTTTTCTTAGAAATGCTTTACTTGGTGGAATATTCAAATATTTAAAGTTTTGGAATAGATGGATTTACTGTAGATACTACTAGGCCTTGCTGAATTCTGAGAGTTATTTATTCTTGTTTTATATTGCTGATATCTTTAAATATATATCCATGGCTTAAAAAAAGGCCTATGGTCATTAAGTCGAACCCAGGAATATGAAAGGATGAAGAGAAGGGGTTAGATACAGCAATAATGCATGAACTAATTTGCCTGACAAGAAACAATTATTCCATTTTTGCCCCAATCGTCCATCTACTATATCAACATTCAGAACAAAAATGTTATACATGTACATTAAAACACCAAACTACCCAGAACTATAGAGAAATACACATAACTCTCGATAATCAGGAGAACAACAAAGGAAAAAGAGTATAAATACTATAAAAAATAATTATTTTATTAAATAAATTATTTAAAAAATAGAATACACAAATATATTGCCAGAGGCTGCAAAAGCCATATGCTAATCAAAGGAGACCAAAACACATATATTCACTCTTTTAAAATTATGCCAAATGTCCACATAAATGAATACAGATCCTGATTATATCAACATA
This sequence comes from Dendrobates tinctorius, assembly GCF_039654945.1. Taxonomy (NCBI): domain Eukaryota; kingdom Metazoa; phylum Chordata; class Amphibia; order Anura; family Dendrobatidae; genus Dendrobates; species Dendrobates tinctorius. The sequence continues at coordinate 2,583,928 of NW_027361699.1, read as the reverse complement.
AAAAGTGCATAAAGTGCAAACTGCTGCCAAATGCCATGCAAATATGATATTATATGTTAGCAAAGGGACTTACATTACCAGACAGGGTATAGTGATGGTGCTCATGCCGTCCCCAACACATGTTTCATGTGGTCACTTCCTATTACTAGGCCTTACTGAATACTGAGAGTTATTTATTCATGTTTTATATTGCAAGATATCTTTAAACATATATCCATGGCTAAAAAAAGGCCTATGCTCATTAAGTCAAACCCAGGAATATGAAAGGATGAAGAGAAGGGGTTTAGGTACAGCAATAATGCATGAACTAATTTGCCTTAAAAGAGACAAGTATTCACTTTCCGCCACAATCGTCCATCTACTGTATCAGCAATCAGAACAAAAATGTTATACATATACGATAGTATTAATGGAAATTTCTCCTGAAAAAGCACCTAAACCTTTTTTTAAATAAATTCACACATCAAATTTTAAAAGAAAATTTCGAAACTTAAAAAAAAGTCTAAGTGAAATGTAAGGACATGATACTACTTTAAGAACATAACCTAAAGTATTGAATGTTTCTTTGTAAAAAATCTTACCAAGGACATTTTAACTTTGTTGAATAGTACTGTTGGATGTGTGAAGTATAAAAGCAGCCCCAATTGTGGGTAGATGCATAATACCGTATAATAGAGAATTGCTAGATTTAAAAAAAAAAAAAAAAACAGTCACTCTGCTCTCTGGCAGAAACTTAACTAGAGGCTTCGGAATATCTAGGTCACATTTGATTTTAATTTATGTATTTTTCATGCCTTTCTATTTATAACAACTTGCTATAAAGAGAGACTGCTTTCTGTAAGGATTGCTTATAAAGGTGGGTGATCATTGTTTCTTAAACTAAGAATTAAAAGAATTTTTGGTGCTCCTAGTAACTGTAATTCATCAGAGAGCTGTTTATGCTACAATCTGAATTAATAAGCCACATTTACCTATATACTCTATTTTTACTACCCGTGCTTAAATTATACAGGATTGTACACTTCAATGTTTTGAAATGTTTAGGTTACAAAGCCTTCTGATTCATTAAGAAACTTGATAATTATTAAAGAGTAAAGGGTCCCATTACACATTGCGATATTGCTAGCAATATCGCTGTATCGTCACTGGTTTTGTGACGTAGCAGCGATATTGCTAGTGATATCGCTATGTGTGATACTTATCTCCGACCGGCTCCCCCGCTGCTCATCGCTGATCGTGCGAGAACGTCTTGGACAATTTCTCGTCGGGCGCTTCCTGCTGGGCTTCCTGTGGCGCCGACGAGCGACGCGTGGACGCGGGCGGAGGACGTCACGATCGCCGTGTCTGACATGTAAGTAACGACCCCCAACCGCTGCTATGTCGCTTGTGAGATCTGCCTGTGTGGCAGCTCACTAGCGACCACTTAGCGATGCACCAGCGATCCATATCCTTGTCGGGATCGCTGGTGCATCGCTAAGTGTAACGGTACCCTAACTGTCATTTTAATTTAGATTTCACAAATCAATAGTACACATTCAGATAAGCAACTTTTTAATATATCTCTCCTCGACTGATCTTCCATACTCAAAATTCTCAGTTCAGGGATAAAATCTGTATACAGTGAATATGCAGACTGGAGGGAGAGGAGCTCAGCATCTAGCTCGGTGGTTGGTGCTCATAGCAAATCAGCAATTCTGCTACATAGAGGCGATTTGATCATCACCTCTATGTGGCAGAGCCGATCAGGTTACGCAACTTCTAGTCTCCCATGGAGACTACTGAAGCTTGCCTAAAAGTAAAAAAAGTTTTTAAAAATATTAAAAAAATAAAAAAACTTAAAAGTTCAAATCACCCCCCTTTCGACCCATTCAAAATAAAACAATAATAAAATCAAACATACACATATTTGGTATCGCTGCATTCAGAATCACCCGATCTATCAATAAAAAAAGGATTAACCTGATCTCTAAACGGCGTAGCGAGAAAAAAGTCAAAACGACAGAATTACGTTTTTTGGTCTCCATGACATTGCATTAAAATGCAATAACATGCGATCAAAAGATCATATCTGCACCAAAATTGTATGAATTAAAACATCATTTCGGCATGCAAAAAATAAGCCCTCACCTAATCTGAGATCACAAAAATTGGAGATGCTACGGGTCTCGGAAAATGGCGCAATTTTTTTTAACAAACTTTGGATATTTTTCACCCCTTAAATAAAAATTTTTTGACATTTTTGGTGTCTATGAACTCATAATGACCTGGATAATCATAATAGCAGGTCAGTTTTAGCATTTGGTGAATATGGTAAACAAAAAAAAAATCCAAAAAAACCTTTGTGGAATTGCACTTTTTTTTTGCAATTTCACCGCACTTGGAATTTAGCTATTTATTTTTGAGTACACGATATGGTAAAACCAATGGTGTAGTTCAAAATACAAGTCGTCCCGCAAAAAAAAACAAGCCCTCACATGGCCATATTGATAGAAAATTAAAAAGGTATGGCTCTGGGAAGAAGAGAAGGGAAAAACAGAAACGCAAAAACAAAAATGGGCAAGGTCTCCAAGGTGTTAATTAGTGGTATGACTCCACAGAAAGGAATTATATCTGTGCCATAAAAAATGCTAGCAGATTTGATTAAGGGCCCCGTCACACATAGCGACTCACCAGCGATCCCGACAACGATATGAGCTTGTCAGGAACGCTGGTGTGTCGCTACATGATCGCTGGTGAGCTGCCAAACAGCTTAGTCACCCACAGTGTACGTTAAGATACCAGCTCACTGGTGCAGGGAGCTGGTAACCAAGGTACACATCGGGCTTCTAAGCACCACGCAGTGCTTAGAAACCCAATGTGTACCTTGGTTACCAGCTCCCTGCACCAGCGCGCTGGTAACCAAGGTACACATCGGGTTTCTAAGTGTCTCGCGGCGTTTAGAAAGCCGATGTTTACCTTGGTTACCAGCATTAGCTCACTGATTGCTGGTCTCCTGCCTGCCACATGCAGTGATGCGTACTGGCCAGCGGGAGACCAGTGATCAAAAAATGTCCAGGCCATTCGAGGACGATTAACGATACCCAGCGTGGGGGCCGGTCACTGAAAAGTGTCACACTCAGCCATCTCGCTGGTGAGATCACTGTTGCGTCACAAAACTTGTGACTCAGCAGCGATCTCGCTAGTGAGATCGCTGTGTGTGACGGGGCTTAACTCCTTTACCCCCAAGGGTGGTTTGCAGGATCATGATGGGCCAATTTTTACAATTCCGACCACTGTCCCTTTATGAGGTAATAACTCAGAAACGCTTCTATGGATCCCTGTTGTGAACTCATTTTCTGGTATGACTCTGACTTCTGGTGAGGGAGCTGGTTGTGCTGACAGAGGAGTTGTGAGTTATCTTTCCGGGCTCCCTCTGGTGGTGGCAGGAGGTAGTGAAGCTGATATAATTAACAGAGACCTGCCACCTGATAATGAGGAAGAGGATTGGATATCTGGAGTCTCAGACTGGATTTAAGACAGCCGATTCCCTATTCCCATGCTGGTGATTTTTTTCCTGCCTCCTGAGGTCTTAGTTTCCAGCTCAGTTCCTGCCTTCTCAAGCTAAGTTGTCTTTGCTAATGTTCACATTTGTTTTGGTTTTGTCTATTCAGTTTTTTGTGTGGTCAGCCAGTCCCGGCTGGGGCTGTGCTGAATTTCCACTCTTATGTCACTGTATGTGCCAGTTTGTTTTTTGTCCCTCATTAGATTGGCCTTTTTTTGCTCTGTTCTCAGAATATGCCAGAGTGCTGATATAGTGGGAGAAGTCTAGTGACTTCAGGATATTTTTTGCTATCAGAAGTGTTGGACATTTTTGCAGGTTTTTTTGACGTGATTGCAGACAGTATCTTTCCTTTCCGGTCCTTTCTAGTTAGTGTGGGCCCCAACGTTTGCTCAGCCTATTTTCCTACCTGTGTTCGTGTTTTCATCTTGTCTCACCATCAATACATGTGTGGGGCTGTCTATTCCTTTGGGGTCTGCTCTGGGGCAGTTTTAGTTTCCCCTTTTCTTGCTTTAGGCTTATTTAGTCCTCCGGCTGTGACAAGGCATCTAGAATCATCGTAGGTACGCAGTTACCAACCTCTCTGGTTTTCTGTGACTTGGCTTGGTCTTGTTTTCCTCTTTGGTGACCCATTCATAACAGAATCACCAGTCATACCGCAGATTCTAGGGTACTCAAAAGCAGGAAAAAATTGTTTAAAAAAAGTGTCAGAATTTTTTTTAATGTATTTTTTCCTCTTTTTCTCTGGTACTGTAGGAGGATTTTTTCTCTAATGGAGATTAAGCAATTGTCTGATCGTGTGGAGCTGCTCGCTGCTGAAGTGTGGGGAATTTCCACCTATCTTGCTCTGTCACATGCTGTTGAATCAAAGATCCCTACTCTTGATGTGTTTTCTGGGGATCGGTCAAAATTTTTGAATTTTAAGAATAATTGTAAATTATTTTTTGCCTTGAAGCCTAACTCATCGGGGAGCTCTGTGCAGCAGGTTAAAATTGTCATCTCCGTGCTACGCGGCAATCTTCAGGATTGGGCTTTTTCTCTGACACCTGAAAATCCTATTCTGACTAATGTGGACACATTTTTTCAAGCCTTGGGGTTGTTGTATGATGAACCTAATGCTATTGATCAAGCTGTGAAAACCCTATTGGCATTGAACCAGTGTCACTATTCTGCAGAGTTATACTGCCAAACATTCTGAAAGTGGGCGGTCCTTACTACATGGAATGATGATGCATTGGCAACTCTCTTTCGGAAGGGTTTATCAGAGACTGTAAAAGATATAATGGTGGGATTTCCTGTTCCCTCTGGTCTTGATGATTCTATGTCATTAGCCATTCAAGTCGATCGGCATTTACGTGAACATAAAACTACACGAGAGGCGTTGCAATCTTTTGAGCAAACATCTGAACCTATGCAATGTGATAGGGTTTTGTCTAGGGCGCAACGTCAGGAGTTTAGAAGGCATAATAAGCTGTGTTTTTCCTGTGGAGACGCCTCTCATACTATTTCTATCTGCCCTAAACGAGAGAAATTATTTGCACACACATTTGCTGTGGGCAGTGTACAACCTAAGTTTCTTTTGGCAATTACTCTGATCTGCTCCTTATCCACATTTTCCGCTAAGGCTTTTGTAGATTCAGGAGCAGCTTTGAATCTGATGGATTTGGACTTTGCTAAACATTGTGGTTTTCCTATGAAACCTCTGAGGACGCCTATTCCTTTGAGGGGTATTGACGCTACTCCTTTGGTGGAGAATAAACCTCAGTTTTGGAACCAGGTGATAATGCGAGTTGCCCCAGACCACAAAGAAAATTGTACATTTTGGGTGCTGCACAATTTGCATGATAGTATTGTTCTGTGTTTTCCCTGGTTGCAAACTCATAATCCAGTTTTGGATTGGAAATATGTGTCTGTGGTGAGTTGGGGTTGTCAGTGTGTTCTTAGGGACACTCCCGTTTTCTCCACCTCTCCTCAGTCTCATGATATTCCTGATTATTTGGCTGATTTTTCTGATGTATTTAGTTAGAGTGTCTACATCTTTGCCTCCTCATAGGGGTTATGACTGTGCAATTGAGTTGATGCCTGGGTGTAAATTTCCCAAGGGTCGGCTTTTCAACTTATCAGTACCCGAACATGATGCTATGCGATCCTATATTAAGGAGTCATTGGAGAAGGGTCATATTAGACCATCCTCTTCACACTTAGGTGCTGTTTTTTTTGTGGCCAAGAAAGATGGTTCATTAAGACCTTGTATTGACTATCGTTCCCTTAGCAAGATGATAGTTAAATATCAGTACCCGATACCCCTGATGTCTGAATTATTCTCCAGAGTTAAAAGTGCCTGCTGGTTTACCAAGCTTGACCTCAGGGGACGTATAATCTTATTCGCATCAAGCATGGGGATGAATGGAAGATGGCGTTTAATACTCCGGAGGGACATTTTGAGTACCTGGTGATGCCTTTTGGGCTCATTAATGCCCCTTCTGTCTTCCAATCCTTTATGAATGATATTTTCCGAGACTTTGTGGATAAGTTTTTGATCATCTATCTGGATGATATTTTGATCTTTTCCAGTGATTGGGATTCTCATGTGGAACATGTCCGGACTGTGTTCCGGATTTTGAGAGAGAATTCCCTGTTTGTTAAGGGATCGAAATGCCTCTTTGGTGTACAGAGGATTTCATTTTTGGGATTTATTTAGTCTCCGTCGACTATTGAAATGGACCCGGCCAAGGTACAGGCCATTTATGATTGGGTTCATCCCACTTCTTTGAAGGCTCTCCAGAAGATTTTAGGTTTTGCTAATTTCTATCGTAAATTTATAGGTAATTTTTCTGGTATTGTCAAACCACTGACTGATCTGACCAAGAAGGGCGCTGATGTGCTGAATTGGTCTCCAGAGGCTGTCTCGGCATTTCAGGAGCTTAAGCGGAGATTCACTTCTGCTCCGGTTTTACGGCAACCTGATGTCTCACTTCCATTTCAGGTGGAGGTAGATGCTTCTGAGATTGGTGCGGGAGCTGTTTTGTCCCAAAAAGATCCTGTGACTTCTAAAATGAATCCCTGTGCCTTCTTTTCGTGAAAGTTCTCCCCATCTGAATGCAACTATGACATGGGGAATCGGGAATTGTTGGCCATGAAATGGGCATTTGAAGAGTGTAGTGTTATGAATGAGTCACCGAGGAGGAAAAACAAAAACAAGCTAAGCCACAGAAAACCAGATAGGTTGGTAGCTAAGGGGATTGCAGACCCCTGAACCTATCCACACAACTATCAGTAGCCGTGGAGCGTACCTACGATGATCCTAGAAGCCTCATCACAGCCGGAGAACTAAATAAGCCTAAAGCAAGAAAAGGGGAAATATGAACTGCCCCAGAGCAGATCCCAAAGCAATAGACAGCCCCCAAACATGTATTGTCGGTGAGACAAGATGAAAGCACAAACACAGATAGAAAAATAGGCTGCGCAAACGATGGGGCCCACACTAACTTGAAAGGACAGGAAAGGAAAGATGCTGTCTGCAATCACGCACAAAAACCCTGCCAAAAAATGTCCAACACTTTCTGATAGCAAAAACCCTGAAGTCGCTAGACTTCAATTCCCTATATCAGCACTCTGGTATATTCTGAAAACAGAGCAAAAAGAGACAAAACTAATCAGGGACAAAAAGCAAACTGGCATAAACAGAGACATAAGAATGGAAATTCAGCACAGCCCCAGTGGGGGCTGGCTGACCACAAAAACTGAGTAAACCAGACCAAATCTCATGTGAAAAAATAGCAGAGCACACTTAGCTTGTAAAGGCAGGAACAGAACTGGAAACTAGAACCTCAGGGCAGGAAAATCACTAGCAAAAATTTAGGGAGTCGGCTGTCTTAAATCCAGTCAGAGACGCCAGATGTCCAATCGCAATCATCCTCCTCAGGTGGCCGCCATTTAGATCAGCCTCATTACCTACTGTCACCACCAGAGGGAGCCTGGATGGAGAACTCACGACTCCTCTGTCAACACAGCCAGCTCCACCACCCCACCAGAAGCCAGAGGTAAACCAGAAAATGAGTTCACAACAGTGGAGACATTGGTTGGAGGGAGCTAGACATCAAGTTCTGGTCCTCACCGACTACAAGAATTTGATTTATCTGGAGTCGGCCAAACGCTTGAATCCTAGACAGGCTAGGTGGGCCTTGTTTTTTATGCATTTTAATTTTGTGGTCTCTTTTCTTCCTGCCACTAAGAATGAAAAGGCAGATGCCCTTTCTAGGAGTTTCTTTGCTGATTCTCTAATTGTGACCGAGCCTACTACCATCCTAGGTGAGGGGGTAGTTCTTTCTGCCATTTCACCCGATTTGAGACGCGCCCTGGAGGAATTTCAGGAGGATAAACCTGAGCGTTGTCCTATGTGAAAATTGTATGTTCCTGACCAGTGGAGGAAGAGAGTGATGTCTGAAGTTCATTGCTCTGCATTGGCTGGTCATCCAGGTATTTTTGGTATCAGAGATTTGGTGAGTCGGTCTTTTTGGTGGCCTGCCTTATCTCGTGATGACAGGAACTTTGTGCAGTCCTGTGGGACTTGTTCTCGGTCTAAACCCTGTTCTTGTGGGTTGTTGATGTCCCTGCCGGTGCCCAAGAGGCCATGGACCCATATCTCAATAGATTTTATTTCTGATCTTCCTGTCTTTCAGAAAATGACTGTTATCTGGGTGATTTGTGATAGATTTTCTAAGATGGTCCATATTGTACCACTCCCAAAGTTGCAATCTTCCTCAGAGTTGGTGCCCTTGTTTTTACAACAGGTGGTTCGGTTGCTTTGGATTCCTGAGAACGTTGTTTCAGACAGAGGAGTCCAGTTTGTTTCCAGATTTTGGAAAGCCTTTTGTTCCAATCTGGGAATTCAGTTATCTTTCTCCTCTGCGTTTCATCCTCAGACCAATGGGCAAACTGAGAGAACAAACAAGACTTTGGAGTCCTATTTAGAATGTTTTATATCTGCTGATCTGGATGACTGGGTCTCATTTTTGCCCTTGGCCGAATTCGCGCTAAACAATAGAGCTAGTTCTGCCACTTTGATGTCACCCTTTTTCTGTAACTTTGGGTTTCATCCTCGATTTTCTTCAGGGAAAGTAGAATCTTCAGCCTGTACAGGTGTGGACACTGTGGTTGAGAGAATGCAGCAGATTTGGGACCAAGTGGTGGATAAGTTGTCACTCTCTCAGGAAAAGGCCCAGCAGTTTTCCAACCGGCATAGGACCATTTGTCCCCAGTTTAAAGTGGGTGATATGTTTTGGTTGTCGTCAAAGAATATCTCTATGAAGGTTGCGTCTCCAAAGTTCAAGCCAAGATTTATTGGACCTTATAAGATCTTGGGGATTCTTAATCCTGTTTCTTTTCGATTGGCTCTTCCAGTTACGTTTAAGATCCATAACGTATTTCACAAATCTCTGTTGAAGAGGTTTGTTGAGCCAGTAGTTCCTGTGGCGGCGCCTCCTGACCCTGTATTGGTTGAAGGCAATGTGGAATATGAAGTAGAGAAAATATTGGATTCTCATTTGGCTAGACAGAGACTCCAGTATTTGGCCAAATGGAAGGGTTATGGCCAGGAGGATAATTCTTGAGTCTCTACCTCTGACATTCTAGACAATAGATTGGTTTGTGCTTTTCACCGGGCCCATCCTGATTGGCCTGGTGGCATGGATGAGGGTTCGGTGACCCCTCCTCAAGGGAGGGTACTGTTGTGAACTAATTTTCTGGTATGCCTCTGGTTTCTGGTGAGGGAGCTGGTTGTGCTGACAGAGGAGTTGTGAGTTCTCTTTCCAGGCTCCCTCTGGTGGTGGCAGGAGGTAGTGAAGCTGATCTAATTAACAGAGACTTGCCACCTGATAACGAGGAAGAGGATTGGACATCTGGAGTCTCAGACTGGATTTAAGACAGCCGACTCCCTATTCCCATACTGGTGATTTTTTTCCTGCCTCCTGAGGTCTTAGTTTCCAGCTCAGTTCCTGCCTTCTCAAGCTAAGTTGTCTTTGCTAATGTTCACATTTGTTTTGGTTTTGTCTATTCAGTTTTTGTGTGGTCAGCCAGTTTGTTTTTTGTCCCTCAGATTGGCCTCTTTGCTCTGCTCTCAGAATATGCCAGAGTGCTGATATAGTGGAAGAAGTCTAGTGACTTCAGGATATTTTTTGCTATCAGAAGTGTTAGACATTTTTGCAGGGTTTTTTGGCATGATTGCAGACAGTATCTTTCCTGTCATTTCTAGCTAGTGTGGGCCCCATCGTTTGCTCAGCCTATTTTCCTTCCTGTGTTCGTGTTTTCATCTTGTCTCACCGTCAATACATGTGTGGGGGCTGTCTATTCCTTTGGGGTCTGCTCTGGGGCAGTTTTAAGTTTCCCCTTTTCTTGCTTTAGGCTTATTTAGTCCACTGGCTGTGACGAGGCGTCTATAATCATTGTAGATACGCTCCACAGCTGCTGTTAGTTGTGTGGTTAGGTTCAGGGGTCTGCAATCCGCGTAGTTACCAACCTCTCTGGTTTTCTGTGACTTGGCTTGGTCTTGTTTTCCTCCTCGGTGACCCATTCATAACAGATCCCAGTGATTCTGACACTGTTTTCTCGTGACATATTGTATTTCATGGTAGAGGTAAAATTTCATTGATATAACTTGTGTTTATTTGTGAAAAAATGGAAATTTGATGAAAATTTAGAAAATTTTGCAATTTTCCAAATTTGAATTTTTGTGCCCTTAAATCACACAAAAAACTTTATAAGTAACATTTCACATATGTTTACTTTACATCAGCACAATTTTGGAACCAAAATTTATTTTTGTTAAGAAGTTATAAGGGTTAATATTTGACCAGCGATTTCCATTTTTGCAACACTATTTTATTTTTACGGACCACATCACATTTCAAGTCACTTTGAGGAGTCTATATGATAGAAAATACCCAAAAGTGACACCATTCTAAAAACTGCACCCCTCAAGGTGCTCAAAACCACATTCAAGAAGTTTATTAACCCTTCAGGTGCTTCACAGGAATATTTTGAATGTTTAAAAAAAATGAACATTTAACTTTTTTTCACAAAAAAATTACTTCAGGTCCAATTTTTTTATTTTACCAAGGGTAACAGGAGATATTGGACTGCAAAAGTTATTGTGCAATTTGTCCTGAGCACGCTGATACCTAATATATGGGGGAACCACTGTTTCGGCGCATGGCAGAGCTCAGAAGGGAAGGAGCGCCGTTTGACTTTTTCAATGCAAAATTGGCTGAAATTCAGATCCGATGCCATGTCACGTTTGGAGAGCCCCTGATGTGCCTAAACAGTGGAAACCCTCCACAAGTGACCCCATTTTAGAAACTAGACCCCCCAAGGAACTTATCTAGATATGTGGTGAGAACTTTGAACCCACAAAGGCTTCACAGAAGTTTATAACGTACAGCTGTACAATTGAAAAATCATATTTTTTCCACAAAAATGATCCTTTCACCCTCATTTTTTATTTTCCCAAGGGTAACAAGACCATAAAAGTTATTGTGCATTCTGTCCTTAGTATGCTGATACCCCATATGTGGGGGTAAACCACTATTTGGGTGCATGGCAGAGCTCGGAAGGGAAGCAGCGCCATTTGACATTTTTGGCTGAAATTGAGATCAGACGCCATGTCGCGTTTGGGAAGCCCCTGATGTGCCTAAACAGTAGAAACCCCCCACAAATTACACCATTTTGGAAACTATATGCCCCAAGGAACTTATCTAGATGTGTGGTGAGAACTATGAACCCACAAGGGCTTCACAGAAGTTTATAACGTAAAATGATCTTTTCACCCTCAATTTTTATTTTTCCAAGGGTAACATGAGAAATTGGACCCCAAAAGTTGCTGATACCCCATATGTGGGAGAAAACTACTGTATGGGCACACGTAGGGGCTCGGAAGGGAAGTAGTGACATTTTGGAATGCAGACTTTGATGGAATGGTCTGCAGGTGTCATGTTGCCTTTGGAGAGCCCCTCATGTACCTAAACTGTGGAAACCCCCACAAGTGACCCCATTTTGGAAACTAGGCTCCCCAAGGAACTTATCTAGATATTTCACGAAACAATCACTGACCTCAGGGAGACCAGTCAAAGAAAACACTGCGGCAGCCGGCAAAGGCGCTCAATCAGTGAAATCCTAGGTGCATTGCTCCCTGGGAAATACGAATATGCAAATAAAGTCTGTGGAGCCTTATTTAAGAGTCTCAAACACGGGACTAGCCAGATCTTCCTCCAAAATTAGATATTTATCATTTCTAAAATGTTTTGTTTGACAAGTTTTTGGAAGTGCATTGAGCAGCAAGGTGGTGTGCTGGTAAAAGGGGAAAAAAAAAAAAAACTTTTAAATCTTCTGCCTGAGCGAGTGTGAATGAGCTGAGTGTGACCTGAGCGTAAGTGCGAACTGTGGTAAGTGTGTGACTTGAGATTCAGTGAAGAGGTGTTTGGAAAACCTATAACAAATACCTGTGTGAGTGGCTGAATTGTAGGTTGCTGAGTGCTTTCTACCTTTTTGGGGGGCTTGGGGGCTTGTTTAACCTATTTTTTTTTCTCTCTAATCTTTAGTCTCTTATTTTACTATCTGTGTTTTTAAGGGTTAACTATATTGCATTTAAATCTTGAGATGTAACTATATTCACAAGGGGTTAATTAAGGATGGGAGTTCATACAGTAATTAAGGGTTTATAAGGAGCAGCTGGTTGGGGCTTAACTCCTTTTGGAAGTCCATTGAGCAGCAAGGTGGTGTGCTGGTAAAAGAGGAAAAAAAAAAAAATCTTTTAAATCTTCTGCCTGAGCAAGTGTGAACGAGCTGAGTGTGACCTGAGCGTAAGTGTGTGACTTGAGATTCAGTGAAGAGGTGTTTGGAAAACCTATTGTCACGCGGGGCTTAGGTCAACAAAGGCAGAAATACCCGGGGCCCCTGTGGTGTCCCTTTCACTAGTGGAAACCCTGTCTGACCCTCAACTCAGGGTTTTTGCTGATGGTGCAAATGCCTGATCCTCCACCCTTTCCTTATCTCCAGCTCAGCCCTAAGCTTAACCCTCCACCCTCCACCCAGTGAGGAGACAAACCACCAAAGCCCCACACAATAAAGACAGACAGGGAGAACTTAAACTGCACCGCACCGCATACACAAAGGACTATACAGTAATGTGAACAGGGCACAACAAAACACAAATATGGGAAGGCGAGAAGGTAAACAATGGATCATACGACACCAGATATGAATCTCTCTCTCTCCAACACCTCCACTCCAGACCGGAACCACTTGGTATGACACACAAGCTATAATCGGCGATGCCCATAGGCCAGCACGACTATTTAAAGACCGTGGGCATGACCAAACATCCAACCTGATCTCCAGCTAGATTAACCCTCGATAGCCTGAGAAACTCAAGCCGGCGCCACTGAGGCTATAGTGGACGGAGGTGGAACTACCTCTGCCTGCCGGACGCTGTGGTGTGAATAGCGTCCGACATGACAGTACCCTGTCTTCTACGAGGGACCCCAGGGCCCTCAAGACTCATAGGACCCGGCTTGTCCGGATGACGACAGTGAAAAGAACTGACCAGCCGATCCGCATGTATGTCCGAGGCTGGTACCCAAGACCTCTCCTCCGGACCATACCCCCGCCAGTGTACCAAATACTGAAGCGTACGGCACACTACTCGAGAGTCCACTACCTTGGAGACCTCAAACTCTAAATCGCCATCCACCATGACCGGAGGTGGCATCGGCGTCGTGTCCACAGAGCCTATCACCTTTTTCAATAAAGCCCTGTGAAACACGTTGTGTATTTTGTATACTGTAGGGAGTTCCAACCGATAAGCAACTGGGTTAATGATGGCAGCAATCTTAAAAGGCCCAATAAACCTTGGACCCAATTTTAAAGATGGAATTTTGAGTTTTATGTTTTTAGTCACTAACCACACCCATTCACCCACACACAGGTCCGGACCTGGCACGCGTCTACTGTCAGCCACCCGTTTGTACCTCGCACTCATGCTCAACAATCGCTGTTTCACCCTCCTCCAGACCGACGATAATTGAGCTCCTAGCTGGTCCTCCTCCGGGACACCCCCGAGTCACCCTGACGTAAGGTACAAAATTGAGGATGTTGACCGTAAACACAAAAGAACGGAGACTCTCCCGATGACTCTTGGCGGTGATTATTTAACGCGAACTCGGCCAGAAGAAGGAAAGTAGACCACTCCTCTTGGTTGTCGGACACAAAGCATCGTAAATACTGCTCCAGATTTTGGTTCATGCGCTCAGTTTGACCATTTGACTGTGGATGAAACGCCGATGAATGTGACAACTTGATCCCCAAACGTGAGCAAAAAGCTTTCCAAAACCTCGCAACAAATTGAGTTCCCCTATCAGATACTATGTCCGATGGAACTCCGTGGAGTCTGACCACCTCCTGCACAAACACCTGAGCCAACGTCTTCGCATTGGGCAAGGAAGGCAATGAGACAAAATGCGCCATCTTTTAAAATTGGTCAACCACCACCAGGATGACCGTGTTCCCCGCCGAGACTGGCAAGTCAGTGATAAAATCCATGGAGATTTCTTTCCATGGCCTATTAGGTACCCCCAGAGGCTGTAGCGTGCCAGCAGGACGGGCTCGGGGCGACTTGGCCCTAGCGCACGTGATGCAAGCTGCCACGTACGAGACCACGTCCTGCCGGATTTTGGGCCACCAGAAACGACGCGATACCATCTCCAAGGTGCCCTTAACCCCTGGATGACCAGCCAGTACTGAGTCGTGATGTTCCCTCAACACCTTAAGACGAAGATGAAGGGGTACAAATGATTTGTTGGCGGGAAGTCCTGGTGGTACCTCCTCTTGGGCCTCGGCAATCTCAGCCTCTACCTCAGTCGTGAGAGCCGAAACCACTACACCTTCCTGGAGGATGGGTACCGGCTCTTCCCGAGATTCTCCCCCCGGAAAACACCTAGACAAGGCATCCGCCTTGGTGCTTTTAGCCCCGGGATGGTAAGTCACCAGAAAATTGAAACGTGTAAAAAACAATGCCCAGCGAGCCTGCCTAGGAGACAGACGCTTGGCCGTCTCCAGATAGAGCAGGTTCTTATGGTCGGTGATGACTGTGACCTGGTGAGTCGCCCCCTCCAAGAAGTGTCGCCATTCCTCAAAAGCCAATTTGATGGCCAACAACTCCCTGTTGCCGATATCATAATTCCGTTCGGCCGGCGACAGCTTCTTGGAAAAGTAGGCGCATGGATGCATATCGCTCAAAGATGAGCCCTGTGACAGTACTGCCCCCACTCCCACCTCAGACGCATCAACCTCCACCACAAAAGGTTTAGACACGTCCTGTTGCACCAGAATGGGGGCTGAAGCAAAACTGTTCTTCAGACGCTCAAATGCACGTATCGCCACCTCAGACCAGCTAGTCAGATTGGTACCTTTTTTTGTCATGTCCGTGAGCGGTTTGGCTATAGTAGAAAAGTGTTTTATAAATTTCCTATAATAATTAGCAAACCCAAGGAACCGCTGGAGCGCTTTCAGATTATCAGGCCTTTCCCATTGTAGCACCGCTTGCACCTTCGCGGTGTCCATTTTAAACCCTGCGGCGGACACAATATATCCCAAAAAAGGCAACTCCTGAACAAAATATAAGCATTTTTCCAGCTTAGCATAGAGCTTATTGTCACGGAGCAACTGTAACACCTGCCTGACATGCTCTAAATGAATGTCCCGGTCGCTCGAATAAATGAGGATATCATCCAGGTATACAATCACAAATTTCCCCAGGACATGAGCAAATATATCATTAATAAAATGTTGGAAAACAGCAGGCGCGGTTGTCAACCCAAATGGCATAACCAGGCTCTCAAAATGACCCTCAGGAGTGTTAAACGCCGTCTTCCACTCATCCCCCTGACGAACCCTTATGAGGTTATACGCCCCCTGAGGTCAAGCTTGGAAAACCACTTTGCCCCCGCCACCTGGTTAAACAAATCAGGGATCAAAGGCATCGGGTATGGATCACGGATCGTAATCTGGTTTAACTCCCGGAAATCCAGACACGGGCGTAACCCCCCATCTTTCTTCTTAATGAAGAAAAACCCCGCTGCTACAGGCGAGGACGAAGGCCGGATGTGTCCTTTGCTCAGACTCTCCGCGATGTAGTCTTTCAGAGCTTGTCTCTCAGGACCAGAAATATTAAACATCCTGGCCTTAGGTAATTTGGCCCCGGGTTTTAACCTAATCACACAGTCATAGGATCGATGTGGAGGCAGTTCTGAGCAACCCCTCTCAGAGAATACATCCGCGAAATCCTGCAAAGCCTCCGGAAGGCTGGGCGTCACGGCGGACACACATGTGGCCAAGCAATTGTCCTGGCAAAAACCACTCCATTGGACTATGTCCTGAGTTTTCCAATCAATCACCGGGTTGTGCCTGGACAGCCATGGAAAACCCAGGACCATTTGTGCTGGGAGATTACGGAGGACCCTACATGTAACCCACTCAGAATGTAGGACCCCAATGTGGAGTTTCACCTCAGCCACAAACTCCGTAATCTCCCCTTGTGGGAGGGGAGCGGCATTAATGGTAACCACCTGAATAGGATGAGGGAGTTTTTCGATCTTAAACCCGGCAGTGGGTGCAAACTCCTCATCTATGAGATTGGTGGCGGAACCGCTATCCACAAACACTGATATTGGTAGCTCTCTGCCCGCGATAATAACCTTGGCAGGGAGCATACATTGAGATACCATCATGGAGGATATGCATACGCTCAGTTGGGTCTCCTCCATACCCACTGAGCTTAGCAGTTTTCCGCCGATGTGACCTTCTTCGGTAGCACAGGACAAGCGTTAACATAATGATTCCTTTTACCACAGTAAAAACATGCTCCGGGCTTCCTGAACCCAGGAACGCGACGCTTAACCTGTGACACCCCCGCAATTTGCATAGGTTCAGTGGGCTCACCTGCAGCAACCACATCTGCACCTCTGCTTTCCCCCAGGGGTAGCGTCTCCTGTGCCCCCTGACGCAAACGGCGATCAATACGTATAACCAAACTCATGGCAGACTCCAACGATGCAGGAGTCTCATACATCAGGAGGGCCTGTTTAACTCTTCCTGAAACCCCATGAATAAACTGACTCCGCAGCGCTGGGTCATTCCACTGTGTGTCTACTGCCCAATGGCAAAATTCTGAGCAATAGTCTTCCGCCATACGTTCCCCCTGACGGAGGGCACGGATTTTAGATTCCGCTAGAGCTAATCTGTCAGGATCATCATAAATGAGCCTGAGTGCAGAAAAAACATTATCGACAGAATGAAATGTAGCAGAGTCAGCTGGTAAGGAAAATGTCCATGCTTGGGGGTCCCCACTCAGTAATGATAACACCAGACCCACCCGCTGAGCCTCATTACCTGAGGAGACCGGGCGCATGCGGAAGTATAACTTGCAGGCCTCCCGAAATATGACAAATTTGCAGCGTTCCCCTGAGAATCGTTCTGGCAGCGGGATCTTCGGCTCTGCACCGATACCTGCAGATGCCGTTTGCACCTTCGCTACTACCAGGCCCTGCTGCTGAACTGCCCCTTTCAACTCGGAGACCTGTAAGGACAGCGCCGCCAACTGGCGGGTTATGGAATCCATGGGATCCATGGACTCCTGAAAAATGTGGGCCGATTATAATGTCACTCGGGGCTTAGGTCAACAAAGGCAGAAATACCCGGGGCCCCTGTGGTGTCCCTTTCACTAGGGGAAACCCTGTCTGACCCTCAACTCAGGGTTTTTGCTGATGGTGCAAATGCCTGAGCCTCCACCCTTTCCTTATCTCCTGCTCAGCCCTAAGCTTAACCCTCCACCCTCCACCCAGTGAGGAGACAAACCACCAAAGCCCCACACAATAAAGACAGACAGGGAGAACTTAAACTGCACCGCGCCGCATACACACAGGACTATACAGTAATGTGAACAGGGCACAACAAAACACAAATATGGGAAGGCGAGAAGGTAAACAATGGATCATACGACACCAGATATGAATCTCACTCTCTCTTCAACACCTCCACTCCAGACCGGAACCACTTGGTATGACACACAAGCTATAATCGGCGACGCCCATAGGCCAGCACGACTATTTAAAGACCGTGGGCGTGACCAAACATCCAACATGATCTCCAGCTAGATTAACCCCGATAGCCTGAGAAACTCAAGCCGGCGCCACTGAGGCTTTAGTGGACGGAGGTGGAACTACCTCTGCCTGCCGGACGCTGTGGTGTGAATAGCGTCCGACATGACACCTATAACAAATACCTGTGTGAGTGGCTGAATTGTAGGTTGCTGAGTGCTTTCTACCTGTTCAGTTTTTGGGGGGCTTGGGGGCTTGTTTAACCTATTTTTTTTTTCTCTCTAATCTTTAATCTCTTATTTTACTATCTGTGTTTTTAAGGGTTAACTATATTGCATTTAAATCTTGAGGTGTAACTATATTCACAAGGGGTTAATTAAGGGTGGGAGTTCATACAGTAATTAAGGGTTTATAAGGGGCAGCTGGTTGGGGCTTAACTCCTTTTGGAAGTGCATTGAGCAGCAAGGTGGTGTGCTGGTAAAAGGGGAAAGAAAAAATCTTTTAAATCATCTGCCTGAGCGAGTGTGAACGAGCTGAGTGTGACCTGAGCGTAAGTGTGAACTGTGGTAAGTGTGTGACTTGAGATTCAGTGACTTTGAATACAGGGAGTTTCCAAGGGAGGTATTACTGAATTACTGTTATATTTTATTAATACTTTTTATTTATTTTTGCTTATCTTTCCTGTCTGGTGCAATCCCCATTAGGATGTGCTCCACTATTGCCAATACCATCCAGTGCACGTCTTGCCTCATGTATGAAATCCTTGAACAGCCGGTCGAGGGTGCATACTGCTATGCGAGATGTGAGCGCGTTGTGCATTTGGAAGCCCAGATACTGGATCTAAATGTGCAGCTGGCAACACTGAGATCCATAGACAATATGGAAAGGAGTCTTCTGCTCACTGAGCAGACGCTCAATGGGATAGATGAGGGGGGGGATGCTAGGTTGGAGCTGCAGGACAATGAAGCAGCTAGCTGGGTGACAGTTAGAAGGCGGGGTAGAGGGAAGAGCACCAGGGAGGCTAGTCCTGATCTGGCACACCCCAATAAGTTTTCTAAGTTGGCAGATGAGGGGAGTGTTAGTGCAGGAGTAGCACTGCTGCAGCAAGGCATGTCCTCTGAAAGCCGGAGGAGTGTCTGCTCCAGCAAGGGGGGAAATAGGAGAGCAGGGCAGGCCAGACAGATTCTGGTAGTGGGAGACTCAATTATTAGGGGAACAGATAGGGCAATCTGTCACAAACACAGGGATCGTCGAACGGTGTGCTGCCTACCTGGCGCTCGAGTCCGACACATCGCTGATCAGGTTGACAGATTACTGGGAGGGGCTGGTGAGGATCCAGCAGTCATGGTGAACACTGGCACAAATGACAAAGTTAGAGGTAGGTGGAAGGTCCTTAAAGATGATTTCAGGGAATTAGGCTGTAAGCTTAAAGCAAGGACCTCCAAGGTGGTATTTTCGGAAATACTTCCTGTACCACGTGCCATGCTAGAGAGGCAACAGGAGATTAGGGAGGTTAATAAGTGGCTCAGGAATTGGTGTAGGAAGGAGGGGTTTGGGTTCCTGCAGAACTGGGCCGACTTCTCAGTTGGCTACAGGCTCTACGCTAGGGACGGGCTGCACCTCAATGGGGAGGGTGCAGATGTGCTGAGGGAGAAAATGGCTAGAAGGTTGGAGGAGTGTTTAAACTAGGGATGGGGGGAGGGTATTCCTTTTATAGGAGGGGAAGATAGTGCAGATAGAGACCTGGGCACAAATAATGAGATTGGGGGTGGGGGTGGCATGGGGGTGGGGTTAGGACAGTTAATAATTTAAGAAAGAATAGAGGTGCAGAGAGATACATAAAGTGCATGTATACTAATGCCAGAAGCCTCGCTAACAAAATGGAGGAATTGGAGTTAATGTTGTTGGAGCATAATTATGACATGGTGGGGATATCTGAGACATGGCTGGACGAGAGCCATGACTGGGCGGTTAATTTACAGGGCTATAGTCTTTTCAGAAATGACGGTACAAATAAGCGAGAGGGAGGCGTGTGTTTATATGTAAAATCATCCTTAAAACCCATCCTTCGTGATAATATATATGAATCTAATCAAAATGTAGAGTCCCTGTGGGTAGAGATAAGGGGAGGGGGGACAAATAATAAATTACTGATCGGTGTTTGTTATAAGTCTCCAAAAATAATGGAAGCAACAGAGAATATCCTCATAAAGCAAATAGATGAAGCAGCGACTCAAGGAGAAGTCATTATTATCGGGGACTTCAACTACCCTGAAATACATTGGGGAACAGAAACCTGCAGTTCCAGCAAAGGTAATAGGTTTTTGACAACTATGAGAGACAATTACCTTTCACAACTGGTTCAGGACCCAACAAGAGGGGGGCACTGCTAGACCTAATATTAACCAACAGGCCAGACCGCATATCAAATGTAAGGGTTGGGGGTCACTTCGGTAATAGTGATCACAAATTAATAAGTTTTCATGTATCCTTTAATAAGATGTGTAGTAGAGGGGTTACAAGGACACTAAACTTCAGGAAGGCAAATTTCCAACGGATGAGAGATGATCTTGGTGCAATTAACTGGGACGATATCCTGAGACATAAAAATACACAAAGAAAATGGGAGACGTTTATTAGCATTCTGAATAGGACCTGTGCACAATATATACCATATGGGAATAAACATGTGAGAAATAGAAGGAAACCACTATGGCTAAATAGTGCTGTAAGGGGTGCAATAAGAGATAAAAATAAAGCATTTAGAGAAGTAAAGCAAGTAGGTTGTGATGAGGCATTAAATAAATACAGAAAATTAAATAAATTCTGTAAAAAGCAAATCAAGACAGCAAAGATTGAGACAGAGAGACTCATTGCCAGAGAAAGTAAAAATAATCCCAAAATATTCTTTAACTACATAAATAGTAAGAAGCTAAAAAATGATAATGTTGGCCCCCTTAAAAATAGTCTGGGTGAAATGGTGGAGGAGGATGAGGAAAAAGCCAATATGCTAAATGACTTTTTTCAACAGTGTTTACACAAGAAAATCCCATGACGGATAACATGATCAGGGATAAAAATTGTCCATTAAATGTCACCTGCTTAACCCAGCAGGAAGTACGCGGGATCTAAAAATCACTAAAATTGACAAATCCCCGGGTCCGGATGGGATACAACCCCGAGTACTGCAGGAATTAAGCACAATCATAGATAGACCATTATTTTTAATCTTTAAAGATTCCATAATAACAGGGTCTATACCACAGGACTGGCGTATAGCAAATGTGGTGCCAATATTCAAAAAGGGGACAAAAACTGAACTTGGAAATTATAGGCCAGTGAGTTTAACCTCAACTGTGGGTAAAATCCTGGAGGGTTTTCTAAGAGATACTATACTGGAGTATCTGGAGAAGAATAAACTTATGACCCAATATCAACATGGGTTTACAAGGGACCGTTCCTGTCAGACTAATCTGATAAGCTTTTATGAAGAGGTAAGTTCCGGACTGGACCAAGGGAATGCAGTGGACGTGGTGTATATGGACTTTTCAAAAGCTTTTGATACGGTGCCACACAAAAGGTTGATACATAAAATGAGAACAATGGGGATAGGGGAAAATATGTGTAGGTGGGTTAAGAGCTGGCTCAGGGATAGGAAACAAAGGGTGGTTATTAATGGAGCACACTCGGACTGGGTCACGGTTAGCAGTGGGGTACCACAGGGGTCAGTTTTGAGCCCGCTTCTTTTTAACATATTTATTAATGACCTTGTAAGGGGCATAGAGAGTAGAATTTCAATATTTGCAGATGACACTAAACTCTGCAGGGTAATCAATTCAGAGGAGGACAATTTTATATTACAGGAGGATTTATGTAAACTAGAAGCTTGGGCTGATAAATGGCAAATGAGCTTTAATGGGGATAAATGTAAGGTCATGCACTTGGGTAGAACGAACAAGATGTATAATTATGTGCTTAATTGTAAAACACTGGGCAAAACTGTCACTGAAAAAGACCTGGGTGCATGGGTGGACGACAAACTCACATTTAGTGGCCAGTGTCAGGCAGCTGCTGCAAAGGCAAATAAAATAATGGGATGCATTAAAAGAGGCATAGATGCTCAGGAGGAGAACATCATTTTACCTCTATATAAGTCACTAGTGCGACCACACTTAGAATACTGTGCACAGTTCTGGTCTCCGGTGTATAAAAAAGACATAGCTGAACTGGAGCGGGTGCAGAGAAGAGCGACCAAGGTTATTAAGGAACTGGGGGGTCTGCAATACCAAGACAGGTTATTACACTTGGGGTTATTTAGTTTGGAGAATCGAAGGCTTAGGGGTGATCTTATTACAATGTATAAATATTTGAGGGGACAATACCAAGACCTATCTAATGATCTTTTTACTCTTAGACCTGTGACGGGGACAAGGGGGCATCCTCTACGTCTGGAGGAAAGAAGGTTTAAGCATACTAACAGACGCGGATTCTTTACTGTAAGAGCAGTGAGACTATGGAACTCTCTGTCATGTGATGTTGTAAGGAGTGATTCCCTACTAAAATTTAAGAAGGGACTGGATACCTTTCTTGAAAAGTATAATATTACAGGGTATATACACTAGTTTCCTTAGTGTTGCGTTGATCCAGGGAGCTAGTCTGATTGCCGTATGTGGAGTCGGGAAGGAATTTTTTTCCCCAATGTGAAGCTTACTGTTTGCCACATGGGGTTTTTTTGCCTTCCTCTTGATCAACATGTTAGGGCAAGTTAGGATAGGATGGGTTGAACTAGATGGACTTAAAGTCTCCCTTCAACCTTAATTACTATGTTACTATGTTACTATGTAAATTGCTCTTTTCATAGATAAAACCAAAGCAATAAAATATACGATTAACTTGTGAACTTGATAGTACAAAGAGAAATGTTAAATGATATTACTACCATTGCATAATTGATTATACAAAGTACAAAGAGAAATGTTAAATCATATTACAATCATTGCACAATTGTTTATACAATACAGTATGTAGATTTTAATACTGCTATTGTTAAAATAACTATATTACTTAGAGATGCAAGTTACTTTATAAGGTAATATGTATCGTATTTTTTCCTAAAGTCAACGATACAGAATTAGAAAGAGAAACTTACATTTTGGCATGGCACGCAGGTCAGTGCTAATGGATTTTAATGTTTTGTTTGTTGTTGTAATACAACTGTGCTGAATGTAAAAGCATGCCATAATCAAATGTAAGTTGAAGTGTTTGCAGAGGTGGACCTCTAAAGTGCTTTACTACTTTACACGCACTCAAGGATGCTTTTGAAAGTCCTAGTTTGTGAAGTTCATTTTAGAGCAACATCAGATGAGTGCAGAGTTTATAGCCATTTGAAAGCAGAGTTTTGTAATCCACAAGTTACACAGTATATATATATATGTATATATACTGTATATATATATATATATATATATATATATGAGATGATGCAGTCATTGTTGCAATCGGTATAGATAGCTAAACTAAGAACACTTATAATTAAAAATATAAAAAATATTTGATGTGTGTTCTTAATCAGAAAATCTTCCAAAATTGGAGTTTGGCAGATTAACTTAATTCATTTAGACTTGAGAAATTTTGTTTTGAATTGAATGTGCCAGGAAGTTTAAAAAAGTCTTATACTGACCACTCCTTAGTACTCTCCATACCTATCCCTCTACTGCTACTCTTCATTCTACTTTGGTTTGGTTGTCTTTCCATCCCGATCCTCCTGCTGTCACTACTGCTTTAACAGCCCTTCTGGCTTGAGAAAATTAACTTTTTTCCTCCTGTTGGCTCACTCTTTCAGTCACAGAGTTGGCACCAGCACAATTACATTCACTGTTCTGTGCATAGAAGAAGTTACTAGGTTCCTCCCATCCACTCACCCTACTACCTGTACCAGTGACCCTATTCGCTCACATCTCCTCCAGTACCTTTCCCGGCTGTCACCTCTCACCTAACTAAAATATTTAATCTCTCCCTCTCACCTTGTATTTTCCTTCCTCATTTAAACACTCCAGCATACATGCATTACTTAAAAAATCATCGCTTGACCAGGACTGGGCTGCTAACCACAAAACAGTCTCTAATCTCCTCTTTATCTCTAAATTCCTGAAACATTTGGTCCACTCCCATCTAGTCTACTCTCTTCTCAACCCTTTCAAATCTGGTTTCCACTCTTTACACTATATTAAAACACCCCTCCCTGAATTCTCTAATGATCTATCAACAGCTAAATCTAAAGGTCACTACTGCCTGATGATTCTCCTGGATCTCTCTGCAGTATTCAGCACTGTGGATCACCAGCTCATCTTCATCATGCTCCACTCTGTCTGGCTCAAGGACACTGTTCTCTCCTAGTTCTCCTACTACCTCTCTGACCACTTCTTCACTGTATCTTTTGCTGGGTCCTCTTCCTCTCCCTTTCCCCTTACTATTGGGGCTCCTCAATGTTCTGTCCTGGTCCCCTTTCTTTTGTACTTATACACCACCTCTATTGGACAAGCAATCAGTAGATTCAGATTTCAGTATCATCCCTATGCTGATAACACACAATTAAACACATCTTCTCCTGACATCAATCCTGCATAGCTACAAATTACCAGTAATGGTCTTTTCACTTTCTGTAACATTATGTCCTCTCTCGATCTAAAACTGATTCTGTCAAAAACCGAACTCCTTGTGTTTTCTCCCTCCACTAACCTACCTATGCTTGATATTACCATTTCCGTGTATGGTTCCACCATTACTCCCTAGCAACTTGTCCAGTATCTTGGCATCAAATTTGATTCAGATCTTTCCTTCACACCCCACATCCGATGACTCACCCGCTCTTGTCACCTACACCTCAAAAACATCTCTAGAATTTGACCTTTTCTCACCTTTGACTTGGGAAAAACTTTTAATGTAACTCTTATTCATTCTCATCTGGAGAAATGCAACTCACTGCAAAATGATCAAACTTTCCCCTTTACAATCTGTCCTGAATGCAGCAGACTGGATCATATTCCTTTTTAACCGCTACACCGATGCATCTACCCTTTGCTACTCTTTGCACCGGATGCCCATCCAATACAGAGTTCAATATAAACTTATCACTCTTACCCACAAAGCGCTCCACTGTTCAAACTCTGATCACAGTGTGATTAACACAGTCAGACTGATTTTCTTGAATGAGATGTATTGAGCTCCTGCATGAGAGCACACACAACGCAGTGTGTGGTTTAAATATAAAGTCTATGGGTTTATATACTGCACTGTGGCTATGCTCATATAAAGGTTATCTCTTCTGCTTGCTGAACTGCATGCTACCAAGCTTTCTTTAAAATGACAAAGACCCAAACCTCATCGACCTGATGAATACTTAAAAGAGTGTAATATGTAAAAATAAATTCAGTGATTGATTCTCTTTAAAGGGGGTTTTACAAATAGCGATATCGCTAACAATATACTTACCTCCGACCGGCTCCCCCGCTGTCCATCGCTGATTGCGCGAGATCGCGCAGCTCGAGCGCCGTGTGGACGCGGACGGGAAGATGTCAGGATCGCCGCATCTGAAAGGTAAGTAATGACTGCGTGGCAGCTCACTAGCGACCATTTAGCGATGCACCAGCGATCCTGACCGGGTCGTATTGTGTTCGGGATTGCTGGTGCATCACTAAATATAAAGGGGCCTTAAGTCATGAGTGCATTTAAAATGTTTGTCTACTCTAAAAACATACAGCAAAAAATTTAAGTGAGTTCATCACGACAGGTAGCAGCCTCCACAAATTTTTCATTGTCGCTCACTAGGGTGTATCTATCTGTCTCACATGGTGGGCTGTTTACTTAATTAACATAAAAGCAGAAAAAATAAGAGATAAATGCGCACTATTCTCTATATTTACATGTATATGTTACCTTCAGCAAAACGCTTCCCAGTGGTTGCCTAAAGACACAGGCCTAACATGCCTTTAGGTTAACACAGCCTTTTTGATAAGCGTGGAACATGCTGTTAGTATATTATGGTCCACAGATATTGTAAATTTTAATACTTTCATCTATGTAGTTCAAATTATCTAATGTTTTTGTATTTCGTTTAAAAATTGCTTTTCTCTAGTGTTGCTCTTTAATGCAAACAGCAGGTGTTAAAGCGCTGCATAAGATAAACTTTACGCCATATCATATTTCAGTAGAAGCAACTCTTGATACACTCAATATGCTGATGACATTTCAAGCATTACCTCAATGAAACTACCACAGTTCTTATCAACAAATACAGCATTCACTATAATATTGACAGCTGCTCCAGGCATTTTCATATACTATACCCTGGATGCACTGCAATATTTATAGATGTGCTGAAAGTGGAACTGAAGAAGATGCAATGAGATAATGATGTATTCTATTTATGAATATTGATGCTGTACATTTTACTCAAAGAAGTTTGCTTCTTCCTGGTATGTTACTAAAAAAAATGTGGATTTTCATTTTTACATTTATATAAAATGAGGAATCCCATTTGGTACAGGGAGATGGAAGCCTTTGCAGGACAGAGATTGAGAGCTGTATAGATGTAGCATTTCTAAAAGGCTTTGTACATGTTTCCATGGGATATTTTTGTTGTTTATTTCCTAAATGCAAAGTAAAGCAATTTTGTAAAATGTTTTCAGTAAAGATTTTTTATGATATTGTTTCTGCAGAGTTTGTAATTATATTAATAAGCAAAGTAATCTGCTAAAAAATATACAAAGCCATCATAACTTTTGCTCCTGACTGCTATTTGTGCTCCCTTTTCAGTGTGGAAAACAGATTTGCAGGTCTCTGGTCAAGCGGTCATGTTGGTCATGTTGGTAGCCCATGACCACATTGTTAGAGTCCTGTGAACCCTCCTCCTACCTGTCACAATTCCTCTTCTGATTATTAGGCCTAGCGCAGCATCATGCTTGCTGAATCCTTCAATGATCATGTTGTTTCAATTCAAATAAAAGAAGATTAGCCAGGGATGCCAGCAAGACTCTGTTACCATACCACAGACTACTGATGTGGCTGCTATACCAAAGTCCTCCACATCTAATTGATCAACTCTAGTGGAGAATATTCCCAACACACCTTAGTTGCTTTATATATTCACTGTGAACTCTGATCAACTGTATGTGTGCATAATATATGGATGAAGATTTCTTTTCAATGGTTTCTTATTGCACTGGATAAAAAAATATCTTAAAAGCAAATGTCTTCTTGGACAGGAATTCAGTTATCCTTACTTTTGAAGTCTATTGTCCAGGAAAGGATTTCCCATAAGGCCAACCTATGCTATGGCTTAGGGCACAGCAGAAAGGGGACATATACAGTATACAGAAGAAACAACAACTAGTGATGAGCGAGTATACTCGTTGCTCGGGTGTCCTCCGAGTATTTTGTCATGTTGGAGATTTAGTTTTCGTCGTCTCAGGTGCACGATTTGCAACTGCTAGACAGCTTGAATACATGTGTGGAATGCCTGTTTGTTAGGGAATTCCCACATGTATTCAGCCTGTCTACAAGTCGCAAATCAGGCAGCTGAGACGACAAAAACTAAATCTCCGAGCACCCCAAAATACTCAGCAGACACCCAAGCATGCTTGGGAAAACTCGAGCAATGAGTATACTCGCTCATCACTAATAACAACCAAATATTTACTATTTTTTCAGGATTATTTTGAAAAGGCCATATAAAATTTACTTTTTGAAAATTTACATCTATATACATAAAAAAATTGAATAATACATTTACATTACCCATGTGAACAGCATGCACTATCTTGCTCAGTCACAGGCAAAAAGCATTTGCTATTTCTCTCTTATACACTTAGCATAAAGTCAAACTCCAGATTTGGCATTAGAATAGTGATTCCAAGTGATTCACTACACTCATATCTCTGGGCTACAACATATCTACTGATCAGGGGCTGGCTGGCAAATTTTAACCTGGAAGCAAATATAAAGCACTGGCCCAGGAGTGGTGGACAATCCTTAGGCTAAAGTCTCACATACCATTCAGCTTGTGTAGTGCACATCCAAGGTGCAGTTTCTAAGAAGCCATTTCATAAAATCAAACTTGGTCGCTGATTTCTCCTAAACTTGAAGCAGAGGGAATAAACCTGCTGTTGATTTTCAAAGATGATCTATATGAGTAACCCACTCCATGAGATGTACTTGTCTATCTGAAAGCTCACATAACTGATTGCAAAATTGGAAATAAAAAACCCTTAGCACTTTGCAAGTGGCTACAAGAAAAAGGACTACAAAGAGTTTATCCAAATATTGACATTTTATTGGGAATGTTTCTCTGCACACCAGTGTTGAATTCCTCAGCTCAAAGTCTTTTTCTTCTCTGAAAAAAATCAAGGGTCATTTAAGATCTACGTTGCCTCAAAATCAGAACTTCTTTGCATTGAATGAGATTTATCAAGATGTATTGACTTCAGTGAAGCCATTGAAGCCTTTTTATGGACTTAAACACGAAGGTTGTGGTTTGTTTCTCCTTGCGGAGATTGACATGCTAAGCATGCCGAGATGACGAAAAATGTATATCGGTCAGACGCCTCTCACACAGCCAAACCAGATCTCATTCTTTGCACTGATGAGGGGCACTACCCCAAAACACAGTGTCTGCAAATTAAGATTCTGGTTTGGCTTTTATCCTGTCATGTGACGAGGCTCATTAAAAGGTCGACATTGACTTTTAAAATTACTACTTCCAATGGCTGGCACTAGAGTTCTAGTGCTCTTCCTCTCTGAACAGACAATTTGCACATTTCTCAGAGGAGCATTGCAGCTTTAAGTCTCCTCATCTCAGTATGCTTAGCATGTCAATCTCCACAAGGAGAAATGATACTTCTTGGATGTCAGTCAGACACCTCTCACACAGCCAAACCAGATCTCACACTTTGCACTGATGAGGGGCAGTACCCCGAAACACAGTATCTGCAAATTGAGATTCTGGTTTGGATTTTATCCTGTCATGTGACAAGGCTCATTAAAGGGTCGACATTGACTTTTAGGATTTCTACTTTCAATAGTTGGCACTAGAGTTCTAGTCCTTTTCCTCTATGAAGAGACAATTTGAAGATCCAGAACAAAAGAGATGATTGATCAGATAAATATGATTTGGGTTAATTAAAATTGAATTTTCATCCTCGACAAAACAGTATGTCATTTTGTTTCATCTAGTACTTGAAAGATTGGTGCTCAAAAAGTTATAGCTTTATACTATGCAGGGCTGTAACTCCAGACTTATTCAGTTTTGTGGAAGTCACCTATGGTAATAAATTGACTTTCAGCAGCAACAAACCAAGCTTCAGGACTTGACTGAGTGTTGAAGTTTTTACTTTTGAGTCACATTTTCCAATTAATAATCTAAAATTGTTGACCTAATAATATTTGAAAACATTTTTTAGAGAACGCTATAATTAGTATTCAACACTTTAACAGCGTGCATGAATTTCTTTTGAAAAGTGAGTTTGTAAGGCTATGATTTTGCAAGACATTTTTACAGTTATACTGCTACATGTTTTACAGTTCTTTAACTTCCTGTAATAAACATGAAATAATGTGCGTGCAGTGGTATTTATAAGGATTAATTACACTCTAATTATTAATTCTGTCAAAAATAATAATTATGCTAATATTGATCAAATGAAAGCACAAAATCCATGTAATGGATAGAATAAAAATTGAATAAAGTTGTATTGAAGTTAATTTTACTTGTTCTTTGGCAATTCTAATTAAAGTTGACATTAAAAAAAATATATGAATCAATGAGACTGATCTATATTCAACATATTCTTGTTAAATTGGTCCACCACTAATGCTGGCAATAATAACATTCTTTAATATTTGTGCCAACATCAGTCATACAGCTTTAGAAAAGATCCAGCATTTTGCCTTCAAATTCATTCAAAGACCAGTCTGTCCTAAAGCCAACTGGAATGTCATAAATGATGGCAATGCTAATTTAGATAATGATGATTTATTCGTTATGATAGGCTTGTTAATAGGGTTTGCATTTTCAACTCACCTTTTGATGTGCTGTCACATTCAATGATGTACGAGATCCCCCACTGACTCCGTCTAATCCCATTGATCCCCATCTTTTATTAAAGCTCAATAAAAATGTGTTTCTTTAGTGAATTTTATCACTTGAGGTATGTGCAGCACATGCATTTTCTCAAATTGTCCTCTATGTTGGATTTAATCAAAATGCACTATATGCAGCCTAACAATTAAGAAGTCCAATGTGTGTCTTTTTATTTTCTAAATTCTATGTTTCTCTGGCTGTAAGCTCATTAGATTTCACAATTCAAACAGCATACTTAATTTTTTTAAAAAAGAAAAGTTGCATATTTTCTTACCAACCCTTGAAAAATATCTTGAATCGAGGAGTGGTGCACGGAGGCTCCAGACCGACTTCTGGGTATAGATATAACAGCAAAATGGAAAAATCCAGGATCCATGTATACCCGTTTTCTTTTATTCTCTTTGTATGTTTTGATCTTTTGTTTTTTTCTTCTTTTTTAACTATATTGCTAATAAAATTATGTTTTAACATACTTACCTCATTTCCTGTGGATTCTGGATTTTTCCATTTTACTGTTATGCTTTATTAATCCCTTAATGATGCATTGAGTAACCAAGAAGTAGTTTTACATTACACCATTCATTTTACCACATAAAATAGTAAAAAATTGGAAAACTAAATCCAAATCAGATGAAATGATAAAAATCACATTTGGGGTTTATGGGTTCAATTTTTAATGTATATATGATACGGTAAAAATGACCTAGCAATGTAATTCCCTAAAGGGACACTGCTAGCAGGTTTTAGCTACCTCATTTGAGAGCAGCCTGATGTGGGCACATCCAATGTGTTATCACTTTTTTTACTTTTCATATAAGTTATCAGTTTCCTCAAGGAACTTGAACCTTTGATTGCTGATTGTTTGTGCTATATACTACATACTCCAGTTTTGCAGTGTATAGTACAAATAATGTTGTCTATGAAACCGAACAGAGCAGGCAGTTAGGTGACCCAATCAGCACCTGTCAGAGAAGAGGGAGCAATGGGTTAGGTTACAGTAGCATTTAAGTGGTTAAACAGAAGTGATGACAGTAAAATACTGCTGTACACTGCCCTGACTGGAACAACATCAGGCACTAAGCCTGCTCCATACATTTGCATACACTCACATTTTACTACTAGAGGATATTACAATTTTTCCTAGATCTGAGAAGACTAGTGTATTTTTATTGTGGAAAAACTAAGTTATTATGACTGTATAATCCCAATATTAAAATGATCATTTAATGCATTCAGATAAAGAGTGTGAGAGATGCTAAGGCGCAGTCTAAGGGCCCCGTCACACATAGCAACTCACCAGCAATCCCAACAACGATATGAACTTGTCAGGATCGCTGGTGTGTCGCTACATGATCTCTGGTGAGCTGCCAAACAGACAGATCTCAGCAGCGATCAGGACAGCGACACGTGGGTAACAAGCGACGCACTTCACTTAGTTACCCACAGTGTATGCTAAGATACCAACGCGCTGGTGCACGGAGCTGGTAACCAAGGTAAACATCGGGTTTCTAAACACAGCGTGGTGCTTAGAAACCCGATGTTTACCTTGGTTACCAGCTCCCTGCACCAGCGCGCTGGTATCTAACATACACATCGGGTTTCTAAGCGCCGCGTGGCGCTTAGAAACCCGAAGTTTACCTTGGCTACCAGCTCCAGCTCGCTGATAGCTGGTCTCCTGCCTGCCACATGCAGCGATGTGTGTTGGCCAGCGAGAGACCAACGATCAAAAAAATGTCCAGGCCATTTGAGCACGATCAGCGATACCCGGCAGGGGGGTCAGTCGCTGAAAAGTGTCACACACAGCAATCTCGCTGGTGAGATCGCTGTTGCGTCACAAAACTTTAGAGTACTCATTCTCAGCAGGACCTACCCAGCCTGATTGACAGTTGCAGCTGATGCTCAAAAAGTATAAAGCTTCAGCAGCAAGAAGGATGGACACTGAGGAGCTGCCAATCAGGCAAAGTGTGTGAAGACTAAATTCATCTTGAAGTACACTCACATTTAGCTAAGCATAGAAACCACCACCAATCCACATCAAATATCCAATGTCTTTGGCTGTGAAACAATCCCATATCATCAGGCTTCCTCCACCAAACTTGAGATTTCCTTCAAATTCTCAATCCATTAGCCTCTTTTCCCTTGTTTCTTTCAGACCCTTTTGCAGCTATCAGAGCTTAGTCTATTGACTTTTGCCTTATTGCTCCAAATCACCTGTTTCAAATCTTTAAATGTCCACTTTTTATACTTCTTTTCAAACTCAAACTGATGCTTCTTTTGACAATATTGAAGTTGAGGCTTCTTCACCTATTTTTGGTATACCATTCCAGACTTTTGTAATGTGTGTCACATGGTGCTTGCATCAAAGTCTGTGTCTCACTATTATGAAGCATAAGAGCCACCTCCACTGCCCTGTTCATCACGCCAGAACTAGTGTTGAACGATACCTTCCGATATCGGGAAATATCGGATCGGATTGGATCGGACCGATACCCAAAAATATCGGATATCGCTGATTCCGATACTGGAAACCAATGCAAGTCAATGGGACACAAATATCGGAATGAAAATAAGCCTTTACTTTCCTCGTAGGTTAATTCTACATGAAGGAAAACAACTTAGAATAATGTAGAATGTATTAGGGGAGGTGGAGGAGACATTAAAGGCATAGAGGTTTAGCCCAATCAAATGGAATAGCAGGAATTAATTTTTTTTTTAAGATGTGCGGAGTTACAAAGATATTGACTATGTTAAACGGGTTGTCTGGGCTTTTCACATAATCTCAGTGCATATCTGGGCTGCAGAATGCTGACAATAAGTAATTTACTACTGTGGCTAGTCTGCACGGTTTCCAAGATATCATCTCTTGCTTCTAAGATAAACGTCCGGGGGGATGTGTTCAGGCATTGAAACGAGAACTGGTCATTTCCTCCTCCCTCACTAGTTTCACTTTCCATAGATCACTGTTCAGCTTGTGTCTGGAGGAGGAGCAGCTGGGTGGTCTGCTCGCAGCCAATCACAGCCATGCCATTAGTTAACATGCCTAACATGCATAACAGGATGTGCCCACACTTCTTAGGACTCCTCATTGGCTGAATAAAATCAAACTGGCTCATTGCATTATGGGAACTTCCGATTCCAGTATTCGATATTCTAAAAGTATCCGAACTCAGTATCGGAACTACAATACAGCAAATATCAGCCGATACCCAATATTGCAGTATCGGAATGCTCAACACTAGCCAGAACTGATAAACCTTAGAATGAGCTGACTTGTTGACTCTGATATTTTGGCTGGACGTCCACCTTTTGGCTTCTGGATGGATAGACAGACTTCATTTTGTATTCTTTCAAATCTCATGGGACTCACATGATAAAGTTTGGCAATGTCCTTGGCAGAGAGACACCTATCGATGAGCATGATGATGCCGTTTCTCTTTTCTTGGGAAATCATCTTCATGGCTGCTCCTTGATTCGATCCAATGACCTTTCACTTTGGAATAAACCTAATAATACTTAGAGCTATTAGGGAACATAAGAACAGATTGTATTTTGTAGTATACAGGAAAAAAAATATTTTTCCATCACCAGGAGCAAATCAGTAATAATGCAGTGATATGACAAGAATCTGCATAACTAATCATATGCTAAATTGTTGCAAGTCAAATCTATGTATGAGATAGCTATGGTGATTGTCTATAAAATGATGGTGGTCTCACTATAAAAGCATTAGTGGATGATGAGATACGGAATCTGAAAGTCAAAAGTTCAAAACATTGTTACCCTTTTGCTATTCACTGTTGTTTTTCTGCAACTCAATAGAGTGCTGTATTTTTCTTAACATAATATATGAAGTGTTATTCTATCCTATCACTATATTCTTATTCACAGTGATGTACATCCTATCTTGATATTAAAAAAAATAACAATAATGAGTCTGATAAGAATAGAGTCAATAAAAAACTGCAACACCATAAGGCTAATGAGTAAGTTCCTTTTAAGAAATGTCTGTTCTGGGCTAATTTGGGGGTAACATAATAAAACACTTAAACTACTGGGTATAAATGGTAGCAATTAATTAAAGGGAACTTGTCAGCTGAATCAGAGGTCCTGCATTACAAACATCTATGAAACATGAAAGACACTACATGAGAAATATCTAGTCCAAGAGGCATGTCTCCTCCTGGCAGTTTAGCTAAACTATTGATATTTGTTTTTAGTGAATAAATCATAGATGTTTAGAATGACGGGCCAGTCTCTGATTCACGCGGCAACTGGTTTGGGAAATTTGAAGCAACTACTAGATTCCCTTTTATTCAACCAGAACCTAAAAAAAATCAACTTTTTCAATGTGTCTTTGAAATGTACCTTTTTACTACAAATACGTATATGTATTATTTTATTTGCTATGAAGTCGATTTGTTCTTCTTTTAAGGCTGCTTTCATACTTTATATTGTTAACCACACATAAAAAGGAAAAAATACAATATGCCCTGTGCTTTTAGTATTCTGCTATATTACCCCAAATTAACCCAAAGTATTAGACATTCTTATGGCCATATGCTGCAATACATTAACTAATGAAAACTGCTCATGGTTCATAGGAAACATGGGAATAGTTCATGAAAAACATGACTTTTTGAAAGTTTCCAATTAAAGAGTGATCCTTTTGATGGTGTCATGAAGCTCCAGCATTCTTAAATGTTCTTGTCTGTTATAGACATCCTTATGATTTCATTCAGTTATTTAATACAATATAACTCAGCAGCAAAATTCTATAGTTTGCTCTGGTGTTTCTTTATAAGAGCATTTAAATAGTAAAAATGTAATATAACATTTATATTTAATTCTGTTTGATAGTTTTTGATAGAAGATAGATAGATAAATAAGATATAGATAGATAGATAGATTGAGAGTCATGTAGCAAAGAGTGAAAGGTGCCTTAAAATCTGTATCTGCACACCAATGTGATGGATAAAAGGCAGTATACATAAAACTTGATACTTGTATATTTATCCATTAGAAACATGCTTCATTTATTTATTATTATTATTATTATTATTCTTGATCAGAATAATAGCCAAAATAATTAATTAGCATGAATTTTGTTTTTTTTTTCTAAAAGCATTAAAGGACAAATTTGCTCAAGTATATACCAATATCAGGAATAGAGATGAGCGACTTTGCCTTTTTTTGTGTTGAGTCGGGTTTCATGAAACCCGACTTTCGCAAAAGTTGGGTCGAACGCAATCAGCCAATTATCGTGAAAAGTCGAAGGCCGACTAAAACACGAAACCCAATGCAAGTCAATGGGGAAGAAAAGTCGGCAGTGAGTGGAGGACAGGAAACACACCAACAGTGCCCATTTTAATGCCAAAAACATCAATTCTTATTACTTAAGCTTGTCAACCTTAATTTACTTTATAATAATAGTTAGGCATTGAAAACTGGGGGTTATTTGGCTAAAGTTGTGGGGGGGTAGGGCTGGCTCCAGATTTTCGTGGGCCAAGGGCCAAAGAGTGTCACTGGGCTCCTTTAATACATGCCACAATTCATGATCCTCTGATACAGTAGAAAAATAGCGGTATTGTACAATGAAAAATACTTCACTTCTTACATCGAATGAATTATATCCATTTTAAATTCTCCAATAGCTCTAAAAACGGACAGTATATTACTCCATATAGTATTACGGCCATAGTGCGCCATACAGAGTAATGAGGCCCATATATTTCTCCATACAGAATCATTGGTCCCATATAATGTTCCATACAGTATTTGATGAGCTCCACATAATGCTACCTACAGTATATGTTGGTCCCCATGGATGAAGCTCCACTGTCTTATGGGCCCAAATAATGCTCCATATATAATGGGCCCCATTTCTAATGCTCCAGTGTATAATGGGCCCTGTAAATGCTGTTCCAGTGTCTGATGTCCACCTTTGGAATGCTCCAGTGTATGGTGGGCCCCACATATCATTCTCCAGAGTGTAATGCTCCCCAAAAATTGCTCCCAACCTATAAAACAATTAAATAAGTCTCCTCACTAGGGAATCCCTGTACTTTGGACTCCTCGTCATCCCCATCTTTCATGTCTCTGCACTTGGACTGCTTAGGCAGAGGGCATACAGACGTAATGTCATCGTGCTCTCTGACCAGAATGTCACTGTCAGGAAACGCGGAAACATCACGACGGTGGAGCAGGGAGAGGTAAGTATTTCAACTTTGCAAGTGCTGTGATCCTGAGCAAGTAGGGGGGCCCACTCGTTGGCGACGGCACTGGCACAGGGCCCCTCATAGTACGGCGGTGAATCTGACGGCGGGTTGGAAGGGCCCTCCCACTGGCAGAGACACTTTTGCATACTATGAGGGGCCCTGTGCCAGTGCCGTCACCCATGAGTATGCCCCCCCGCCTGCTCAAGGAACCTGCACTTTCATCAGCACCTTCCTCTGTGTCACCCTGTAAGGTGGTATAGTATGCGGGAAGGGGAACCTGAGTTTCATCAGGGTCAGATTCTGGCTGTGTAGAGTGCAAGGGTAATGTAGTGGTCTGGGTCAATGTACCAGCAGAATCATCTAGCAGTGGCTGGGCATCAGTGCACTTGTGGCACCCACAGGAGTACAGTCACCACAGTGGCATTACCTTCCTCCTAGGGAGTGTGATGTCATGCTCGGGAGCAACGAAGGATCTCTCTAGCAGTTAAACCAACACACAACACAGTTCCCACTCCAGGCCAGCAGGGAGAGCTCTGAACCTGACTGCTGAGGAGCTGCTCTCTGTGGTCAGGAGGAGGGAATTTAGGGCAGTCTGTGAAGGGAAGTGGAAATGTATGGACGTGAGAAGGGGAGCTGGAGGATGAGCAGAGTTAAGGCTCACTCCTAGCTGGAGTGCATGGCACTGATTCTGGTCTCCGAGTTTGTAGGGACACTGATGGTCCTGCAGTAGAAACCAGAGGAAGTAGCAGCTGTAAATGCTCTGTTCCCAACTAAGGTTTGGAAGCCCCAGCAGCGACTTGTCTGAGCCAGAAGTAAAAGGCTACGGCTGCCTGCCATACGAGAAAGTTCCAAAAGAGAGTCAACAGGGGGAACTTCAGTGAACTCAGTACTGTGAGTACCTCAGATAAGCACTAGAACAGAGGTCACACTACCTATCTGCAGAGAGAGAATTCCTAATTTGCTTCCAGGCTGACCAACTCCTTCTCCATCTGTACTCTGGGTCCTGGATGGCACTTACCAGGTACAGGTAAAGGAACTGCACGACTGTGTCTGTCATCTTTCTCCTGTGCCTGGCACATGGCTCTGCTACATCCTGCACTGCACACCATCTACCAACTCTTTCTTCTGCCCTGCGACTATGGCACTACCTGTGCAGGGCTTCTACATCTTAGCTGCACCACAACATCTGTCCCAGAGAAGTGACACTGCAGCACTGGTCAATCTGATCAGAAACCACAGGTGGCGTCACGTATCATTCACCTATAAACGTTATTCACCCCTTTGCATGGACGCCCAGGGCAACGGACCGGGTTACCACCACTGTGACACATCCCTTTGAGACACCAGCCCAGTACCGATTAACCCCACTGGCCTGGCTGGCAACCCACACTCCATGTCAGATTGATCTTGGACTGGGGAATTCACGATTTGACTTGATAACCCAGGCATGGTATGTGAGAAAGAGCTACATGGACTAATGTGAAGTGTGGCCTGCTGCATCATTCACTTTTGGTGGAGGTGAAGGACACAAGGAAAGGGGTTCTTCCTGACCAGGAGCCAGCAGTTGACTCAGTGCTTGCACTTTTTGAAACTTCAGAAGAGGTGGGCATGTTAGCTGGAGTCTGTTTCGGCAATGTAAGCCAAAACCAGTTCCTGATGCTCCGGCTTTAAAAGTGGTTAACCTACTCCCAGAAAAGGTAGCCCTCCAGGCCTTCCGGAGTCAGACCATGACGCAGGCTCAACACCTCCTGCCTTAGCTTCTGCCTTAGCTGCTATTGTGCTTTTGCCACTACCAGCAGATGCACCACCACCATCAGTACCAGCTGGCCCCCTCACGCCCACGTCCACGGCCTCTTCCACCATACTTCCAAATTTTGGAGAAAATGTACCCAAAATAACATCAGATATATGGTACTGTATCAGAAGCGTACAGCTGTATACAGTCAAAGGATAATTGTAAATCTCCGTAAATATTTCATGAGTCACACAGAGACGCTCACAGGCTCTGTATGGATTAGACAAGAATATAAAAAGTAGAAAAAGGGTACAGTATCATCAAATAGCAGGTATATATATAGTATAGTATAAACATTCTAAATCTCTGTATATATTTCAGGAGGCAGACACAGACACTCTCAGGCTCAGTATGGATTACAACACAATATAAAAAGCCGTAAAACGGTAAAGGATCTGAAGCGTACAGCTGTATACAGTGTAGGGGTCATTGTCAATCTCAGTATTTATTTCCAGAGTCAGAAACAGACTCTCACTTGGTCAGTTTGGATTAGATCAGAATATAAAAACCAGTAAATGGGTAATGTATCACAAGCGTAGAGCTGTATACAATGTTGGGGTAATTTTTAAATCTACAAATAAATTGCAGGAGACACAGACTCTCACACGCTCAGGATGGATCACACCACAATATAAAAAGATGATCCGCAAGAAATAATCACACATGTGGGCCAAAGTTCCAGGTGTCAATGATAGAGTGGTGGGTGGAGGAGGACTTTCTGGCAGAAAGGGTACAGTATCACCAGATGCCAGGTATATACAGCATAGTTTAAACATTAAAAATGTACGTCTATATCAGGTGTAGTGTTGAGCCACCCCGCTAGTGTTTGAGTTCGGTTCGGTTCATCGAACAGGAGGCAAGTTCGTCGAATGTTCATCGAACGTTCGACGAACACGGTCGAACCACATTGAAAACGATGGCAGGCAAACAAAAACACATACAAACACATAGAAAACACATGCAAAACACCTTAAAAGGTGTCCCAAAGCAGACAAAATGCTCAGAAGATGCAAATAACATATGGAAAAGGGCAGCTACATATAGAAAACAGGTGGAGGAGTAAAAGGAGGAGGAGACACATATATAGACATGTCATGCCCTTATAAAGTCAAGAAAGGCTGGAATAAAAATCTAAAATACAAAAAAAAATCTAAAATTCTAAAATCGAAAACGATCATATAAGGTCGGACTTCCCACCATAAATTATGCCAACTGTCGATCGGGCGGCGTTATTGCCACGATCCTCCGAACAGTGTCCATGAAGGCAAAGTGTTTGATTTACAGGGGCAGTATGGTTGCAAAGCTGAACCTTAAAGGAATGTCCAGAAGGGCAACACCACATGGAATGGAGCCTGCGGCTTAACTGGACTCCACACGGGCAACCTCAATCATGCCAGCCACGGAAAAGATGGACAGATTGCAAGCTTTCTCGATTCTGTGGGTGGTGGTGCATAGCCGTTTTAGTTGTGCTAGCGATTTGTCAGCTTAATTCCGTTAACGAACTAGACTCCGGCATGCCCCCGTGGTCCGCGTCCTGCTTACTAGAGGGACACGTGAGTGTTATGATTGAGTCACCGTAGGAGGCAAAAACATAAATGCTAGCTAAGTCCAGAAAACCAGAGAAGTTGGCAGCTATCAGATTGCAGACCCCTGAACCTATCAACACAACCAGCAGTAGCCGTGGGGGGTTCCTACGATGCCCTAGACCCCTCAATCACAGCCGGAGAATCAAATAGGCCCAAAGAAAGAAAGGGGAAATCCAAACTGCCCCAGAGCAGACCCCAAAGCAATAGGCAGCCCCCAACATATAATGATGGTGAAGCAAGATGAAAATACTAACACAGACAGAAAGATAGACTGAGCAAAGAGGGGCCCAAGCTAACCAAATAGAAAAGGACAGGAAGGCTGCTGTCTGCAATCCGTGAAAAACCCTATGAAAATAAGAGCCAACAGACTGACAGTGAAAAAGGCCCTGAAGACGCTAGGCTTCAAAAAAGCTATGTCAGCACTCAGGAATATACTGAAGACAGAGCTACAGGCAAAAGGAGATTCAGCTCACCCCAGCAGGGAATGGCAGAATACTGAAAAGCAAGGAAAACAAAAAACAAAACAAAAAGCTAACAGGCAAAACAGAAACTTAGCTTTAGAAGAGCAGGAATCAGACTGGTGTCCTAGAAGTCCACAGAGAAATCACCCGCAGGGCAGAAGGGCATCGGCAGCCTTATATCCAGTCCGTGACTCCACTCAGCCAGTCATCCTCATTAGACTCAGGTGCCGGATAATCAGGCTCATTACCTTCCTTTACCAGAATAGGGAGTTCACCAGACCCCAGTGACGAAGGGGAAAATGAACTCACAACAGTACCTCCCCCTTGAGGAGGGGTCACCGAACCCTCAACCACGCCACCAGGGCGATCAGGGTGAGCCCGATGAAAGGCACGCAGCAATCTTTTGGCATGAATATCAGAGGCAGAGACCCAGGAATTATCCTCCTGACCATAACCCTTCCACTTAACCAAATACTGGAGTCTCCGTCTAGCCAGATGGGAATCCAGTATTTTCTCTACCTCATATTCCATGTTACCTTCAACCAATACAGGGTCTGGAGGTGCCACCCCAGGAACAACTGGTTCAGCAAACCTCTTCAACAAGGACTTATGGAACACATTATGGATTTTAAATGTGACAGGAAGAGCCAAACGAAAAGAGACCGGATTAATAATCTCCAAAATCTTGTAAGGTCCAATAAATCTAGGCTTGAACTTAGGAGAAGCCACCTTCATAGCAATATTTTTTGATGATAACCACACCATATCACCAATCTTAAACTGGGGACCAATGGTCCTATGTTGATTGGAAAACCGCTGGGCCTTTTCCTGGGAGAGAGATAACTTATCCACCACTTGGTCCCAGATCTGATGCATTCTCTCCACCACAGTGTCAACACCTGGGCAGGCAGAAGGCTCCACCTGCCCTGAAGAAAGTCGAGGATGAAACCCAAAGTTACATAAAAAGGTGACATCAAAGTGGCAGAACTAGCTCTATTATTTAAAGCAAATTCGGCCAAGGGCAAAAACGAAACCCAATGATACTGATTAGCGGAAATGAAACATCTCAAATACGACTCCAAGGTCTGGTTTGTTCTCTCTGTCTGCCCATTGGTCTGAGGGTGAAAAGCAGAGGAGAAGGACAACTGAATTCCCAGCTTGGAACAGAAAGTCCTCCAAAATCTAGTCACAAACTGAACTCCTCTGTCAGACACAATGTTCTCAGGAATCCCGTGTAAGCGAACCACCTGTTGCAAAAACAGGGGCACCAACTCAGAGGAAGATGGCAACTTAGGGAGTGGTGCAAGATGAACCATCTTAGAGAACCTATCACAGATCATCCAAATAACAGTCATTCTTTGAGAGACCGGCATATCAGAGATGAAATCCATTGAAATATGGGTCCATGGCCTCCTGGGGACCGGCAAAGGCATCAACAACCCACTAAAGTGAGAACAAGATTTAGACCGGGAGCAAGTCCCACAGGACTGCACAAAATTCCTGAC
This sequence comes from Dendrobates tinctorius, assembly GCF_039654945.1. Taxonomy (NCBI): domain Eukaryota; kingdom Metazoa; phylum Chordata; class Amphibia; order Anura; family Dendrobatidae; genus Dendrobates; species Dendrobates tinctorius. The sequence goes on along the minus strand of NW_027361699.1, from coordinate 2,542,545 downwards.
ATCATGAAACAAGGTGGGCCACCAAAAAGAGCGACTCACCAGATCTCTAGTACCAAAAATACCTGGATGACCAGCCAATGCAGAGCAATGAACTTCCGACATCACTCTCTTCTTCCACTGGTCAGGAACATACAACTTTCCACTGGGACAACGCTCAGGTTTGTCCTCTTGGAACTCTTGCAGAGCAAGTCTCAAATCGGGCGAGATGGCAGAAAGAACTACCCCTTCACCTAAGATGGTAGCAGGCTTGGTCACCACAGGAGAATCAGCAAAGAAACTCCTAGAGAGGGCATCTGCCTTGACATTCTTAGTTCCAGGAAGAAAAGAGACCACAAAATCAAAACGTGTAAAAAACAAGGCCCACCTAGCCTGTCTAGGGTTCAAGCGTCTAGCCGACTCTAGGTAAATCAAATTCTTGTGGTCCGTGAGGACCACAACTTGATGTTTAGCTCCCTCCAACCAATGTCTCCACTCCTCAAATGCCCATTTCATGGCCAATAGTTCCCGATTCCCCACATCATAGTTACGTTCAGATGGAGAGAACTTTCGGGAAAAGAAAGCACAGGGATTCATTTTAGATGTTACAGGATCCTTTTGGGACAAAACAGCTCCTGCACCAATCTCAGAAGCATCCACCTTTACCTGGAACGGGAGTGAGACATCAGGTTGCCGCAAAACCGGGGCGGAGGTAAATCTTCGCTTCAGCTCCTGAAAGGAAGAAACAGCCTCCGGAGACCAATTTAACACATCCGCACCCTTCTTAGTCAAATCAGTCAATGGTTTGGCAATACTAGAAAATTTTGCTATAAATTTCCGATAAAAATTAGCAAAACCCAAAAACTTCTGGAGGGCCTTCAAAGAAGTGGGCTGAACCCAATCGTAAATGGCCTGTACCTTGGCCGGGTCCATTTCAATAGTTGACGGGGACAAAATAAATCCCAAGAAAGAAATCCTCTTTACTCCAAAAAGGCATTTAGATCCTTTGACATACAGGGAATTCTCTTGAGAATCCTAATCCTTGGAGAAGATCAAAATATCATCCAGATAGATAATCAAAAATTTATCCACAAAATCTCGGAAAATATCGTTCATGAAGCACTGGAAGACAGAAGGGGCATTAGTGAGCCCAAAAGGCATCACCAGGTACTCAAAATGTCCCTCCGGAGTATTAAACGCCATCTTCCATTCATCCCCCTGCTTAATGCGGATAAGATTATACGCCCCCCTGAGGTCAAGCTTGGTAAACCAGCAAGCACCTCTAACTCTAGAGAATAGATCCGAAATCAGGGGTAACGGATACTGATATTTAATAGTAATTTTATTGAGGGCACGATAATCAATACAAGGCCTTAAAGAACCATCCTTTTTGGCCACAAAAAAAAACGGCACCTAAGGGTGAGGAGGATGGTCTAATATGACCCTTCTCCAACGCCTCCTTAATATAGGACCGCATAGCCTAATGCTCGGGTACAGATAAATTGAAGAGCCGACCCTTGGGAAATTTACACCCCGAGCTTAGTTCAATTGCACAGTCATAACTCCTATGAGGAGGCAAGGACGCAGACTCATTCTCACTAAATACATCATAAAAGTCCACCAAATAGTCAGGAACATCATGCGACTGAGGAGAGGTGGAAAAAACCGGAGCCTCACTAAAGGCACACCGACAACCCCAACTCACCACAGACACAGATTTCCAATCCAAAACTGGATTATGAATTTGCAACCAGGGAAACCCCAGAACAACAGCATCATGCAGACCATGCAATACCAAAAATCTGCAATTTTCTTGATGGTCTGGGGCGACCCGCATGACCACCTGGGTCCAAAACTGAGGTTTATTTTTAGCCAAAGGAGTAGCATCAATCCCCCTCAAAAGGGATAGGCGTCTGCAGAGGTGTCATCGGAAATCCACAACGTTTAGCAAAATCCAAGTCCATTAGGTTTAGCGCTGCTCCCGAATCCACAAAAGCCTTGGCAGAAAATATGGACAGGGAGCAGATCAGAGTACTTGCCAGAAGAAACTTAGGTTGAACACCACCAACAGAAAACGTGTGTGCAAAGCGTTTCTCTCATTTAGGACAAACAGAAATAATATGCGAGGCATCTCCACAGAAAAAACACAGCATATTACGCCTTCTGAACTCCTGACGTTGCGCCTTAAACAAAACTCTATCACATTGCATAGGTTCAGATGTCTGTTCAACCGGTGGCAACACCTCTCGTGCAATCCTGCATTCACGTAAACGCCGATCAACCTGAATGGCTAATGACATAGAATCGTCCAGACCAGAGGGAACAGGAAATCCCACCATAGTATCTTTTACGGCTTCTGACAAACCCTTCCGAAAGAGAGCAGCCAAGGCATTATCATTCCAGGTAGTAAGGACCGCCCACTTTTGGAACTTTTGACAGTACAACTCTGCAGAATCTCGACCCTGGTTCAATGCCAACAGGGTCTTTTCAGCCTGATCAATAGCATTAGGTTCGTCATACAACAACCCCAAAGCTTGAAAGAATGCATTCACATTAGTCAGAATAGGATCATCTGGTTTCAAAGAAAACGCCCAATCCTGGGGATCGCCACGCAGCAAAGAGATGACAATTTTAACCTGCTGCGCGGAGATCCCTGACGAGTTAGGCTTCAAGGCAAAAAATAATTTACAATTATTTTTGAAACTCAAAAATTTAGATCGATCCCCAAAAAATACATCAGGTGTAGGGATCTTTGGTTCAACAGCATGCGAACGAGCAAGGTAGGTGGAAATTCCCCGCACTTCTGCAGCGAGCTGCTCCACACGATCAGACAATTGCTTTATCTCCATTAAGAGAGAAAAAAAAATTCCCCCTACGGCCTCAGAGATATAGAGGAAAGAATATACACACACTTTTTTTTTTTTTAAACACAATTCTTTCCTGCTATAGAGTACCCTAGGATCTGCGGTATGGCGGGTGATTCTGTTATGATTGAGTCACCGTAGGAGGCAAAAACAGAAATGCTAGCTAAGTCCAGAAAACCAGAGAAGTTGGCAGCTATCTGATTGCAGACCCCTGAACCTATCAACACAACCAGCAGTAGCCGTGGGGGGTTCCTACGATGCCCTATACCCCTCGATCACAGCCGGAGAATCAAATAGGCCCAAAGAAAGAGGGGAAATCCAAACTGCCCCAGAGCAGACCCCAAAGCAATAGGCAGCCCCCAACATATAATGATGGTGAAGCAAGATGAAAATACTAACACAGACAGAAAGATAGACTGAGCAAAGAGGGGCCCAAGCTAACCAAATAGAAAAGGACAGGAAGGCTGCTGTCTGCAATCCGTGAAAAACCCTATGAAAATAAGAGCCAACAGACTGACAGTGAAAAAGGCCCTGAAGACGCTAGGCTTCAAAAAAGCTATGTCAGTACTCAGGAATATACTGAGGACAGAGCTACAGGCAAAAGGAGATTCAGCTCACCCCAGCAGGGAATGGCAAATACTGAAAAGCAAGGAAAACAAAAAACAAAACAAAAAGCTAACAGGCAAAACAGAAACTTAGCTTTAGAGGAGCAGGAATCAGACTGGTGTCCTAGAAGTCCACAGAGAAATCACCTGCAGGGCAGAAGGGCGTCGGCAGCCTTCTATCCAGTCCGTGACTCCACTCAGCCAGTCATCCTCATTAGACTCAGGTGCCTGATAATCAGGCTCATTACCTTCCTTTACCAGAATAGGGAGTTCACCAGTCCCCAGTGACGAAGGGGAAAATGAACTCACAACACGTGAGGCTCTGGCACGTGAGATCGAGCAATAACAGGTCTGTCATGCCCTTACATGTCTGGGGCTGCACGTGCGCTACTCTGAAAGGACCAGCATGTGTCGCTTATAGGTGCTGATAACCTGCTGAACCCCATTAGTGATGGGGATCTGGGATTTCAATTCTTCCCCGCAAACGAGCATTTCCCAGTAAGTGCAAGTCCACCGGAATTCAGGAATTAGGCCTAACCGGCATTCGAGAAAGAATGTGAAAAAATTAAGTGTCCAAACCACAGGTGCTATAGATTGCTTAACAGCTGGGCTCCTCTGCTGAGTAGCACACTGTTCTTACATAAACAGGCAGCATAGCTTGGTTCACGGGTGGGCAACTCTACCGAGTAGCAGACAGTGCTTACAGTACATAAACAGGCGGCATAGCTAGGTTCCCGGGTGGGATCCTCTGCTGAGCAGCAGACACAGGTACTAGGCCCAAAGTATTAACTGGGCAAAATGGAGTTACAAAATGGTTCTTACATAAACAAGCGGCACAGCTTGGTTCACAGGTAGGCTCCTCTGCTGAGTAGCAGACACAAAGGACCAAAGTATTAACTGGGCTAAATGCAGTCAAAAACTGGTTCTTTCATAAACAGGCGGCATAGCTAGGTTCACGGGTGGGCTCCTCTGCTGAGTAGCAGACAGTGCTACAAGGCCCAAAAGGATTTCCTGGACATGATGCGGTAAAAAATTATTAGAAACACACACGGTGTAGCTCCTTGACAGGTGTACTACACCACTGGCTATCAGACACCCCTACTATTCCATAAAACTGTCTATTAACATTGAAAAGCATTATTAATGTGAAAATAAAGTTATGCTTTTGGTGAACAAACCGTTCTCGAACGGAACCTCAAACAGCTGAATTTTAAGCAGTGTTCGAGTTCGACGAACGGCTCGAACACCGCCCAAAACAGCTTGAATTTGAACTTGGCAAACAGTTCAACTCGAACACCGCTCATCTCTCATCAGGTGGCATACTCAGATGGTTTCAGGCCCAGTATGGATTTGACAAGATTGTAGAAAGTTGAGAAAGGGTACAGTATCACCGGATATCAGGTATATATAGCATAGTTTAAACATTAAAAATCTCTGTGTATATTTCTAGAGTCCGACAAAGACACTCACAGCCTCAGTATGGATTAGACAAGAATCTAAAAAGTAGAAAAAGGGTAATGTATTCAAAGCGTACACCAGTATACACTGTTGGGGTATTTTTAAATCTTCATATATATTTCAGTCTCAGTAAGACAGTCCAGACTCTCCGCAAGAGGAAGCAAGATGGATGCAAGCACAGACGGAAAGTCGAGTGATAGCAGAAATTTTGGAATTACTAATCACGGGAAAAACTCCCAGGAGAATTCTCAGAGGCGATGCTGACCTTCAATTACTTTGTCTGTGGAGACAGCGAAAACAGTTCTTTGTGACGAAAGGGTTGCTGTATCGCAGTACCGTGAATCCCATCACCATTGCTCATCTCCATCAAATTGTGATCACAGGGAGAGATGTAGACATGGTCCTCACTGCCTATCATGATCTGTCCGGTAACTTTGGAGTGCAAAAGACAGAAGCCACAGGCCGTAGGCAATTCTGTTGGATTGGCATGAGAGGACACATTTAAAAATGTGGGCAGGAATGTCACACATCTGTGAGTAGGAAAAATGTGAAAGCTAATGATAAACCACCACTGCATCTCATTGTGAGTCGACGTCCATAACAAATGGAAGCCATTGATCATCTGAAGATAGAGCCCAGCAGGACAGGGCATAGCTACGTCTTAACCATCATCAATCAGTTCACCAAATTTGTAGTGGCAGTCCCAGTGAAGGATTTAACAGCCCAGACTACACAGCGGTGGAGCAGGGAGAGGTAAGTATTGCAAGTTCTGGGGCCCTGAGCAAGCAGGGGGGCCCACTCGTGAGCGGCGGTACTGGCACAGGGCCCCTCATACTCCGCCGGTGTGTCTGACGGCGGGTGTGCGCCCCCACCATCAGAGACACTTGATTGTACTATGAGGGACCCTGTGCCACTGCCGTTGCCCAAGAGTGGGCCCACCCACCTGTCCAGGGCAACGACACTCGCACTGGTGCGTGCACCAGGTGGTGACCGCGGCCCTGGGGGGGAGGCAGCCCAGTTAGGGAGGTTGAAAAAATGGCATATGTTGATGTTGGACATTCAGCAGCTGCAAATGGAGGAATTGGAGAAGTCCGAGGAGGAGGAGGACAAAAGCGAGCCATTTTTCTGGCAACCTATGTGTCAGCAGGGGAAGGTGGGACAAAATCCTTTGAAACCCATGCATGGTTCATTTTAATGAAGGTTAGATCATCAACATTTTGGGTCGACAGATGGGTCATTTTTTCTGTCAGGATTGATCCAGCAGCACTGAAGACTCTTTCGGATAGCACACTAGCAGCAGGGCAAGCGAGCTCCTGTAAGGCATATTGTGCTAATTCGGGCCAGGTGTCCAGTTTACAGGCCTAATAGTCAAAGGGGAATGACCTGTGAGGGAGAACATCTATATGGGAGGAGAAGTAGTTTGTAACCATAGTTCACAACTGCTGTCTCCTGTCACTTTCAATCGATGCAGTATTAACAGTCGTGTGAGTGGGTACTTGAAAAATCAGTCCACAGCATGGTCTTGAAACCCCTGCCTCCAACGCTACTTCGGATGTGTGCACCATGAACACCTCTTTCATGTTGCCCCCTATGGCTCGTGTGAGAACCATCACCGCAGCTGTATGCTGGGAATGCCTCAAACAAACGGTTTAACAGAGTTGCTTGTTTGTTAGCCAATATTAACTCTAGGTTCTCCTGTGGCATGATGTTTTGGAATTTGCCTTTATAGTGTGGATTCAGGATGCTGGCCAACCAGTAGTCGTCATCGTTCATCATTTTGGCAATGTGGGGATCCCTTTATAGGATCTGCAAGGCATAATCACACATGTGGACCAATGTTCCAGGTGTCAATGATGCACTGTGAGTGCTGGGTGGAGGAGCACTTTCTGGCAAATCCACATCACTCCAGTCACGCACAAACCCTGTACCTGACCTTGCTACGCCAACATTTTCACATTTTCTCTTGCCCCCTGAGAAGCATCCTCCTCCCCTAAATAATCATCGCCATCATCCTCCTACTCCTCCTCTTCCTCTTCTTCCTCCACCTTGTCAAGGAGAGTTCCCTGAGCAGACAAAGGCTGACTGTCATCAAGGCTTCCCTCCTCCTCTTCCTCTTCCTCCTGGGCTGCAGACGCCTGCTCCTTAATGTGTGTCAAAGTTTGCATGAGCAGATGCATAAGTGGGATGCTCATGCTTATGATGGCGTCATCTGCACTTACCAGCCGTGTGCATTCCTCAAAACACTGAAGGACTTTACAGAGGTCTTTCAGCTTCGACCACTGCACACCAGACAACTCCATGTCTGCCCTTAAACTGCCTGCCCGTGTATCCTCCCACAAATGCATTACAGCTTGCCTCTGTTCACACAGTCTCTCAACCATGTGCAGGGTGGAGTTCCACCTTGTTGCAATGTCAATAATTAGGCGGTGCTTGGGAAGGTGGAGCAATTGCTGCAGCTTCTGCATACAACCGGAGTGTACGGACGACCGGCGGATGTGCGAGCACAGTCTTCACACCATATGGAGTAGGGCTGTTAACTCAGGATAATTATTGAGGAAGCACTGCACCACCAGGTTCAAGGTGTGAGCCAGGCAAGGTATGTGTCTGAGTTTTGAAAGGGCTATGGCTGCCACAAAATTCTAGCCATTATCATTAACTACCTTGCCTGCCTCAAGATGTAGACTGCCCAGCCATGGCTCAGTTTGTTGCTGCAAGTAGTCGGCCAGTATCTCCGCGGTTTGTCTGTTGTCGCCCAAACACATCATCTTCAACACAGCCTGCAGACGCTTACCACTAGCTGTTCGATAGTGGAACACCTCATGTGCAACTCTGGCAGCTGCAGATGGAGTGATCGTGCGACTGCGCTCTGTGAAAGAGCTTTCGCTTCTGGAGGAGGAGGAGGAGGGTCGAATGCCTACAGCCAACTGTTTCCTATACCGTGGGCTAGGTAGCACTATCCCACTGCCACTGTCCCCTGTGGACCCTGCATGCACCACATTAACCCAGTGTGCAGTGATGGACACGTAATGGCCCTGGCCATGCCTTCTGGACCATGCATCTGTTGTGAGGTGCACCTTTCCACTCACTGATTGCTTGAGTGCATGGATAATGCGGTCTTTCACATGCAGGTGGAGGGCTGGGATGGCTTTTCGAGAAAAGAAGTGCCGACTGGGTAGGTCATAGCGTGGTACTGCGTAGGCCATGAGCTCACGGAAAGCTTCAAACAACCGGTAGGGCATCATCTCTAGCAAGATTAGTTTGGCAATGAGGGCATTCAAGCACAGTGTACGCGGATGAGAGGATGAGTACTTTCTTGTCCTACTCAGAGTCTCTGGTAGGGTGAGCTGGACTTGAGAGCTGCATATGGTGGAACTAGCAGTGGACATGGCGGACTGAGAGAGGGTTGGTGATGGTGATGGTGTTGGTGGTCTTGCTGATGGCCTAGATTCAGTCTTTTATAGCAATAACATTGTGATTCCCTGACTGCTTTGGCCTTGCGACGACACTTCAATATTTGCTGCTGGTGGTGTGCTAACCGGTGGGCTTACAGTGGGGGAAGCGATGCAGAATTGCTGACTACCTTCATTCGGAGCAGGTGCACATGTGGTATGTGAGGTTTGGTAGTCCGTCCATGCTTGCAAGTGCATTGTGGTTAAATGTCTAAGCATGCAACTGGTATTCAAATTTCTCAGATTTTTCCCTCGGCTAAAGGTCTTTGTGCACTTCTTACAGATAACCTTTGCCTGATCATTAGGATTTTGTTCAAAAAAGTGACACACTGCACTCTTCCTACTATGGAAGACATTTTGAGGCCTTGCACGCTGTGCTAATTTGAACGTCTGTCCAAGCTGTCCTGCAACTCTTTTGGTTTTTGTAACCCATTTTTGGACTGCTATGGGCCTGCCAGCTAACAGCTGTTGCGATGTCGGTGCCTGCTGCGGATCCTCCTCCTCCTCTTCTGAGCTATTGGCAGCGGCACCCTCTTCCCCCAATGGATGCCAATCTGGGTCAACAACTGGGTCATCCATCACTTCCTCTTCAATTTCATGTGCACCTTCCTCTGTGTCACCGTGTAAGGTGGTATAGAATGTGGGAAGGGGCACCTGAGTTTCATCAGGGAGAGATTCTGGCTCAGTACACAGCAAGGGCAATGTAGTGCTCTGAGTGAATGTACCAGCAGAAAAATCTAGCTGTGGCTGTGCATCCATGCACTCCATGTCAGATTCATCTTGGACTGGGGAATTCACGATTTGACTTGATAGCCCAGGCATGGTATGTGAATAGAGCTCCATGGAGCAATCTGTAGTGTGGCCTCCCGCATCCTTCACTTTTGGTAGGGGTGAAGGACACAAGGAAAGGTGTTGTTCCTGACCTGGAGCCTCCACTGATGACTCAGTGCTTTTATTTTTTGAAACTTCAGAAGAGGAGGCTATAGAGCTGGAGGCTGTGTCAGCAATGTAAGCCAAAACTTGTTCCTGAAGCTCCGGCTTTAAAAGTGGTTTACCTACTCCCATAAAAAGGAGCCTTCGAGGCCTTGTGGAGCCAGACGATGACGCAGGCTCAACACCTCCTGCCTTAGGTGCTATTGTGCTTTTGCCACTACCAGCAGATGCACCACCATCACCACCACCATCAGTACCAGCTGGCAACCCCCGCCCGCATTCACGGCCTCTTCCACCATACTTCCTCATTTTTGGGAAAATTTACCCAAAATACCACCAGCTATATGGTACTGTAAAACAAGGTACAAGGTGTATATAGTATTGGGGTAAATTTGAATCTCCCTAGAGATTTTAGGAGGCTGAACAATTATCTCAGGCCCACTATAGATTACACCTCAATTTAACAGGCTGAAATTGGCTGGTGTATGACAAAGTACAAGGTGTATACAGTATTGGGGAGAATTTGAATCTCTCAATAGATTTTAGGAGGCAGAACAATTATCTCAGGCCTACTATAGATTACACCTCAATTTAACAGGCTGAAAGTGGCTGGTGTATGACAAAGTACAAGGTGTATATAGTATTGGGGAGAATTTGAATCTCCCTAGAGATTTTAGGAGGCTGAACAATTATCTCAGGCCCACTATAGATTACACCTCAATGTAACAGGCTGAAATTAGCAGGTGTATGAGAAAGTACAAGGTGTATATGGTATTGGGGAGTGTTATGAGCTCATTTTCTGCTCCACCAGTTGAGAATTTTCCTTCCGTTCTCCCTCTGGTGGTGACAGGAGGTAGTGAGGTTGGTTTAATTGGTAGTGATCTGCCACCTGGTGAGGAGGATAACGATTGGATCTCTGGAGTATCAGACTGGATATAAGACAGCCGACGCCCTATCCTGGTGTTGGTGATTCAGTCTGCTTCTCAGGTCTTGGACTCAGCTGTTCCAGTCTTCTCAAGTTAAGTTTGTTTTTGCTAATGTTCACACTTGCTCTTGTTGGTCAATTCAGTTTTTTGTGTGGTCAGCCAGCCCGGCTGGGCTGTGCTGAATTTCCACTCTTATTTATCTGTATTTGCCAATTTTCTTTTTTTTGTCCCTTATTAGATTGGCCTCTTTTTGCGCTGTCTCAGAATATTTCGGAGTGCTGATATAGTGGGAGAAGTCAAGTGACTTCAGGGTTAATTTTGCTATCAGATGTGTTGGACATAATTTTTGGTAGGGTGTTTGGCAGATTGCAGACAGTGTCTTTCCTTTCCTGTCCTTTCTAGTTAGTTTGGCCCCATCGTTTGCTCAGCCTATTTTCCTGCCTTTGTATGTGTTTTCATCTTGTTTCACCATCAATACATGTGGGGGCTGTCTTTCCTTTGGGGTCTGCTCTGGGGCAGTTAGTTTTCCTCTTTTCCTGCTTTAGGCTTATTTAGCTCTCCGGTTGTGACGAGGCATCTAGGACCAACGTAGGAACGCTCCATGACTGCTGCTAGTTGCGTGGTTAGAATCAGGGATCTGCAGTCTACATAGTTACCAACCTCTCTGGTTTTCTGAGACTTAGCTTGTGTTGTTTTTTTTTCCTCGGCAACCCATTCATAACAGGGGAGAGTTTGAATCTGTCTAGAGATTTTAGGAGGCAGAACTATTATCTTATGCCCACTATAGATTACAGCTCAATTTAACAGGCTGAAATTGGCTGGTGTATGACAAAGTACAAGGTGTATGTAGTATTGGGGAGAATTTGAATCTCCCTAGAGATTTTAGGAGGCAGAACTATTATCTCAGATTTTAGGAGGCAGAACTATTATCTCAGGCCCACTATAGATTACACCTCAATTTAAGAGGCTGAAATTGGCTGGTGTATGACAAAGTACAAGGTGTATATAGTATTGGGGAGAATTTGAATCTCCGTAGAGATTTTAGGAGGCTGAACTATTATCTCATGCCCACTATAGATTACAAGTCAATTTAAGAGGCTGAAATTGGCTGGTGTATGACAAAGTACAAGGTGTATATAGTATTGGGGAGAATTTGAATCTCCCTAGGGATTTTAGGAGGCTCACAATGATGCTCTCAGTCCAAGTATGGATGCAGGCAGCCTAATAAGCAGGACTGCTGCACACAAAAGTGTGGAAAAATGAACGCTTGGTAACTGTGAAGAAGAAAGGAAGAAAAGTATTTTTGCTTTTAAAAAAGCAGTTTGCACAGCAGTTTTGAAACAGCAATGCAGCTATCAGGGAGCCTTATAAGGCAGCCTAATAACCAACAGAGCTGATGCACAAAAATATAGCCTCCCCTGTCACTGCACACAAACTGTTGTGTTGTACAGTGAAAATCACTAATAGCAGAAGCTGTTTTTTGTTCTTCTTCCCTGCCTAATGCTCTCCCTTATTCAGAATCATTAGCAGCAACCTCTCCCTATTCCAAGATCGGCAGAAGTAAGATGGCGGTCGGCGTGCACGCCCTGCTATAGCTCCTGTGACGCCACACATAGCAAGCCAATCACTTGCATGCCCTTCTCAAAGATGGTGGTAACCGATGCCCATGTCATCGCGTTGCCCACAGTGTGCGTCCTCGATCATTGGCTGAAAAAGGGCGCTGGAAGCATCATTTGAAACGCGACTTTGGCGCTCTGGTGGCCGAACTCATGGATGACCTCACGCTATGGTCGGGTTTCGTTTCATGAAACCCGTCTTTAGCGAACGTCGGTGACTTATGAATTTGACCGACCCGTTTCGCTCAACTCTAATCAGGAACCTTAAATACATTTCCTAGCAGTGTGAGAGTAGAGCCCTGTAAGTTAATTCTATTGGTATGCATCATTGTAATGCAATCATAAAAGCAGCTGGTATTCCACTGACAAGAGCAAAGGCAAGACTGAAAATAAAAAATACAGGATAAATAGCTGTGGTTTAACCTGTTATAGTGTAAGTGTCCTCAGACCAAAAGTGGAGAGATTTTGTTTTATTTTTTTCCTGCTGCTCACAGGTATTATGCTTTTCATTTATTTCTTTTTAAATCTACCATATAGTTCAAGATATATAAGGGATTTTATTCCATGCTTATTTTTTTGTCTTTCCAAGGGTGCAGTGCTTACAGTTGCAGAGTAGCCTAAAGACACATCCCCAGAGATTATAGAGATGAACAGTCCCTTGTTAACCCCTTAACTGCCACTGATACACCTTTTAACAGTGGCAATTAACCCCTTTACCCCCAAGGGTGGTTTGCATGTTAATGACCAGGCCAATTTTTGCAATTCTAACCATTGTCCCTTTATGAGGTAATAACTCTGGAACGCTTCCATGGATCCCAGTGACTCTGTTTTCTCATGACATATTGTACGTCATGATAGTGGTAAAATTTCTTTGATATGACTTGCATTTATTTGTGAAAAAATGGAAATTTGGTGAAAATTTAGAAAATTTTGCAATTTTCCAACTTTGGAATTTCATCCCCTTACATCACAGATATGTCATATAACATACTTAATAAGTAACATTTCCCACATGTCTACTTTACATCAGCACAATTTTGGAACCAATTTTTTTTGGTTAGGAAGTTATAAGGGTTAAAAGATAAACAACACCATTTTTTCTTAGGGACCACATCACATTTGAAGCCACTTTGAGGGGTCTATACGATAGAAAATACCCAAAGGTGACACCATTCCAAACATTGCACCCTTGAAGGTGCTCAAAACCACATTCAAGAAGTATATTAACACTTCAGGTGCTTCACAGGAACTTTTGGAATGTTTAAAAAATAAACATTTCACTTTTTTTCACAAAAAATTTATTTCAGATGCATTTTTTTATACTTTATCAAGTGTAACAGGAGAAATTGGACCACAAAGCTTGTTGTACAATTTGTTCTGAGTACGCTGATACCCCAAATATGCTAGTAAACCACTGTTTGGGTCCATGGCAGAGCTCAGAAGGGAAGGAGCGCCGTTTGAGTTTTGAACGCAAAATTGGCTGGAATTGAGCTCGGACACAATGTCGCATTTGGAGAGCCCCTGATGCTCCTAAACAGTGGAAACCCCCCCACATTTGACATCATTTTAGAAAGTATACCTCCTAAGGAATGTATCTAGATGTGTATTAAGTACTTTCAACCCCAAAGTGCTTCACAAAAGTTTATAACGTAGAGCCATAAAAAAATCAGATTTTTTTTCACAAAAATAATATTTTCGCCCAAATTTCTTATTTTTCCAAGTGTAACAGAAGAAATTGGATCCCAAAAGTTGTTGTGCAATTTGTCCTGAGAAGGCTTCTACCATACATGTGGGGGTAAATCACTGTTTGGGCGCACAGCAGAGCTCGGAAGGGAAGGAGCACCGTTTGACTTTTTCAATGCAGAATTGGGATTGACATTGAGATCGGACGCCATGTTGCATTTGGAGAGCCCCTGATTTGCCTAAACAGTGGAAACCCCCCAATTCTAACTCCAATCCAAACCCCAACAAACCTTTAACCCTAATTCCAACCCTAACCCTAATCCCAACCCTAACCTTAATCACAACCGTACCCGTATTCCAAACCCTAACCTCAACTTTAGCCCCAAACCTAACCCTAACTTTAGCTCCAACCCTAACCATAACTTTAGGCCAACTCACTTTAGCCCAGTTCTAACCTTATTGGGAAATTGGAAATAGATACTTATTTTAGCTAATTAATTTTCCCTAACTAAGTGGATGATAAAGGGGGTTGGGGCTAAAGGGGGATTTGATTTACTGCAATACCGGGGTTGGTAAAAACTGACTCGAATCATGTTCTCTGGGGTCTCGACTACCTCCACCAGCCGAGACCCCAGAGAAGCTCAGATGCCGGGGGGGCTATAACCTTAAACCTCAGAGTCATTAATATGTGGCGCTGTAGTTTAAGTACCCTTAACTGCTGCCATTAAAAGGTGTATCGGTGGTCATTAAGGAGTTAAATGTAACTCATTATTCTCCCCTACTCATACTGATCACCAGCAGAGCATGGGAGAATGTTGAGAGCCGTGTTCATCACCCGGTGTGGTACTGATGCAGCACACACATGCCACATGTGTGCTACAAGTATTTCACACATGGACACTGACATCTCCGGTACCGGAAATATCAGGATGTGTGAAAGAGGCCTTTTAGTGGGTTTTTATATTTGGCAGCTGTCACATGCTAAAAGATGCTTTTTATTGCAAAAAATTTTTTGCATCACCACATTTTGAGAGCTATAATTTTTCCATATTGTGGCCCACAGAGTCATGTGAGGTGTTTTTTTTGTGGGACGAGCTGAATTTTTATTGGTACCAGTTTATAGCACATGACTGTTGTGAGTTCATTTTTCCCTTCTCCATTGAGGTCTGATGAACTCCCTCCTCTAGTGAAGGAAGGTAGTGAGACTGATTACCAAACACCTGGGCAGCTAGATGATGACTGGGTGGCTGGAATTGAGGACTGGATATAAGGCTGCCGACGCCCTTCTTCCTGGCTGGTGATTTTCCTGCTGGATTCTTGGAGACCAGTCTGATTCCTGTGTCTCAAAGCTAAGTTTTTCTGCTCTGCTTTGTACTCCTCAGTTTTGTTTTTGTTTTGCCTTGTGCCATCCCCAGCTGGGGGTGAGCTGAATTCCATTTTTGTCTCTGATCTGTTGATCTTTTGCTCTGTCTTCAGAATATACCTGAGTGCTGATATAGTCTTTTGAAGCCTAGCGACTTCAGGGCCTGTTTTTCCTATCAGTCGGTTGGCTCATTTTGATAGGGTTTTTTGCGGATGGCAGACAGCAGCTTTCCTATCCTGTCCTATGTAGTTAGCTTGGGCCCCATCATTTGCTCAACCTATCTTTCTATCTGTGTTAGTGTTTTCATCTTGCTTCACCGTCATTATATGTTGGTGGCTGCCTATTGCTTTGGGGTCTGCTCTGGGGCAGTTTAGTTTTTCCCCTTTCTGTCTTTAGGCTATGTAGTTCTACGGCTGTGATCGAGGGGTCTAGGGCACCGTAGGAACCCCCCACGGCTACTGCTAGTTGTTGTGGATAGGTTCAGGGGTCTGCAATCCGATAGCTGCCAACCTCTCTGGTTTTTCTGGACTTAGCTGGTATTTTGTTTTTTCCTCCTTCGGTGACTCATCATAACACATGACATTTTTTGATCACTTTCTATTCCAATTTTTGGGAGACAGAATGAGCAAAAACCAGCAAATCATGAATTGATTTTGGGGGTGCTTAAACTGTTACAACGATACCTCATTTATATCATTTTTATATGCTTTAGTGTTTTATGTAATGAAAACTATTTTATAGAAAAAATAATTGTTCTTGCATCACTTTATTCTGACAGTTATAACTTTTTTATTTTTTCGCTGATGATTCTGTATCATGGGTTATTTTTTGCAGGACAAGATTATGTTTTCACTGGTACCATGTTTATTTATATCTGTCTTTTTGATCATGTGTTATTCCATTTTTTTCAACATTATGATGATAAAGCATTGTTTTTGCCTTTTTTATGGTGTTCACTAAAGGGGTTAACTAGTGGGACAGTTTTATAGGTCGGGTCTTTACAGACGCTGGGATGCCAAATATGTGTAGTTTTATTGTTTAGTTTTTTTATTCAAATATTTATTTAGTGATACAATAAATATTGATTTTTTATTATTATTTTTTATTTTTTTAAATATTTTTACAATTTTTGTTTTTTACTTTATTATATCTTTTACGCTTTGTCCCACTATGGGACCCTCATTTTTTGCAGGCTGATTGCTTCTATAGCATGCAGATGAAGCAGCATCTGCATGCTGCAGAAGCTGTAAGCACACTGACCTGAGAGACTTCCTGACATGCACTGCGCATGACAGGAAGTTTCTCAGCTCTGGTACCCGGATGTCATCATGATGACATCGGGTTACCATAGCAGCGATCCCAAGGCAGAAGGGCTGACATCTCTCTTCCTGCTCCCAGGTTACTGTGATCATGTTCGATTGGAGTATTTGGTTAAAGTGCTGGGAGCGGTCCGTTACTGCTGCTTGCACTTAGTGCCAGGTGTCAGCTGTGAGAAACAGCTAACACCTGGTCTCGATTGGCTGCACACCACCCATGTGAGAGGCCGATGGCTATGACGTACAATGCCATCCATGGTCAGACAGGCCCAGGACATATGGATGGGATTGTACGTAAGCTGTCAGAAAGGGGTTAAGGGTACTTAATCCTCAGCGCTGTTTGTTAACAGCACTAAGAAATAATGGTATAGCACCCTAGGTGTCGGAAAATGTGCAAGGTCTCGGCTACGGGGGGTAGCCGAGACCCCAGAGAATATGATTTGTGTTGGTTTTTACAGTCTCCTGACATATGATTGCCATTTTTCATTGAATACCAGTAATCACAAAAAGTCTGATTTGCCATTTTTTTCTCTCTCCTCTGATATGGTTTGACATAACAGAGGAGAGATCAGTGGGGTAACCCAAGCCACTAGGTATTTCCACCATCAATAGATCGTGCTGCTCCATCCCCTCCATGTAATCTTCCTGGAAGAAAATGGCGGGTGCATGCGTAGTGTGCCCGCCGAAATCTGCCAGCCTGTACCTGACAACAATAGGAGATTTTTTAATATTGGTTTATTTTGATCACTATGATAGACCCTATCATAGTGATCAAAATAACTAAGTAGTAAATCAAGCTCCCATTTGTCATCCCCTTAGTTAGATAAAAATAATAAAATAAAAAATATTTATTTTTTCTATTCTTTGCAGTTACGGTTAGGGTTGGGGTTAGAGTAAAGGTTGGGGTGGGGTTAGAGCTTGGGTTATGATTGTGTTAGGGTTAGGGTTGTGTTGAGGTTAAGGTTGGGTTGGGGTTAAGGTTGGGTTGGGGTTAAGGTTGTGGTTGGGGTTAAGGTTGGGTTGGGGTTAAGGTTGTGGTTGGGGTTAAGGTTGTGGTTGGGGTTAGGGTTGTGTTGTGATTAGGGTTAGGTTTAGCGATAAGTTAGAGATGGAGTTAGAATTGATGGTTTCCACTGTTTAGTCACATCAGGGGGTCTCCAATCACAACATGGTGCCCACCATCGATTCCAGCCAATTTTGTGTTAAAAAAAATCAAACGGTGCTCCCTCCCTTCTGAACCCTGCCATGCGTCTAATCAGTGAATTTCCCCCACATTTAGAGTATCAGGAGACATTGAACAACAAATTTTGCGGTCCAGGTTCTCCTGATACCCTTGTGAAAATAAAAAAGTTTGGGTCTAATGTAATTATTTTGTGAAAAAAAGTTGAATGTTAATTTTTTCCTTACATAATTTCTTTAGTTATCGTGAAGCAACTGGAGGGTTAATACCCTTTTTGAATGTAGTTTTGAGCTCCTTGAGGGGTGCTGTTTTTAGAATGGTGTCATTTTTGGGTGTTTTGTGTCATATTCAACCCTCAGAGTCACTTCAAATGTGACGTAGTCCCTAAAAAAATGGTTTCATAAATTTTGCTGGAAAAATGAGAAATCGCTGGTCAACTTTTAACTCTTATAACTTCCTAACAAAAAATATGTTTCCAAAATTGTGCTGATGTAAAGAAAAAAAATGGGAATTGTTATTTATTAACTATTTTGTGTGACATGACTCTCTGATTTAAGGGCACAAAAATTAAAAGTTTGAAAATTGCTACATTTTTTAAAAATATGCCTAATTTCAAATTTTTTCATAAATAAATGCAAGTCTTATCAAAGAAAATTTACCACTATCAAAAAGCACAACATGTCACTAAAAAACAATCTCAGAATTAGTGGGATATGTTGAAGCGCTTCAGAGCCATAACCTCATAAGGTGGCAATGGTCAGAATTGTAAAAATTGTCTTGGTCATTAAGATAAAAAAATGTCTCGGTCACTAAAGGGTTAAAGACCATAAAATTTAGGACCAAATCAAAAATCCCATATTTCAGAATTTAGATGTTTAATTAAAAAACATTCTTACAAAAAACACCATAGTCAGGAACATTGTGGGAATAAAATAAGAGTGAAAACTAGCAACTTTTGATGTGGAGACAAGCCCTTAATAACTATATACACATACTGTGCTTCAACTCACTAAAGGTACTGTCACACTTAGCGATGCACCAGCGATCCCGACCAGCGATATGATGCGATCAGGATCGCTGGTGCATCGCTAAGTGGTCGCTAGTGAGCTGCCACACAGGCAGATCTCACCAGCGACATCGCTTGGGTCGGGGGTTGCTACTTACCTGTCAGACGCGGCAATCCTGCGTCCTCCCGCCCGGCTCCACGCTCGTCGCTCGTCTCTCCACAGGAAGCGCCGCAGGAAGCTGACGACGAGAAACAGTCCAGGACGTTCTTGCGCGATCAGTGATAACCAGTGGGGGAGCGGGTCATTGGTAAGTATCAGACACAGTGATATCGCTAGCAATATCGCTATAACGTCACAAGTTATAGCGATATTGCTAGCGATATCGCCTAGTGTGAAAGGCCCTTAAGATTGATGGATACGTGAACAATGCTATTGCTCTACATGTTAAAAGGATCTTAACTAACATTTTTTGATTAAGAAATAATAATTTTATCCAACCTCCAAAAGGTGTACCTTCATTTTAGATTTCCCCTGACTCTACTGGCTTGCCTTTGAATGTGCCTAAAAACACCTCACCTCACGTAAATTGTGGAAGGGAGGGGATCCAGGCTTAGCTCTTAATTAAATCCTTTCTGGGGGAATCAGTGTTGAACCTGGGAGAGTGCAGCATCCCACAAATGCATAATACTAAAATGCAAAAAAGAGGGCTTACACATCTTTATATAAAATTAATATACAGATGCATAAATACGCTGTGACCAGTATAATAAGACATACACTGTGTATAAGCACACTGCTATTAATGAGTAAATGAACTCAATATTGGCACAGCCAAATTGTCATGTTTGCACTTTCTTTTTTCTTTTTTTTTTCCAAGAAACATATTTTTTATTTTCGGAATAACACAGCTGTGTGAAGGCTCATTTTTAAAACAAAATCCAAAGGAGACTGTAACCAGTTAAAACATAAATACATTTCAAAAGCTTAGTGCACATTATATTCATTAGCTACGAAGAGGATGTATGAGTTTTCAGGTCAATGAGTTCTGAGTTAGAGATTGATCCACCAAGATCATGTCATCATATTTTACATGAAAAAGAATCTAATATTACTTTACTGTGTTTAACCCTTTAAATACAAGGAAATTTTGTGCTTTTGTGATTTTTTATTTCTTTACCATGAGTCATAACTATTTTATGTCCACAATTTGAGAAAATAGATACCTGGCACCGTTGTGTGGAAAAATACCCTGAATGTCTGCACATATATTTTTCACATTAATAAAAAAACACCTTAATCCCACTTGGAACGGGTGCTCAATCCCATATTGAAAAAACAGTACATTTTGTTGTGGAGAAAGAGAAAAAGCAGGATGGCACTCACTCACAACAGCCGTTTCGCGCTCCTAGGACCTGTTGTAGCATATTGAGCGCGAAACGGCTGTTGTCCGTCTTCCAGCACATTGCTCCCGTGCCTATGCCGATGCCTTGTGTATGTGAAATAAAGTGATTTGATTCACATGAACAGTGAGTGCCATCCTGCTTTTTCTCTTTCTCCATAACTATTTTATATTACTACCAACATGGCCATGTGAAGATGTTCTTTTTGCAGAACAACTTGTAGTTTCATAATTTATTCGTTCTTTTTACCACACAATTACTTTAAAATTGGAAAAATAAGTGTTGTGAAACAGTGAAAAAAATGCATTTCCATAATTTTCAGAGTGCTTTGTTTTTAATTTATTGTCTGGTGAAATTGATTCTCCAGGTCGGCACATTTAAGCTAGGGTCACACGAATATATATTCTCTGATCCGAGAGAATCGGGTCAATTATGCAAATCACACGCTTATCAAACAATGATGCGGTTTGATTTTTTCCATGCAGTCAATGACTTGCATGGCCAAGTGTGATCGATATATGTGCATGGCCCCATAGAATAACATTGACCCCAATGCAATCCTATGTTTTGTCCGATCACACTCAAACCCATAATACAGTTGCCTGCATGAGCTCTTACAGTGATAGTAAAATTGCCCAATTGCTATTTAGTGTTGAAAAAAAATCTAAAAATTAAAAAAAAAATGTTGTGTTGTCATTTTCTGAGGTCTGTGTCTTTTTTTCTACTGTGGACCTGTGATACCTTTTTTTAATTAATGCTATTTAGGGTTACATATACCATGTTGCTGGCTTATTATTTCATTATTTTTGAAGTGCAGCAATCATTAAATGGCAAATTCTCCATTCCAATTTTTTTCTTCCTTTTGGTGTTTAACATATTTTTTTTTCTTTTTTTTAATATTTTTGCTTTTTTATTGTATTTCTTAGTCTCCCTGGGGAACTTGAACCTGAAAACATTTGATTACTTATACTATTTACTGCATTTTGGCAGCTATGGGAGCATTTAGCAGTAGAGATAAGCGAACGTGTTCGGAAAACGTTCATCAATCTCAAATTCGGCATGAACGTAGCACAGTCAGATTTGTGTTCACATTTACAAATATTTTTACTCAAAGTCAGCGCTTTTTTCCCCTTAACTTTATGTGTGTTGATTTTAGCAACCAATCGACTCGCAGATACAATCCACAATGTCATGACACAAGGTCTTCTATGACTGGCTGCTGAAGTCACATGTCACTGGCCATGTAAAAAATAGACATCTTGTTTTGTTGGTGCTATTTGTTCATTGTCACAGTACAGAGAGGTTGCTCCTGCACTAGTGCTGTTGAAGAAACTGAACTTGTCAGTTAAATAGATAGGATCCTGTCTTGTGTGAAATCTATCTTCCAGCAACGAAGTAGATTGTGCAAAAACTATGTGGCAGTCTTCAGAAGGTCCATTTGCAATTCCAAATAATTAATGCTAATACTGTGTTTCAGTGGCAAATCGGAAGGACAGATATCCACTTAAAATTCACCAGGCCTAATATTGTGAAGCAGCCTTGAAGGCCAGTTAGCTACTCCAAATCGTTTGTGATAAAACTGTGTTTCAGTGGCAAATCAGAGGACAGATTTCCAGGTAAAAATCCTTAGGCATAATATTGTTGTGCAGACACGAGGCCCAATTAGATACTCCAAATGTTAATGATAAGACTGTGTTTCAGTGGAAAATCAGAAGGCCAGATTACCAGTTGAAAAATATTAGACCCATTATAGTGGTGCAGCCACGATGCCCAACTAACTACTCCAAATCGTCTGTGCTAAAACTGTATTTCAGAGGCAAATGAGAAGGCAAGATTTCCATGTAAAAATCATTAGGCCTAATATTCTGATGCAGCCAAGAGGCACAATTAGCTACTCCAAATCTTTTGTGATAAATCAGAAAGCAATGTTTCCACTTAAAAATTGTTAGGTATAACAGTTTTGTTCTGGCACACTATGTAAGAAAATAAATAGTAAAGGTGTGTGCACATGTTGCGGATTTTGCTGTGGATCCGCAGTGGTTTTGGCCCTGCAGATTCGCAGCAGTTTCTGCTGCATTGTACAGTACCATTAAAGTCAATGAAAAACAAAAAATGCTGTGCACATGCTGTGGATTTTTCCACACAGATTTGCTGCAGTTTTAAATCCGTAGCATGGTGCGGAATCCACAGCGGTTTGACACCTGCTCCATGATCAGGTGTCAAAATGCATGGGGAAAACCACAGGCTAATCAGCAGGTAAAATGCAGGTCTTTTGACCTTCGGATTTACCTGTGGATTTAGCCAAATCCACGCAGAAAAATCCACAGCAGAATCTCAATGTGTGCACATACCCTTATTGTTCACTTAGTAAAACATGAGTGGGAAAAAGCGAGGTCGTGCTGGAAGGGGGAGTTGGCTTTGTGTTTGACTTGTATGTGGGTTAGGTGTTAATGTGAATGAAAGCTCAACTAAATAAATACAATCTCGTTCTATCCAAAGACCACTGACAACATCTAGACCTGTTGATGAGACTCAGATACCAGAGGCAATCGTGTACTGTACTGTGGTGTCAGGGAAGAAATAGGAGGAGGGTGACTCACTTGTGAGGAGTGCAAAAACAGAGAGGATGATGATGAGGTTGTAGATCTCAATTGGTGTGAACCCAAATGTATGCAGCAGAGTAGCTCAGCAGAAAAGGTGGGGAGGAAGAAGATAAGGAGGTTAGGGTTTGCGGATCACACTAAATATAAATTATGAGAGAGTACGATCATAACCTGGTGTCCACTGTGTGGTGATGGAGAAACCTCAGCTAACAAACAATGACAGAGCGATGCTGGAGAGCAAGCTAGGCATATGGAGACTACTGATGTATATGTGCAGCGTTAAGCTCTGGAGCCTAAGTACAGATTTTACCCTACTGAGCATGTCCATGATGTGGCTCCTTCTCATTGGTGCTCGAAAGTCAACTGCTCTGGTGATGTGGCAGCTTCAGATTGGTCCACATGCAAGGTCCTGTCTGTCTGGGCATGAGCCTGGTGTATAAAAGGCTTTTAGAGGTGCATGTCGGTGCGCTACTATCATGTGTATTTACTGTGTGTGTGTTGGTGGGTCAGTTACCACCCTGTATGCATGTGTGCCGCCAATAGCACTGCGAGTGTGTTTCTAGACAGGCAGTATAGAGTGGTAACTCCTGCTTGAACTTTTTCAGAGCAGGTTCAATCACCAGTGAGGTGGAGGTTGAGTTATTGGGACCCCACTAGTGTCAATTTCACTATGCTCCTGTGACATCTAACAGTGCCTAGCTTAGACTGCTCTCAGTTTTCATATTGCTCTGTGGAGTAACGGAATCAGGTGCATTGCACTCTGTTCACACCGAGTGACGTTTAACTCGATGATTAGAGTGCTTATTCGCGGCTATGCTCTGCCATTGGACAATTTCTCCATCATCGCACAGTGGACCCTGGGTTGCGTATCCTGTGTGATACTGACTTCTGAGCAGTGTATCTAATCCTATCCTGTGTGATACTGACTGCTGAGCCGTGTATCTAACCCTATCCTGTGTGATACTGACTGCTAAGCAGTGTAACTAATCCTATCATGTGTGTTACTGACTGCTCAACCATGTATCTAATCCTATCCTGTGTGATACTTACTGCAGAGTGGTGTATCTAATCCTATTCTGTGTGATACTGTCTGCTGAGCTGTGTATCTAATACTAATCTGTGTGAAACTGTGTGCTGAGTTGTGTATCTAATCCTATCCTGTGTGATACTGTCTGCTGAGCTGTGTATCTAATCTTATCCTGTGTGATACTGACTGCTGAGCTGTGTATCTAATCCTATCCTGTGTGATACTGACTGCTGAGCTGTGTATCTAATCCTAACCTGTGTGATACTGAATGCTGAGCTGTGTATCTAATCCTATCCTGTGTGATACTGTGCTCCCCCTACAGTCTATGTCAGAGGGTGGTCTGTGTTGGCACGGTAATAAATTGTGTTATTTCCAGCTTTACAGAAGGATGATAACACCATAGAAATGATAAGAATAATAGGCCAAATTGTTTGGTGAATTGGAATGTGCGGGGTTAAAATTTTGCCTCACAACATAGCCTATGACGCTCTCAGGGTCCAGACGTGTGACTGTGCAAAATTTTGTTGCTGTAGCTGCGACGGTTCAGATGCCGATCCCGGACATACACACATACTTACATACATACACTTTTTCCCCATTATGTACCTAGTGACAAAATTCTTTGGTGAATTGGAACGCGCGGGGTTAAAATTTCACCTCACAGCATAGCCTGACGCTCTCGGGGTCCAGACATGTGACTGTGCAAAATTTTGTGGCTGTAGCTGCGACGGTGCAGATGCCAATCCCAGACATACACACATACATACAAACATACACACACACATTGAGCTTTAAATATTAGATAAAGGTTGGCAACTGGAATATTCATTCGGTGACATCTAAGATGTTGCATTTTAGTGTTCCTTTTATTTTTTTCAGCAGTGTATAAATATATATATATATATAATTATTTTCTGATTTTTAAAAAATGTATGTTTATGCAATTTTTTAAACTTTTTCTAACTTTGTTACATTGTCCAACTATGGGACCTTCATTTTCAGCAGCCTGATCATTGTTATAAACCATTGCACAGCATGACCATTTTAATGGATTATAACTAGAGTTGAGCGATACCGTCCGATACTTCAAAGTATCGTATCGGATGGTATCGGCCGATCTTTAAAAAAAGTATCGGTATCGCCGATTCCGATACCGGAAGTCCCATTCAAGTCTATGGGACTTCCGGTATCGGAATAAGAAAAACCCTTTCCTGCCCTTGTACAGCCTCTCTGGGGTCTGTACGGGCCTTTCGGGGGGCTGTGCCGGCCTGCCAGGGGGTCTGTGCAGGCTCCGGTGGTCTGTGCCGGCCTGCCGGTGGTCTGTGCAGGCTCCGGGGGGCTGTGCCGGCCTGCCGGGGGGCTGTGCCGGCCTGCCGGGGGGCTGTGCAGGCTCCGGGGGGCTGTGCCGGCCTGCCGGGGGGCTGTGCAGGCTCCGGGGGGCTGTGCCGGCCTGCCGGGGGGCTGTGCCGGCCTGCCGGTGGTCTGTGCAGGCTCCGGGGGTCTGTGCAGGCATCGTCCGATGGGACTACAAGTCCCATCGGGCGATGCCTGCTACCATGACAGTGATTGACACATTAGCCAATGATGGGACAGTAGTAGTCCCATCATCCGGCTAATGTGTTAAATGTAAAAAAAAAAAAAAAAAAAAAATTACATGCTACATACATACAACATGCATACTACATACATGCTACATTCATACTACATACTACATACATGCTACATTCATACTACATAAATACTACATGCAACATACATACTACATATATACTACATGCATGCTACATACATACTGCATGCTACATACATACCACATATATACTACATACATACTACATGCATGCTACATGCTACATACATAACACATATATACTACATGCATGCTACATACATACTACATGCTACATACTACATACATACTACATGCATGCTACATACTACATACATACTACATATATACTACATGCATGCTACATACATACTACATGCTACATACTACATGCATGCTACATACATACTACATGCTACATACTACATGCATGCTACATACATACTACATGCTACATACTACATATATACTACATGCATGCTACATACATACTACATACATACTACATATATACTACATGCATGCTACATACTACATGCTACATACATACTACATATATACTACATTCATACTACATACATACTACATACATACTACATACATACTACATGCATGCTACATACATACTACATGCATGCTACATACATACCACATACATACTACATGCTACATACATACCACATATATACTACATACATACAATACATTCATACAATACATACATAGACATACAGTACATATAACATAGAGTAACATACTTACCAATACTTGTCACATTGTTCCCCGAAGCCATTGTCTATTCCGGGATAAATATTAACATAACAAACCACAAAAATACTCACCCACGATCCGAAGCAGTCCACGAGTGTGTCCCACGACGATCTTGGGTAGAGAACTGCAGCATCAGATGATGCTGCCGTTCTCTACGGGCTGCAGGAATCCAATGACGGAAGGTAGGTATCCTTCCGCACTGTATTCCTCCGCCACTTAAAAAAAAAAAAGTCCCTAGTCTCACTTTATGCCATTGCTGTGTGGGAAATTCCCACACAGCAATGGCATAAAGTGAGACTAGGGACTTTTTTTTTTTAAGTGGCGGAGGAATACAGTGCGGAAGGATACCTACCTTCCGTCATTGGATTCCTACAGCCCGTAGAGAACGGCAGCATCATCTGATGCTGCAGTTCTCTACCCAAGATCGTCGTGGGACACACTCGTGGACTGCTTCGGATCGTGGGTGAGTATTTTTGTGGTTTGTTATGTTAATATTTATCCCGGAATAGACAATGGCTTCGGGGAACAATGTGACAAGTATTGGTAAGTATGTTACTCTATGTTATATGTACTGTATGTCTATGTATGTATTGTATGAATGTATTGTATGTATGTAGTATATATGTGGTATGTATGTAGCATGTAGTATGTATGTGGTATGTATGTAGCATGCATGTAGTATGTATGTAGCATGCATGTAGCATGCATGTAGCATGCATGTAGTATGTATGTAGTATGTATGTAGTATGTATGTAGCATGTATGTAGCATGCAGTATGTATGTAGTATATATGTAGTATGTATGTAGTATATATGTAGTATGTATGTAGCATGCATGTAGTATGTATGTAGTATGTATGTAGCATGCAGTATGTAGCATGTATGTAGTATGTATGTAGTATATATGTAGTATGTATGTAGCATGCAGTATGTATGTAGCATGTATGTAGTATGTATGTAGTATATATGTAGTATGCATGTAGTATGTATGTAGTATGTATGTAGTATGTATGTAGCATGCAGTATGTATGTAGCATGTATGTAGTATGTATGTAGTATATATGTAGCATGCATGTAGTATGTATGTAGCATGCATGTAGTATTTTTTTTTTTTTTTTTTTTTTTTTAACATTTAACACATTAGCCGGATGATGGGACTACTACTGTCCCATCATTGGCTAATGTGTCAATCACTGTCATGGTAGCAGGCATCGCCCGATGGGACTTGTAGTCCCATCGGACGATGCTTGCACAGACCCCCGGACATCAGCACAGCCCCCCGGCAGGCCGGCACAGCCCCCCGGCAGGCCGGTACAGACCCCCACAGGGTGCACAGACCACCGGCAGGCCGGAACAGCCCCCCGGCAGGCCGGTACAGACCCCGGGCAGTCCACACAGCCCCCCGGCAGGCCGGCACAGCCCCCCGGCAGGCCGGCAGAGACCCCCGGAAGGCCCGAAATGACGGCGCATCATGATGCGCACACACCGCGCATCATGATGACGTCAGGCCGTCAATCAACTGAACTTCCGATTCCGATGCCGAATTCCGATATTGAAAAAATATCGGAAGTCGGTATCGGAATTCCGATACAGCAAGTATCGGCCGATACCCGATACTTGCGGTATCGGAATGCTCAACACTAATTATAACTATTTATAACTATCAGTGCTGCACTGACACAAGCCCCTGAGACTGTGCGCTATGTGGTCTGAGAGTCTTGACGTAGCCTAGGGAACCAGATGTCATCAAGACAACATCAGGTTACCATGACAGAGATAAGGCCCTGAGATAATGTCGCAGGAGCGCAGATAGGAGGGCACAGGGTTTCCTCTGCCTCTGTCTGCCATCTAAATGCTGCAATCATTGTCGATTTCAGCATTTAGGGGGTTAAGTTGCCGGGAGCGGTGAGGACACAGCACGTTGCAGTGGATGCCGGTTGTCAGCCGTGATATCAGCTCCTCTGCACAAAAATCACCTGGATGTACTCAGCACATCCAAGGTTGGAATGTACTTCGCAACCAAGATGCACTGAGTACATTCAAGGTTGGGAAGTGGTTTAAGGAAACTCTTGTTGAGAAAGCAGGTAATGTGTAGCATAATTGCAGAGCTGATATGTTAAATACATCATTCCATGATTATATGTCACATGTGTCTATTATTTAACATAAAATGGAGTAATGTGTCCCTCTTGAAACATTCAGCTAATGTTTTTTCTCATGATAGTGGTTTGAAGTCACGTGTGTATCCTACCGGAATCTAGAGGTTTTGGCCAGTTGGACTGAAATGCTGAGCAGATGCGGCCGATAACGCTAGATATATTAAGTGGTCGTTCAAACAATTGGTGCCATGTAATGTATCTAACAAATCTAAACATAAGAGAAACTTACTCTAAAATATAATCCAGTCAAGAATATTGTTCTTAACAATCCAACAGAGATGTGTAATGTGTCTTAATGGGGCAAACTTTTATCTCTAGGGAAAATGTAATAGTGCATAAATTGACAAGATATAAAGTGCAAAACAAACAAAACTCAGTCCAATGTTTGTGCATGAGACATTTCACGCAGAAGGCACATTACAAAGAAAAATATATGTGATGTTAATTCTGGGAAAGAAGCATTTGAGGCATTTATTTTCTAAAATGTTAATTGTGTTAATTACATCTCAGTGAATAGAGACCTATCATTCAGATTGATAATTAAAGAAAAAATGAACATTAGATTGATCATCGTAATTTGTTTTAGTTTGCGATGCCCTTTTGTCTAAGAATTTGCATTTTTCAAGCCAAGAACTTACTCTTAATGATGCCTATAAAAATCTTTTCAAGTTGTTGTTTACAAGTCTGTTAAATTAACTCTTAGTTATCTGCGGAAACTCTGTTCATTCTTCAGTATCCTGGTAATGACATGTGGCAGTTTGGTTTCTTGATTGCTTCAGGGACTGTGCAATGTCTAGATGTCAGTTCTCTCTTGTCACTTTGAGAGGCATCATTCCTGGCTAGTCTTTATAACAAATGATGAGGGTCAGGTATAGCCAAAGGCAGGAAAAATGTTTGGCGTGCTCTCCATTTTCAGATGTTACACTACTTCTTTTAAAGAAATGAACATTTTGAACAGGAACTTTTACAATATTCCATGGAGGTGCTTTGAACTGTCATTGAAGTTTGTGACATTTTTTGTTCAATCTGTTTTTCTGGAGTCTTTACTTACATATTTACAAATGCACTGGCGGTCACAGTCAGAAGAAGCCCCTGTGCAAGAACAATATATGGGCCCATTTCAGTTCAATAGCTCATCATAATGCACATTTCCACCTGCTTTGGAGGTGGAAATGGGGCCCCTTACCTCTTGGGCCCTTTATGGCTGCCCATGTTGCACTAATGTCATGTGTGCCACTGTATAAATGAAGTCAATGAATAGAAAATGGAAAAAAACAGCAAAAGTTATATATACAAAAGAGCAATTCAGGGTGAAAAGCTTTCCAGGCATAGTCACCCTGATTAGTAGAAACAAAAAATGGAAGCATCATTCTAAAAATAGTGCAAACTCTAGGACTTTAATGGCCTATCTGCAGAGTTTTGGTTCATAATGTGAACCTTTCTGAAGGCTTGATAAAAGATCACACTATGAACCAAGATGTCACCACTTGTGCCATTAAAGTTCTTTAATTTTCACTATTTTTGGAGTACTTCTATTACCAGTTTTATCAACATGTCAATTATTGTAAGCCATATGAAGTATATATTAAAGGGGTTCTCTATGAAATGTATTAAAATACATAAATAAATAATACTAATTTAAATATGAAACATCTTTCTAAATATTTTCATTTAGCTGAATGGTATGTATTATGTAGTGCACTCGGTCAGGAAACTAAGCATGGCAACTGCCGGGACATGCAGTAGAACAAACTATGTGAGGAAGGGACAGATGCACTAAAACTGTCAGGTTGACTGAGATGGATGTTCATTCTCAGCTAAAGAAAGGTGTTTATCTTCTCATTTTGACCAGCTCCACTCAGCGTCCTGTCACGTTGACTGAACACAGGAATGTGCCTTCACAATGCCAGACAGAACGATGCTCTGAGGAGACCTCTGTCTCGTGCTTCAAGTAGTCTGTCCTACTCCTTCTGTGAGTCCTCTGAGATCTAGGATAGGATGTGATTGATGGTAGCTTCATCTTGGAATCCTGTGGAAAAAATAGAAAGATGGATCTCTGCTGCTTTGCCGAGGACACCAACGGATATTGCTGGTGTACAGGAGGAATTATTCAGGAGGCTATATAGATGAACATCAGTGTTTATTGTCAAGACATTTTGAAGTTCACATACTTCTTCATCAGGACAAGTGGTTAATCCTGATGAAGAAGTATGTGAACTTTGAAACGTGTTGACAATAAATACCGTTGTTCATCTTAATTGACTCCAGAATACCTGATCTTGTACACCGCCAATATCCATTGGTGTCCTTGGCAGAGGAGCAAATATAAATCTCTCTATTTTTTTCCACTGGATTTCCCTCCTTGAATCTACAGCAGCCACTTTTTGAGCTCCCATTTCTCCCATTACATAACAGATAAGACCCCATATTGCACTACTGTTTTCCAGTACTTCCTTGCACATCTTGGAATCTTGACAAAGTGCAATTAAAGCATAACATTTTGCTATATATATATATTTAGAAAAATGTATTGTATATAAAGGTGTATCATTTATTTATTTATTGTAGTACATTTCTCAAAGATCGCCTTTAACTCCTTCACGATCTATGATGCATATATACATCATAGGCCATGTCCCTGCATTCCATGTGGGCTCCGGCTCTGAGCCCGCATGTTTTCCTGCACATGACAGTTGATTTCATCAGCTGACATGTGCCCCTAACAACTGCAGATGTTAACATGTTAAATGTCACGGTCAATCTCCGACACAGTCATTTAATATGGCTGAGCCGGAAGCGCATCACTAATCCCACCCATCGGCGCAATTGTCGCATAATCGTGGGACACTTATAGATTGGCATGACAACCTGGCGTCTGCAGGAGACCCTTGTGGTTGTCATTGCTACTCTGCTATGAGCACTGCCCAATGGCTGGAGTTCATAGCACGGCTATGTGTAGCACAAGCGATCGGAAGATCACAACTTCAAGTCTCCTAAGGAGACTATTGAAGCAAGTAAAAAGCAGGAAAAAAAAGGTTTTCAAAAAATATTTAAACAAATCAAAATATAACATATTAAAAAATAAAAAATGCACATATTTGGTATCGCCACATTCAGAAATGTGCAATTTATCAAAATTGACATAATGAAAAACAAAATGCCAGAATTACATTTGCTTGGTCGCTGCAACATTACAACAAAATGCAATAACGGGTAATCAAAATATTGCATCTACCCCAACATGGTATCAATAAAAACATCAGCTTAGCACACAAAAATAAGTACTCACCCAGCCCCAGATCCCAAAAAAATGGAGAAACTACGCGTCACAGAAAATGGTGCTATCTTTTATTTTTGCAAAATTTGGATTTTTTACCAATTAAAAAAGTCTTTATACAGGTTGGTACAGTTTGGGAAATAAGTATTTGATCCCTTGCTGATTTTGTAAGTTTGCCCACTGACAAAAAGTTTTGCATTTAGTGAACATGGCAAAATAAATAAATAATAAATAAATAAATGTGGAATTGCACTTTTTTGCAATTTCACCACACTGATTTTTTTTTCCATTTTTTCAGTACATGACATGGTAATAGCAATGGTTTCCTTCAAAAGTACAACTTGTCCTGCAAAAGACAAGCCCTCACATGGCCATTAAAGCTATAGCTCTGGGAAAAAAGGGAGCAAATATCAGAAACGCAAAAATTGAAAATGCCAAGGTTGTGAAGAAGTTAAAGAACAATGCTCCAATTCATATAAGTGATAATACGAGAATTGTGGTGTAAAATGCTTTGAAAATTTGTTAAATGTTTGCACAATGATGCCACAACCAGACTAGTTCATGAGAAACTTTTGCTTACTTTACTCCAGAAATCTTACTTCAGTCTGTGACTAGAGTAAGATTTGTGGTGAGGTGAACAAAAGGACTTGACAGGTGCTCCCGATTACCTGAAAGGCACCCACCTCTTATTGAATAGAGTGCACTTAGTATGTCATGTTCTTCTCACCAGCCTTCTAACGACTACACAGATACATGGAATGTCATTAAATGTCCACATTGAATTCCTAAAAAAATGAATCAACCTTACTGAACTAAGAGTAATATGATTAGGGTAAAACACTCCATTAAAGACTGGAATGTTTCTTTAAATGATGCCGATAAATAATATATGAATTCCTTTAGAACTATTCTGCTATTTTCTTCCATAGATAATATTCCATAGATTACCATGAGGGCATTTTTTCTAGATTTATTTCCTAGAGATATTTCAATGTGACCTGACTTCCAACCATGCTTCCCCATTTGAATTTATTCTTTGCAATTATGCGCTCTACAAGAAACCATAAAGCAAACTGTTTACAGGAGTTAATCTGAGCACAACAGGAAGCTCTTCATAAATGCAATAAATGCAATAAACCTGTGAAAAGAGAGTATATAATCGCATAGTGCTTCTTCAGTTAAACTACTTTATGGATTTTCAGGGTGATAGCTAGCACCAAGGTTATGCATCTTTTCTAAATTAAGGGATTTGAAGCATGTTTCTCTAATTTGACAATCCAATGTGAAATTGATACTAAAAATTGATATCCTCTGGATGAGTCAAATTCTAGACTATGATATATCTTCAAGGCTTTTGTGTCCTTGGTTCTCCTTGTGCTGTAAAGAATCCAGTATCATATTGCTTGCTGATGTCTTGCTGTCTAGAATGAATGAATAGTGTTACATGTAAGAATGTTCGATAGAAATATATTGGCAGACATAACATTTTAACCTTTGGCTTTCCCAAATACCTTAAAACTGTGAATTTTAAAAAATCAACTAATATCTATATAAATATATCAGGGTGACATGAGCTTTAGAGGTTATATTATTTGTATGATGAAAGAAAAGAGAAGGAACCATGTAGTGAACTTCTTAGTGACCAATATATATTTAACCAGATCTGCAATTTCATCACCAATTAGCCTTAGAATAGTCAATATTTAAGATTCAAATGATATGGACAAATGATTTTCAAGTATATTACTGGTTGCTTTGAGTTAAAAAAAGTTACATTAACCCCATAGTGACTGGGCTAAATTTTATAATTCTGACCAATGTCACTTTATGAAGTAATAACTCCGGAACGCTTTAACGTATGCTGGTAATTCAGAGACTGTTTTTTCGTTGCACATTATAGTTTATGACAATGGCAAATTTAGGTCGATATGTTTTGTATTTTCTTAAAAAATATGAGAACTTTGACAGAAATGTAAAATGAATTTGCAGTTTTCAAACTTTGAATGATTATCCCTTTAATCCAGATAGTTATGCCACAGAAAGGAGGTTTAAAAATGTAGCAGCAATTTTTGACTTGCTCAAGGAAATTTACAAAATGTATTTTTTTAGGGATCTATTCAGGTTTGAGGTGACTTTGGAAGTCCTATATGTTGGAAAATCCCCAAAGCTGATAACATTTTAAAAACAGCACACCCTACCATATTGAAAACTGCTATCAGGTAGTTTATTAACCCTTCAGGTGCTTTTCAGGAATTAATGCAAAGTGGCAAGATAGGAATTATAAAGTTTATTGCTGCCACCTAAATGTCGTTAACTTCTGAACAGGCTGCTATAATCAGTGGACTCTAAGACTATTATTTGGCCATGAACTACCATGGCAGACATCAGGACAGTGCAATCATGATCTCAGGACCATGCAATCAAGATCTTAGGGTGCCAATGGGGTTAGAAAGGAAGGCCCCACAATCTGTTAACCATTTATATGATGTAGTCACTATTGACAGCAGCATCTAAGTGGTTAAAAAGATATGGATAGTGCCAAAACTGATTGTCACTAAAGGGCACGTCACACTAAGAGATATCGCTAGCAATATCGCTATAACTTGTGACGTTATAGCGATATTGCTAGCGATATCGCTATGTGTGATACTTACCTCCGACCGCTCCCCCTCTGGTTATCGCTGATCGCGCCAGAACAGGCTGACTGTTTCTCATCATCAGCTTCCTGCGGCGCTTCCTGCTGTGACGACGAGTGACGCGTGGAGGCGGGCGGGAGGACGCAGGATTGCCTAGTGTGACAGGTAAGTAGCGACCCCCATCCCCAGCGATGTTGCTAGTGAGATCTGCCTGTGTGGCAGCTCACTAGCGACCACTTAGTGATGCACCAGTGATCCTGACCACGTCATATCGCTGGTCGGGATCGCTGGTGCATCTCTAAGTGTGACAGTACCTTAATGCAGCAAGTTGTTAGCTATAGTATACAGCCAACACCTGCTGGACTGTCACCCACTGATGGGATGACAGTCTCTTATATTGCAAGTCAGTTAAAAGATATATTGGTGGTCTCTAAGGGGTTACATTCCTTTCTGGCTTATGTTTAGCCCCCAAGCTCTGTGCATACAGGATACATATGTTTTATTAATGAATATATGTATATGTGGTGAACAGGGCACACAATAGG
Source organism: Dendrobates tinctorius (assembly GCF_039654945.1). NCBI lineage: Eukaryota > Metazoa > Chordata > Amphibia > Anura > Dendrobatidae > Dendrobates > Dendrobates tinctorius. The sequence goes on along the minus strand of NW_027361699.1, from coordinate 2,508,143 downwards.
GTGATACCCTATGGAGGGAGAGAGGGTAGGTGCTACCTGAGGGAGCTGTGACAGTCCCAAATCCTTTGTGGGCATGAAGGAAAACAGCTTCTGCTCCTTCTGCTGGTGGATAAATACTCCGGTAGATATTGGATCCAGTTGGTGAAACAACTAAAGGTACTGTCACACTTAGCGATGCACCAGCAATTCCGACCAGCGATATGACGCAGTCAGGATCGCTGGTACATCGCTAAGTGGTTGCTAGTGAGCTGCCACACAGGCAGATCTAACCAGCGACATAGCAGGGGTCGGGGGTCGCTACTTAGACAAGGCGATCCTGACGTCCTCCCGCCCGCGTCCACGCGTCGCTCGTCGGTGCCACAGGAAGCCCAGTAGGAAGGTGATGACGAGAAACGGCCGAGGCCGTTCTCGTGTAATCAGCGATAATCAGCGGGGGAGCCGGTCGGAGGTAAGTATCAGACATAGCGATATCGCTAGCAATATCGCTATAACGTCACAAAAACCAGTGACGTTATAGCGATATTGCTAGCGATATTGCTTAGTGTGATAGGCCCTTAAGATGGGCTGCACTGCCAGATTAAATTGATTCTTCAGCAATGAGGATGATAAAAAGGTTTTTTATTCACAATGCATTTCAACACCTTATCGGCATCTTTATCAAGGGAAAAAAACAAATGTTGCTAGCTTTTATGTACAGATGTAGAAGGCGTCAAATGGATATTCAGTGCACTTCATTAATTGATATCACACACCATGATACTAAATGCTATTTACATGACATGACACTAACACAAAGTGTGTGAAACGTGCAATGTGTAAGCAGCATTGACACACTGTGTTAACACAGTAACCTGTTTAAGCATTTAACACTTGATAAATCAGTGCACAGCATATCTTCTTTTCTGTACTGACTTTTCCTTCTACATCTCATAAGAGATCTCTTCTACCTGACAGACACAGATGCTGAGGAATCTGTGATATTTCCATTCTTCTTCCTAACGTGTCTGCCATGGGTATTCTACTTTCTATGTACACTCATTCACTACCTATGTAATTCATCCACTCCCACTTCAGACTGTCTCTTCTGTCTCTTTGTGCTTTGTGGTTTTTATATCCCAGAATGTTTTAATGCTTTTGCCCCTATCCACATTGTAACTAATAACTTCTTACTTCCCCACCTGCTAAGTTTCCTTCTGCAGTGTTCAAAAAATTGCTCCCAGCTAATGTTTACTTTCATTCACATAATGATCATATAGTAAATTTTTTAAAAAAAAAGTTTGGTTTTACTATTCATTTGCCCTCACTAAGCAATAGTAATTTTTTTAATACCTATAATAACTTTAAGTGCCAGAATATATGTGATTAAAACGAAATGAGTATTTTGCCGTTTGCTTTCTCAGCAGGTTTGTACTAGCCAATAGTTAGAAATGATTGCTCATAATGACATTGGTTGACCTATTATTGCCCCAAGTAAAAGGGCCTTAACACTGAGGGATATGGGAGAAGCAAAACCAACAAATAAAGACAGGAGCCTTATCATGTTAGATCATGTGTCATGCTGGGTGAAGGTCAAGAAAGTACCCAACAATAGTAAGAGGGAAGGGGGAGACCAAACACTCAGGGAGATGGGAGTGGAGACCCCTAGGCAGATCTAAAATCACCCTGTCTGCCCTAAATGTCCCTATATAGGTTCTGCACCTATCACCAAGCAGTAACCTAATCCTTTCCATAGCCCTAGCGATAGGGAGGGGGTGAGGCATGCACTAGTCAGTCCCCACTGAAACTAAAGACAGATAGGGAAGTCAGATGGGTAAAACTCTTAGCTTGAAAAGACAACCGAGATGTCACCCCAGCAATCCTCCAAGGGTCCACAGAGAAAGACACTAACCGACTGCTAGAGCTTCGAACAAGACTGAGGCAAGTATTAGCTAAAACGCACATCATGCTGCAGCAGTTGAATGTATTTACACCTACAGCACAGGTGTGTGATTAGCAGCAGAAGGAGGCAACTTCTGGGTCCTAGAGGGAGAAAGATGTTGCTCCAAAACAGAAGTGCAGAAATCAATAAGGTGCTTGAGCTAAACCCAAAGACCTTCTACAGCCGGATCCAGGATGACTGTCTGTCACACCTGACAAACTCGTGACATCATGTAAAAAGATGAAGGGCAACCAGTTATGAGAAAGTATTGCACAGACTCTGAAAAGCGAATGGGCAGGATCATTTTAGTGCAGACTTTTTAAAAAGGTGCTAACTGTTGTGTATAGAAAGCATATGAACAATAAAAGATAAGAAAAATCTGTTCATGGACTTTACATTGCTTACATGAAGACAAAAGTGAGCAAACACATAACATATAAACATTTTACCCATTTTACCTGGCAATTATTGTCAAAAAATTTTTTATCCTACTTTAAGTTTGCTTCTCACGACTTTCAGGATTTCAGTGAATGTCTGCATAATATGAACCAGAGAGGAGTCCACAGGGACACTAAAAGAAAATTGACTAAAATTACATGATGTAATAAATATAGGCATAATAGATAATTTTATGCCCCTAATATATCATTACTTACATTACCAAATAGAAACAACTCTCTGACTGGACAAGACCCCAAGGTGGATGTGTAATTCCATGCAGAATACTGCAATAAAACAATTATTTTATTTCGGATTTCATGAGGTCAGTGCAAAAAGCGGACTGTTTAATTCCACTAAATATGAATTAACACATTATTTCCCAGGCTGTATAGTGGCGTATTAGTGCAAAACAGGATAACTGGAATAAACTATCTTTTATTGAGGTCTAAAATAATGAGGGACATACTAAATTTAATATAAAAATATTATTTAAAAGCTGTAGGTAAATGGAGTAAAAATATATGTATGCACATAAAGCAATTCATGAATTTACAAATTATACGCTCCAAGAAAGTGTACAGTTAAATGAATTATACGCTATTGTTTAAGGAAACACCCAATGTATAATACCAGTTTTGCTTTATGTTTGCTTTGCTGCATCATGACAAGTAACCCTTCTCAAGAGGGCATAGAGAAAGTCTACATGCTCAGATATACATCATTATCTTTTCAAATTTCAACATGCTAGCCAAAGACTGGCAACAAGCAAAAAGTTAAATCTTTTAGATAGAGTCAAGTTATCAAGAGACAGAAAACAACAATAACCATAGCAATAAAAATCTTCAGTATTCTGCTCTATTTTGTTGGCTGCTATATTTCAAAATGTTATTTGTGAAAATGTCCTAATAAAAACTAATCTTACTGATAATGTACAGACTACACAGTAAGGGTTCAGTAAAGGTAATCTGTCACCCCATTTTTCGAGTATCAGCTGCCAGTACCGCCATGAGGGGCTTATCTAATGCATTCTGTAATGCTGTAGATAAGCCCCCAATGTAACCTGAAAGATACGAAAAACGAGTTAGATTATACTCACCCGGGGGCGTTCCAGAATGCTTTAGATAAGCCCCTGGAGGCGGTGCCAGCAGCTGATACTCGAAAAATGGGGCAACAGATTCCCTTTAAGTGCCTGTAATATGACCACAGACCTGCTGAGACCTTAATATTTGGTGTGGTTTTCTTCATAAAATCAACTTGCAATTTAAAAGCTATACACGTAACAAAAGACAAGTAATCTATAATTCACAGAATATGGGATAAATACCTGCTCACTTGGATTTTAATGCAGAAACCCCCAGCAATGTCAAAATCAAAGGTATGGAATCCCAAAAACGTGGCTGCAGCAGAGTGCATGCTGAGCCTCCAATGCATTCATTGTCAGTGGGACTGCTGGAAATACCCAAACACGGTATTCATCTTTTTCTGGTTGTCTCATAGATTACAAGTTAAATTTAAATTCAGCTTGCACACCTCTGTTCCCATATCTAATTTACAATGGGGTCAATTTCTCCATTTTTTTAATTTTTGTTTTTTCTTCCCCTTCTTCCCAGAGTCATTACTTTTTTTATTTTTCTGTCCACGTTGACTTATGAGAGCTTGTTTTCACAGGAAGAGTTCAACTTTAAATGAGACCATTCATTTTATCGCATAGTGTACCGAAAAAATAGGAAGAAATTCCAAATGCAAAGAAATTATGAAAAAAATGCAATTTTGACATTGTTTTATGGGAATTATTTTTACTGTGCACATTTTGTTGGCACATGATCTTGTGATATGATTCTTCACATCTGTATGATTACAGCAATGCCAAACATGTCCAGTTTTATTATTATTCAAGTGGGAAAAAAATCAGAAGGTTTTAAAAAATGATTATGGTTGTTCCCCCATTTTCAAAGACATGTAGCTTATTAATTTTTCGATTGTTGGCACTGTGTGATGACTTATTTTTTTAGGGTGAGACTATTTTTGTTGCTACCATTTTAGGAGAGATATTACGTTTTTATCACTTGTTTCATTTTTTGTGGTATTGCTGTAACAAAAAAAACATTAATTTTGGCGTTATTGATTTTTTTTCCCTTTATGGTGTCTACTGATAGGGTTAGTTATTTTATATTTTCATAAATTGGACATTTCTGAATACAGTGGTACTACATGTGTGTATTTTTATTTTTAATTATCCTTAGTTTTAATGAGGGGAAAGGGAAGTGATTTGAATTTTTTTTTTTCATTTTTTCCAGATTCTATAAAACATTTTGTTTTACTTTTCACTGTTCTTGTTAGTCCACTTAAGTGACTTCAAGCTACAATTGTCTGATAGCTTATGCCTTATACAGAAATGCCACAGCATTTCTTTATATTGCATAAATCACAGTCTCCTTTGAAGCCCAGTCACAGACTGGAATTCAAAGGAGCTCCATAATAACAAGCATTGAGGTCTTCAATGGGTGCATGGAATGACACTCCCCCATGCCAGCAAGTGTTAAATGCCACTGTTAAAGATTGACAGAGACATTTAACAGGTTAACAATAACAGGGGAAGTTCCGCTCCACCCACAATTCACAATTCTTCTAGACAGGTCTTGGTTGTAATACACAGCCATATTCTAACAGGTATGGGGAAGGCTCACACCGTGAACGTGCTCCATTCACCTGCTTCCAACTTGCTCCATACATGTATAGCGCATGTCATGAAGGGGTTAAAGTTAGATTCTCCAGATTCCAGGGTCCTTATTTCTGCATTGTTGGGCTCTGAGACTCCCATAATTGCTGAGATTGGGCTATAAAACCCTGAAGAGGTGCACATGCTTGTCCTCTACTGCATTGTCAATGGGACTGCTGGACATAGCAAAGCACAATGTTCATATTTTTCTGGTTATCTTATAGACTACTAGTAGAATACCCGTGGCGTCGCTTGCGGAAAATATGTTAAATTATTGGATATGGTAGATAAATTACAATTATCAGTGTCACCCTGAAATCGACATTTTCAGAGTGCTACAGTAAATTTGTTTTCCATTTTAAATTTTTATTATTTTGGCATTTTACTAATTTGTCATAACATTGATGTGAACAACCAATTTTTTTTTATTTCAACACTTTTATTGATTTTACATATTCAATACATATTGTGTAGTATAAATGATTACAACTATTTTTTTAACTATTTTTTATCAAACAAAATTTATGCACCTAAAATATGGTTAGAAGACCCATGTCTGATCTTTATTTGGTAGGCATAAAAGTCCATAGCTGATTTTTTTATTGGTTGGCCTAGCAGTCTTGGGATCAGTCTGTGTTAGAATAAAGTGATAGACATCTTGGCCATTCCAAAATATTATCAGATATTGCAGAGCATCATATGATCTATGTGTTTCTGCAATACATTGAAGATTGTCGCTTTATCACTGAATAATTATAAATCGCTTTGAAAGTCCTGTCCAACCATTATGATAGCTTCTTCACTAACAGTGGGAGAATTAAATCACCTTCCATGCTCGTCAACCGGTGTCTTGTCTTCTGTTATTACAACTTGATATTCATCACTTGGCATTCTTACTAAGGCTATATTGGAAAGGTTTACTATCTAATTGTGCTGATGGAAAAATCTTTGCAAATTCCACACAACCTCTTTTTCTTTTTGTCTTAAGTATAGCTTTACAATGTCTATCAGCTTGCATTTGTTCATCTCCCAAAAAATTCATTTGTAAAACCTTTAGCTCTTTATTTGCTACAGGAAGCATTGTACTGATTTTGTGATATATTTGGCCCTGGACTTTAAAAGTTGGCATAAATCCTGCTTCTCTCTGACTCCAATGGTGTTTGGCTATCTTCATTGAATATTGCAAGTACAATTCTCGCCAGCGAACGTAATCCGAACTGAACATAGAAAAATTTGCTCATTTCTATTAAGGATGGTCTGGAGAGGTGCGAGTGTGTTAGCCGGGAGGCTGCAGAAGAGGATACTGCAGTAGCCGAGACTGGAGATGATGAGGGCATGCAGTAGCATTTTGGTAGATTCAAGTTTGATGAAAAGAAAAATTCTGAATATGTTTTTGACTTGGAGGCGAAAGGAAATGGTAAAGCCTTGGCTGTGTGTTTTGAAAGACAGACAAGTCAAGGGTTACTCCAATCAGAAGACTTGTGATAGAGGGGAAAGCTTAATGTAATTTATTGTGATAGCTAGGTCTGGTATGAGAACTAAGTGAGATGATGAGTCTGATTTTGTCCACATTAAATTTTAATAAAAAGTGTGTTAAGAAAAAGGAAAATATGGCTAATAGACATTTTGGGATTCTAGACTACAGAGATGTGATATCTGAGCCACAAATGTAGATTTCAATGTCATCAGCATATAGGTGGTACTGGAAGCAATGGGACTTTATCAGTTGTCACTGGTCAGTAGTATACTAAAGATGGAGGAGAGTTCATATTTTTTTAAAACCTTTATGGACACCAACAAAGAAAGACCAAGAAAAGGAGGTAAAATGGGAACAAATTATGCTAAATGTGAGATTATTCAGGCAAGCCACGTAAATAAAGTGACCTGTTGCGAGTGCAGACTTTTCTAGCTTATATCAATCATTTTATATTGTCATTTTTTTGGAAGAGGTTGAATTAAAAAATAAAGAAAAAAGTTTAAAAAACATTCAAATCTGTGTTAACCCGTTTTGCACATCAGTTCTACAATTCCAGCTTGACAACTGCACATGCTATACCTGTGACTTGCTGCTACATTTTGTGTCTGTATATGTACCTATCTACCTAATATTTTGCATTACATTCTTTTAAGAAAGTGTTGCAATTTCGAGATTGAAAAAATTGTGAAAAGTTAATTAAAGTGTTGTAATATATGGTAAAAGAGTAAGTAGTAATGGCTGTGGATAGAGTTGAATTTAAAAAAATGGATATAGAAGTCACAAGTAGTGGCAGTAGCATCACCACCACCACCACTGGCATCAGATATCCAAGTAGAGGTACTAACAAATGCAGGTCACAATTGATCTCCTTTGCTTATGATAAGAGTATTAGTGTGGAGAATGCACAGGACATCATGGAATATGTCCCAGACCACTTGTTTCTGTCATATCAGGATGACATTAACTCTGACAGTGAAACTAGCAGTTGGAGGCAATAATCTGCAACGAAAAGTCAATCTGATCACAAATTACTAAGGAGGATAATTCTTGGGTCTTTTTTTAAAAAAAGCACAAAAAAGTGAAATGTCCGTGTGCTGTTATTAAACAGTCTGTTGGTTATTTTGTTTGCTGTCTGTTTTTATAATGTAGTCACTTTGACAATACAAAGTGTGTGTTTGTGTGAAGGAGTATTTTAAAGAGTTAGATAGTGTATATATTATTGTTATTATTATTATTGCTATACATTTTTATAGCGCCGTTTATTCCATGGGGCTTTACATGTGAAAATGGGCAAATATGGACAAGTACAATAAACATGAGAAATACAAGACACAAATAAGTACAGGAGGAGAGAGGTCCCTGCCCACAAGGGCTCACAGTATACAGGGGATGGATGAGGATACACTAGGAGAAGGTAGAGCTGGTCGTGCACAGTCCAGTAGACTGAGGGTCACTGCAGATTATAGGCTTGACAGAAGAGGTGGGTCTTCAGTTTTTTTTTTGAAGGTTTCCATGGTAGGCAAGAGTCTGATGTGTTGAAGTAGAGAATTCCAGAGTATGGGGGAAGCACAGGAGAAGTCTTTTATGTAGTTGTGGGAGGAAGAAATAAGAGGAAGGTAGAGAAGGAGATCATGGTAAGATTGAAGATTGCATGTGGGTAAGTACACTACCGTTCAAAAGTTTAGGGTCACTTAGAAATTTCCTTATTTTTGAAAGAAAAGCACAGTTTTTCCAATGAAGCTAACATTAAATGATTGAGAAATACACTCTGTACATTGTTAATGTGGTAAATGACTATTCTAGCTGCAAACATCTGGTTTGTAATGCAATATCTTCAAAGGTGTATAGAGGCCCATTTCCAATAAACATCATTCCAGTGTTCTTATGGTACTTTTTGTTTGCTAACTGTGTAAGAAGGAACCCTTGTGCAATTATGTTAGCACAGCTGAAAACAGTTCGGCTGATAAGAGAAGCTATAAACCTGACCTTCCTTTGAGCTAGTTGAGTATCTGGAGAATTACATTTCTTGGTTCCATTAAACTCTCAAAATGGCCAGAAAAAATAAACTTTCATGTGAAACTCGAAAGTCTATTCTTGTCCTTAGAAATGAAGGCTATTCCATGCGAGAAATTGCCAAGAAACTAAAGATTTCCCACAATGGAGTGTACTACTCCCATCAGAGGAGAGCTCAAACAGGCTCTAATCAGAGTAGAAAGAGAAATGGGAGGCCCCGCTGCACAACTGAGCAACAAGTACATTAGAGTCTGTAGTTTGAGAAATCAACGCCTCACAGGTCCTCAACTGTCAGTTTCATTAAATACTACACGCAAAACGCCAGTGTCAACGTCTACAGTGAAGAGGTGACTCCGGGATGCTGGCCTTCAGGGCAGAGTGGCAAAGAAAAAGCCATATCTGAGACGGACTAATAATAGGAAATGATTAATATGGACAAAAGAACACAGACATTGGACAGAGGAAGATTGGTAAAAAGTGTTATGGACAGAAAAATCCAAGTTTGAGGTGTTTGGATCACACAGAAGAACATTTGTGAGATTCAGAACAACTGAAAAGATGAGTGGAAGAGTGCCTGACGCCATATGTCAAGGATGGTGGAGGCAATGTGATGGTCTTGGGTTGCTTTGGTGCTGATAAAGTGGGAGATTTGTACAAGGTAAAAGGGATTTTGAATAAGGAAGGCTGTCACTCCATTTTGCAACGCCATGCCATACCCTGTGGACAGTGCTTGATTTGAGCCAATTTCATCCTACAACAGGACAATGACCCAAAGCACACCTCCAAATTATGCAAGAGCTATTTAAGGAAGAAGCAGGCAGCTAGAATTCTATCTATAATGGAGCGGCCAGCGCAGTCACCAGATCTCAATCCCATTGAGCTGTTGACCATATGGAACGCAAAAAGTGCACATCAAGCCAAACCAGCTTGTGGGAGGGGCTTCTGGAAACATGGGGTGAAATTTCTCCAGATAATCTCAGCAAATTAACTGCTAGAATGCCAAAGGTCTGCAATGCTGTAATTGCTACAAAAGGAGCATTCGTGGACTAAAGCAAAGTTTGAAGGAGAAAATTATTATTTCAAATGTCTGGACTAGATTTTAAATTCATTTGATTAATAAAAGTATGAGTTTTCATGAAAAACTCAAAATTGTCTGGGTGACCCCAAACTATTAAACGGTAGTGTAGCAGGAGACCATGTCACAGATGTAGGTAGGAGACAGGTTGTGGATGGCTTTGTATGTCATAGTTAGTGTTAAGGGCTGGCGGAATGCACCCAATAATAAAGATGGTGATAGGATTTGAGGTGCGCTCGCAGTCCGGGGTCCACCATGCAGAGGTGATAACCTGCAGCTAAGCAATGAGGAGAGATGTAAAGTATGAGAAAGCCGGACACTGACGGGTAACCCCTGCTTGCAAATGTGGACTCTGTTACTCCATGGAGTCCACATCAGCCGGCGTGTAAGTGAGACCTGTTAATGTCACAGGTCACTGCAATATGTATCACTTCTCAGAGCGAATGCAATGTCTGCCCTGGTCATAACCACCAACCAGCCTAACTACTGTGCTGGTAAGCGCATGCAACAGAGCGTGGCGCTGCTCTGGCAGACACAATGGTAGCAGCGTTACGTAAGGCCTGTACTGGGCGATGCCCCAAGCTGCTAGAGAACGGTGAGAGACTAGACTGTGGCGCTAAGCAGTGCAAGAACTATGGTGCTGCTCTGATCCCTGAACCCTAACTCATACATATCAGAGGAGGGGAATCTTAATGAGTCAGTCACCTGTCTCATACATCCGTCATCTCACACACACTAAGCGTTAAAGCATCAGAGTCTATCACAGCGCATGGCGGGGCGGCCATGCGAACCTTTTATAGCCGCGTCCTTCCGGGACCCTTCTGATGTTCCAATTCAAGCTGGAGAAGGACCTGAACATTTGACCTCCGATCTCCAATGAGAGATCGTCCCACAGGCATGCTCAGTGGACCAAAAAGAGTACTTAGTCCCTGGAGTCGTTCGCTGCTCACCAGCATGTGTTGCTATAGCTGGACCAGAGGTGGCAGCAGCAACCAAACCTACAGTGCTGGTGTGAGCAGAGCGCTGGGATCGACGAGTCTGCTGAGCAGGGTCCACTGTGGCTGGAGAGGAATAGGAGACCGCCGAAGGCAAAGCTCAGGATTCCTGCTGTGCAGCGACAGGAACCCGACGCCTAACAGTTAGGGTTTTGAACTGGAGCCTCTGGACAATAGGAAGCCAATGAATGGCTTGTCATAAGGAAAGGCTGGGGAATATAGGGGAGACAGGTGGATTAGTCGGGCAGAAGAATGTAGGATGGATTGGAGTGGTGCCAGAGTGCTAGAGGGGAGGCCACAGAGTACTAGGTTGCAGTAGTCGAGGTGGGAGATAATAACGGCATGCACTAGTGTTTATGTGGTGTCATGGTCAAGGAATGCGTGGATCCGGGAAATGTTTTTGAGTTTGAGACGGCAGGAGGAGGCTAGGGTTTGGATATGTGGCTTGAAAGAGAGAGCAGTGTCAAGGATCACCCTGAGGCACTGAGCATGCGGGACTGGGGAAAGTGAGAAGCCATTGACATTGATGGATATGTCTGGTGGGGGTATGAAGTGAGATTGGGGAAAGATTATGAATTCTATTTTGTCCATGATCAGCTTTAGAAAGCAAGCAGAGAAGAAAGCTGAAATAGCTGACAAACATTGTGGGATTTTGGTCAGTAAGGAGGTGAGGTCAGGTCCAGATAGGTAGATCTTCTTGTCGTCAGCATAGAGATAATACTGGAGACCGTGGGATTCTATGAGCTGTCCCAGGCCAAAGGTATAGATGGAGAAGAGTAGGGGTCCTAGAACTGAGCCTTGAGGAACACCGACAGAGATAGAGCGGGGTGAGGAGGTGGAGTGGGAGAGGGACACACTGAATGTTTGGTCTTTTAGATATGATGAGATCCAGGATGGGGCCAAGCCTGTGATGCCCAGAGATGAGATAATCTGGAGCAGGAAGGAATGGTCTACAGTGTCGAAGGCAGAAGACAGGTCCAGGAGAAGGAGGACAGAGTAGTGTCGCTTGCTCTTGGCAGTTAGTAGGTTGTTGTTCACTTTAGTTAGGGCAGTTTCAGTTGAGTGATGCAGTCGGAAGCCTGATTGTAAGTGGTCAAAGAGGTAGCAGGAGGAGAGGTGGGAGGACAGTTCAAGATGAACACGCCATCCCAGTAGTTTTGAGGCATAAGGGAGAAGAGATATCGGGCGATAGCTAGACACAGAGGATGTGTCGAGGGAGGTCTTTTTGAGGATGGGTGTGATCGAGGCATGTTTGAAGGATGAGGGGAACACACCATTTGTAAGTGAGAGGTTGAAGAGGTGTGTTATATATATCTGTAGATCTGTAGAAATAGAGTATATCCACTGAGCATGTTAGACCTATCATGAAATAACTTCATTGTATCCATGGCCAGCAGCCTCTGATATGCAAAAGCCTCTGATATAACATAGTAACATAGTAGCATAGTTTTGAAGGCTGAAGGAAGACCTTATGTCCATCTAGTTCAGCCTATTTTTAGTGCAGCTGTTCTGCATTGTTGATCCTGGGGAAGGCAACAAACCCACAGAGTAGAAGCCAATTTTCTCCATAGGGAATAAAATTCCTTCCCCTAAGCTGGGTCAACCATCTACCTATAATATTATGTTATTTGTAACCTTCTATACTGTTACTCACAAGAAAAGCATCCATTCCTTTCTTAAATTTATACAGTGAGTTGGCTATCACCACTTCCTCAGGAAGAGAATTCCAGAGCCTCACTGATCTTACCGTGAAGAACCCTCTTCTATGCTGGTGCAGAAATTGTCTTTCCTCCAAACGAAGAGCATGCCCCCTTGTTCTTGTCACAGTCCTTGGTACAAACAGTATCAATGTTTTCATTGTGTGATATCTGGAGCAGTGAGCACTTTAGAAAACTGCATTTGAAAACTTTATTTAATTTAATAATTTTAAGCCATTGAGCTATGATTGATATTATGGGAATAACTCTTTAGCCCCTTCCCGACATGCACCGTTCATATATTGCTCTGCAGGAGCTTCGTTCTGAGAGCTGACACCTTGAAGCACTGCCCAAGAAGGGTGCTAGCACCGACAGCAGGCGTTTAACCCCTCTGATGCCGCTGTCAATAGTGACAGTGGCACCGAGGAGCATCGCGCAGGAAGGGGGCTCCCTGTATGCTCCCATCAGAACAAAATTATGCAATTCACATTATCTCCATGTTTTATTTTTGAACACATGTCCATAAACTGAGTAAAGATCATTTAGCTGTCACTGATTTTTCTCACACGGAAAAGTGTCATGATTTTTATCAGTGTTTAAATCGGATATAGCGTTTGATCAGTGTATCAGTTTACCATCAGAGTTTTATCAGTCTATTTATCTTGAAAAAAGGTTTCTCAAGATTCTCCTTTCAAACAACCAAGAAAATTGGATACCACTAAGTTGCAACTTGAATCACATTTTAGTGTCGTCCTATTTTTATAGACTCATAGACAAATTAGCCTTTATTTTTTTGGCAGATCACTTAGTCTGAACAAATAAAAAACCTCTGACATGTGAGCAGCCACATAGATTATAACTGTTATCAGCACTATATGTGAAAATCATGGATATTTACCTTTTTGGACTTACTAAAATCTGAAGATGCTGGAAAATCACTAACTTATACATTATGTCATATCAATCGACAGCTGGCTTGATTATTTATACTATTACAAAGTGATAGTCCACCTTCAAATTGCCAAGTAAATATACTTATAAGCTCTTCAATCACAAAATGTATCCACCATCTTGAGGCTCAAACAGAGCCCCAAAGAAAGAGCATCAACCCTTGAATCAAGATATCAAAATTTATTAATCAATCATTTAAAAATATTTGCATAATTAGGTTATAAAGTACAGGAACAAATATTAGTGACAAACCAGCTCCATCATATTAGTATGTATTGCTGCATAGTATGTGACATCGCACCATCTCATTATTGAAAAAAAGCCTATTAGGTATACTCCCACCTGTATAAAGCAATCCCCCTAGTATATTACTGTGTAAAAACACAAGTCCAACAATACAACACAGGGACTCACAACAGGAGAAAGGGCACTATGAGCCCACTGAATGCCAACTCCCATCACTCAAAGATTCTCCACCTGAGATATTAATTGTGAGGGTTAAGGCCGCGGTCCAATGCGCCCACATTAATGAATAGCAATTAGCAAACAAACAAAAATGAAAGGCCACCATGCACACATTACCTTGGATCCCAGCAGCATAATGAACAGTGAGCAGGAACTTTGTCACCCGACCCCAATGCGCACGTTTCGCCCTGCTTCCTCGGGGGGCGTGTCCGGACTAGGGGTGTGCTCATCTTATAAATGCACCCCGGCCAATGTGTGAACTCTGTTCATTAACGGGGAATAACACAGCCCTTGTGTGCACTCATGGCGCATGCGCCGATGGAGCGCTGCTCTCATCAATGAAGGCATTCCAGACGCGGTCCCGGTGGCTTAACCACACCCCCCGCGAACGATGACGTGGTAATGGGAAGTGGCACCAGCATCTGTGACCGCCGTTGGCATGCCCTGAACATGCCCAAGTCCGCGCATGCACACCTGTGCACCTGAGGCTGAAAGGGGAATGGGAAAACCCTTCTTGTATGTTTAATATCGCACAAGGGTCAGCGAATGCGTGGTACTAACACAGAGACAGCCGGTTAGCTTAAAGAACTTCACATGCAAAGTACTAACACTGGGACACCCAGCAGAGTGTACATAGCCCCAAATATATGAATCGTGAAACTTCCCAGCACAACATCAATCAAAGGGCAAATGCACTAAACCACTAGAGCATATTACAACAACAAATAATCAAAGCCAATGAGACTATACAAAACCAGCGAAATGCAATATGCCATGCGCAGAAAAAAGCACCAGGCTAAAAAGACATACATGTGCAAAATTTACAGTCACCACCTAAAATTGGAATCTCAAAAAACCAATGCTAGGTAAACTGCTGTATTCAGCCAAACCTGAAGGAACCCCAGTGAACCCTCCCCCATTTTTTTATTTTGACGTTTGATTTCCCCTATGACATGAACAGTGGCCAAATTGGGAAGAGATTCTGTAAACCTCCGGCCCCAACTAAAAAGACAACACACAGGATAACAAATTTCATTAGACAGACAACCATTCTAAAATGTAAAAATCACCGTTGGACTAGAATAACTTCCAGCCAGAATCCGGTCCTAACTGGGACCAGCAGTATTAAATTATCCAATGAAATGTCTTATAAAAAGAGAGTCCCATATTGCACTGGAATAATCATGACCAGGAACTTTGACACAAAATTCCTCCACGTTGACTTCCTCCATGGACATAGTTTCCAATCCGAATGTGTTCAAATGGATATATGGCAAACTCTACCAAGCCAGGAATACGGAAATGTGACAAGCTCAATCAAACCCATGCCAGGAATATGCAAAATAAAGAGAACAAGAATAAACAAACAAAAACCAACAATGCAAATATGGCTAAATAACATCACCCTCATAAAAAATCAGGAATAAAACACTAAAAAAAAACCTAGGCCAAGGGGGAATAATACAGACACCGACTCCTATAAAAAGGCCCCGAACCCAGCATTTTCACTCAAACCAATTGGGCTGAGCGTGCCCAACCTATAAATCCATCTGCATTCGAGTTAGCTCAATTCCTTATTCAAGTCTCCACCTCTTGAATTCAGTACAACCAAATCAATCCCCTTAATTTTCAGCCCTTGAGACTTACAGTCGTGAAACTTTTTAAAATGTCTGGGGAGCGTTTTTAATGTTGTATCATCGCTAATGGCTTTGGCCTTCTCAATATCCAGACAGTGTTCCCTTGTGCGAATCTTCAGTTCATGAGAAGTTAAACCAATGTACACCTTCTTACAGGTGCAAGAAGCTTGGTATATTACCCCCTTTGACGAGCAGGTGATGTATCTTCGAATTTCGAACAATTGTGAACCATCATGGTTTACAAAAGTGTTACTTCTCACCAAATTGGCACAGGCCTTACATAGCCCACAAGGAAAGAAATCCTTGTTCCCACTCAAGGATTTTTTTCTATCTGACTCAAAGTGACTATGTACCAACCGATCTTGTAAACTACATGCCCGTTTGGCCACCATAGATGGAAAAGGGTCAAGTAATCTGCCCAAAGTTGGATCTGTGAGTAAAACACTCCAGTGTTTCTTCAGGACATCCCTAAATTCATTCCACTGATTGTGAAACGGGGTTATAAATCTCACCTTATTGTCTCCCTGAAGCCCCCTTCGTGCCTGGCATAGTAGTGCATCTCTTGGAGTCCTCTTAGCTCTATTGTATCCTTTGCGGATGCTCCTTTGACTATAACCCCGTTCCTCAAAACGTTGCACCCACAAAAATTGCCCAATGGGAATACCTTGAATCAGTGATGTAGAATGAAACGAGTTGGCATGAAGCAGAGAGTTTGTGGCCGTCTCTTTGCGGAAGATGGTAGTGGAGATAACCCCTTCATTGGAAGCTGAAATTGTAAGATCCAAAATGTCAATAGAACGACCAAATTTATACGTAAGATGAATATTATATTGGTTGTCATTCAGACTCCTCATAGTAGCTTCCCAGTCCTCTATTGATCCCTGCCAAATAAACAGAACGTCATCAATGAACCTTATCCAATTATGGATACGGTTCATTCCAGGGATTGTGTCGCTCAGAAAAATTTCCCGCTCTCAAAACCCCAAAAACAAATTTGGATATGACGGGGCGCAGGAAGCACCTATGGCCGTACCTTGTTGCTGTAAAAAAATCTTTTTATCAAAAATAAACACATTGTGTTTCAAGACGAATTCTAATAACTCTATCAGGAAAGCAGTCATGGGTTTTGGGGTATTACACGCAGATAAAAACCACTGAGCTGCTCTCATGCCATCCTCATGGCGGATCGATGTGTAAAGTGCCTCTACAAATAAGCCTTTATTTTTTTGGCAGACCACTTAGTCTGAACAAATAAAAACCTCTGACATGTGAGCAGCCACATAGATTATAACTGTTATCAGCACTATATGTGAAAATCATGGATATTTACCTTGTTGGACTTACTAAAATCTGAAGATGCTGGGAAATCACTAACTTATACATTATGTCATATCAATCGGCAGTTGGCTTGATTATTTATACTATTACTAAGTTATGTTAGTACAAATATGATTTTTGTTTCGTTATGTATGATTTCTAACCATTCTCACTTTTCGAATATGCATCAATATTTAAAAAACATCACATAAGTGAAAATATTGCTTTGTATTCTTCAGTACTTATTCTACAAAACCGTGATAAGAAAAGAGCTATTGAATGCTTCTTCTTACAAATTCTTTTCTGCAGGCAAAACAGAGAACATAATAGATTATTTGTTATTGTCAATTTTTACTGTACATTAATTAACCTTACAGAAATAAAAAAAATTAGCCAATTATTTGTTTGTCTTCAAATAGGTCCTATTGGTTCTGAGTCGCAGTTCACTAGCAGTGGGTCCGCCGCCTTGATTTTGAGCATGTCAGGTAAGCAAGGATGACATACGAAAGGTTATAACTTTATTATCTAATATTGCTTGCCATTTCTATTACTTTCTAGTTAAGAACACATGCTCATTATTCTTTTATAGAGGTGAGCAGCCTGGAAAGCTGTATATAGGGACTATATGACTCAATATTCAGGCTGTGACCACAGAGCTCTATCTTTAGTAGGTACTCTGCTGAATAGGCCATATTATTAAAAACATAGACATTAAAAAAGTCTTCCAGTCACAGCAAGTTATCACATTTTGCACAGATCTGCAGTTGAGTGTGCCTGCTGCAGATCCATTCATTCTTATTGGTATTTCTAAAGATATTCGAATACTCTACCCTGCACCTCCCATCTGCTCTATATTCATGCAATATACATGCATGATCTACTCTAATGAAAAAGGCTGCACAAGTCTCCAGTGCTGACTGTCTATGGAGGGCTCCGTGATCAGACCCTACTTTTCTAGTAGTTACCTCCTATTCTGGGGATAGAGCATAACTTGTATTGATCAGAATAACTTTTATTTTTGCTGCAATTAAAAATATTTTCTTATTCTGTAGTAAACAAAGTATAAAATGTATCTGGTACTGTTATTGTATTATTATTCTATACCTCCAAGAACAACTTTTATTTGATAAATTGACAAGTGGTAAGAGGTACTATACAAAAGCAGACGGCAAGTCTTTGTATAATGTACATGCCAAAGGAAGGGTTGGGAATTGTGCTAATGCCTTTTCAAATGTACTTGATCTACTGAAGTTTCCTGCTGGGAAACACATGTGTTAAAAGCAACATAAGGCTTTATCTGACCAAAGCCATGTGAATTCATCTACATATTTTTTTTTTTCCCATCACTGGTTCAGGGCATATTTATGGATTTATTTTTGTGTTTTCATAAAATGTACAGTTGCTTGTTGTTAAAGTAAGCTCTAAAGGAAACGGTTGTTAAAGACATTTCATATCACTTTGCATTGAAAGCTTATTGATAATAATGAATAGATATAAACTAACCTTATGTGGGAAGCAATAAAGGAAATTCCAAGTCTAATACACCATTGTACAAGTATAGCATGCTGTTTGTATCTAATGACTAAAACAATGTGATTTCAGTTAATCAATAAGCTGTACTAATGGATTGCTATAGCTATGCTGATAAAAGCGTGAAAAGCTCATATTCTGTTATGGAAGGAGTGTTAGTGGTGATGCAAAGATTTCCTTTTCATTTATATACATTTCATGCACATAATGAGTTTGTTACACTCAGGAAAAAAAACAAAGGAACCTCTTTTACTTTCTCAGTGAGTCATATACAACTACATAATAAAACAGCTAATCCAAAAACATGCCTGCTATGTGATTCAGAGGCAGCTATACTGCTGGTGCAGCTGGTGCAAATATATTGGGGTCTGAAGGTGGAGGGGGGCACTTGCAAGCAGGGGCATACTCCCCATAGCAGCATACCATGCAGTCATGTTTATGGGCAGGAGTGAGAGGGGCCTCGTGTCACACAGCACCGGGTCCCTCTCACTCCCTCCCATAATCAAGTGAATACCCAGAGCTGGGGAGAGGGCGGTGCGCAGAGTACAGAAATTCAAAATGGGGCATGTCATGCAGGGAGAGAGATGCTAGCCAATGAATGCTTTCCCCACCAAACTAATGAGAGCTCTCAATGGCTGCCATCTCTGTCTTCTGCATGGCATATCCCAATGGTGACTGTTCACCTGTTCTCAGGGGGCCCAGGCCACACAGCACACTGATGATAACAGTGGAGGAAGAACAGGACTTACTTTGTGTCTACTGCTCCCTCCACTGTTCCATTCCCAGCAGGCTGCAGCATCTCATAGAGAAGATGTCGAGGGAGGAGCGCTCACTGCATGGGTCAGCACTGCAGCAAGGATCTGAAGTCCTCTCTACTCTTTGCTCTTGGCCCCCATCCCCACAATGAGTTCTACAGCCTTCACCAGCTGCTTTCTGAACTATATGGCCCACCTCCTTCATGGCTCATCTGAACACCTGATATCACAGATCAATATGTATGGGCTTGTATATGTACATGTATGTGTGTATGTATATGTGTATGTATGTATGCATGTGCTTGTATATGTACATATGTGTTTGTAAGTAAACATGTGTGTATGCACGGTATAGGTATAAATGTGTGTATCTAAGTGTGTTTATGTATATGTGTGTGTATGTACAACATATGTGTGTGCATCTGTGTGTGCATGTGTGGTATATGTGTGTGTATCTGTGTAAGTACGGTGTATGTATGTACAGCATATCTGTGTGCATTGTGTGTGTAATGTGATAGGTTCATTGGCACCGTATGTGAGGGGAGCTGTATGTCACGAAGGTTGTTATCCTGCGTAAGTTTCTCTCCAGCATGATATGTGATGAGAGTTAATTAGCAGTTACCATGGTCTGGATTTTGTTTTGAATAGGTATAAGAGATGGGCAAGATGCCTACTCACCATATCTCCACCTCAAGGGTGTGGTTGAAGGGAGCTAAATGTCCAGCAACTGTTTTTCTTTTTTCTCTGCTTTATTTTTAGTAAGGAAGCCTCTAGGCTGAAGCTTCGGTGGGAGTTGCAGTGTGTTTGTCCCAGAAGGCTGGAGCCCTCCTGGGAAGGACTTTGTATGGAATTTTTATTTTCATTTGTGCCAGAAAGGCTGTATTTGTGTTACTATTTTGGCTTTATTGTTTATGAAGAAATAAACAACTCATTATAAAGTGTTCCTGTGTCTACCTTGGGAAGCAGATGAATGGCCTCACCTGCCACAGTATGTACAGTATATATGTGTGTATCTTTGTGTGTATGTGTCTGCTAGTACAGCAAATGTACTGTATGTGTATCTGTGTGTGTATGTAAAGTATATGTGCATGTATGTACAGTATATGTATGTACGGTATATGTATGTACGGTATACATGTGTGTTTATGTATGCTATTTGTGTATATATATGCATGTATATGTATGTACGGTATGTGTGTGTCTATGTGTATGTATGTACGGTATATGTGTGTGTGTATGTATGGTGTGTGTGTGTGTATGTGTATATGTGTGTATGTATGTACGCACGATATATGTGTATGCATGTGTGTGCACACAGTATATACATCTCCATCTCAGTGAAAAAATATAAATATATTTTTTAGAGGTGTGTGGAGGCCAAATAGAACTTTTGCTGTGGGGCCCTGTGATTGCTATGTACGCCCCTGCTAGCGGGGCAGTAATTATAAGGGCAATCTGGCCTATTACTAGTAGCCCAAGGCCCCGGCGGCCCCATTGCCAGATTACCCTCATCATAAGCAGCATACCGGGCAGAGAGAGGGGCCCAGACACATTTCTTGAACAGGGGCCCCAAGCTGTCAGTGTCCGCCCCTGATATGATTCACAGTACTGTGGTGGTAACAGACCATAGTTCAGGTAGACAAGAGAGAAGAGAAGCTCAAATCATAATGTCAGAGAGTCAGAGATGACAAGTACTTGAATTAGAGAATACAGGAAAAAAGCTACACATAAACAGCTGCACACCCAGTAATAAGAGAAAATACATGTTGTTAAGAAATTAAATACATCTACTAGAGATAAGGCACTAAAGGGGATGTCCACTGCTTATATTGATGGCCTATCATTTGCATAGAATGCTGATAAAGGTCGAGATGATATAAAGGGCCCTTCTCACATAACGAGATTGTTTTCAAGATAAATGAAACATCACAGATTTTTTGACGCAGCAGCGACCTCGCCAGTGATCTCGCTATGTGTGACACATAGTGGAGACCGGCCCCCCCGCTGGATATCGTTGATCGTGCTCGAATGTCCTGAGCCATTTTTTGATCTTTGGTGTCCCGCTGGCCAGCATGCATCGCTGTGTTTGATGCCGACGAGCGACCTTGTTGGTTACGCAGAACTCAGGGATGCAGGCGTGAGTCGTCAGAATAGCTGCTGTGTGACAAAGTACCAATGACCGCCGAGGTCGTTATACGGATTGCTGTATCATTGCTGCATCATTGAATAGATCTGCCTGTTTGACAACTTACTAGCGACCATGTAGCGATGCACCAGCGATCCTTACCAGGTCGTATCATTGTCGGGATTGCTGGAGCGGCGCTATGGGAAATGGGACCCTAAGGCTGAGGTTTTTATGTTTGTGAAAACAATGTCATTTGCTCTCATTGGACCAAAAAATATTTATAATTTTTAAATATTTATTATATATTTATTTTGGATGTGCATCCTGATAGTGAAAAGGTTGTGCCATTTTGTATATATATATATATATATATATATATACACTCACTGGCCACTTTATTAGGTACACCTGTCCAACTGTGTGTTAAGACTTAATTTCTAATCAGCCAATCACATGGCGGCAACTCAGTGCATTTAGGCATGTAGACATGGTCAAGACAATCTCCTGCAGTTCAAACCGAGCATCAGTATGGGGAAGAAAGGTGATTTGAGTGCCTTTGAACGTGGCATGATTGTTGGTGCCAGAAGGGCTGGTCTGAGAATTTCAGAAACTGCTGATCTACTGGGATTTTCACGCACAACCATCTCTAGGGTTTACAGAGAATGGTCCGAAAAAGAAAAAAAATCCAGTGAGCGGCAGTTCTGTGGCCGGAAATGCCATGTTGATGCCAGAGGTCAGAGGAGAATGGGCAGACTGGTTCGAGCTGATAGAAGGGCAACAGTGACTCAAATTGCCACCCGTTACAACCAAGGTAGGCAGAAGAGCATCTCTGAACGCACAGTGCGTCGAACTTTGAGGCAGATGGGCTACAGCAGCAGAAGACCACACTGGGTACCACTCCTCTCAGCTAAGAACAGGAAACTGAGGCTACAATTTGCACAAGCTCATCGAAATTGGACAGTAGAAGATTGGAAAAACGTTGCCTGGTCTGATGAGTCTCGATTTCTGCTGCGACATTCGGATGGTAGGGTCAGAATTTGGCGTAAACAACATGAAAGCATGGATCCATCCTGCCTTGTATCAATGGTTCAGGCTGGTGGTGGTGGTGTCATGGTGTGGGGAATTTTTTCTGGGCACTCTTTGGGCCCCTTGGTACCAATTGAGCATCGTTGCAACGCCACAGTCTACCTGAGTATTGTTGCTGACCATGTCCATCCCTTTATGACCACAATGTACCCAACATCTGATGGCTACTTTCAGCAGGATAATGCGCCATGTCATAAAGCTCGAATCATCTCAGATTGGTTTCTTGAACATGACAATGAGTTTACTGTACTCAAATGGCCTCCTCAGTCACCAGATCTCAATCCAATAGAGCATCTTTGGGATGTGGTGGAACGGGAGATTCGCATCAGGGATGTGCAGCCGACAAATCTGCGCCAACTGTGTGATGCCATCATGTCAATATGGTCCAAAATCTCTGAGGAATGCTTCCAGCACCTTGTTGAATCTCTGCCACGAAGAATTGAGGCAGTTCTGAAGGCAAAAGGGGGTCCAACCCCTTACTAGCATGGTGTACCTAATAAAGTGGCCAGTGAGTGTATATGTATGGAAATATATGTAGGAGACCTTTAAAAAATGTTGCTCCAATATTTGCAAGTACACACAAGGCTGGGCCTACATTGCGTCATGACAGCAAGTCTCAGACAGGCAAAATGACCACAAATTCTGTGCATTTTGTCTGCAACTTTTTGTCATGAGAATATTTTAGAAATGTGATTTTGATGTAAAAATAGTGCAGAAAAACCGCAGTCACATGAGACTTGTATTGAAGTCTATACAGTAGCAAGTGAGTCACAAGCAACTTGTGACAAGCAGAAGAAGATCCAACACTTTTGGAGACATTTGTAACTTTATGTCGGAGTAGATCTAAGGTCTGAACGCATGTCGCCATGCAGCCCTACCGGTACACCACAGTGTGGCAATCTGCAGGTACTCATTTGTCTTGGTGCTATTGTAGAGCAAGCATGTGATAGGTAGGGCTAAAACATAAATTATGAAGGTGGGCTAAAAAGTGATAATTCCTATGGTTAATGCTTCGGAATGAAAAGATGTATTTTCCGCTAGTTAATGTTCACAATTCAATTGGATTTGAAAGTCTTCTGTGTAGCCTGTCATTGCATGCCATCACTTTTACACCTCATTTATTGCAGATTATTTTATTGGTTAATAGAATTTGAGAGAATAGAATGCATTGTAATAAGACTTATGGGAAGAATAAAACTATTTAATATCCTCATCTTTACAGCTCCC
Organism: Dendrobates tinctorius; assembly: GCF_039654945.1. Taxonomy (NCBI): domain Eukaryota; kingdom Metazoa; phylum Chordata; class Amphibia; order Anura; family Dendrobatidae; genus Dendrobates; species Dendrobates tinctorius. The sequence goes on along the minus strand of NW_027361699.1, from coordinate 2,484,715 downwards.
TGTGTTTGATATAGAGACCTCTGTCTTGTTTTATCTCCAGCATTTCCATCAATAATTAACTTATGAGAGAAACTGCTTTCCAAAACTCAGGACCGGTATGATATCGAACATTACCTTGAATCTCAAAAGTGTCCCACTGTGGATGACAGCAGAGATCCTTTATATGATCTATTAAGTGCATTATGTTTTCCATCTTTGTTCTCTTAATATTTTATAAAGCATTTTGAAGCCAGTAGTATAGATGGATTATGCTGTGAAGGTTCTTGATTTACATGAGCTAAGTGAATGCAACATTGAATTTCTTCAATAAAGTAGGCAGAATTGAAAAGTGTGCGAAAGGAAGGTGGAGAATGCAATTAAGTTCTCAGATTCAAGATTGGCTCTTCACAAGCATGACACCAATAATATATAGGGAGCAAAGGACAGAGATGCAGCTACTAGTAAAATTATAGGTGGAATTTCATATAAAGAGGTTTATCTTATTAACATTCACAAGTATTGTTTAACCCCTTCCTGACATGAGACGTACTATCCCGTCCATGGGACCCGGGCCCCTATGCCCATGGACGGGATAGTACGTCTACCGCGATCACCGGCGCCCACGTGGTGAGCGACGCTGATCGCGGCCGGGTGTCAGCTGATTATCACAGCTGACACCCGACACAATGTGTCAGGGGCGGTCACGGACCGCCCCTGACACGTTAACCCCTTGCACACCACGATCAAACATGATCGCGGTGTACCGGGAGTTAAAGGGAAGCATCGGCAGGGAGGGGGCTCCCTCCGTGCTTCCCTGAGCCCCCCACGGCAGCGCAATGTGCAGCGCTGCAGCGGGGGACTCCTTTCCTCCAGGCCCCCGAATCCAAGATATCGACCGGGCCTTCGGGGGCCTGCAGGAAGCTGGCTTCCTCAGTGCCTGCAAAGCGCAGGCAAGAGGAAGTCTTCTTCAATGCCTGTGACAGATTGCTGATTTGTCACAGTGATCTGTGATGTGACAGATCAGCGATCTGTCACAGGACAGTGATGTCCCACCTGGGACTATGTAATAAAGTAAAAAAAAAATTAAAAAAAAGTGTAAAAATAATTTTAAAAAAATCGCCAAATAAATTAGTAAAAAAAAAAAAAATATTCCCCAATAAATTCATTTTTTGAAAATAAAAAAAAAACAAAACAATAAAAGTACACATATTAGGTATCGCCATGTCCGTAACGACCCGCTCTATAAAAGTGTCCCATTAGTTAACCCCTTTAGTGAACCCCTTAAAAAATAAAAATAAAAAACGAAGCAAAAAATAATGATTTATTATCATACCGCCAAACAAAAAGTGTAATAACGCGCGATCGAAAAGATGCATATAAATATCCAAGGTACCGCTGAAAACGGCATCTTGTCCCGCAAAAAACGAGCCACCACACAGCATCATCAGCGAAAACATAAAAAAGTTATAGCTCGCAGAATAAAGCGATGCAAAAATAACTATTTTTTATATAAAATAGTTTTCATTGCATAAAACCGCCAAAACATAAAAAAACGACCTAAATGAGGTATCACTGTAACCGTACTGACCCGAAGAATAAAACTGCTTTATCAATTTTACCGCACGCGGAACGGTGTAAACGCACTCCCCCAAAAGAAATTCATGAAACGCTGGTTTTTGTTCATTCTGCGTCCCAAAAATTGGAATAAAAAGCGATCAAAAAATGTCACGTGCCCAAAAATGGTACCAATAAAAACGTCAACTCGTCCCGCAAAAAATAAGACCTCACATGACTCGGTGGGTAAAAATACGGAAAAATTATAGCTCTCAATATGTGGTGATGTAAAAACTACTTTTACAATAAAAAGCGTCTTTCAGCGTGCGACAGCTGCCAAAAATAAAAACCGCCATAAATAGTAAATCAAACCCCCCGTTATCACCCCCTTTGTTAGGGAAAAATAATAAAATTAAAAAAATGTATTTATTTCCATTTTTCCATTAGGGTTAGGGTTAGGGCTAGGGTTAGGGCTAGGGTTAGGGTTAGGGCTAGGGTTAGGGTTAGGGCTAGGGTTAGGGCTAGGGCTAGGGTTAGGGTTAGGGCTAGGGTTAGGGCTGAGATTAGGGTTAGGGGTGTGTTGGGGTTCGGGTTGGAGTTAGAATTGGGGGTTTCCACTGTTTGGGCACATCAGGGGCTCTCCAAATGCAACATTGCGTCTGATCTCAATTCCAGCCAATTCTGAGTTGAAAAAGTCATATGGTGCTCCTTCCCTTCCAAGCTCTGCCATGCGCCCAAACAGTGTTTTACCCCCACATGTAGGGTATCAGCCTACTCAGGACAAATTGCAAAACAATTTTTGGGGTCCAATTTCTCCTGTTACCCTTAGGAAAATAAAAAAATTGGGGGCAAAAATATCATTTTTGTGGAAAAAATGATTTTTTTATTTTCACGTCCGAGCGTTATAAACTTCTGTGAAGCACTTGGGGGTTCAAAGTGCTCACCACACATCTAGATAAGTTCCGTGGGGGGGTCTAGTGTCCAAAATGGGGTCAATTGTGGGGAGTTTCAATAGTTTAGGTACATCAGGGGCTCTCCAAACGCACATGACACCCGCAGACCATTCCATCAAAGTCTGCATTCCAAAATGGCACTGCTTCCCTTCCGAGCCCCGACGTGTGTCCACACAGTAGTTTTCTCCCACATATGGGGTGTCAGCGTAGTCATGACAAACTGGACAACAACTTTTGGGGTCCAATTTCTCCTGTTACCCTTGGGAAAATGAAAAAATTGGGGACTAATTGATCATGTTTGTGGAAAAAATACGATTTTTTTATTTTCATGCCTGGGCATTATAAACTTCTGTGAAGCCCTTTGGGGTTCAAAGTGCTCACCACACATCTAGATAAGTTCCTTAGGGGTCCTTGTTTCCAAAATGGGGTCATTTGTGGGTGTTTCCACTGTTTAGGTGCATTAGGGGCTCTCCAAAGGCAACATGACACCCGCAGACCATTCCATCAAAGTCTGCATTCCAAAATGTCACTACTTCCCTTCCGAGCCCTGACGTGTGTCCATACAGTAGTTTTCTCCCACATATGGGGTGTCAGCGTACTCAGGACAAATTGGACAATAACGTTTGGGGTTCAATTTCTCCTGTTACCCTTAGGAAAATAAAAAAATTGGGGACTAATTGATCATGTTTGTGGAAAAAATACGATTTTTTTATTTTCATGCCCTGGCATTATAAACTTCTGTGAAGCCCTTGGGGGTTCAAAGTGCTCACCTCACATCTAAATAAGTTCCTTAGGGAGTCTAGTTTTCAAAATGGGGTCATTTGTGGGGGGTTTCCACTGTTTAGGTACATTAGGGGCTCTCCAAAGGCAATATGACACCCGCAGACCATTCCATCAATGTCTGCATTCCAAAACATCACTACTTCCCTTCCGAGCCCCGACGTGTGTCCATACAGTAGTTTTCTCCCACATATTGGGTGTCAGCATACTCAGGACAAATTGGACAACAACTTTTGGGGTTCAATTTCTCCTGTTACCCTTGGGAAAATAAAAAAATTGGGGACTAATTGATCATGTTTGTGGAAAAAATAAGATTTTTTTATTTTCATGCCCTGGCATTATAAACTTCTGTGAAGCCCTTGGGGGTTCAAAGTGCTCACCTCACATCTAGATAAGTTCCTTAGGGGGTCTAGTTTTCAAAATGGGGTCATTTGTGGGGGGTTTCCACTGTTTAGGTACATTAGGGGCTCTCCAAAGGCAACATGACACCCGCAGACCATTCCATCAATGTCTGCATTCCAAAACGTCACTACTTCCCTTCCGAGCCCCGACGTGTGCCCATACAGTAGTTTTCTCCCACATATGGGGTATCAGCATACTCAGAACAAATTGGACAACAACTTTTGGGGTCTAATTTCTCCTGTTACCCTTGGGAAAATAAAAAAATGGTGACTAAAAGATCATGTTTGTGGAAAAAATACGAATTTTTTATTTTCACGCCCAGGCGTTATAAACTTCTGTGAAGCACTGGGGGGTTCAAAGTGCTTACCACACATCTAGATAAGTTCCTTGGGTGGTCTAGTTTACAAAATGGTGTCATTTGTGGGGGGTTTCCACTGTTTTGGTACATCAGGGGTTTTCCAATCGCGACATGGTGTCCGATCTCAATTCCAGCCAAAAACGTCAAATGGCGCTGCTTCCCTTCCGAGCTCTGCCATGCACCCAAATAGTGGTTTACCCCCACATGTGGGGTATCAGCGTACTCAGGACAAATTGCACAATAACTTTTAGGGTGCTGTTACCCTTGGAAAAATAAGAATTGAGGGTGAAAAGATCATTTTTGTGGAAAAAATATGATTTTTTAATTGTACGGCTTTATGTTATAAACTTCTGTGAAGCCCTTGGGGGTTCAAAGTTCTCACCACACATCTAGATAAGTTCCTTGGGGGGTCTAGTTTCCAAAATGGTGTCATTTGTGGGGGGTTTCCACTGTTTAGGTACATCAGGGGCTTTCCAATCGCTACATGGTGTCCGATCTCAATTCCAGCCAAAAACGTCAAATGGCGCTGCTTCCCTTCCGAGCTCTGCCATGTGCCCAAATAGTGGTTTACCCCCACATGTGGGGTATCAGCATACTCAGAACAAATTGCACAATAACTTTTAGGGTGCTGTTACCCTTGGAAAAATAAGAATTGAGGGTGAAAAGATCATTTTTGTGGAAAAAATATGATTTTTTAATTGTACGGCTTTATGTTATAAACTTCTGTGAAGCCCTTGGGGGTTCAAAGTTCTCACCACATATCTAGATAAGTTCCTTGGGGGGTCTAGTTTCCAAAATGGGGTCACTTGTAGGGGGTTTCCACTGTTTAGGTACATCAGGGACTCTCCAAACGTGATATGGCGTCTGATCTGAATTCCAGCCAATTTTGCATTGAAAAAGTCAAACGGCGCTCCTTCCATTCTGAGCTCTGCCATGCGCCGAAACAGTCGTTCCCCCCCACAAATCAGGTATCAGCGTACTCAGGACAAATTGCACAATAACTTTTGCAGTCCAATTTCTCCTGTTACCCTTGGTAAAATAAAAAAAATTAAACCTGAAGTATTTTTTTTGTAAAAAAAAGTTAGATGTTCATTTTTTTTTAAATATTCAAAAAAATTCCTGTGACGCACCTAAAGGGTTAATAAACTTCTTGAATGTGGTTTTGAGCACCTCAAGGGGTGAAGTTTTTAGAATGGTGTCACTTTTGGGTATTTTCTATCCTATAGACCCCTCAAAGTGGCTTCAAATGTGATGTGGTCCTAAAAATAAAATGGTGTTGTAAAAATGAGAAATCGCTGGTCAACTTTTAACCCTTATAACTTCCTAACAAAAAAAAATTTTGGTTCCAAAATTGTGCTGATGTAAAGTAAACATGTGGGAAATGTTAGTTATCAAGTTTTTTGTGTGCCGTATCTCTGTGATTTAAGGGCATAAAAATTCAAAGTTGGAAAATTGCGAAATTTTCAAAATTTTTGCCAAATTTCCATTTTTTTCACAAATAAACGCAAGTTATTTGAATGAAATTTTACCAGTAACATGAAGTACAATATGTCATGAGAAAACAATGTCAGAATCACCGGGATCCATGGAAGCGTTCCAGAGTTATGACCTCATAAAGGTACAGTGGTCAGAATTGTAAAAATTGGCCCGGTCACGAACGTGCAAACCACCCTTGGGGGTGAAGGGGTTAAAAGGTGTGACCTATTGTTTACAAATTGATTTTTATAGGTTTTAATTGACATTATATAAATCACTATTTACTTATATACTCGAGTAGAAGCCGACCCGAGTATAAGCCGTGGCTCCTAATTTTGCCATGGAAAATTTGAAAAGTTTATTGACTCGAGTATAAGCCAGGTATGCATTGTCCCCTCATCCTTGTCCTGGTATGTGTGGCTCCCCCTGCCTTATGCAAGGCTCCCTGTCCTCCCCCTGCTGAATGCATGGCTCTCCCGTCCTCCCCCTGTTGTATGCACAGCTCCCCCCATCCTCCCCATCATACTCATCCCCTCCTGGCATGGTCTCTGCACTTCCCTGCTTTTCTGATGATCTCAGGCACCAGCAGCTTGTTCCTGTGTTCAGTGGTCACATGATACCACTCATTTAAGTAATGAATATGTACTGCACACCTATAGGAGTGGAGTCGCGTGCATACTCATTACTTTAATGAGCGGTACCACGTGACCACTGAACACAGGTAAAAGCTACCTTGCTGGACAACAGAGAGATGTAGGGAGGACTTGCAGCGGTCGCGCAAGGAGTGGGTGAGTATGATGTGACAGTCGCCGGCTCCTGCCGCTTCCCCTCCCCCGCCGACCCCCTAGGACAATGACTCGAGTATAAGCTGAGAGAGGCACTTTCAGCCTAAAAAAATGGGCTGAAAATTTCGGCTTATACTCGAGTATATATGTATATAAAGTTGTTTTTTATCTGTAAATTGCAATTTTTTTTCATTGGACACTAGGTCTTGTATTTGGCTTCCACTTCTGTACAGATCACTGTTCAGTAGCCATCTTATTACTTAGGCAGGCAGGATTACAACGAAAAGTAACACCTCTGTATCCAGATGATGGTTCTTTGTCCACTATTCACAATAATTGATAGTCCCAACTCAACTCCTCTCCTCTTCCATGCACAATGACTTCTGCCCAGATCACTGCGTGCTCCAAAAATTCAAGTCCATGTGGTAAGAAGCCATCTATTGCTACTTATGTCTATGTGACTGCTTAAAAGAACAGGAAATAGGAGTCAATTATGACTCCCAATAGCCAGTGTGAAGTAGAAGCTAACAGCATGAAAAAGTGATTCTTTATTGCCTACCTGCAGTGCAAAAAAGTCACATTTGACTCCTTTTTCTTCCAATAGCTAGTGTGAACGTTGCCAGATTCATGATTTTTTTCTATATGTAGATATGCTAAATTAAAAATATATATATTACTAGACATTTTGAAAATTAAATTTAACATAAAAACTTCATTAGGACAATTAATAATTTTTTATCACACTTTAGAGGAAATCTGTCAGCAGCTCTTTGTCATGTAATCTGACAACAGGAAGTTGTGGGGTCATATCAAGCTACATATCTCTTAGATTACTGGGTGCAGCAGTTGTGAAAAAATCACACTTTTCTCTCTGCTGCTGATCTAGCAGAAATTGGATGTCGAGCCCGGGAAACCCCACCCACACGATAGATGTAAATTGATAGAAAGCTGCTAATCAATGGTGGGTATGTTTGGACTAGGAGGCCCAAGACACCTAGTCCTTTAGTGATAGTTTCCTGCTGATAAAACACTGCTTTTATTTAAACAAAAACAACAGCATACTATTCAATGGGTTATCTTTTGTTTATAATGATGATGCTACAATAAAGACTATGAAGTTCCTTGTCCTTTTGACCATTGAATAAAAAAATTTACGCTCTAACGCCAAAATGTGCAAGTCACTTGCTGGGAAGAAAGAATACATGACATTTTCTGAGAGTCTGGTCCCCTTGGAAACAAAGAATTGACTCCCCAGCATAACTCGATCACATTAAAGGGAATCTGTCAGCAGGTATTTGCTTTGTAATCTGAGGATGGCATATTGTAGCAGCTTAGATACAGATTTCAGCTGTGTGTCATTTATTAGATTGTGTGCTGTTGTTTCCATATAATGAAGGCTTTATCATGAGAAGATAATCACCGCTTGGACCACAGTGCACACAAGCCCTGGCCTGATTATGCACACTCCCCTAATAAGCAGCTCACTGTCAATAGACTTTGTACTCAAATGTGGTATGGGCGGGGTTAGCTTTCTGAGCTCTGCTACACACTACATCTAAAAACTCTGATTGTGCCACAAGTGCTGCACCTGATAACCTAAGTGATACATAATTGACATCAGGGTCTCATTTCCTACATTATGCTGCTATCTGATGAGGAAGCAAAAACCTGTTGACAGACTCCCTTTAAATCCTACTACTATAGCTATTGTAGATCAGCTATCTCAAATTAGAATTGGCCATTTGCAAAGCTTTATCCTTAGAGTAAAGAACACCTGGCATTTCCAGTATGATGTCTCAGCCCTCCCTATTCTCTCACTCCCTTTGTCCTTAATCCTCATTTACCTTAATGGTTGTTTAACCCTTAAATCTTCTCTTATTTTATACTGCTACTGTCACACTGCTATTGCTGGAAAATGACACCATACTTTGGCAATACTGATTATTACATTTTCACATTTGAAGTCTAACATTTTTTTCATTTTTAGCACATCAAATTGTAGCCATATTTAACATAGTAACATAACATAGTTTTGAAGGCTGAAGGAAGACCTTATGTCCATCTAGTTCAGTCTATTTTTAGTGCAGCTGTTCTGCATTGTTGATCCTGGGGAAGGCAAAAAACCCACAGAGTACAAGCCAATTTTCTCCATAGGGAAAAAAATTCTTTCCCCTAAGCTGGGTCAACCATCTACCTATAATATTATGTTATTCGTAACCTTCTATACTGTTAATCACAAGAAAAGCACCCATTCCTTTCTTAAATTCATTCAGTGAGTTGGCCATCACCACTTCCTCAAGAAGAGAATTCCAGAGCCTCACTGCTCTTACCGTGAAGAACCCTCTTCTATGCTAGTGCAGAAATTGTCTTTCCTCCAAACGAAGAGAATGCCCCCTTGTTCTTGTCACAGTCCTTGGTACAAACAGTTCATTGGAGAGATCTCTGTATTGCCCTCTGATATACTTGTACATATATATTAGGTCTCCCCTAAGTCTTCTCTTTTCTAGAGTAAATAGACCTAATTTTGATAACCTTTCTGGGTACTGTAGTGAACCAACTCCATTTATCATTTTAGTAGCCCGCCTTTGAACCCTTTCAAGTTCAGTAATGTCTTTCTTGAGCACTGGTGTCCAAAATTGCACACAATACTCCAAGTGTGGTCTGATGAGTGATTTGTACAGAGGGAGAATTATGTTTTCATCTCATGTCCCCAGACCTCTTCTAATGCATCCCATGACCCTATTTGCTTTGATGGCAGCTGCCTGACACTGGGCACTCCAATTTAGCTTCTTATTGACTAAGATGCCTAAGTCTTTTTCCATGTCTGATTTCCCTAACAGTTTCCCATTTAGTAAGTAATTGTAGCATCTGTTTCTCCTTCCCATGTGCATAACCTTACACTTATCTGTGTTAAACCTCATTTGCCATTTTTCAGCCCAATTCTCCAATTTACTCAAATCTGTCTGTAGTTGCAAACTGTCCTCCTTTGTGTTAACTACCTTATATAGTTTTGTATCATCTGCAAATACTGATATTTTAGTGTGTAAGCCATCCACTAGATCATTAATAAATATTTTAAATAGTAGGGGGCCCAATATAGAACCCTGTGGTACCCCACTAGTAACCCTGGCCCAATCTGAGTATGCACCATTAATAACCACTCTTTGTTTTCTATCACTAAGCCAGCTACCTACCCATCTACACACATTTTCCCCTAGCCCAAGCTTTCTCATCTTACTTAGGCCTCTTTCACACTTCAGTTATTTGCATCAGTTAAAATCCGCCAAAAAGGCAGACAAGCGGATCCGTTCTCAACTGACGTGAACGGATGGCACAGGATCCGTTTTGAGACGGATCCTGAAAATGAGGAAATTTAAAGGAACCGCTGGCCGGGAAGGAGAGAGAGAGAGAGAGAGAGAGAGTATTTTTTTTTGTCCAGCACCCAGACAGATTTTGGGGTTAATTCAGTGTCTGGAGGATCCGCCGGCCAAAAAAACGTTGCAAGCTCCATTTGGGAAATGGGGAAAAAAATGGATCCGCAAACAAAAATGGCGGATCTGTTTTTTTCAAAATTGGCGGATCTTGACTGATTGTCAAAAACGGAAGTGTGAAAGAGGCCTTACCAATCTTTTATGTGGGACAGTGTCAAATGCTTTAGAGAAGTCGAGATAAATTACATTCAATGATTCTCCTTGGTCCATTTGAGAGCTTACATCCTCATAGAAGCTGATCAGGTTAGTTTGACAGGAGCAATCCTTCATAAATCCATGTTGATATGGAGTTAAACATTTATTAACATTGAGATATTCCATAATGGTATCCCTTAGAAACCCTTCAAAAATGTTACCCACAACAGATGTTAAGCTTACCGGCCTATAGTTTCCAGGTTCCCTTTATAAGGAATAGAGGCCTGTCTATCACATTACTTAACTCCCTTAATACACGAGGGTGAATGCCATCAGGGCCTAGTGATTTGTCAATTTTAATCTTACTAAGGCAGTTCTGCACTTCTTCCTGGGTTAGGCAGGTAATGCTTAATCAGGAGTTTACATTATCCCTCTACATTTCCCCTGGCAAATCCTTTTCCTGTGTGAACACTGTTGAGAAAAAAGTATTTAAAACATTTGCTTTTCCCACATCGCTCTCTATGATTTCACCCTCATTGTTCTTTAAAGGGCCGACACCATCAATTTTAATCATTTTACTGTTTATATAATTAAAGAATAGTTTGGGGTTTGTTTTACTGTCCTTAGCAATGAGTCTCTCAGTTTCCACTTTTCTAAATGTATTTGTTTTTTACACATTTTATTTTTTTCTCTATGACTTTTTAATGCTTCTTCATTGCCTTCTTGTTTTAGCTTCTTAAATGCCTTGTTCTTGTTATTTATTGCCCTTTTTACATCCTTATTTAGCCACATTGGTGTTCTCCTGTTCCTAGCCCTTTTATTTCTGTACGGTATGGCTAGCTCGCAGTGGGTGTGTAAAACTGATTTAAATATTTCCCATTTATTTTCTGTGCTCCTATTTTTGAGTACATTGTCCCAATCAATTCAGCGAAGGTCCTCTCTAAGCTGATCAAACTTTGCTTTCCTGAAATTCAGCATTTTTGTTACCCCCTTCCAGGGCACCTTACTGAAGGACAAGTGGAATTGTATTATATTGTGGTCACTGTTCCCTAGGTGCCCATCGACTCGCACTTCTGTTATTCTATCTGGCCTGTTGCTTAAAATTAAGTCCAGAAGGGCTGTCCCTCTAGTTGGGCCCTGCACAAGTTGTGACAGATAAATATCCTTGCTCACTGACAGAAATTGGTTTCCTTTCTGAGATACGCAGGTTTTAGTTTCCCAGTCTATGTCGCGGTAGTTGAAGTCCCCATAATAATCACCTCATTGTGATTTGCTGCTTTGTCTATTTGTTTCAATAATACATTTTCAGTGGTTTCTGTTATATTTGGTGGCTTATAACAAACCCCAATGAGGATTTAATTACTTTTCCCTCCTTGTATCTCCACCCATAGAGACTCCACCTCTTCATTTCCCTCTTGTATATCTTCTCTTAGTGTGGGCTTTAAAGTGGACTTTATATATAGACAGACTCCACCCCCTTTCCTTTTTTTACGATCCCTCCTAAACAAATCATATCCTTGCAAGTTAGCCGCCCACTCATAGCTGTCGTCTAACCATGTCTCAGTTATTCCTACTATGTCGTATTTTTCCTCATATTTTGCCAACTCCTGATCTTCAATCTTATTGGTCAGGCTTCTTGCGTTGGTCAGCATGCAGGAAATAAGTTTTGCTTCCTTTTTCTTAGCTTCCTTCTGAGTACCCTGTCTTGGGTCCTCTTTACCACATCTAGTATCCTTGATTAGTTTGTCCTTCTGCTGCATGTTCTTGTCTGCTGTTTTTCCTCCCATCCCCTCTTCTTCTAGTTTAAAGCCCTCCTGATGAGTGTGGCAAGTCTTCTGGTGAATGTGTGTTTCCCGGGTTTTGTGAGGTGTATCCCATCTCTTGTGAGATGTCCATTGTAGAGGTAATTCACGCTATGGTCCAAGAATCCAAATCCTTGCTGCCTGCACCACCGTCGTAGCCAGTTGTTCACCTCTAGTATCCTATTCCATCTTCTGATGCCATGACCATCGACTGGGAGGATTGATGAGAAAACAACCTGTATGTTCCGTTCCTTTATTTTCTTCCCCAGAATTTCAAAGTCTTTGCAGATAGTTGGTAGGTCATTTCTTGCCGTGTCATTTGTGCCTACATGTATCAGTAGGAAAGGGTAGTCGTCCTTGGATTTGAGGATAGTTAGTATCCTGTTGGCCACTTCCTTGATTTTTACTCCTGGGAGGCAGCATACTTCTCGTGCAGTTATGTCCGGCCTGCAGATAGTTGCCTCCGTGCCTCTTAGTAGTGAGTCCCCCATAACTACCACTCTTCTTTTCTTTCCGGACGTACTGCTTGTTGCTCGTGAGTGTTTTTGAGTGTCATTTGATTCCGCTTTTGTTGACAGAGTAACTTCTTTTGTTGATTGTGTGTCTTCTCTTGTAGATATGGTATCATCCTGAGCTGTGCCATTTTTGTTCTCCAGCATGAGGGCTTCATATTGGTTGCTAAGCTATGTGGGTGGTGATGACCACTTGATCCTTTTGCTTCTTTTCGTCACATGGCTCCACTTTTCAGCTTCTGTATGTGCTCTGAAGCTTTTCTCACTTTCCGTATCCTTGAATGGTTGCTTCTGCTTCATCCAAGAAGTCCTCATGTTCTTTAATTACCTTCAATGGTGCTATTCTTTCTTCCAGTCCCTGCACCTTTTCCTCTAAGTGGGCAATAAGTTTGCACTTCTGACAGGTAAAGTTGAGTTTTTGGGCCGGAAGATCCGTAAACATGTAGCATGTGTCGCAGGTGACCATGTGGATTTTCTTCTCTTCCATATTGCTGTTGCTGATGCTCTATGATGGGTGGAAACTCACGCTTCCTGCTTCACCAATCCCTTATTGATTTGTGGGATTTTTTTACCCACAGTCCATCACTAGACATGCGTATGCCTAGTCATCCTATTGCATTTGTGTTTATTGTAATGATAAAATCAAATTTGAATTCAATGATATTGATTAAAACTTCAAAACTAGTGACACCTGTTCTTTAAAACAGTTGGCACTTCTTGGTGCATACAATGTGCCTCTGCATGGTTTTTGTATAACCTGTCATCTTATTTATTGTTGAATTGTCCTTTGTGTTTAATTGGGTAGTGTCACTTTTCAGATGTTGTATAGTTCTACAATTCATTTGTGCTGAACTGATAGGAAGGAGCATTTGATTTATGATGTGCTTTAATATCAGATCAGATGATAGCTGTCGAGCACTGCCCTTAAAATGGTGAAGATGACTCCAGCAATCATGAATATAAATTCTTTATGTGAGAATTTACTTTGACACCTGTCTTTGCAGACTGTGATACTTAACAAGATTAATAATTACAGTCAAGTGAAAAGCCAAATGGAAAGCTTTGACTTGCACTCACCAGTCCATGTGCTGTAATTATTCTGCGGAAGAGGAGTAGGACATTTTCTACACTTTGCAGAAAAAAAAACACAGACATCATAAAATTCCTGTTCAGTAAGCAAAAGTCTGCCTGCTGCTGTCAAAGTGGACATATTTTAAGTCTAGGCTTATATTTGCGAAGCCATGATTAACTGTGAAGCAAAAATTGGTTGTAATCAAAAGAAAAATGAATTTCTTTGCTGTCACTTTATATCAATAGAGAGCAGTATAGTATCTTGGTAAATAAACCTGAATTTATTTAGTAAAAGCTAGATCAAGGTGTCATATCTTTTCTTCTTAAGGGACCATAGCAACATGTTTCCAATTTATTAATGGGAAAACTACATTTTCAGGTGTATTGCAGTGGTTTTCCAAGAAATATACTTTGATTATTCCATAGGGTGGTCAAGGTTAAAATTAACAAACAGCCATTTCCACTCATCACAGCTCATGTTCTGCCTTTCTGCTGCCCTTTGTTGCCAGGCTGCGGTGGAGTGTTACAACTACAACACATGTGACTTCTACTGTCAATCGACTTAGCCGGCTCTAAATAAACCACTTGGCACTACTGCCTACTTTACATAAATGCATGCTTGAAGACACAGATATAGGCCAAGAACTAGCTGATACAATAATGAGCGCTGCTCTGTCATTATACAATAAAATCACTGAAAGTCCCAAGCAGTAGAAGTGAAGATGATGGCACTCACCACAAGAAGATTGTTACATGATGTGGTGAGTGCCATCATCTTCATTTCTACTACATCAGATATCAAAGAAATAATTTGCGGATTAACCGTGCGCTGCTAGACAAAAAAAAAAGCTTTTTTTTTTTTTTTTGTCTAGCAGCGCACGGTTAATCCGAAAATTATTTCTTTGATATCTGATGATTTATGGTCACGGCATGGCCATTTGGATGTGCAGCAACTTTGACCTCTATTCCTTTATGCCTTTAACTCTCCTGCCTTTGGTGAGTATAACAGCTTGAACTATATCTCTTTTACCTGGGTAAGACCCTATTGCGCTCTTTCTCTTTTAGTTTTAACCATTTCTACTACATGGCATTTGGCTGAGCAGTCATATACTGGCTATCTCAGCATCTTTACTGTGCCCAGTGATTGGATGAAGAATCACATGCATCGTAGTTGCAATGTCATCATTACAGCCTTTCTACAAAGACAACGCAATTCAAGTAATAAAAACTGAGTTTGTTTCCAATCCTGAAAAAAATGACGATTATAATGATTGCTGCAGTCATTGCTACAATTATTCAGCTACCTCACAATAAGTGTATTGGTAGAACTCTATTTTTCTGTTATGACCTGCTGCTAATTTCATACATAATGATCCCAGGAAAGAGCAAACAGATGAATGACAAACTAGGGCACACAAACACCACTTTAACAGATGGAGCTATTTATCTGGACCCGTAGAAGCGAGTAATCGCGAAACGGCCATTGTCCGGCACTTCCCTTCCCTAGCATTCCTCATTCCTCTAATGTCCTGCATGTCCACATATCTGTTGATGGAATTCATGTGAAATAAAGATGCACAGTTTTTCAGCTTTATTGGTGAGTGCTGCATATTTCTTCTTTTTTTCATTTCACATTAATTTCATACATAACCAGAAATTTATGGCAGCTTTCCTGGGGAATTTAAGCAATAGCCTCCAGCTCACTAATATTCTTGAGTTTGCATGCTTCAACTGCCTTATTCAAATCCCTCAAAAAAGTTTTACATGGTGTTCAATTCAGACAGCTTTAATGGCCACTCCAGAAGTTTTTCTGAAACCAAGCGTTGGTAGTGTTAAGATATGCTTTCGATCATTATACTGTTGAAAGGTATAATGAAGCACAAGCTTCTGCTTCTTCACAGAAGGGACATGTTTTACTAATTATACTGTTTCTTAATTGAATTATTTTTCAGTTTTGTGTTATCAGTCCACAGAACTTTGAGTTTGGCATTATAGAACTTCACTATACAATATATGTTTTACTATGCAACCTTAAACCTCTTTTCTAGCTGAGACTAAATCATTTTGCAGGTCTGTTACAACTACTTTAGGGATTTTTAACCACTTGCCTACTCAGAAATCTGCTGGCATCCGGTCATAGCTTCCTCTTTCTGCCACATCCAGATAGTGTAGTCTGTGTATCTTGAAAGTTGAATGTGTGAACTAGGCCTCCAACAATATTTAAATGAAGGCATAATAACATTAAATGCGTTTTCTATCTTTTCCTTATTTATTCAAGGCAATGATGTAGTCATATGACTTTTGAACCACTTTATTGATTTTGCCATATTTCTCACATGCAATGAGATATAGCAAACCCCTAGCCAGTTCAGGTAATAAATGTATTTCATCTCAAGCACACTTGATGGAATTAATGAAGCATTGTCAGGTGTGCTTAAGACAAGTGTGTGCACTTTAAAGGGATTCTATTCAGAAGGTTAAAGAATTCTGAGACATCAGTAGTCATTAATATTGGCATTTAGTCTAAAATTTGGTGAAAGTACTTGTTACATTAATTGAGGCATGTAAATTGTTCTTTTTTTATTGGTTTCCTGCAAACAGCTAAAAGTTTGTAAATTTTACTAATAAACCTAATTTGCGATGGGGGTTGAATAATTTTTAACACAACTGTAAAATTATTTATTGGAAAACCATTTTAATGGAATTTCTGCAGATTTTCTAAATGAATGAGCATAGCTCTCTAGGATGTGCTGCACCATTCCCATTATTTTATTTTATTTAATAGTCGCTTGGAGTACACTCTGCCATGTTATGCACATGTATGTTTCTTTGGTGTACTTTTAACAATTTTGATAATAAACTATTTATATTTTATCTTTGTCTGGCACTTCCCTTTTCTTTGGGTATATTGTTTCCTTTTTGGAAGTTGACATTTATTATTTATGGCCTTTCTTTTGGATTTCGGTCCAATTCAAGTACACAGGACTGTACTACACTATAATACAAATGTCTAGGATTAAACAAAACTGATTTAGCTTTTTTTTTTCTAGAAACATCATCACTCCTGTCTACTGGCTGTGCCTGCAATAATAGTTGACTCCTATTCAAAACAGGAGGCTGATCTGTAATATCAGACAGGGTCTATTACAGGGATTATCAGTTTCTTACCTAACTCATGAGTAACTTATAATAGTCCAGTTTATAATTTCTATTTTAAATTTTCATTTTCAATAAATCTATTTAAATTTAAGATTTTAACATTTAAAAAAACTTGAAATATATTTGTGGGACACTATTTTTTCACTATTTTCTCTTCTTTTCTCCATTGATTTCCCAAAATGAGAATAACTCAGATGTGCTGGTAATCTCAAATATAAGCAATTGATTCTACCAACTCAATAGGTGAGCAAGTCTTTTAAAATTCTCAACTTTATTGATTTGTGAAAAGCCAAATTACTATGATTCATTTTAAATCTCAAAACCTGGCGATCATCTCAGTTACCCTTATAGATAACATACTTTTTAAAAATTATTTTCTATATTGATTTTCTAAAATGTGAATCTTTGGTGCATTGTGAAACATGGCAAACAATATATTCTTATAAACTATATCTATTGAAATACAGATTTCAAGAAAACCTCTCTATTAATGTCTTTTTTTCTAACAATAAAAGCTCTTGAATTTCATTAGGAACACAAGTATTTATTTTGACAGGGGAGATGACAGGTCTTCTTTAAGACACATTTTATGGCCCAAAATAGGATCAAAATAATTTTCTTTTGACTCAATTGATTCTTCATTATTCAACATCAGTGCTTCCACTTGTTCTCTACTCCTACTCTACAGACTATGTTTTTTTCTGACTCATACTACCAAACGACAGTATTCAATTATGGCCTGCTGTTAGTGAGTTATATATATATATATATATATATATATATATATATATATACATATACATATACATATATATTTACCGTACAGTCTTAGAAATGGTTAGTAACAGCTGTATTATGAAAAAGTGTTATACAAATGCTTTGGCAAAATTTTAACAAAACTTTAATAGAGAGATACAATTACCAAACTGGAAAAAGCTCTTTTGCCACTTGGCTGGTGCTTATTAATGATTCAGCACTGTACAAAAGTTTTCGGCAGTTGTGGAACAAATGCTGCAAAGTACAAATCCATTAAAGAATTTAAAGAATGGAAGTGTTAATTGTTTGTTATAATTAATAGTTTATTTTTATCAATTAACAAAATGCAAATTGAATTAACAATAGAAAAAACTAAATGAAATTATTAGTTTGTATGATCACCTCCCTTTACCTTCAAAAAACATAAATTTATCTTAGTACACTTAGACAAAGTCAGGGATTTTTAGAATTATAGTCAGAAGTAGACCCAGACACAAATCGGCTTCCATGCAATATAGTTTGGATGTTGTAGTGGTCCCTTTTCCTCTTGGGTCCCTGTTCAACTGCACCAATGAAATGTTAGCCACTGGATGTATCGCTAATTATAACAAAAAGCTGTTGATCATCATCATTTTTATATGTAGGTTAAAATATAAACAGAAGCAGCTGTGTGAAAGACATTAAAATTGAAGAAGTCTCATTTTCAATATTGTCATCATAAGAAGCGTTATCTCTAGTTTGCAAAAAAGTACAAACAATAAAAAATTGATAATGGGTCACAAGTTACTTTGCACACTCGAGTACTATGGTTATGAAAAGGATAACATAGTGTTGTGATGACTCTATAAAATATATGAGTTGTACTTTTTGTATTGAAGAACTGAAATAAATTAACTTTTTGATGATATTCTAATGGGCCTATGCAAAAGTTGGGCACATTTGGAAATTTCTTTGCTAAGGTAACTTTGACCAAAGTTTTAATACCTTAACTAGACTGTTAAGGTTAAGGCTTGTTCAGTATCTTCTTTAGTAAAGGCCAGGTGATGCCAATTTCCCAGCTTTATAAAAACCCAGCCTCCTCTAACCTTGTACCAAAAAAAGGAGCCATTGGTTCTTCTAAGCAGCTGCCTAGCACTCTGAGAATGAAAATGGTGGATGCCCACAAATCAGGGGAAGGCTATAAGAAGATAGAAAAGCATTTGCAAATTGCCCTTTCCTCAGTTTGAAATTTAATTAGGAAATGATTGTTAACAGGAACAGCAGAGATCAAGATAAGGTCTGGAAGACAAAGCAACATTTCAGTGAGAGCTTCTCATAGAATTGCTAGAGTGGAAAGTCAACCCCCCTTTTGCCTAAAATACAAAGGAACTGTTTCATCTTTAATGGTAGAACTTATAGCTATCATCTTTAACTCATGTAACTGTTCACAATAGCATAAAGAAGAACATAAATACCTGGAAGTGATTATATAGCCCCCAAGAGCCCTCATCTCATCACCTTGAAGTCTGGGATTGCCTAAATACTCAGAAGGTTTTGCCCCAGCCTACACCCACAGAATATCACTGGTTAGTTCTCCAAGATACTTCAAAAAACTTGCCTGCCGAGTTTGTTTAAAAATTGTTTGCCAGTGTACCTAAAAGAACTGATGTTGTTTTGAAAACTAAGAGTAACCACACCAAATGTTTTAATTTAGATTTTTATTTTGTTATTTCATAAAAAATAAACCACTGTCTTCCATATTTAACAGCCTTCCAATTTTGCATAATTTCTTTTACACTTGAGTAAAACTTTTGCATAGTACTGTGTACATAGTGGTTTGCGTTGGTTTCTAGGCAACTTTTATAACTATCTTTACACTAATGTGCATAGTATGTCACAGACAATCTAAATAGAAGCCTTTTGTTTACAGTGTAATAATCTTATTTGATACTGAGTATTTTAACCAGTATAATTTAGCACCTTGTCAACTTGTAGAAATTGAAATTCCCACCAGCTTATTCTTAAAACGAAAAATATAAAGCTCCTAATTGTATTTTATTTACTTACAACATAACTGCTAGGTCCAATAGATTTGTTATAATTCACTTATGTCAGTAACTAATACATGTACAATCATTCACTTGCAATGGAGACGACAAATTATAAGCCAAATATGCTTGTTGTATAACAATAATGAAATTGAAAAATTGAATTGTTAATTTTTATTTACCGCAACATTTGGCTGACAAATTGCATTATTATTATCGTTAATTTACTTAAGTATAACCAATGAGAAAAAATATATCATAGTTCTAGAAAATAAAGTGTTAAACACACAGCAGTTCTGTCAATAAAACAAAGTATCTTATTGTTAAAACATTTGAAACATTTTTCTAGAACACAACAATGTACATATATTTTTAGAATCAGCATCTCAATTTACATTTAGACTTCACTATGTAATATATTTTTAATTATTGATATTGTATTAAAGCGATACTCAAGGGAAATATAAAAGACTTTTTTACCCAAAGGAAACAATGTATGACACAGGCAATCCTGTTTGAACCTCCATATAATACTCCACCTCCTTAGGTGCTTCACTAGGAAGAACACAGTAAATCAGTTTTAACTGGAAATGTTTTTTGCAATTTTTTTTTAAATTTCTAACCCTAAAAAAAGATTAGCTAGTGAAATGCAGTGTAAAAAAGATCATATTCTATAACCTGTGGCAAAACATTTCTGTATCCCTGATCACAGCAACGTGGATATGAAATTACTGGTATTGAAAGGTAACTTCAATTCTCAGAGAGAGAGACGAGTTTGGGAGTACAAATTTATGATGAACTTTGACACTCTCAGTGCTGGAATGAATGTGTCGCATGGATTTATGTCTTTTTACATCAATTAAAGAATTTCCTTTTAAAACCTTACGGGGCATCACAACGCAGAACTAGACCCCAGTCAGAGGACCATAACACATCAAGTCTCCTTTTCTATGAATTGGTCCAATGTTTATATTTATGTTTCTCCCTCTCCCATATTGATAGTTCTGCTTCAAGTCACTTGTCTTATCTATTGCATTTTTTCTAGGCTGTATTGTGCATAAATATGTGACTTCAGATTTTGTATTAGTGTAGCCTGATGAAGAGACCTGAGTAGTCTCGAAAGCTTGCAATGTATTACCATCTTTTCAGTTAGCCATTAAAAGGTATCAACTACTGAGGACTCTCAATCCTGAATATTTTTCTATCTACTGGCTAACACGGTACAAAGATATACATCTTTCCCTTATCATATTCTATAAGTGATCCTCATGATGAAATAAGGCAAACAACCAAATGCTTTATGGTCTTCATAACACAATGTTGACCATGACCACAATGAACACTATAAAAGAGTAATAAAATATTGCATAAATTGATGATAACCATAAAAAGGCTTAAATATTATTTAAGTGCCAATAAATTCCCAGTCCAGTGAGCAATAGCTATGTCAAGGTAACCACGCATGATGGAAACTTTACATAGATTGATGTTTCATGTTCTATATGATGTTATTGAAGGATAGAACATCTCTGCTGTACTTTGTTATTGGAATGGTAAATATTCATATTTACCACAAAATAGATTTTGATAAGTCTTATCACAGAAAGTGGAATCAAGTTATAGTCATCATTGTTTCTATTTCAGGCTGAGCATGTAGTGATAGCTTCAAATGACAATTGTAATGTACAGCTCCATCCCAAAAAAATAAGCAAAAAATGACAAAATGTAGGTACTGAAAATATGTCTAATATGTAGATTAAATGTATCTATATAAACTATTGGCAATTGTTTTAAGAAACAATGAAGAAAACTAGATCAGCATCCTCAACTGCACAACTGCAAAAATATTGTGAAGATTCTAAGTACAGTATTTCATATTCTTTTATTGGTGGTACAAGTTGGTACAGTATGTCTAAAAATTGCATTTCAGTCACTGCAAAACTCTAAAGTATGTAGATTCAACTTGTCTGAAGCTTGTGAAGAAACTTAGACTGAAAGGTTAGCGAAACGGTGGTGTTAAATTTAGTAGATTACAATGCTAAATTTAATTTAAAATGGTGATGTCGAAAAACTAATAACATTGATAGGATAGTAAAAGACAAATTGAAACATACCTGCCTACTTGCAAATAGAAATTCCAACACTAAGAAGACCAACTTTGAATATCGATGTAATTGGTTTTATAAGTACATTAACCCCTCTCTGCCATATGACGTACTATACCGTTGATGTGACCTGGGCCTGTCTGACCATGGACGGTATAATATGTCATCGCAATCGGCCGTGCACACGGGGATGCGTGCCAGGTGTCAGCTGATTCTCACAGCTGACACCTGGCACTAGGTGCGTTGCCAGTAGCAGTCACAGACCACTCCCGGCACTTTAACCCTCAAAATGCTGCGGTTGAAAATGATTGCAGCATTCCAAAAGCAGGCAGAGGTTCTGTCAGACCGTCTGCCTTTGGATCGGAGACCCGAAGGCGTAACGGGGGTCTCAATTGCTGCCATGGTAACCAGATGTCATCATGACAACATCCGGGTCACCAGAGCTAAGAAACTTCCTGTCATGTGCAGTGCATTATCAGGAAGTCTCTCAGTGTCAGTGCACTTAGTTCTGCTGTTTTGGAACCTCATGGGCTCTCCCAGTGGGTTATGGCACCTGCATACCATAACCTTAAAATCTGGCTCTTCTTGCCTTCTGAGCTCTTCAATGTGCCTAAACAGTGGTTTACACCAACATATGGGTTATCAGCATACTGTGGACAAATTGCACAATAACTTTTGGGGTCCAATTTCTTTTGTTACCCTTGGGAAAATAAAAAATTGGGACAAAAAGATTTTTGTGAAAAAAATGTGATTTTTTATTTTTACGGCTCTACGTTATAAACTACTGTGAAGCACTTGGGGGTTCAAAGTGCTCACCACACATCTAGATAAGTTCCTTAGGGGTCTAGCTTCCAAAATGATGTCAATTGTGGGGAATTTCCACTGTTTAGGAACATCAGGGTGTTAGGGCTGGCGGATCAAACCAAATAATAAAGAAATGGTAATAAGGTGCGTTCACAGCCCGGGGTCCATGGTGAAGAGATGTTAACTGCTGCTCTGTAATGGCGGACACTAAATGGCAGTATCGCGCTGGACACATGTGGGTTTAACGCCACCCCGTATGTAGTAGCGACGGGCTCTGTTGCTTTACAGAGCCACGGTACCATGTAACACAAATGCCATACCCTGTTAATTGTCACAGGGCACAGCTGAGTCTGTGCTAGTGTATGGTCACAAGACTCTGCCCCAAGGATGCAGGATAAGAGCCCCTCTAGACCCACTAGGCACATGGCATCGCAACTACGAACACCACTAATAAACACTGGCTTCTGTCGAGTGGAGCCCAAGTGCACAGTGACGTACAAGAAAAGCCACTACTTGGAGCTGATGCTAGACCCTGACTTTGCCTCCTGCCTGCCATTACCTGTCAATGCTGATCAACACATGCATACCAAGTGTAAGGGTTTCTTAATGAGTCAGTCACCAGAGACATTCATACGTGCATACAACACTCACTTCTCATTGTCTACACTAGTGCACGGCCGTGTGGCCGTGCAATCCTTTTATAACTGCAGCCTTTGGGACCTTCCTGATGGCTCAATCTGAGCTGCTTTAGGACCTGAGCATGTGACCTCCGACTACCAATGAGCGGTCGTCTCCCAGGCATGCTCAGATGAGGAAAAGCAGGACTTAGTCCCAGGAGCGTCTGCTCGCCGATGACTAATTCTGGATGCTATAGCTGAAGATGGGGCGGTAGCAGCAATCAGACGCATAATATTAGCCTGAGCAAGATGCTGGAACTGACGTCTCTGCTGAGCAGGAACCTCTGTGACTGCAGAAGAATGGGAGACAGCAGAGGGCATGGCTTGAGATCCCCCCTGTGCAGTGGTGGGAACTCGACGCCTAACAAAAAATGCAGGGAATCATGTAGAGGAGCAGTTAGAGAGTGAGCAGTAGTGTACAGAAGCTACTCACAATTCAGAACTACTTAAAGGGATGGACACACTCTGGACTGGGTCACTACATTGACTTGATAAAAATTACTAATTCTTTCATTGTTTCCACAATATTGTGAGTTCTTCCTTAAAAAGTATAACAGTTTTCTATATGTCTCATTCATCTGAATATAAGCTTAAATTGGCTTCTGCACATTAAAATACTAATCTTAATAGGCTGATATAAACAACATTGAGAATGGTGAGTTGCATTACCAGGACTTTTAAATAGGTTTTCCCATGAACAAAAGTGGATTTTAATCAATATATCTTGGAATAATAATAATTTCCATAATTGGATGTGTTTAAATAAAATGTTCCTGTGCTGAGATAATCTTATAACTGTGCCCCTGCTGTGTGCTGTGTATGATCATACAGGAACATGGTCTGATCATACCACAGCTCCTGAGCAGGGGGGAGGAAGAGAATATACAGCTATTACAGCATTGGATCACAGCTGATTCTTTCTGTGAGGTAAAGCATTTCTCTACCTGTTTTTAAACAACCTTTTACTTCAAATAAAGAATCAGCTGTGATCCCCTGCTGTCCTGTCTGTATATTCTCTTTTGCTTCCTCCCCTGCCCAGGAGCTGTGGTATGACCAGACCATGTTCTCAAACGGTCAGACACAGTCATTACACAGCACACAGCAGGGGCATATTTAAAAGATTATCTCAGCACAGGAGCATTTTAATTGAACACATCCAACTGTGGAAGCTATTAGTATTCAAAGGTCTATTGATTCAAATTAACATATGTTTGCGGAAAAGCCACTTTATTTGTGTATTTTGTTTGCACTTTTATTTTCACATGGTTTGCTATATGCAATGATTGTACTACTGTATATAAAAAATACTAAATGCAACTACTAATCTTAAAACAAAATTCTACTAAAATTATTATTATCAATAAATGATAGAACAGTGTCACACAAACACTAATCAGATCAGTAAGACTGAATTGCAATTGTAACCATTGCAATGAAATGTTTCTAAGTGAACCTATTGCACTGTATGTACTCTTTAGTATTGCACATGATTTTGAAAGAGAAATGAAAACAAAATTAGGAAATTATTCTAACATCAATGATCTTCCAGTGGAAGGTTGATTTTCTTGTTGTTTGTATAAGAGTAAAGTATATTCACATACTTAAAGGTAAATGTCCAATCATTAAATCCTACAACATCAAAATAACTACAGTATTACAATACAATGCACACTGATAATGCCTAGAGAGATGGAACATAGTTATTTTTTTTTTTAAATCCAATATTCTATTCCATATTTTATGTTAAATCCAACTGAATTGCATAGTTTTCTGCAATTTTTTTATACTTGTTATTTAGCCATCATATTAAGTTTGTTTCTTACAGCTAAGGTTCTTTACATTCACAATCAAGTTGCTCGCTATTCTGCTTTTAAACTCAAGTGCATCTGTTCTGTGAATCTTAATCTGTGTATGGTAAAGGAGGCTGTCATAATTTATTGTAAAGCCACACCTTCATACCCATATCTCTTTCACAGAAATTCTGCAGAAAGTTGTCTTATTTAAAATGTCTTTTAAAGGAAAAAATACAGCACCAATCAGCTTTCTGCAATGATCTGAGATATACATATATAAAAAATCAGAGAATTAAAATTCCAGGTTCAGCGCTGGTTCTCTGCCACAACCCCAGTTAATTTTGCTTGGTTGATTGGCAAATAATATTCAAGCACAAACCTCCTTCATGAATGTAAAAATAGGCTGGCATAGGCAAAGTTCAAAGACATAGTCCAAACACTTCAATAAAATTAAAATATTATATTGCACTTTTCAAGAAAAACACAAATACTCAGAGCACTTTTGGCGTGATTAAGCAGTTTAGTTTATCTACTCACCAATTTTGTTTTCCATCTACCTCCATTTTTAATTCTTGATTGAGGACATGTCTCCAAAAATTAAGGTTTTTGTTCCTGTATGCATTTGTAAACATTAATCTGGCTTTTTATGTTTCTTTTTGAATAATGGCTTCTTCCTTGAAGAGTTGCCTTTCAGCTCATGTTGATACAGTGTTCATTTCATGTATATATTGAAATAATCTTACCAGCTTCTGCCATCATCTTCTCAAGGTCTTTTGCTTTTGTTCTGGGGTTGATTTTGTGCAACTTGTTGATCTTGTGCAATCTTGTTGAACTTGTGCAAGTCCACAATTTTCTTCCTGGTATTTTGGCTGATTCCTTTAGACTTTACCATGATGCTACACTAAGAAGCAGTGTGTTTCAGGTGTGCATTAAAATACATCCACAGGTGTGTCTCTATGAGAAGCTTCCAAGCACATGACATCATCATATGGGCAGTCGAGAATTTTTTAAAGGCATAGTAATCTTAGTGTATTTAAACTTTGACTTTACAGTAATTAATAAAAATACATCGACACACTTTCTCTCATTATTCTGGCATTTGACAAATTTTAATAATTATGGTAATCCTAACTCATCTCAAATGGGACAGGTTTATTCTTATTTCATGTCAGATATTGAGAAAAACATGCCTATATGTATTTTTATATAATGTATGTAAACTTCTGGTTTGAACTGTATATGCCAAAGGTAGGTTTTATATTTTGGCATAACCACTCTACTTTACCCTATAGATCTTGTACCTTATTTGCTATTAGAGCGACATGGGATGCATATTATTATACATACCAACTAGGGACTTTATTTGGGGGTTACCTTCCTTTCTGCTCCATTGTTAAACATACCAGGAAGCTCTAACAACACTCAATACAGGACTTGTGTTTGGATAAATGCTTACTATTTGTATGATTATGCATCATTATTGGCCTTCTAGATGTTATTGTTGTTAGTTACATGTCCATCATGTGTATGACTCTGCACCATTATTAATAGTTTTTCTAGACATTATTATTGTTTATATTATAAAATAGGAATCTATTTACCATACTTGTTACCATACTTGTGAGTGGATGAATGTCATCCGCTCAATGCCGACTTTTATTTCCCAATTACTTGCATTGGGGTCGGGTTTCAGACGAAACTCTGACTTTTTTTGCCCTAGTCGGACCAGTTTCATCCTACTCAAATTTTGTTTCATGAAACCCAATCCGACCAATGTCGCTCAACTCTAGTGCTCATCATTATGTGGTGTCTTTCTTCCCCTGCTTTTGCTGCCAATTGTTCTCCACATGATGTAGCACCCTACTTTTTGAAGTTTGGTTTGACTAGTGGCTGCTATTTTTACGCTGGAGAGATACAATATCCATTGCCCATTCCTAGTCTGAGAATACCATCCCCCAGCTCTCTGCTTTAGTTTGCCTAGTTGACAAAAATGGTGGGACCCCCACACTCTTTTTTAAGTTATTTATTTAAATAATTAAAAAAACAACTTGGAACCATACTATTTTTGATAAACAGCCAATATAAAGCTGACAGCTTGGGGCTGCAGCCTGCAGCTATCAGCTTTACTTGTGCTGATTAGCAAAAATAGAGGGGTCCCCATGCCATTTTTAAATTTTATGTATTTATTGCAGAGGCACTTGCTGGTGAATACTCTCATCATCTTACTCCTCCTCCTGCTGCTATCAGTGAAATCAGGTATGTGATAATGAGTGTAGTAGTGTTAGGCACTGGGATTCTCCTGCTGCATGGGATGGATCTCAAGCCTTGTCTGGTGCTGTGGTCTCCCATTCAGGCTCAGCCACTGGAATGACTGCTCAGCACAGACTTTGGTCCCAGCACCTTGCCCAGGCTCGTGCTGCATGTGTAGTTCATGCTGGCCCTCCAGCTAAGCCTATGGGGACTACTAGTTTACACGTGCAGTTCTGTGCTCTGGAGCCTAAGTCCAGGTTTCACCCTGCTGAGCATGTCCATGATATGGTGCCTTTCCATTGGTGCTCGAACGTCTGGTGCTCTAGTGAGGTGGCAGCTTCAGATTGGTCCACAGGCATGGTCCTGTCTGTCTGGACTTGAACAAGGTATAAAAAGCTCTCAATGGTGCATGCCTGTGCACTAGTATCATGTGTATTTGGTGTGTTGGTGGCTACTTTACCACCCTGTGTGCACATGTGCCGCTAATAGTACTGTGAGTGTTTGTCTACACAGACAGTGTAGGGTGGGAACTCCCGCTTGAACTTAGCAGCTGCACCAGGCATCCTCAGGCACGTGTGCTAAAGCACACTGTGTGTCAGAGCAGAGTCAACCACCAGCTTAGTCTTCCTTGGGGGGTTAAGTTGTAGGGCCCCCAATTAGTATTTTTCTATTGGCCTGTGCAGTCTAACAGGGTATAGTCCTTTTTGCTTTGCTTCATAGTACTGCTCTGTGGTGTAACGGAGATTGTTACTTTGTAGTGATGAGTGAGTATACTCATTGCTCGGGTTTTCCTGAGCATGCTCGGGTGGTCTCTGAGTATTTTGGCATGCTCAGAGA
The DNA here is from genome assembly GCF_039654945.1 of Dendrobates tinctorius. Taxonomy (NCBI): domain Eukaryota; kingdom Metazoa; phylum Chordata; class Amphibia; order Anura; family Dendrobatidae; genus Dendrobates; species Dendrobates tinctorius. Next base: position 2,457,009 of record NW_027361699.1, on the reverse strand, counting down.
TTTCATCACCTCAGCTGCATGATTTGCGACTGCTAGACAGCTTGAATACATGTGTGGTATACCTGTTTGTTAGGGAATTCCCACATGTATTCAGCCTGTCTACAAGTCGCAAATCATGCAGCTGAGAAGACGAAATCTAAATCTCCGAGCACGCCAAAATACTTGGAGATCACCCGAGCATGCTCAGGGACATCCGAGCAACAATGCTACTCGCTCATCACTATTACTTTGTGCTCTGTGCAAACTGAGTGACATTTAAATCAGTGTGCTTTAAGTGCTTTCTCGCAGCCTTGCTCTCCCATTGTGCTAGCTGTGGTTTCTCCACGTATGTTGAACCCTGGGTTGCGAACGCACATTCTTATAATTTCTTATTTGACGCATTACACCAATCCTAACAAGTAGTCTCATCAGTCGATGACTTTGACATGCTGTCATCTATGTGACTGAGTGAGAACCGCACTGCCCTGACCAGCGGTAACAAACCTACCAGCAATCAGAGTCAGTGTTTCTCGCTCTTTCACACAGATGACAGCATGGCAAACAATAGATATTCGGGCCACCAATTAATTTGAATGGGGTCCAGGTTCAGGTTTGGGTAGTGTTCTGGTATCCGATCCAATTTTTTAAAAATGTTCTGCTGAACCTGATGGACCCGAACATCCATTGGTCCACCTATCACTTCTTTCCATGAGTGGTGTCTCAGTAGGGCTATATCCTGCTCTGCCCTTTTTCACATTGACGTTGTTTGACACATGGAAAGATTTTAATACTAGAGATAGGTTTGGACCATCCCAATGGTTACACATTGGTGGAATTGATTTATGCTTTTTTGATAAAAATAGCATTAACTGAGTAACCAATGTTATTAACTTGTACTACTATTATTTACTGATTTATTTCCTGTAGGGTGCATGATCATTTTTGTTTTATCGTTATTTTCTTGGATTTTGTCCATATTATTGAGTAATAAGGCAGATGTGATGTTTATTACTCTAAGGAAATTAGATAACAGCCACATACTCCAGAAACAAATATAATTAGTATGAAATGATTGGATTTTTTAACAACTTCACAAAATGTCTTATATTTAAGAATAAAGCCTGAATTCCTACTCATTGTTGGTAACATTCTTTTTCATGTACTATGTTTTAAATACTAATGGAAAAATTCTTAGGAGTAAGTTGTTCTCATTTGTGTGCACAGCAAATGTATATAGGCAAGAATAATTTAAACCGTCAATTTAACTGTGTAACAATTATGTTTTTCATTATCATCAGCTTTGTAGCAAAATCTGTGCTGCTAATCAAGATAGATATTATCAGTGTAATACATTCCATTCAAGCTTAACTGCAAGTGCTATTTTACCCACTTCAAGAAAAATGGATTGTTTTTATTGGCATGGAATAAAAGATGCTTTGCATTTAACTTAGCAAGAGGCAAATAAAAGTAAACAGCTGGCAATTCCAGTAGCTGTATATCTGTTTGCCATAAAACATATAACACCTGCATCAGCTTATTTGCATGTACGGTAGAAGAAAATATATCTCTTTGCAATTTTCTAAAGTGATTTGCAAGCATGCCTACTTTTAATAGAAATACAAGTTGGAACATTATCAATACATAGATTTTTGCAATCACTGAAGATGCCTCATGAAAGTTTTATAGTATTTATTTTGAAAGAAGACCTAAGTCCATCGAGTTCAACCTATATAATAGAGAAAACCAAAAACAAAAAACAATTACTCTAAAATAAAAAAATAAAAAATAAATTGCAAAAATTGCATGAAAATAGTAATAATAAGGGTATTTATTAAACATAATTTTGATCAAAAGAATGTACAAGCCAATCCACCATGTCAAGGCAGCCCTTGTGTGACAGTCCTAACTCTTGTATTTAAAACCTTTCCACTTGTCAAGTGACGTAAATGTGAACAAGGATCGAGGGACTGAACCACCAGTAATAGCATAGGCCAGACAGGATGGATTTCCCAACTCAGAAACAAGGTGGTCACACCCTTATATGCACAAAATGCACAATGAACTAAATGAGAAACTAGGTCTGAGCTGAAAAAGTAAATTAATGTGTATGCAATATGTAAATGCATATAAAACACATGACTTTTACACAGAGAAAAACAAAAACAAATATCCTAAAATAAAAAATTAAAAAATAAATTGCAAAAATTGCATGAAGGTAGTAATAATAATAAGGGCATTTAGTAATATAGTATATATATATACATATATATAGTATATATATATATATATAGAGAGAGAGAGAGAATAGAAATTCAATTTATAAATTATACTTCATGTTTTACAAAATGTCCAAATAATTATTTGTCTAAAATAAAGCCTTGCATGCCAACCATCATCTATTGCTTCAATTTACTATAATTTAGCTATCCTGGTTGACCTTGGGGAAAAACTATATAACTATACAATATTGATTCAATGATGACATATATGGCAACTAAAGGTGTTAAACCTAAGAGAAAGTTGCAAATAATAGGTGACTGATTTCCTTAAATTAGCATAATTTACTGTATTTATTTCTATTTAGAAGAATGCAAAATAAATTACATTTATTAAAGGAGTTGGCAACTTTTTATTGTTAGTGCAGCTTTCCTTACAAACTGAATAGCACTTCTGTCCTTAAACTTCCAGCTGAAGGGGGAGCATGTGACCAGTCCATCAGTTTCCTCCAATAGAAAAGCAGCTTAGACAGAAGTACTGGTTAGAGTTGAGCGACTTTTGGTTTTTTAGGGTCGAGTTTCGTTTCATGAAACCCGACTTTTCCAAAAGTCGGGTCGAGCAAGATCGTCCGATTATAGGGAAAAGTCGGGGTCGTCCCGAAACACGAAACCCAATGTAAGTCAATGGGGAATAAAAGTCGGCAGTGAGAGGAGGACAGGAAACACACCTACAGTGCCCATTTGAATGCCAAAAGCATCAATTCTTCTTACTTAAGCTTGTCAACCTTAATTAACTTCATAATACAAGTTACGCACTGAAAAATGGGGGTTATTTGGCTAAAGTTGTGGGGGGGAGGGCTGGCTCCAGGTTTTCATGTGCCCTGGGCGAAAGAGCGCCCCTTTAACACATACCACAACTCATCATGCTCCGATATGGCAGAGAAATAGTGGTATAGTACAATGAAAAATACTTCACTTTTTACATCTCATGACGAGGCCCATCTATTTCTCCATACAGAATCATTGGTCCCATATAATGTTTGAAACAGTATATGATGAACTCCACATAATGCTACAGTATATGTTGGTCCCCATGGATGAAGCTCCACTGTGTTATGGGCCCAAATAATGCTCCAAACATAATGGGCCCCATTTCTAATGCTCTAGTGTATAATGGGCCCTGTAAATGCTGCTCCAGTGTCTGATGTCCACCTTTGGAATGTTCCAGTGTATGGTGGGCCCCATCTATCATTCTCCAGAGTATAGTGCTCCCCAAAAATTGCTGTCCCAACATTGAAAACAATCAAATAAGTCTCCTCGCTAGGGAATCCCTGTACTAGTCTGGACTCCTCGTCGTCCCCATCTTCCATCTCACTGCACAGTATTTCAACCTTGCAAGTGCTGTGATCCTGAGCAAGCAGGGGGGGCCCACTCATTGGCGATGGCACTGGCACAGGGCCCCTGAAAGTACGGTGGTGTGTCTGATGGCGGGTGGGCCGAACCTGCACTTTCATCTGCAGCTTCCTCTTTGTCACCGTGTAAGATGGAACTGTATATGGGAAGGGTAACCTGAGTTTCATCAGGGTCAGATTCAGGCCGTGTAGCGTGCGAGGGGAATGTAGTGGTCTGGGTCAATGTACCAGCAGATTCATCGAGCAGTGGCTGGGCATCAGTGCACTTGTGTCGCCCCCAGGAGTACGGTCGCCACAGTGGCATTACCTTCCTCCTAGGGAGTGTGATGTCATGCTTGGGAGCAACGAAGGATCTCTCTAGCAGGTTAACTGATTGGGCGGCGTTATTCCCACGAGTCATGACCCTCCAAACAGCGTTCATGTAGGCAAAGTGTTTGTTTTACGTGGGCAGTATGGTTGCAAAGCTGAACCTTAAAGGAATGTCCAGAAGGGCACCACCAGGAGGGGAGCATATGGTTTAATTCGACTCCACCTGGGAAACCTCAACCATGCAAGCTATAGAAAAGATGCACAGATTGCAAGCTTAATTCCGTTAATGAACGAGACTCCGTCATGCCCCGCGGTCCGAGTCCGGCTTACTAGAGGGACACGTGAGGCTCTGGCACATGAGATTGGCCAATAACTGGTGTGTCATGCCCTTACATGTCCGTGGCTGCATGTGCGCTACACTGAAAAGGCCAGCATTTGTCACTTACAGGTGAAGATAACCCGTTGAACAACGTTAGTGATGGGGATCTGTGATTACAATTATTACCCGCGAACGCTGATTTCCCAGTAAGTGCAGGTCAACCGCAGTTCCGGAATTAGGCCTAACCGTCATTTCTGAAAAAATGAAAAACTTACGTGTGCAAACCACAGGTGCTGTAGCTTGCTTAACAGCTCGCCAGCCGTTCTCAGGCCCAGTATGGATTACACGTGATTGCACAAAGGTGAGAAAGGGTAGCGTATCCCCGGATAACATGTATGGATAGCGTACACATTCAAAATATATGTCTATACATCAGGAGTCAGGCTCAGATGGTGTTAGGCCCAGTATGGCTTGCAGGTGATTGCACAAAGGTGAGAAAGGGTACCGTATCCCCGGATAACAAGTAAGGATAGCGTACACATTCAAAATATATGTCTCTACATCAGGAGGCAGGCTCAGACGGTGTTAGGCCCAGTATGGCTTGCAGGTGATTGCACAAAGGTGAGAAAGGGTACCGTATCCCCGGATAACATGTATGGATAGCGTACACATTCAAAATATATGTCTATACATCAGGAGGCAGGCTCAGACGGTGTTAGGCCCAGTATGGCTTGCAGGTGATTGCACAAAGGTGAGAAAGGGTACCGTATCCCCGGATAACATGTATGGATAGCGTACACATTCAAAATATATGTCTATACATCAGGAGGCAGGCTCAGACGGTGTCAGGCACAGTATGGATTTGACGGCCCAGATTACACAGCGGAGGAGCAGGGAGAGGTAAAGATTGCAAATGCTGGGGCCCTGCCCAAGCAAGGGGGCCCACTCGTGGGCGTCGGTACTGGCACTGGGCCCCTCATAGTACAGCGGTGTGTCTGACGGCGGGTGTGCACCACCACCGTCAGAGACACTTGATTGCACTATGAGGGACCCTGTGCCAGTGCCCGCGCCCAAGAGTCGGCCTACCCACCTGTACAGGGCAACGGCACTCGCACGGTGTCATGCGCTAGGTGGTGACCCCGGCCATGGGGGGGAGGCAGCACAGTTAGGGAGTTTTAGAAAGTGGCATATGTTGATGTTGGACATTCAGCTGATGCAAAAGGCGAAATAGGTGAAGTCCCAGGAAGAGGTGGACCAAAGCAAGCCATTTTTCTGTCACCCTATGTGTCATCAGGGGAAGGTGGGACAAAATCCTTGGAAACCCATGCATGGTTCATTTTAATGAAGGTTAGATCATCCACATTTTGGGTTGACAGACGGGTCCTTTTTTCTGTCAGGATTGATCCAGCTGCACTGAAGACTCTTTCCGATAGCACACTTGCAGCTGGGCAAGCGAGCTCCTGTAAGGCATATTGGGCCAATTCAGGCCAGGTGTCCAGTTTAGCGGCCCAATAGTCAAAGGGGAATGACCTGTGTGGGAGAAAATCAATATGGGAGGAAAAGTAGTTTGTAACCATAGTTGACAACTGCTGTCTCCTGTCACTTTCCATCGATGCAGTATTACCAGTTGTGTGAGCGGTATTTGAAAAATCAGTCCACAACATTGTCATGAAACCCCTGTCTCCAACGCCACTTCTGCTGTGTGCACCACGAACACCTCTGCCAAGCTGCCCCCGGCCCGTACGGCTCGTGTGAGAACTATCACCGCTGCTGTGTGCTGGGAATGCCTCAAGCAACCGATTTACCAGAGTTGCTTGTTTATTAGCCAATATTAGGTCAAGGTTCTCCTGTGGCATTATGTTTTGTAATTTGCCTTTATAGCGTGGGTCCAGGATGCTGGCCAACCAGAAGTCGTCATCGTTCATGATTTTGGCAATGCAGGGGTCCCTTTTTAGGATCTGCAAAGCATAATCTGACATGTGGGCCAATGTTCCCAGTGTCAATGATGCACTGCGAGTGCTGGTTGGAGGAGCACTTTCTGGCAAATCCACATCCCTCCAGTCACGCACAAACCCTGTACCAGACCTTGCCACGCCAACATTTTTACTTGCCCCACGAGATGCATCCTCCTCCCCTAAGTAATCATCCCCATCATCCTCCTCCTCCTCTTCTTCTTCCACCTCGTCCAGGAGAGGTCCCTGAGCAGACAATGGCTGAATGTCATCAAGGATTCCCTCCTCCTCTTCCTCCTCATCAACATTGGCTGCAGACGCCTGCTCCATAAGGTGCGTCAAAGTTTGCATGAGCAGACGCATAAGTGGGATGCTCATGCTTAGGATGGCGTCGTCTGCGCTTACCAGCCGTGTGCATTCCTCAAAACACTGAAGGACTTTACAGAGGTCTTTCAGCTTCGACCACTGCACACCTGTCAACTCCATGTCTGCTCTCAAAGTGCCTGGCCGTGTATCCTCCCACAAATGCATTATGGCCTGCCTCTGCTCGCACAGCCGTTCCACCATGTGCAGGGTGGAGTTCCACCTTGTTGCAATGTCGATAATGAGGCGGTGGTTGGGAAGGTGGAGCAATCGCTGCAGCTTCTGCATACGAACGGAGTGTACAGGCGACCGGCGGATGTGCGCGCACAGTCTTCGCACCTTCTGGAGCAGGGCTGTTAACTCCGGATAATTTTTGAGGAAGCACTGCACCACCAGGTTCAAGGTGTGAGCCAAGCAAGGTATGTGGCTGAGTTTTGAAAGGGCTATGGCTGCCACAAAATTACGGCCGTTATCACTAACTACCTTGCCTGCCTCAAGATGTACACTACACAGCCATGACTCAGTTTGTCGCTGAAAGTACTCGGCCAGCACCTCGGCGGTGTGTCTGTCGCCCAAACACATCATCTGCAACACAGCCTGCTGACGCTTTCCACTAGCTGCTCGATAGGGTGACACATCGTGTGCAACAGTGGCAGCTGCAGATGGAGTGCTCGTACGACTGCGCTCTGTGGACGAGCTTTCGCTTCTGGAGGAGGAGGAGGAGGGTCGAACGCCTACAGCCAACTGTTTCCTATACCGTGGGCTAGGCAGCACTGTCCCACCACCGCTGTCCCCTGTGGACCCTGCATCCACCACATTAACCCAGTGCGCAGTGATGGACACGTAACGGCCCTGGCCATGCCGACTGGACCATGCATCAGTTGTGAGGTGCACCTTTCCGCTCACTGACTGCTTGAGTGCATGGACAATGCGGTCTTTCACATGATGGTGGAGGGCTGGGATGGCTTTGCGAGAGAAGAAGTGGCGACTGGGTAGGTCATAGCGTGGTACTGCATAGGCCATGAGTTCGCGGAAAGCTGTGCTTTCCACCAACCGAAAGGGCATCATCTCAAACGAGATTAGTTTGGCAATGTGGGCGTTCAAACCCAGTGTACGCGGATGAGAGACTGAGTACTTTCTTGACCTACTCATAGTGTCTGGGAGGGTGAGCTGGACTTGAGAGCTGCATATGGTGGAAGTAGCGGTGGACAGGGCGGACTGAGAGAGGGTTGATGATGGTGATGGAGTTGGTGTTCTTTCTGATGGCCTAGAATCAGTCTTTCGTTGATATAACAGTGGGATTCCCTGACTGCTGTGGTCTTGCAATGACACCTCAACATTTGCTGCTGTGCTAACCGGTGGGCTTACAGTTGGGGAAACAATGTAGCGTTGCTGACTACCTTCGTTGTGATCAGTTGCACATGTGGCACTTGAGGTTTGGTGTTGTGTCCACACTTGCAAGTGCATGCTGGTTAAATGTCTAAGCATGCAACTGGTATTCAAATTTTTCAGATTTTTCCCTCGGCTAAAGGTCTTTGCGCACTTCTTACAGATAACCTTGGCCTGATCATGAGGATTTTGTTCAAAAAAGTGCCACACTGCACTCTTCCTACTTTGGCAGACATTTTGCGGCCTAGCACGCTGTGATCTTTTGACCCTCTGGACAAGCTGTCCAGCAACTCTTTTGATGTTTGGAACCTGTCTTTGGAGTGCTCTGGTCCTGCCAGATAACAGCTGTTGCGATGTCGATGTCTGCTGTGGATGCTCCTCATCTGAGCTATTGGAAGCAGCACCCTCTTCCCCCAATGGATGCCAATCTGGGTCAACAACTGGGTCATCCATCACCTCCTCTTCTATGTCATGTGCACCTTCCTCTGTGTCACCGTGTATGGTGGTATAGTGTGCGGGAAGGGGCACCTGAGTCTCATCAGGGTCAGAATCTGGCTCTGCACACTGCGAGGACAATGTAGTGCTCTGAGTGAATGTACCAGCAGAATCATCCATCAGCAGCTGTGCATCAGTGCACTCCATGTCAGATTCATCTTGGCCTGGGTAGTTCACCATTTCACTTGATAATCCAGGCATGGTATGTGAAAACAGCTCCATGGAGTAATCAGTAGTATGGCCTGCGTCATCCTTCAATCTTGGTTGGGGTGAAGGACACAAGGAAAGGTGTGGTTCATGAACATGAGCCTCCAATGAAGACTCAGTGCTTTTACTTTTTAAAACTGAAGAAGAGGAGGCGATAGAGCTGGAGGCTGAGTCAGCAATGTAAGACAAAACTTTTTCCTGATGCTCTGGCTTTAAAAGCGGTTTGCCAACTCCTAGAAAACTAAGCGTTCGATGCCTTATGTAATGCAATCAAACTAAGGAACAAAAAAGCGCAATAGGGTCTTATCCGGGTTATTATTAAAAGAATAATTTAGAATGTACTCACCCTTTTCAGGAGAGGTTCAGGCATATAGGATCAGTAGTCTGCTTGCTGCACGTCCAAGGGTCAGCTCTGTGACCGCTTAAAGCTTCAAATTTTGGAATAAATTCATGGACTTCAGTGCGCTGCTAGACAAATTCACTAATCCAGGTTATGAGAAAGATTAATTGTTTATTTCCCTACGCGTTTCAAAGTGTATACCACTTCTTCCTCAGGGGATGACTGAGGAAGAAGTGGTATACACTTTGAAACGCGTAGGGAAATAAACAATTAATCTTTCTCATAACCTGGATTAGTGAATTTGTCTAGCAGCGCACTGAAGTCCATGAATTTATTCCAAAATTCGAGGCCTTATGTAGCCAGACGATGACGCAGGCTCAACACCTCCTGCATTCGGTCCTATTTTGCTCTTGCCACTACCATCAGATCCACCACCAACACCATCATTACCAGCTGCCAACCCCTGCCCAATTCCATGGCCTCTTCCACCAAACTTCCTCATTTTTGGTAGAAATGTAGACAAAATCCAACAAACTATATAGTAATGTAAAACAAGGTACAAGGTGTCTATAGGACAGGGGAGATTTTGAATTTCTGCAGACACTTGTGGACACTGGACACTTTTGGATTGTGTGAGGCCCACTGAATATCTGAGCGCTCTGTCACAGGCTCAATGGCAGAGCTGTGACCAAAGTCACTAGAGGATAAGGGAGATTTTTAATTTCTGCACACACTTGTGGACACTGGACACTTATGGATTGTGTGAGGCCCACTGAATATCTGAGCGCTCTGTCACAGGCTCGATGGCAGAGTTGTGACCAAAGTCACTAGAGGATAAGGGAGATTTTTAATTTCTGCACACACTTGTGGACACTGGACACTTATGGTTGTGTGAGGCCCACTGAATATCTGAGCGCTCTGTCACAGGCTCGATGGCAGAGCTGTGACCAAAGTGACTAGAGGATAAGGGAGATTTTTAATTTCTGCACACACTTGTGGACACTGGACACTTATGGATTGTGTGAGGCCCACTGAATATCTGAGCGCTCTGTGACAGGCTCGATGGCAGAGCTGTGACCAAAGTGACTAGAGGATAAGGGAGATTTTTAATTTCTGCACACACTTGTGGACACTGGACACTTATGGATTGTGTGAGGCCCACTGAATATCTGAGCGCTCTGTCACAGGCTCGATGGCAGAGCTGTGACCAAAGTCACTAGAGGATAAGGGAGATTTTTAATTTCTGCACACACTTGTGGACACTGGACACTTATGGTTTGTGTGAGGCCCACTGAATATCTGAGCCCTCTGTCACAGGCTCGATGGCAGAGCTGTGACCAAAGTCACTAGAGGATAAGGGAGATTTTTAATTTCTGCACACACTTGTGGACACTGGACACTTATGGATTGTGTGAGGCCCACTGAATATCTGAGCGCTCTGTCACAGGCTCGATGGCAGAGCTGTGACCAAAGTCACTAGAGGATAAGGGAGATTTTGAATTTGTGCACACACTTGTGGACACTGGACACTTATGGATTGTGTGAGGCCCACTGAATATCTGAGCGTTCTGTCACAGGCTCGATGGCAGAGCTGTGACCAAAGTCACTAGAGGATAAGGGAGATTTTGAATTTGTGCACACACTTGTGGACACTGGACACTTATGGATTGTGTGAGGCCCACTGAATATCTGAGCGTTCTGTCACAGGCTCGATGGCAGAGCTGTGACAAAAGTCACTAGAGGATAAGGGAGATTTTTAATTTCTGCACACACTTGTGGACACTGGACACTTATGGATTGTGTGAGGCCCACTGAATATCTGAGCGCTCTGTCACAGGCTCGATGGCAGAGCTGTGACCAAAGTCACTAGAGGATAAGGGAGATTTTGAATTTGTGCACACACTTGTGGACACTGGACACTTATGGATTGTGTGAGGCCCACTGAATATCTGAGCGCTCTGTCACAGGCTCGATGGCAGAGCTGTGACCAAAGTCACTAGAGGATAAGGGAGATTTTTAATTTGTGCACACACTTGTGGACACTGGACACTTATGGATTGTGTGAGGCCCACTGAATATCTGAGCGCTCTGTCACAGGCTCGATGGCAGAGCTGTGACCAAAGTCACTAGAGGATAAGGGAGATTTTGAATTTGTGCACACACTTGTGGACACTGGACACTTATGGATTGTGTGAGGCCCACTGAATATCTGAGCGCTATGTCACAGGCAGAAATTGGCTTGTGTATCACAAACTGCAAGGTGTATGTAGAATTGGGCAGAATAGGAATCTCCCTAGAGTGCAGGTCTGTAAGAACGGAACATGTCCTCGACTTATTCTCACAGAGTGACACACTGATAGCTTCACTGTGGCTGTGATAACAGCCGTTACACGGTACTGTGTGAGGAGCGTACACCGCTGTATGGTGTGAAAAAATGCACGCTCAGTACCTCAGCAGGACAAAAAAAAAATATTGGGATTGCTTCTAAAAAAGCAGCTTGCGGAGCAGTGGGTAAACAGCAATGCAGGAATGTCAGGAAGCCTTAGAAGGCAGCCCAACAACCAACACCACTGATACACCACTATATAGCCTCCCCTTGCACTGCACAGTGACTGGTGTGTTGTACAGGCAAAATCGCTAGCAGCAGAAGCAGTTTTTTTTTCTTCTTCTCAGCAGGACAAAAAAAAAAAATTGGGATTGCTTTTAAAAAAGCAGTTTGCGGAGCAGTGGGTAAACAGCAATGCAGGAATGTCAGGAAGTCTTAGAAGGCAGCCCAACAACCAACACCACTGATACACCACTATATAGCCTCCCCTTGCACTGCACAGTGACTGGTGTGTTGTACAGGCAAAATCGCTAGCAGCAGAAGCAGTTTTTTTTTCTTCTTCCCTGCCTAATGCTCTCCCTACAAAATCAGCAGCAGCAGCAGCTCTCTCTATTCTGAGATCAGCATGAGCAACATGGCGGTCGGCGTGCACGCCCTTTTATACCCCCTGTGACGCCCACCAAAGCAAGCCAATCACTTGCATGCCCTTCTGAAAGATGGTGGTGACCCCTGCCTATGTCATCACGTTGCCCACAGTGTCCGTGGATCCTGATTGGCTGAAAAAGAGCGCAAAACAAACTTTTGAAACGCGACTTTGGCGCGTAAGTCGCCGACCTCGTGGCCGACCTCATCCTAGGGTCGGGTTTCGTTTCATGAAACCCGACTTTGCCAAAAGTCGGCGACTTTTGAAATTTTTTGACCCGTTTCGCTCAACTCTAGTACTGGTCAATTTGTGGTGACTTAGGGAGACAAAGTGACCAAACTTTCAGAAAGGCAGATTTTAAGGGATTCAAAAAGAGAATTGGAGGGATCCAATGGCTGGATATCCTTAAAGACAAAAATGTCCAGGAAGGATGGGAAATCTTGAAAAATGAAATTCTCAAAGCACAGTTGTTAACAATTCCGAAAAGAGGGAAGAATAGGAAGCAGTTAAGGAAACCAGGATGGATGAACACAGAACTTAAGCACATGCTAAAAAGGAAGAAAAAAATGTTTATAAAATGGAAAGAGGGAGGCATATCTAAAGAAGAATATAATGCTGTCTGCAGAACCTGCAGGGCACAAATCAGATTAGCTAAAGCTGAAAATGAATTGAGGCTTGCAAGAGATGTCAAAAGCAATAATAAAGGATTTTGGGGATATGTCAAAAGTAAAAGAAAAGTCAAAGATGCTATAGGATTTTTACAGGATGAAAATGATGAAATGGTAAGACAGGATGTTGAGAAGGCTGAACTTTTAAATTCCTATTTTGCATCTGTTTTCTCTCAGAAAGGAAATGTAACATCAACTGTTATTCACTGTCCTATTAAGGGAATAGAAGAATCCAGGATATCTATAAACAGAAAGATAGTGAGGAAACACTTAGCTAGCCTAAATGAATTCAAGTCTCCAGGTCCAGATGAATTACACCCCAGAGTACTGAAGGAGATAGCAGAAGAAATTTTTGAACCCCTCTCTATAATCTTTGAAAATTCTTGGAGAACAGGAGAAGTGCCAGAAGACTGGAGAAGAGCAAATGTTGTTCCTATCTTCAAAAAGGGGAAGAAGGTGGACCCAGGTAACTATAGGCCGGTGAGTCTGACTTCTATACCAGGAAAGATCTTTGAACAAATTATTAAACAACATGTATGTCAATACCTGGATAAGAATGAAGTGATTAAACAGAGTCAGCATGGGTTTGTAACTAATAAGTCATGTCAGACTAACTTAATTTCCTTCTATGACGGTATCACTGATTGGGTGGATCAAGGAAATGCTGTAGATACAGTATATCTTGACTTCAGCAAAGCATTTGACAAAGTCTCTCATACAATCCTTATTGAAAAAATGATTAAGTATGGAATGGACAAGGCAACTGTTAGGTGGATTCATAACTGGCTTAGTGATCGGACCCAAAGAGTGGTCGTAAATGGCTGCACATCCAGTTGGAAGAATGTCTCAAGTGGGGTACCACAGGGCTCTGTCCTGGGCCCTGTATTGTTCAACATCTTTATCAACGATTTAGATGAAGGAATTGAGGGTAAACTGATTAAATTTGCTGATGACACAAAGCTAGGAGGGATAGCTAATACTAGAGAAGAGAGAGAGAGGATTCAAAAAGATTTAAATAAACTGGAGAAGTGGGCAGCAACTAACAGAATGGTTTTTAACAGGGAGAAATGCAAAGTACTACATCTGGGCAATAAAAATGGAAAAAGCATATATAGAATGGGAGGAATAGGGCTAAGTGACAGCACATGTGAAAAAGACTTGGGTATACTAATAGATCACAGACTGAATATGAGTCAACAGTGTGATGCAGCAGCAAAAAAGGCAAATGCAATTCTAGGATGTATTAACAGAAGCATACAGTCTAGATCACGTGAAGTCATTATTTCCCTCTACTCCTCTTTGGTCAGACCTCATCTGGAATATTGTGTCCAGTTTTGGGCACCACATTTTAAAAAAGACATCAACAAACTGGAGCAAGTTCAGAAAAGAGCGACCAGAATGGTGACCGGTCTGCAAACCCTGTCTTATGAGGAAAGGTTGCAGGATTTGGGAATGTTTAGTTTGCAAAAGAGAAGACTGAGAGGAGACTTAATAGCTGTCTACAAATATCTAAAGGGCTGTCACATTGTAGAAGGATCAACTTTATTCTCATTTGCACAAGGAAAGACTAGAAGCAATGGGATGAAACTGAATGGGAGGAGACACAGATTAGATATTAGAAAAAACTTTTTGACAGTTAGAGTGATCAATGAGTGGAACAGGCTGCCACGAGAAGTGGTGAGTTCTCCTTCAATGGAAGTCTTCAAACAGAGGCTGGACAGACATCTGACTGGGATGATTTAGCGAATCCTGCTTTGAGCAGGGGGTTGGACCAGATGGCCCAGGAGGTCCCTTCCAACTCTACGATTCTATGATTCTATGATTCTATGAAACCTTTAAGCACATTGAAGAAAAATCTACCCATTATAGAACAACCAACTTTTCAACCCTAACTACACCCTGTCAAGTTTATGAATTTCAACTTTGTCCATCCTCAACTTTCACTTTTTCAGACCCTCTCAACCCTGAACAGATGACACTGAAATCTTGCAATCCATGCAAATGTCTGAAAAAATGGAAACTAGTAAGAGGTATTAAAGGATACATTGTACACTCAATGCCCTGAAGAAGCCAACACGATATGAGCATCGGGGTAATAGGGAAACACAAGGGCACTTGGTTCTATGGCTAAAAAAAAATCAGTCAGCAGGTTTTTGCTGACTGAAGAATGAATATTCACTGCTCTTTGCTCCCATAGGTGCAGAGAGAATTGACTATTCATAGATCTTTAATAGTGGGCAAAGGAGCAGCAGCATCCAGCTTCTGCAGGTGCCAGACGAGCACATGTGCTCATTATTAAAGAGAATGAATTTTCACTACTCTCAGTGAATATTTATTCCCTTTAGCATCGGCACACGTGAATGCCCAGCAGCTGCAGGAAGCCAGCAGCTGAAGCTACCACTTGCCCGCTATTAAAGATCAGTGAATATTCACTTCTCCACACGCCTATAGTCCCGGCATGAGGAGCAGTGAATATTCTGGCAACTGTCCTCTGATTGTAGGCAGCACATGACATCACTGCCATGCTACAAGCATAAATCAGCTGCTAGCATCGGAACAAGACCGTGCGAGAGAGTGAAAGAAGGTAAGTTGAATGGTTTGGGTTTTTTAATGTTTTTTTTTTATGGGGCAATGCATACCAGGATAAGGATGAGGGGGCCATGCATATCAGGATAGGGATGAGATTGCCTTGCATACCAAGATGGAGATGAGGGGACCATACATACCAGGATAAGGATGAGGAGGATATGCATGCCAAGATAAGGATGAGGGGGCCATGAATACCAGAATAGGGATGAGGGGGCCATGCATACCAGGATGGGGATGAGGGGACCATGTATTCCTGGATTGGAGAGATATACATGCCAGGATAGGGGCTATTAGTAGAGAATTTACCACATTTTTTGCTTCATTTTTTTTTAATTTCCTCCTCTAAAACTTAGGTGCGTCTTATGGTACAGTGCATATTATAGTCCAATAAATATGGTGTGTAAAATATGGGGACACAGCTTTCATATGAATGGATTATGGATGACAAAAGTTACGGATGAAAATCACATAATTTTTCATACACTTGTCTCTAATTTTGTGAAACATAGTTGACTAAATAAGCAAACTCTATAGAATCTATTTCAATGTATGATTTTATTTTACTGTTACCTCGAGTAAAATCATTACTCAAACATTTTTGTAGGATTTTGATTGATAATGTATCAATTAAGTTGGCATGAATGCCTTTGTCATGAAAAATTATTACTAATAATAATGATAAATAAAATTATGTACTTGGAAGTTCAAACTAAACTAATGCTAAAAGGGAGTACATTTATTTTTTGAAAAGCTGAAAATGGCATAAAATTCACAATGAACAATACTCATGAACCAGCAGATCTCCAATCCTCCTAATCTTTGTTTTCAAGCAATCTCATGTGGCTCCTGCCACTAATCAGTGGCCACTGTGGTCACATTTCACACTATTGGTATTACTGCTCTGCAATTAAGAGTTGTAAAGTATATGAACACAACAGTGTAACAGTGTTGCAATGGAGATTTTCTCATAAATATCTTAGGAAAAATACAGCTGTGTTCTTCAACTGATTAATAATGCATTATCGTTAGTCATACATAGTAAATTGCATTATAAATAGATGCACACAGCAAAGCAAAACAGCTACTACAGTTAACATTTTGCTTTATTGTTATGTTGCATATAATTCTGTAACCGCACCTTGTATTCTTCACGCTGACAGTGTCATTCATTGTGGCAGTAGTCATGTACATTATCTTACTGTGGGTAAGTGTGGTACTTAGCCAAGCACTTTTTAGATTTATCCGGTGCTATTAAGTGTTTTATATCAAATATTAGACAGGCGGATTTGTTTCAATTTTAACATTATACTTAGGAGCAACAGTAAAATTCATGATCGGGGGTCGGCTTTTGTTCAAGTTCAGGTAGAGTTCTGGTACTCAAGCCGAAATTATGACTAAAGTTTGCTCAAATCCAACGAATCTGAACACCCACTGGTCAGCTGATAACTATTCACATCTAATTTTAAGGGATGTCAAAGTAGCCAATTGCCTAGGGTTTCCGTCTTCTAGAAATGGAGTACACTAAAACCACTCAGTTTTATTTGTGGTTTACTGTGGTATAATTCTAAAATTGTATATTTGTAGTATTTTTCAAGTACTTGGAAGCATCATTTGGGCTTTTCATGAGAATTTTAAATTTGCATTAAGTATATTAATTACACACTAATTTGCAGCTTTATTTTGGCTTTTTAGGCATTATTATTTGACACTATATGTCAGTAAACAAAAAGCAAAAAACACAAATATCCTGAACTAAAAAGTAAAAAATAAACTGCAAATAATGCATAAAGGTAATAATAATAAGGGTATTTAGTAAACATAATTTTGATCAAAATAATGAACAAGCCATCCCGCCACGTCACGGCAACCCTTGTGGGACAGTCCCTACTCTAGTTTTTAAAACCTTTTCACTTGCCAAGTGACGTGAATGTGAGCAAGGATCGAGCGGCTGAACCACTAGTAAAAGCTTAGGCCAGACAGGATGGTTTTCCCAGCTCAGAAAGAGGGCGATCACACTCATATATGCACTGAATGCACAATGAAATGAATAAATTAAGCTAGTGTAAAATATCAAAAAAATATACCATGGCTGAGAATGAGGGTGCAATATCCATCTGGACCGTAGCTTTACTAAATGCAATTCACAATTTGCATGCTTCAACACTGACAAGTGTATTATTCGGGTTAAGGTGAATGGTGTCAAATCATCTCAGTCACAGGAGAATGATCATAAAGTCATAGAATGATAAAGTTGGAAGGAACCTCCAGGGTCATCATGTCCAACCCCCTGCTCAATGCAAGATTCAATAAAACATCTTAGACAGATGTCTGTCCAGCCTCTGTTTAAAGACTGTCATTGAAGGAGAACTCACCACCTCTCATGGCAGCCTGTACTTCTCTTAGCCTTCTTTTTTGCAAGCTAAACATTCCCAAATCCTTTAACTGATCCTCGTAGGACATAATATGCAGTCCGATTACCATCCTGGTAGCTCGTTTCTGAACTTGTTCCAGTTTTTCAATGTCTTTTTTAAAATGTGGTGCCCAGAACTGTAAACAGTATTCCAGATGAGGCCTGACCAAGGAGGAGTAGGTTGGGGATAATTACTTCATGTGATCTAGATTCTATGCTTCTCTTAATACATTCTAGAACTGTGATTGCTTTTTTTGCTGCTGCATCACACTGTTGACTCATGTGCATTCTGTGATCTATTAGTATACCCAAGTGTTTTCCACATGTGCTATTGCTTAGTCCTATTCCTCCCATTCCATAGATGTTTTTTTTTGCCCAGATGTAGAATCTTGCATTTCTCCGTGTTAATTGCTATTCTTTTAGTTGCTGCCCATTGTTCAAGCTTATCTAGATCCTTCTGCCTTTATTCTTTTGTGTTAGCTATTTCTCCTAACTTTTCATCCTCTGCAAATTTGATAAGTTTACCTTCAGTTCCCTTATCTAGATCATTTATAAAAATGTTGAACAACACTGGGGCCAGTACAGAGCCTTTGTGTTACCCCACTTGCAACACCTTTCCAATTGAATTTGCAACCATTTATTACCACTCTTTGAGTACGATCACTGAGTCACTTATGAATCCACCTAACTGTAGCCTTGTCAGTCCCGTACTTGATTATTGTTTAATAAGGATAGTATAAGATACTTGATCAAATGCTTTGCTAAAGTCAAGACATATTATATCTACCGCATTTCCCTGATCCACCTAGTCAGTGATTTCATCAAAAAAGGATATTAGATTATTCGGGTATGACTTATTTTCTACAACCAATACTGGCTCTGGTTAATTACTGTAAGTACTACATATATCCAAGTACTTACAGACATGCTGTTTAATAATTTGTTCAAATATTTTTCCTCGTATAGAAGGCTCACTGGCTTGTAACTTCCTAGCTCCGCCTTCTTTGACAAAATTTGCCTTTCCATTCTTCTGGACTTTTACGGTTTTCCAGGATTTTTCAAAGATTCTGGCTAGTGGTTTTGCAATTTTCTCTGCTAACTCTTTCAGTATCCAGGGATGTATTTAATCTGGACCAGGATATTTAAATTCATTTAAATTAGCTAAGTATTCTCTCACCATCTCTCTGTTTATGGGTAAAGTGGATTATTTTATTCCTTCAATAGAACCATTAAGATCAGTTCATTGAATATATATTTGCATTTGCTTTCTTATAGAACACAGATTTAAAATAGGAATTTAAAAGTTCGGCCTTCTCAAAATCATTTTTGGACTAGTTCACACTTTTCATCCAGTAAAAATCATATAGCATCTTTGACTTTTCTTTAGCTTTTGACATAAGCCCAAAATCCATTTTTGCTGCTTTTGGTCTCCCTTGCAAGCCTTACTTCATTATTAACTTTAGCTCTTCTAACTTTTGCCCTGCATTCCCTTGCAAACAGCATTATTTTCTTCTTTATATATGTTCCCCTCTTTCCATTTGATATACCTTTCTTTTTTCCTTTTTATAAAATGATTAAGTTCTAACAGTGATACCATCAGTTTGAATCAGTTTACTGCACAAAATCGTCTGCCTAATCATTGCTCAATAAGAGGGATAATTGTTGGACTGTTTTTAATGATAGTAAATATATGTCTGTCAGTGTGCTGTGCTGTTAAATGGGATGGTTACAATCTATGGTATGGTGAGATCACTTTGACATTAAAAAGGGTATGTTTGTGATAAAGAACTTGAAAAGGGTTGGATACAGCCCTAGGAGTCCTCTTGGGCTATTGGACACTTTGCAATATATCAATTCATGGCAAATTAATAAGCTGGAAATTGCATTTTTGAGAAAAATATGTCAACCCTGGAGAATTTGAATTTTAATAGATTCTATCATCTATGATGTCTTTTATTAACAGTGTAAACTGTGTATTTTGATTACATGAAATATGCTTGAAAAGTCTGAACATTAAATAAAGAATATCTGACCAATAAAAATTGCATGAAAACAACTTTATTCTCTCTTCATTCTTATTTTGTCATCTTGTCAAAATATTATTCTTGTCAATATGCTGGTTGTCTCACATTATCCCATGTGTTTAGTTTGCATCTATATATTTTAAAACTATTTGACTCATATTTTTCTATTAAATTGCCCATTAAAGCAAATAGATGAATGGGCAAGTGTATATTTAAGGCAATTACAGCAGGGAACTTCAAATAAGTCAGCTGTAGAGATAGTGGGACCCTTGAATATTAGGGTCCAGTGAGTTCTGCAGAACAGTTAAAAAAGTTTGGGTTCAGGTACCAGAACAGTCCCTGAACCCAAACTCGGACCCCTTTCACTTGAATGGGGGGTCCAAACATCCAGTGTTTGCCATGCGGTCATCTTATAGATGCAGTAGGCTGCTAATTTTAGGCTGGGGCAATATTCTTGGCCCCTTACCAGCCTGAGAATGCCAACCCCCAGCTGTCTACTTTAGTTTGGCTGATTGTCAAAAAGGGGGGCCTCACATAATTGTTTAAATTATTCATTTAAATAATTTAAAAAAATGGCATGAAGACCCCTCTGTTCTTGATAACAAACCTTGCTAAAGCTGACACCTGAGGTAGCAGATGGCAGCTGTCAATTTTACCTGGCTGATTATCAAGAATATAGGGTAATCCACATCATTTGTTTAAATGTTATTAGCGGCAACAGGCGTAGTCTAATGGGAGTAGTCTATCAGCCGACGCCAGTGACCCGGAGGTAAACTTTGTACCTCCAATAACAGTTGGGGGCTCATGCTGCCATTTGACAGGGTGGGAACCGCTGCTGTCTGACTGGCGGTAATGATTTTACCACTGATCAGAGGCAGTGTTTGCTGCACTGTCATGCACATGACAGTGCGAGAGGTACCTGGTGTTCACGAAGCAGAACCAGAACAGCAACATGGACTTCCTGGGGAACTCGGTGTTTGGGGTCTTACAGCCAATGAAAACCCAAAAGTCATTATCTCAGTAAATTTGAATACTGAATTTGGTCTTGCAGATGACAAGCAGATGACATGACTACCAAAACCAGCATTGATTGTGGATACTTCACACTAGACCTTAAAAGTCAAGGTCCCAGAGTCTGGAGGAAGTGTGGAGAGGCACACAATCCAAGCTGCTTGAGGTCTAGTTTGAAGTTTCCACAATCAGTGATGGGTTGGGGAGCCATGTCATCTGCTGGTGTAGGTCCACTGTGTTTTATCAAGACCAAAGTCAGTGCAGCCATCTACCAGGAAATTTTAGAGCACTTCATGCTTCCCTCTGACAAGCTTTTGGAGATGGAAATTTCATTCTCCAGCAGGACTTGGCACTTGTCCACACTGCCAAAAGTACCAATACCTGGTTAAAAAACTGCAGTATCACTGTCCTTGATTGGTCAGCAAACTCATCTGACCTTAACAGCAGAGAGAATCTATGGGGTATTGTCAAGAGGAAGATGAGAGACACCAGACCTAACAATGCACATAAGCTGAATGCTGCTATCAAAGCCACCTGGGCTTCCATAACACCTCAGCAGTGTCACAGGCTGATCACCTCCACACCAAGCCGCAGTGATGCAGTAACTGATGCCAAATGAGTCCTGACCAAGTATTGAGTGCATTTACTGAACATACATTTCAGTAGGCCAACATTTCTGATTTTTAAATCATTTTTTCAAGCTGGTGTTATAAAGTATTCTAATTTGATTTTTGAATTTTCATTGGCTGTAAGCCATAATCATCAACATAAATAGAAATAAACACTTGAAATAGATCACTCTGTATATAATAACTGTATCTAATAAATGAGTTTCACTTTTTGGATTGAAGAACTGAAATAAATTAACTTTTTGTTGATATTCTAATTTTGTGAGATGCAAATGTATATTGTAATGCTATATAATTGATGCCTCAGAAGTGATTAAACAAAATGCCACCAGCTATAACAGCAGCAAATTAGGGAAAATAAACTTGTGCTTAAGGAGAAACCAGTGATTTATTGAAAATTTAGTCACTTACATTACTGACTTTAGTTATACCACTGGGCTTTATGTACCATTTATTGATTTTTATCATAGATTGATACTGCTGGCTAGTGTCTCAGCATGATATATCAATGCATGTGGTATTTACCTAAGACCCTTCAGTGTTTTTATATTATATACTTCTAAATGCATGTTAATTAAAGAAATCAAACTTCCTCAGGTTTAGTAACCTGGGGCAATCATTTATATACTATACACACACTAAATATGTTTTCTTTACAGTTAACATGAGCGGCAATGAATAGTAAACTAATTTCTCTATAACCTAATTTTAAAATATTACATTATGCAGCAATATGTACATAACGATACTATTATTTCATAATTAGATGAGATATAAAGTATTACATAAGCCCAAGCCTTAGACATTACAAACAGTGAGAATTATCAGCTACATTAGAAGGAGGTCTTAAGATAGAAAACATTGTGTTGTAAAATAAAGGACCGGGCTTCAAGTAGAAATTCACAATTTAGCTGATCTAAAAGGACTCTACGTCACATGTCACTAAGACAATGTTGCTTTCAAGTTGGACCCCATCCAACCTTAAAGAGCATGTCCCCTGTATCCTTTACAAACACTGGAAGTGTTTCCACTAAATGTTTTAGGAAAAAATCAACTAATTTAAACATTGATCCAAAAAAGTTATTTAGGCCCAAAACAATAGGCTGGATTTTCTGTTTATCTGTCTTCTTTTTGCAATTTGTCATAAGACACAGTGGTTATTGCCAGTCACGTAATTCGCCACATTACCCAATCACTTGCTCATTGCTCATATTAATATCTTCTTGCAGACATAATGCCATGCGTGTACTATAATGCAATCATATGATTAGTGTTGCACTGTCTGATGATACATTTCTATAGAGTGTTTTTAGTCACATTATATCCTTAATTAATGATTGTTAGCATTATTGAAATCATAAGACTGTGTTCATGTCACGATTGGATCATGAGACAAGCACCGCAAAAACCCAGTGATCTATCTGCATAAACCCCTCCTATTCATTTTATGTCCATGACCACATGATAATGTACATCATGATAGCCATCATGTAATTGATGTTTTTTGTTATCTGACTACGCATGATTTCGTGAACATCCTCTGCTCACATTTTTATTGTGCAGGTGCTGGCGTTCAACATATCTCAGATCCTTAACAACATGTGCCTGTTAAACTTTCAGGTTTATATGATTACAAGTAGAATATTCGTGGCTTCGCTCACCGAGAATATGTTAAATTGTTGGTTATGGTAGCTAAAGTAACATTTACAGCTGTCGTACCAAAGTATGTCATCTGGAAAGATGAATTGTATCTACTAATATTTTGCAGAAAATGAAATGCTTTGACTCGGGAGTTGTTCCTGACATATATGAAAGTAGTGGTTCAAGAGGTAGATCTAAAGGTGGCAAACTGACTTTGCCATTTGAGTAGCACATACCAGGAGATTCCAAGTTAAACTTCTTTGCTCAACAATGTTTGCATATTATGTCCATTTTGCCAATTTTTACTTTCTGATGTGAGCTATAGTCTTGAATTGGGTTGTAGTGAAATGCTTCCAAACTCAAATCAGCCTGCCTACATCTTTGCATATGTTGCATATGTCGTATGCGGTCATTTTCACAACATTCATCTTTTTGTTCAGATGTTTCCATATTCCTTGCTTCAGCCTGACTTATCTGATTCTTGTGAACACAACATTCCTGTTGCTCTGATGTCTCAGCTACCTTACATTTAACCTGTCTCATCTGTTTCTATTCAAGTCATGAGTCACGTTGTTCACTTGTCTCAGGTCTTTGACACAATTTTGCTTTATTAGCTTTTGGATGAACTTGCCCAATAGAAGGTCGTTCTTTGGCCGGCAGTTTAAAAAGCAGTCCTTAGTATTATGACCCTTTAGTATTCATCTGACATTGATAAGAGATGTAATAGGATGGAATAGTAAATACGGAGCAGCCTTCACACAGTATTACTATGACCTGAAGGAGTTCACATCTCAGTAATGAAAACCGCCTCACAGGCAGATTTGTCTATTTGCCCATAGCAACCAATCAGAGCTCAGCTTACACCTTACCTCAGCAGCTTCAGTGATGAAAGCTCCCTGTATAGTAAGCAATAATGACAATCTTACTATGAGGCCTTTTTCACCTGACCGATATTGCTGCTCAGTAATGTTCATCCGTGTGCGTAGGGTGCATCCTTCTGAGTGTGTTTGCATGCATGTGTGGTCCTTGCGTGTGTGTGTGTGGTGTGCATGTAGTATTTATGGTGTGGTGTGGTATTTGTGTTGTGTGTCTAGAGTGGTCTGGTGTTTGTGTGGTGTGTTGAGGCATTTGTGTGGTGTTGTGCTTGTGGGTTGGTGTATGTGTGCTGTCTGTGTGATGTTTGTGTGATGTTTATGAAATGTTTGTGTTTTGTGTGGTGGTGTGGCCCCTTTAGCAGCGACTCTTTGACGCATCACTATAATCCATCCCTGTCAGTTACAACTGTTGTTTTCCCCTTAGCACTTTTACTTTCACCTTCACATTTCTCCATTATATGTATATGGCCTAAATTCGGGGGCCTCAATCTCATGACAGGGGGACATTAGCGAGATTTAACATGCACAGTATTCTGCTACTATGGGTGGAGAGGAAGCATGCCAAATTTCTCCCAAATCTGGTGATAACTGTGGAGTTGTATAGAGCGGGCTACTACAGATTTCACATTTCCCCATTATATGTATAGGGCCTAACTTCGGGGGCCCCAATCTCATGAAGGGGGAGACGCTAGCGAGATATAACGTGCACAGTACTCTGCTCCTGTGGGTGGAGTGGGGGCTTGCCAAATTTCACCCAAATCGAGTGAGAACTGTGGATTTGTATAGAGTGGGCTACTAGAGATTTGAGTTTTATATATATAGATGTGTTACCAGATCTGTGTTTAAATTTGTTGCTTTACATTTAAATTGCTGTCCCAAACATTTATTTCATACTCTAGATAAAGCCTCAGCGAAACAAGTGTCGGGTGTGTTTCTTGTGAGTGGGTAAATGTATTTGATGTAATATGGCTTTTCATTCACTATTTATGCTTACCTTTTGACTGCTAAGCTATTCAC
The DNA here is from genome assembly GCF_039654945.1 of Dendrobates tinctorius. Lineage (NCBI taxonomy): Eukaryota > Metazoa > Chordata > Amphibia > Anura > Dendrobatidae > Dendrobates > Dendrobates tinctorius. The sequence goes on along the minus strand of NW_027361699.1, from coordinate 2,432,195 downwards.
CACTTATAATAAAATCTGACTATAAGTATAGTTTATATTCATTATAATTAGTGATGAGCGAGTATACTCGTTACTTGAGATTTCCCCAGCATGTTTGGGTGATCGAGTATTTGGATGTGCTCGGAGATTTCGTTTCTGTCTCTAAAGCTGCATGATTTGCGGCTGCTAGCCAGCCTGAATACATGTGGTGATTGCCTGTTTGTTAGGAAATCCCCACATGTATTCAGGCTGTCTAGCAGCCGCAAATCATGCAGCTTCGGAGACAGAAACTAAATCTCCGAACACATCCAAATACTTGGAGATCACCCAAGCATGCTTTGGAAATCTTGAGTAACGAGTATACTCGTTTATCACTAATTATAATGTGTCTTTCCGCATATTACTATGCATTATCTGATATTCTATGTGTCCTAACACAGCATATAATTTGACTTAGAGACAACACTCCTGAATACAGCAATTTAAAACTAATTTCTGGTTATTGGACAATAATTTCTTTATATTCCTGCACAACTTTCTCCATGATATGAAGCAGAATATGATCTGGCCATCACATGCAGGTTCTCATACTATACTGCACCAATCTGTGTTGAGCAAAAGGAAAAATAGAGAACTGTGCAGGTATAAAAAAAACCTCACAGTTCTCTCAATGATCAGAAAGTACTCATCATCAAAAAATTAATCAAGGGAATCTAGCGCTAGTGCAGAGTTTGTCATTGTTCTTGCAATAAAACTCTAAGTCTTAGAGCCAAAAAATACATTCATTTGCTTTTTTTTCCTGCTGATGAGAAGTCTTCTATTCCATCTCATGGTGGTCTTTTTAGTTGGTAAATTTTGCAGTATTTAACATAAAATGCATAAAATGTTATAGAGTATGAGAAATAAAACTTGGCACTCAACTTAATAAGATGAATAGAGAAATTTTTAATGTACAGTCAGTGGTATAAATTTCACAGATGTTTCGGTCTCATTCAACCCTCATCAGTGTACTGACAGAAAGAACAAAAAAGGTACATCACAAAACAGTAAGGAGATCAGAAATTAAATTCACACATTCATATGTGGAATCATAAAGATGCTAGTTTAAGATAAAAGAAAAAAATAGCGCAATAAAATGGCAGAAAAATGAGCGAAAATGGGTATTCAGATTCAACCTACTCGACTGTCGCTATAGATGAAAATATGATGGGGACATAAAGTCTCCGTATTTCAATAGAGCCTACAAATAATTAAGTGGATTCATGTGAGTGGTGGCCCCTAGTGGATATGAGAAGGTGAAAATAGACCAGGCATCTACTTAATTTCTCAGTTTCTGTGCATTAAAACACTGTGAAGCATTCCTGTTGAATAGATATAGGCTATTTGAGAAAAAGATAGTGACGTGGTCTTGTTACAAAAAGGGGTGCCATATAAATAAAGCTGCCATACCAGTTTTAGTGACGAGAGCGCTATCCATGTGCAAGTATTTCTTATATGGGACCTTAAAGAATCGCATTAAGGGTATATCTGAGCAGCATCGACGTGATACAGAAAATAGGAAACGCATCAACTTCCAGAGAGATATAGAAGATTATGAACTAAATTGGATCTATCATTGGCATGAGAGTTTCAGCAGAAGAAGAGATACTACAAAGACTTCCTATAGATCATCAACAAAAGTATCAACCTCTGGGTCGGACACAGAACCTTGGTTCGTCTCCTCAAGAACCGGGTATTACTCTGCACCTGGACATTTTTAGGACCAAGGAGAGGTCACGGAAGAAGGGAATTCGGAGAGGGAAGCGAACAAAGAAATCTAGACACTATTTGAGAAACACGCTAGCAGGTGTTCACCCTCAGATAACACCTTTGAGACAAATCAACTCACTGCTGCCAGTTTAGGCCTACGTAACAAGAGCACCTTCAGACCCCCACAGAATTCTCATCCATTGGAAACCTTTATAGGTTTCATTAACCAATCATTTCAAAAACTGAGGAGGGATATTGAATTGGGTAAATTACATTTCCCACCCAATCTATCCTCACCTGAGAGACAAGCTTTTGACAAATTAAAAAATGATAAAGATCTTATCATAAAACAAGAGGACAAGGGGGAGGTGCCATAGAGGTGATGGATTGGGTTGATTATCTGAAGGAGATATATAAACAATTAAACAATGAAGGTGTATACCAGAAATTGCAGGGGGACCCAATGAGCCATACTAGAAATCTCATCTCTAATGTTCTTTCCAGATTCCTCGCACTAGGAATTTTGGACCCTAAAACTTGTGAATTTTTGACTAAACAACATCCGATTACACCAGTGCTTTATGTTTTACCAAAAATTCACAAAGACTTACAACATCCACTAGGCCATCCCATTGTTGTCTCTATGAAGTCCTTACCTTCTCCATTATCAATTTTTCTAGAATAAATTCTTACTCCTCTAACACAGAAAGCAGCTTTCTTCATTCTAGATACAGGTGACTTCCTTCAGACCATTCATACTTTGGGCCCAGTACCAATAGAGGCTATTTTAGTTTCATTCGATGTAAAGGACCTTTACACTTCCATTCCACATTCAACAGGCATAGATTGTGTACGTCAACTTCTCTTATCCTCCAATATGGACTCCAACCAGATTGACCTATGCTTACTAAGAATTTTTTCATGTTTCAGGACTAGTGTTGAGCATTCCGATACCGCAAGTATCGGGTATCGGCCGATACTTGCTGTATCGGAATTCCGATACCGACTTCCGATATTTTTTCAATATCGGAATTCGGCATCGGAATCGGAAGTTCAGTTGATTGACGGCCTGACGTCATCATGATGCGCGGTGTGTGCGCATCATGATGCGCCGTCATTTCGGGCCTTCCGGGGGTCTCTGCCGGCCTGCCGGGGGGCTGTGCCGGCCTGCCGGGGGGCTGTGTGGACTGCCCGGGGTCTCTGCCGGCCTGCCGGGGGGCTGTGCCGGCCTGCCGGGGGGCTGTGCACCCTGTGGGGGTCTGTACCGGCCTGCCGGGGGGCTGTGCCGGCCTGCCGGGGGGCTGTGCTGATGTCCGGGGGTCTGTGCAAGCATCGTCCGATGGGACTACAAGTCCCATCGGGCGATGCCTGCTACCATGACAGTGATTGACACATTAGCCAATGATGGGACAGTAGTAGTCCCATCATCCGGCTAATGTGTTAAATGTTAAAAAAAAAAAAAAAAAAAAAAATACTACATACATACTACATGCTACATACATACTACATATATACTACATACATACTACATACATGCTACATACATACTACATGCATGCTACATACATACTACATATATACTACATACATACTACATACATACTGCATGCTACATACATACTACATACATACTACATACATACTACATGCATGCTACATATATACTACATGCTACATACATACCACATACATACTACATGCATGCTACATATATACTACATGCATGCTACATACATACTACATATATACTACATGCATGCTACATACATACTACATGCTACATGCATGCTACATACATACTACATACATGCTACATATATACTACATACATACTACATATATACTACATGCATGCTACATATATACTACATACATACTACATATATACTACATGCATGCTACATATATACTACATACATACTACATATATACTACATACATGCTACATACATACTACATACATACTACATATATACTACATGCATGCTACATATATACTACATGCTACATACATACCACATACATACTACATGCATGCTACATATATACTACATGCATGCTACATACATACTACATATATACTACATGCATGCTACATACATACTACATGCTACATGCATGCTACATACATACTACATACATACTACATGCTACATACATACCACATATATACTACATACATACAATACATTCATACAATACATACATAGACATACAGTACATATAACATAGAGTAACATACTTACCAATACTTGTCACATTGTTCCCCGAAGCCATTGTCTTTCCGGAATAAATATTAACATAACAAACCACAAAAATACTCACCCACGATCCGAAGCAGTCCACGAGTGTGTCCCACGACGATCTTGGGTAGAGAACTGCAGCATCAGATGATGCTGCCGTTCTCTACGGGCTGCAGGAATCCAATGACGGAAGGTAGGTATCCTTCCGCACTGTATTCCTCCGCCACTTAAAAAAAAAAAGTCCCTAGTCTCACTTTATGCCATTGCTGTGTGGGAAATTCCCACACAGCAATGGCATAAAGTGAGACTAGGGACTTTTTTTTTTTTTAAGTGGCGGAGGAATACAGTGCGGAAGGATACCTACCTTCCGTCATTGGATTCCTGCAGCCCGTAGAGAACGGCAGCATCAGCTGATGCTGCAGTTCTCTACCCAAGATCGTCGTGGGACACACTCGTGGACTGCTTCGGATCGTGGGTGAGTATTTTTGTGGTTTGTTATGTTAATATTTATTCCGTAGACGACAATGGCTTCGGGGAACAATGTGACAAGTATTGGTAAGTATGTTACTCTATGTTATATGTACTGTATGTCTATGTATGTATTGTATGAATGTATTGTATGTATGTAGTATATATGTGGTATGTATGTAGCATGTAGTATGTATGTATGTAGCATGCATGTAGCATGTAGTATGTATGTAGCATGCATGTAGTATATATGTAGTATGTATGTAGCATGCATGTAGTATATATGTAGCATGTATGTAGTATGTATGTGGTATGTATGTAGCATGTAGTATATATGTAGCATGCATGTAGTATATATGTAGTATGTATGTAGCATGTATGTAGTATATATGTAGTATGTATGTAGTATATATGTAGCATGCATGTAGTATATATGTAGTATGTATGTAGTATATATGTAGCATGCATGTAGTATATATGTAGTATGTATGTAGTATATATGTAGCATGTATGTAGTATGTATGTAGCATGCATGTAGCATGTAGTATGTATGTAGCATGCATGTAGTATATATGTAGTATGTATGTAGCATGCATGTAGTATATATGTAGCATGCATGTAGTATGTATGTGGTATGTATGTAGTATATATGTAGTATGCATGTAGTATATATGTAGCATGTATGTAGTATGTATGTAGCATGCATGTAGCATGTAGTATGTATGTAGCATGCATGTAGTATATATGTAGTATGTATGTAGCATGCATGTAGTATATATGTAGCATGCATGTAGTATATATGTAGTATGTATGTAGTATATATGTAGCATGTATGTAGTATGTATGTAGCATGCATGTAGCATGTAGTATGTATGTAGCATGCATGTAGTATATATGTAGTATGTATGTAGCATGCATGTAGTATATATGTAGCATGCATGTAGTATATATGTAGTATGTATGTAGTATATATGTAGCATGTATGTAGTATGTAGCATGCATGTAGCATGTAGTATGTATGTAGCATGCATGTAGTATATATGTAGTATGTATGTAGCATGCATGTAGTATATATGTAGTATGTATGTAGCATGCATGTAGTATATATGTAGCATGCATGTAGTATATATGTAGTATGTATGTTGCATGTAGTATGAATGTAGCATGTATGTAGTATGTAGTATGAATGTAGCATGTATGTAGTATGTAGTATGAATGTAGCATGTAATTTTTTTTTTTTTTTTTTTTTTTACATTTAACACATTAGCCGGATGATGGGACTACTACTGTCCCATCATTGGCTAATGTGTCAATCACTGTCATGGTAGCAGGCATCGCCCGATGGGACTTGTAGTCCCATCGGACGATGCCTGCACAGACCCCCGGAGCCTGCACAGACCACCGGCAGGCCGGCACAGCCCCCCGGCAGGCCGGCACAGCCCCCCGGCAGGCCGGCACAGCCCCCCGGCAGGCCGGCACAGCCCCCCGGAGCCTGCACAGACCACCGGCAGGCCGGCACAGACCACCGGAGCCTGCACAGACCCCCTGGCAGGCCGGCACAGCCCCCCGAAAGGCCCGTACAGACCCCAGAGAGGCTGTACAAGGGCAGGAAAGGGTTTTTCTTATTCCGATACCGGAAGTCCCATAGACTTGAATGGGACTTCCGGTATCGGAATCGGCGATACCGATACTTTTTTTAAAGATCGGCCGATACCATCCGATACGATACTTTGAAGTATCGGATGGTATCGCTCAACTCTATTCAGGACACTTTTTATTTACAAACACAGAGCACAGCCATGGGATCCAAGATCCAATTTGAGACACAATGCATCTATTCCAATGAACTCTTCAAAAACCACATTTTGGATTGGAAGAGTTTCATAGATGACATTTTTTGCATCTGGAATGGTATGATTGAAACGTTGGATACCTTTTTTCATGATTTAAATTGTCTTTGGCCCGGTCTGAAATTCACCATGACTAGAGATACCACACAGGTAAATTTTCTGGATACACTGGTAATTAAGAACCCAGATGGAACTTTAACCACTGACCTCTATGTTAAGACAACAGACCGCAATAGTTTATTACACTTTAACAGCTTCCATCCACTGTTGGTCAAAAAGCCGATACCAAAATCCCAATTCCAACGGGTTCACAGAATTGTCCACAGTACGGTCACACATCCAGGAAGGATTAGTGAAATGCAACAAAAATTTGAGGAATGAGGTTACCCCCCACAGTTGTTACAGGAGTCCATGAATCCCTCCAACACCATAAAAACTAAAAACAACAACCGTATTCTGTTTGTACACACATTCCATCCCCTGGTATTTCTCATTCATAGATTCAAAAGGAGACATTGGAACGTCCTTAAAACAGCATACCCTGAGGTCATTGAATTTAAAAATCCCTTCTTACCCTGCTTCAAAAGCCCACCAACAAAGACTCATTGGTTAAAGCCGATGTGGGCACAACATGTCCCAAATCCACACAGAGATTTCTCCAAAATTCCAAGACAGGCACATTTCCATGCCTGCATTGTCACCAATGCAACAGTGTATTAAAGGGTAACCATCTATATCATCCACACACAGGGCGCAAATATCCAATCAGGGATTAATTTACATGTGACACCTCTTATGTGGTACACTCCATCAAATGCCCATGTGGTATATTGTATATGGTAGAGACGACACAAGCCATAAGAGATCGAATCTCTAAACATAAATCTACCATTAGATGTAAGAATCTTCTATTACCCCTCCCACAACATTTTCATTGAGTAGGACACAATGTCTCCCAATTGCGTTTCCAAATAATCGAGCAAGTTACACCACCTAGGAGGGAGGGGATTGTGTACGCCTCTTAAAACAAAGGGAGGCGTTTTGGATACATGAATTACAAACCCTTACTCCAAAGGATTTAAATAGAGAATACGACCTATTATCTTTCATCTGATAGGTGGACTATGTCGTTGTCTGTTCATAAGGTGTACTTGGTATTGTTAAGTCATATACTTTATTAATCCAATTTGTTCTGTTTCTCTCCAAGAAACCCTGCATTTGTATTAATCTACAATATGTCTTCTCCTCATTTCATAGCCGCCCCTACTAAATGATATCTGCTGTTCTACCAAACCCTGACTGTGCTATGATTTGACAAAGAGCTGCCATTCTTTATTTATTTTTTATTTATTTTACTTGTGGATCCGATCATGAGTATTCTATAACATGTAAAATTGTCATATTATTTATAAGAAAGTAAATTGAAATTCAAGCAAAGTTGTTTAGACTTTAACATGTTTAATATTGTGTGCTGTATTCTTATGATGTTAAAATTAAATGCAAAAGTTAAATTTCAAAATCATTGTGAACCATAAATTCATTTTTTAAAATGTATGATACGAAACCTTTTTAATGTTATTTTAAGATCTACATCACCTGCAGCAGTAAAGGTATTGCGGATATTGCAAACTTGATATTGCAGACAGCTGCAAACTTGATGTTTCGAAGATCCTGTAGTTAACGTTCTTGCAAACAAACCCTGGAAGTGATCGTGCCAGCTCTAAAGCAAGTAGAAAAGGTTAAAGCTTTGTTTCAAGGGCAGTAGTCAATATAGGTTAGTTATCCAGAATGTGCAAAATGGGACATTCTGTTTGTGTAGCAGAAAGCACTGATAAAGTACACCAGCTGCTCTCGCTGTTCTTCCTCAGCCTGTTTTCATGTCTAATATAAAAGCGGAATTACAATTCCTAGTGCATACGTAACAGATGCTGCTGAAGAATATGAAAGAGACAGCCACATAATTCTTGTGCAAAAAAAAAATATATATATATATATATAAATAAAGTTGAAGATCACCTTGTCCTTTAAGCATTGGAAAACATGCTAAAACTTGAATCGTTTATGTATCTAACCAAAAAAGGAACATAAGTGCATTGTTTTCCATGCTGTCAGAACTGATGTTTCCCATTGTTTAGCAACTTTAAAGCTTGGAGGCCAATTTAAGAATATTTAGTAACAGAAGACCCAGGTATAGAAACAAAAATTCACACACAACAGATGGGTTGTTTGACATCAACAGTGGCTCTAAAAGTGCTCTCATTTTATGCAACAATACCACAAGGGAGAACATATTTAATTTGCTAATGGCTATACTTGTAGAAAAATTAAATATTGGTTCTAGATGAACAAGAGATTTGCATCCTCCAGTCTTAAAATATTCAGAACTTCTCACCCATGACCAAATATTAACACAGGGTATTTGTGTAAACCATGCTCTGATGTTACTACTGTGTAATGGAGAACCACCAAGCCATCGACTAAACATCACCTTAGGCATTGTATTTGTCATCTTCATTATAGTAGCTAAACTCACAGAGCTTTGCTTGCTACTTTGTGCACATTCTTTATAAATTCAATGTAAAAACAAAGTACAGAATATAAAGAATATATTATCTAGAAAAAAACAGTACCGTGCAAAAGTTTTCGGCAGGTGTGGAAAAAATGCTGCATGTTTGTCTTTATCATTAAACAAAAGGCAAAATGAATGGACAAAAGAGAAACATCATCATGTCAATAATTGGAATGATCATCCTTTGCCTCCAAAACAGCATACATTCTTCTAGGTACACTTGCAAACAGTTTTTGTCGGAATCGATGATGTTAAAATTAGGGATGTGTGGGTCATAACATTAATTCCAGAAGTGCTTGCTGTTCTTTATGCAAAAATTGAATATTAATGACATTGACTGTATGTTTTGGGTCACTGTCCTGCTGCTAAATAAATTTACAATATATCAAATGACTCCCTGATGGTGTTACATGATAGATAAGAATCTGCCTATCTTTCTCAGCATTGAGGACATTACTATGCCTAACCAAATTACCAACTCCATTTGCCAAAATGCAGCTTGTGGTGAGCTGGCAAAGAACCTTCATCATACTTCACTGCTGCCTGTAGGCACTTATTATTGTACTCTATGGTATTTAGACAACAAAATGCATCCTGCTACAACCAAATATTTCACATTTTGACTCTTCAGTCAACCTGCTTTTATGTTTCTGCACCCTAGATCTTATGGTTTTGTTCATAGTTGAGTCTCTTGACATTAGCCACAATTCTTCCATGAATTCCATGAAGACATCTTCTAGACAGACTTCTCCAAATAGTAGATTGATGTAGTTGGGTCCCAAAGGTTTCTGCCAGCTCTTTGCTGATGACAATGATGAACATCTTTTGATTTCAAAGGGAAGTAAGCATGATGTGTCTTTCATCTGGACACTTGAATATCCATAAACATATAATTTTATTAACATCACAAAAAACACTCAAGGGTTAAAAACAATTAAAACCAACAATCCGTGCCCATGTCTACAATCTGATGAACACTTCTCAATAGTTTGCACATAGAAGTCAAGTTTATGGTATTCTTCAATTGAGAAGTGTTCATCAGATTGTGTATGTGTATACATGTATAGTTTGCACATAGAGTATAGTTCACAGCTGTCCCCTAGTGGACATGGGCACGGATTGTTGGTTTTACCGTATGTTTCGGACCAAAAGATGCACTTTCTTCCCCCCAAAATCAGGAGGAAAATGGGGGGTGAGTCTTATAGTCGCAATATACCTGTTTGATGCGGTGAATTGAGACCTCCGGAGGTGAAGTGGGTCTTCCGCAGTGGAGCAGGAGTGGTAGCCACCGGCGGGGTAGCGCTAGCAGCCGGCGGTGAAATGGGTCCTCTGGCGGTGGAGCTGTAGCCACCAGCGGGGTAGCGGTAGCCACCGGCGGTGAAATGGGAGCTCTGGTGAGAGCCGCTGGCAGGGAGTGGGGCCTAAGAGGTGGAGATGGGAGCCGCTGGCGGGGGAGCGGGAGCCACCAGCGGTGAGGCGGGGGCTCCGGCAGTGGAGGAGGAGCCGCCGGCGGTGGAGGAGAAGCCACCGGCAGTGGTGCGGAAGCCACCAGCATTGAAGCGGGGCCTCCGGCGGTGGCATGGGGGGCTCCGGCGGTGGCATGGGAGCTGCCAGCGGTAAGGCAGCACTGCGTGAGCCGCTGGAGGCTAAGTGAAGGAAGTCTGCAGCCACACGCTAGACAGGAAGTAGGGGGTTCTCCAAGCCGGTCACATGCTGCAGTGACATCATACAGACTACAGAGGCCGGGTTAGTCTCTGTAGTACTGTCAGTGTCACAGCGGCTTGTGATCTGGATGGGAGAACGTTACTTCCTGTCTAGCATTTGGACTACAGTAAAAAAAAGTAAAAAAAAATAAAGCACTATCACTTCTGTGGTGAATTATAACTCCCACATGCTGCAGGAGCTGCAGGACATGTTGGGAGTTATAGTTCTCCCAAGCAAATGAAATAACACATTTGGCACCTTATGGCTCATACTCACTTGCGAGAGACTTGCACTATTCTTGTGCGAGTCTCTCTCATGAAAACCTGGGATTGCCGCCGGCACTGGCGGCAGTCCTCGGTTTTCATGTGAGAGACTCGTACGAGAATCATGTGAGTCTCTCGCAAGTGAGTATGAGCCCTTATAGGTGACATACGGTATCTTCTGAAACAGGCTGTCCACGGTCACATACTGGCAGCACTTTGGACGCAGAACATGCCCACTCTGTCCAAAGCTCTGCCCCCTTTTGTACACGCTGTGATTCCACATGTGTTCATTGAACACATGCGGAATCACCGCATCCTATACATTGGGTGGTGTGTCTCCGCAAGATACAGTACCGTAAATACGGTAGACATCCTGCAGTCTATAAAGATGAGCCGCATGTCTGGTTATGCAGGGAAGCCGGAGGTGTCCCTGTACGCATAGTGGAGATGAGATTTCATAAAATCCCCTCCACTATGCTGTAACATCTGGACGCTGCAGGTTGGATGCTGCGGATTTACTGTACTGACCGTGGAAACATACTGTACCCTAAGTGTAGCAATAAGCTGTATGAGTTTAACCACTTTTTTTTCTCTGAAATGCCACAGCAAAATAGAGTGGTTAAATCCATACAACCCATTGTTACGCTAATACGGTACACACTGCTTATGCATTGGACAGCCCGTACTTTAAAAGCCACCTGGAGACTAGTCAGACACGTGGGTCCCCGGCGGCTTCTCTCCATCCGCTCCCATTAAGTGACAATTTTCTTTCTGCTTGCATGTACAGGAAGAGACCTGTCAGTGATGGGCAGCAGGAGGGGAAAAGCCAAAGTACAATACAGTGTGTTTTTCTCTGAAACACTGTAGTACGGTATTTCAGAGTGAAGCATACCATACCAGCCAGTGTCTGATACATGCTGTCCAAGGATTACGGTAGCATGTATCAGCTGTCAGGTTCCCTTTTAGGCCGGGATCACACTACTGTTTGTGATGCGAGAAACTTGCACGAGTCTCTCACATCAGCACTCAGCACTGCCACTGGCACTCAGACCGGAGCTGCGGCTGCATGTATGGTATTTCTATGCAGTCGCAGCTCTGGTCCTGAGAGCTGGCGGCAGTGCCAGGTGTTGATGCAAGAGTTTCTCACATCACACAAGGTGGTGTGATCTCAGTCTTAGTGTTTTTACGGTACCATACTTCGGCATTGGGAGGTGAGCAGCATTCATACGTGGATAGATGCATGATTTGGTTCACTTTGACGGTAGGAGGTCAGCACTACTCACTTCCCAATCCAGAAGCAAACGGTGCCAGACTCATCAAAAAATACAAGATTTCACCAATCTGCACACATTTTTTCATCATGCCACATAAAGTGGTTGAAAAAGTACGGTACCGTATGACAAATTGGTACCAATGAAAACTCCAGCTTGTTTCATTAAAAATAACTCTCCCACGTACGGTAAACAGAAAAATTATGGTACCGCAGAGTTTGTGGTTACAGTACGGTAATTACAGTACCGACCGGTATTACTGTAATTTTATTATGCATTGTCTACGGTACCGTATATTGGACTTTCCTATTCCACAGTACTTTACAGACATTATCATCACTGTCCCCATTGGGGCTCACAATATCTCTATCTGTATGTGTTTGGAGTGTGGGAGGAAAGCGGTGAACCCGGAGGACACCCACACAAACACTGGGAGAACATACAAACTCCTTGCAGATGTTCTCCTTGGTGGGGTGTTGTTCCATACAACAGTGTAGCACAGCCTGTGGCCCTCCAGCAGCAGATCCCTCACCATAACAGTGTCAGCAGCTGGACAAAGTACCATACTGATATCTTAATTTTGTATTTACTTGCAGAAAGATACCGTACTATCGTGTACCATACTCTCCTGGAAAGATGTCAAAGCAGAAAAGGATTTCATACAAAATCCCTTTTAAATTGTAGGTAGTGAAGTACGCCAAAGAACATGGCAACAGAGCAGCCGAGAGACACTTCGGGCCATCTCCAACTGAAAAAATGATACGGGAATGGAGGAAAGAGGAGGAACAGCTGCAAAAAACGGACAAAGACAAAAAATGTCTTCGTGGGCATGCTGCAGATTGGCCACATTTAGAAGTGGATGTGAAAGATTGGATCATACGTCACAGGAACAATGGATATTCTGTATCTACAAAAATGATAATTTATGAAGCTAAATGTCTTGCTGCAAAGAAAGGCATTGCAGACTTCACAGGATCACCATCATGGTGCTATAGATTTATGAAGAGATGTGGCTTTGTTATATGCACAAAAACTAGGATTGCACAAGAAATGCCTATACCTATAGAATACGAGAACAAGATTTTGTCTTTTCACAAATTTGTACTGGAAGCAAGCAAGAAAAATAGATATGAAATGACTCAGATTGGAAACATGGATGAAGTCCCGTTTGTCATGATCCAGGACGGGATTTCGCTTTGACCCGTCCTGGTTAGACTAGGGGTTAATTGTGCTGCCTCTCTCTGGCAGCAGGAGGCTATTTAGTGCTCACTGGACCTGGGTCCGGTGTCAGTTATACTCCTGCCCTCGGCTGAGTTAAGTGACCTCTTGTATACGTGTGCCTTGTGCCTGATATCTTGCTTGTTTGTTCGGTTGTGATCTGGTTCTGTCCCTGTTACGAGTTCTGCCTGACCCTCTTGTACTGCGCTACCTCTCGTGTATGACTCTCTGCTTGTGACCCGACTTCTCTCTGCTCGTCCCCTTGGTACCACGTCGCCCTCTTGTGTATGACCTTTGGCTCTGTCTGACTACCCGTCTGTTCGTCCCTCCTGTACCTCGTTCGCCCGTACTGTGTGTGACCTCTGTTTTGCCTGACTCTGAGTTGTTGTATGGTGTCCTGTCCTATCTGAATACAGGACGCTAAGCCCCTCCCCCTTGCAGTCACATGACCATAGGTCCCGTGCACATTATTCAGTTTTAGTGTCCGCAGGTCCTATGCATCTTTACTTTCCAGCACTGACTGGATCCTGACACTATTAGCCTGAAGCACGCCTGGTCACCTCTGCTGCCCTGCTCCACAGGTATCTTTTAGCACTGCTTCTGTTCTCAGGACACGCGCACTGGCTCTATGAGCAAGTGCAGTGCGGTGTCTCTGACACCGTTGACCTTCGATGTTCCATCAAACAAAACTGTCGATGTGGAAGGTGCCAAATATATAGCCGTGAAGTCCTCAGGACATGAGAAAACCCATTATACAGTAGTGTTGTCCTGCTGTGCAGATGGCAACAAACTGCCACCACTGCTGATTTTCAAGAGAAAAACCATGCTAAAAGAGGCAATCCCAAGAGGAGTCATTGTTCATATTCATGAAAAGGGATGGATGGACGAAAATGGCATGAAGATATGGATAGAAAAAGTGTGGTCCAAACATCCTGGAGGGCTTCTGAAAAAACTGCTCTATTAGTGCTTGACCAGTTCAGGGCACACATAACTGAAGCCACAAAAAGGAGATTTAAATAAGAGAAAACCCATCTTGCTGTAATTCCTGGGGGCTTACCAGTCAGTTGCAACCTTTGGACGTTTCCATCAATAAGCCATTTAAAGTTTTCATGAGAGAAGAGTGGAATAAATGGATGGCTGCTGGAAATCATGAACTGACACCAACTGGACAAATGAAGAGGCCCAATATCACACAAGTTTGTGAACGGGTGAAAACCTCATGGCACTCAGTTAAAGATGAAATCATTGTGATGTCCTTCAAAAAATGTGGCATCAGCAATGCCTTAGATGGCTCGAAATATGATATCCTCTATGAACAGAGTGAAGACAGTGATACTAGTGATTCTGAGGAACCAAGCTTCCTAAATGAGGACAGTAGTGATGAGGAGTTCTTGGGGTTCCCTGATGACTGAGGAGTTTCTGTACCAATAATGGTTGTTAATGCTACTGCTGAGTTCTGTTTACATTTGCATTGGTGAAATATTTTGTTATTTATGTTATTAAATATTTTACCCCATTATTTGCTTATGGTCCGGTGCGTCTTATAGTGCAAAAAATATGGACCCTTGAGTGTTTTTTGTGATGTTAATTAAAATTATACGTTTATGGATATTCAAGTGTGCACTGATTATATGTCATGGTCTTTTTTTGCATATGTTCCTCAGGTTTGTTTCCATGCATTTGGTGGCACCTTGCAAATTTTAGTGATCATATTGTTGTGCATCCAGCATCCTTGTTAGTTCCCGTGTCTTTCATCTGCTGAGCTAATCATCCTCAACCCTACTCAATTCTTGGTGTTCTCAATGCTGAGAAATACAGGTAAATAGCACCCGATTATCTCAAAATGCATTTTCCATCAGGATAGTGAAACTTGAAACATTTAGCCAATGTCATTAAAAACTATCTTCAGCATAGAGAAGAACAAGTGTCCTGAAAGTGATGATATTGTCGAAACAGAGCCCTGATCTCATCATCGAGTTTGTGTGAAATTACATGAAGAGACAGAAGTGTTTGTGCAAGCCTACCTCCACAGAATATGTGTGATTAGTTCTCCGAGATGTTTGGAGGAACCCTCCTGCCAAGTTCCTTCATGAACTGTGTGCAAGTTTACTGGAAGAAATGATGCTTTGATGCTGTTGGAAAGTAAAGCATGGTCACACCAAATATTGATCTGAGTGAGATCTCTCTTTTTTTAGTTCACAATGCATTTTGTTAATTGATAAAAAATAATTCATATAAATAAAAATAGAAAAGAAGGAGCAGCACCAGCATAATATCTAAATTTGAACTGGATGGAATTTTGAAAATAATATGGGGTTACTACTGTTGTTAACCAAGTGTTTCTCTCCTTTGATGAAATATAGACAAAATTTGACTTCTTTTCTTCTGGTCTCTATATTATCTTCACATAAGACAAGCAGAATCATATCAGTTTTCAAAGACAAAAAAAGGGGTATTGTTTTATTTTGCTTTAAGAAATGGTAGAAAAAAATAACACACTGTACATCTGTAAATAGTAAGCCTCGTTTACATGTTAATGTATATTAATTAGCCTACGCCTACAAACTTCCTTTTCAATATTTAAGGACAGTTCAAAGGAAATTAGACATAGACTATTGTACTATTACCATAGAGAAGACCATATAATAACAGATGCATAAATAATTACTAGCATAATATGGTTAATGTATATCTAAGTTCTAAAAAGAGATATAGTTTTATTCATTATGACAACCAAACATTAATCTGAATGATAGTCTTCAGAAACTTCTCTAGCATGACAATTGTCTTACATGTAATTTTCAATGTATAAAAGATAGATGTAAGAAATTATCAGCCACCAAAACAAACTTTTTAAACAGCTCATTTCAGTGACTTATTTTACATTTACTATCAACTATAACCTTTATCTAAATTACCTAATGGTACAAAATGAAAGCACTGCACCTTTATTTCTTGATTCCAGCTCATTTAGTTTTCATTTTAAGCTAAGCCATATTAATGTAATACTTAATTGAAAACTCAAGCAGCTGTTTTAAAGAAAGCTCTTACACACATCTTGTGATTTTATCAACTTCACGTGTTGCCTTCTACTTTCTAATTTGCAATTTCCATAATTATATTTCCCCTAACATGCCTTACTAATTTAAAATATTTCAATAAAAGCATAATGGCAAGTAACTACTAACCATTTTATCAATGTAATTTGAAACATAAAAAAAATTGAATTATTTTAATGTTAAAGTCAGAAATGTTACAAAACAAAGTCATTTATGAAAAAAAGAAATATATTTGAAAAAAAGGCAAATGCTAGAAGTTTCTAGCAAGGTTATGAAGGAGGACTAAAGGCTCCATCACACTAAGAGATATCACTAGCAATATCGCTATAACGTCAACGATTTTGTGACGCAGCAGCGATATCGCTAGCGATATCACTATGTGTGATACTTACCTCCGACCGCCTCCCCCGCTGGGCCGTTTCCCATCGTCAGCTTCTGGGCTTCCTGCTGTGGCGACGAGCGACGCGTGGACGCGGGCGGGAGGACGCCTTCATCTCCTCGTCTGACAGATAAGTAGCTACCGCCGACCGCTGCTATGTCGCTGGTGAGATCTGCCTGTTTGGCAGCTCACTAGCGACCACTTAGCGATGCACCAGCGATCCTGACCGGTTCATATCGTTGTCGGGATCACTGGTGCATTGCTAAGTGTGACAGTACCTTAAAGCTACTAACTCTACACCTACAAAAATTTACTTATACAGATAATGTAAATTCCACAACACTAGATTGAAATATTTGTCTGTGAAGGTACAGTAGCATTATGGTGATACTGTATATGTTAACAAGTCATTAACCAACATTTCCCTTTTTATTTTCCAATTGTGCACATGTTAAAATATTTTGTTAAATCACCAACAACCTGTAACACTTGGATGGAATATCAGGTAGAATCACCTGACACCACTTAGTCCTCTTTATAATGTGTGCGAATATGTCCATAAATATTAAAATAATTATAATAATTCCATAAATACCATCTCATACCCATAACCTTAATTTTTTATTTTCTTCTGGAAATGAAAGTCACAATAGCTCACTCAAAAAAATCTCCTGTTTTACCCATTAGGCTAGGTTCATATTGCATTAACCCAGCCCGTTCAACGCATAGCATTGACGGGCAGCGTTAACGGTATAGCATAACGCAATCTCGTTATACTATACCTGCTAGCGCAGATGATTCATCTGTGCTAGCAGTGACGGAGCCTCAGACTCTGCAGCCCGCGTCCGAGGCTCTGTCAATGAATGATGGCACATCGTGAGCGCATGCCGCTTTACGGCATGAGTCACGATGCGCCTGATAATAGGGGTTAATGGCAGCATTAATGGACTATGTTACATCGCGTTATGCCGTGGTCCATCTAATGGACTGCCATAACGCAATGTGACCCGGCCTTAGGCTAGTTTCACACTTGCTTTTTTTTGCAGCGCGTTTTTCCCGCAAAAAAACGCATTGAAAAAACGCATACATAAGCATACAACTGCTGCGTTTTTTTCAAGCATTTTTATGAGCATGCATGAAAAAAACGCAGCGTTTTTATGCGTTTGTATGCATTTTTAGCGCGTTTTTACCGCGTTTGCGTTTTTTTCCAACATTTTTAGGTGGCCCCTCACACTACCCAAACCCTGACTTTACTAACCCTAACCCTGACCCTAACCCTAACCCTAACCCTGACCCTAACCCTAACCCTAACCCTGACCCTAACCCTTAACCAAATCATACTTAACCCTAACCCAAACCCTAAACCCTAACTAACCCTAACCCTAACCCTAACCCTGACCCTAACCCTAACCCTAACCCTGACCCTAACCCTGACCCTAACCCTAACCCTAACCCTAACCCTAACCCTGACCCTAACCCTAACCCTAACCCTGACCCTAACCCTTAACAAAACCATACTTAACCCTAACCCTGACCCTAACCCTAACCCTAACCCTAATCCTGACCCTAACCCTGACCCTAACCCTAACCCTAACCCTAACCCTGACCCTAACCCTTAACCAAACCATACTTAACCCTAATCCTGACCCTAACCCTGACCCTAATCCTTAACAAAACCATACTTAACCCTAACCCTGACCCTAACCCTAACCCTGACCCTAACCCTAACCCTAACCCTGACCCTAACCCTAACCCTAACCCTAACCCTGACCCTAACCCTTAACAAACCCATACTTAACCCTAATCCTGACCCTAACCCTGACCCTAATCCTTAACAAAACCATACTTAACCCTAACCCTGACCCTAACCCTAACCTTGACCCTAACCCTAACCCTGACCCTAACCCTAACCCTAACCCTAACCCTGACCCTAACCCTTAACAAAACCATACTTAACCCTAATCCTGACCCTAACCCTGACCCTAACCCTTAACCAAACCATACTAAACCCTAACCCTGACCCAAAACCCAACCCTAACCCTAACCCTGACCCTAACCCTAACCCTAAACCCCCTTAACTAACCCTAACTCTAACTCAAACCCCTAAATTCCATGGTTAAAAAAAAAAACGCATATGCAAAAAAACGCTTACATGAGCATGCCAGTGCGCACATATGCGCATCCATAGGCTATAATGGCCATTTTTAGCGCAAAACGTGCGCATATGTGCGCTTGCGCTTTTTTGCAGGGCCAAAAAATGCAACATGATGCGTCTGGAAAATCCAATCGCACACCCCAAAAAAACGCAGCGCATGAAAATCGCATACATGCGCTTACAAGCACGCAGGTATGCGCACCCATGTTAAATATAGGGGAAAAAACGCATGCGCAGGTTAGCGTTTTTTTCCAGCGCTAAAAAACGCAAATGTGAAACCAGCCTTAACCAGGTTAAATGCAATATAATATTAATGAACTTTTATCTAGAATATTTAATGATTAGAGATGAGTGAGCATTAAAATGCTCTGATGCTTGTTACTCAAACAGAGCAATTTCTAATACTCATATGCTTGTTTCGAGTGATGAGTATAATGGAAGTCAATGGGAAATTGAAGCATTTTTCTAGCAGACCATACAAGGAGGTATGGGAGGCAGTGAAAATCTTGACAAGGATGGAAAAAGTGCTGAATGGAAGGAGAATAGCATGGGTAAGACCCATGGAAGCATCTGTGACTCCCAAATTGCTGCCGAGAATAATGGTGTCACACTATTACTCCACTTTAAGGACTTACAATAAAACATTGAAAATTACTGAGAAATTGGAGTTTACAGGAAAAAAAGTTAAGAAAAAATATATAATGACTTGTATAAAAGCAAAATTTAAAAGGGATTTAAAAAATAATAATTTAAGTAAACCAAAATTTAAATCTTTATGTAAGAAAGCAAGAGCTTTCAAAAATTTGATGAAAGAGGGACTCAGGTACATTCTGTATTAGACATAAAGGAGGACCTCATGCATATTCTGTTCAAGTTGTCATTTAGTGGTACTCCTAAACTCATAAAGGCTATGCACTAAGTGCAAAACCTGCCAATAATTACAATCAGGGTCATCCATACTGCTTTGAAGGCACCAACATTAGTGCCTCCTTCAAATACTGTGAAAAAAGTTTAGTTGTGGTACTCCTAACTCATAAAGGCTCTACATAAATTGCAAAGCCTGCCAAAATTACAAGCTGGGTCATGTATACATCCATGTAGGCACAAACTGTAATATCTCGCTCAAATATTGTGAGTAAGGCATAATTGTGATATTCCTGCACACAGTACAAAGTCTGCCAAAAAATAAAAAGCATGGGCATCCATACATTATTGAAGCCATCAACTGAAGTATCCCAATTCAATTAGTGTGAACAAAGTATAGTTGTGGTACTCCCACACTCAAAAAAAGTCTGCACTAACTGTTAAACCTGCAAAAGATTACAAGGATGGTCATCCATGCACCCTTGAAGGCACCAAATGTAGTGTTACTAGAGTAACTCATAAAAAAATTAAGAAAGAGTAGTTGTGGAATCTTTACACTCATAATGGAAAAAATTATAAGGAGGGTCATCCAGTCATCCATAGACCATTGAAATGGCTTTGCACAAAGTTCAAGGCCAGGAAAAAAATTGTAAGTGGAGTCATCCAGTCATTCATAGACCCTTGAAGACAACAACTGGCGGACCTCATTTAAATATTGAAGATTATAAACACTTTATATGCTGCTGCCATCTGGTGGTGTGGAAAAGTCAGGGCTAATCCAGACTTTGTTCATTTTTATCAGAGTGAGCCTATCAGCAATTTCTGTTGACAGCCAAAAGTGCCTGTTATGACACCCCCCTTGGCGGCAGTAAAAACTGGTTCAAACAAGAAGCTAGTGGCAGGGACGCACAACATAACCAAGGCATAGAGGAACAGCTCACACCAGATGTCCAGCTTTGAGACCCAATAGTTGAAGGTCGCAGAGGAATTGGGATATATACTGTTTTTTTTGGACAGGTATTGCTTGACCATCTTTAAAATCTTTTCTTTCCTTGTCAAAAATACCTGGTTATCAGGACATGGATGCGGGAAGGTGTCATGACATTGGCCCAAGTCTTTGACAGTCTACCCCTACTCTGCTGCATCTAGTATGTGTCTCCTTTGACTCTCCTCCTTGGTTGGGCAAGGAAGCTTGCTCCCCTTCCCTGAGAAGTAGGTCCAGCAATCCTCAGCATTGGTAGCACATGCATGTGCCATGCCAGGGTGGGACTCGGCCCCAGCCTCCACAATGTTCACCCAGTCTGCTATCAGGGAAATATAGCTTCCCTGGAAACAAACGCTTGTTAATGTGTCAGTCATTAAGTGTCCCATTAACTGCATTGGTAAGGGCATGGGTGATGTTCCTGGACATATGCTAGTGCAAGGCAGGGATGTCACACTGAGAGAAATAGTGGCAGTGGAGGACAGAGTACTGAGGGATGGTTGCTGCCATGAGTCAGTGGAAATGCTCCTTGTCTACAGACCTAAATGGCATCATTTTGACAGCAAGTAGCCTGAAAATGTGCCCGTTTAGCGTTTGGGCCCATGGGTGGGAATTTTCTTTCATTTCAAGGCCTGAAATAGGAACAGCTGAATGCAGTGCTGGGACAATATTTTGGAAGTACCTCCGAGTGTGCAAGGACAGGTGCAGGGTGGTAGGCTTCTGTGCGAGTGTTATGAATGGGATTGGGAAGCACTTAGCAAAGGGGGCAGTGGTGTCACCCGCTGGCACAAATCATGGAACCAGGCACAATGATTTGGGTGCTTAGATGACATGTGCCTGATTATGCTGCAGGTGGCTAGGCTTTTAGTGTTCAGGCCCCTGCTTATCTTAGCATGGCATATGTTTCAAATGACTATTTTTTTGTTTCAGAACTCTATTGACTCTATTGAAAAAAATCCCAGAAGATGGGCAACATCATTTTCTTGATTTTCTTTAATCCCATCAAAAAATGTAGAACCTGGATACATCATCCAGGTTTTTATAATTGTGGCAATGCAAGACGTAGGATGTGAGCACATTCCACCTCAACACACACTTTTTGAATAGTGATAATGCTAAACACTATAAAATACACCAATACATCAATTGCAATTCAAAGTATGTTATTTATTTGATTAGTTGCAAGTTGTAATCTTATTTTTGTGGGATGTACTACGCAAAATTAAAAAATAAGGATTTCAAAAAATATTACTGATGAATCTCCTACCAGCTCTAATCGTACTATGTCCGTTGCCTCCAAACATTTTATTACTTACCATCAGGGAAAACAGCATTGCTTAAACTTGCCGGCATTGAAAGACTGATGACATCTCCAAGAGGTGGGGATATCAGGAAGTCATTGAAGACAAGGGAGGCGTACTGGATTTTTTGCCTTGGAACTTCCTACCCTGCTGGTCTCAATGCTCGCAGGGAAATTATGTATCATTATTACTGTACAACTATTGCTTTATTTCAATCTCTTTATTTTGGTTATCTCTAGTTTCTTTTGCAACAATGTTCGTCGCTTCTGTTTTTTATTGCTATAGCTTATCACGTGATTGTGTTTGCTGTTTTTCATTGGCTGAATTTCATATAAAACTATGTCATTTCTTGTATGTACAGTAGCTTTGAGAAAGAAAACTCCATTGTGTTCGAAACGTGTAGCTGCTACAATTGCCCATGTGAACTGTGTTTTATCAAGACTCCTTTTTATATTTAATACAATACATTTTGGATTCTAATGGAAGCTGTTGCATTCCTGCTTTTTGTAAAAACTTAGTAAATCAGGAAGGGGGCATACACTGTACACAACTGTATATATCACTGTAATGTGACACTAAGCAGTGTGTTAATGTCTATAGATGACTAATTGAAGCCACAAAAAGAGTTGAAAGTTTTCTTATTTTGAGTCGTATATACAACCGCAATGTAACATGTATCATGTTAAGCTGTATGGATGACTAATTGAATCCAGAAAAAAATGTTGAACACTTTTGTAGTTTCATATACCACCATAATGTAGCATTAACCACATTAAACTGTATGGACAACTAAATGAATCCAGAAATAAGTTTAAACTGTTATGTGGAGTTTTATATATCACTGTAATGTAACCATAAGCAGGTTAAACTGTATGCATTACAATATAGTACATTTTTTCACCACCCGCCATAAAAAAAGAATGTGTTCACGTACAGCAGCTATATATATTAACAATGGACTGCAAAGCCTTAAGGCCCCGTCACACACAGCGATCTTGCTAGCGAGATCGCTGCTGAGTCACAATTTTTGTGACGCAACAGCGATCTCACCAGCGAGATCGCTGTGTGTGACACTTATCAGCAACCGGCCCTCCTGCCAGGTATCGCTGATCGTGCTAGAATGGCCTGGACATTTTTTTGATCGTTGGTCTCCCGCTGGCCAGCATGCATCGCTGCGTGTGGCAGGCAGGAGACCATCAATCAGTGAGCTGGAGCTGGTAGCCAAGGTAAACATTGGGTTTATAAGCGCCGCTCGGCGCTTAGAAACCCGCAGTGTACGTTAAATACCAGCGCACTGGTGCAGGGAGCTGGTAACCAAGGTAAACATCGGGTTTCTAAGTGCCGCGCGGTGCTTAGAAACCCGATGTTTACCATAGTTACCAGCTGCCTGCACCAGCACGCTGGTTTCTTAACATACACTGCGGGTAACTAAGCAATGTGCATCGCTTGTTACCTGTGTGTCGCTGTCCTGATCGCTGCTGAGATAATGCCTGTTTGGCAGCTCACCAGCGATCATGTAGTGACACAACAGCGATCCTGACAAGTTCATATCGTTGTCGGAATCGCTGGTGAGTCGCTATGTGTGATGGGGCCCTTAAGCTCTGCTTAGAGGCTGTATACTGCCACTCTCCTTGTTATTGCAACTGTCCCTAGGCTAAATGCAGACTGGATCTGATACAGACAGCAAAGCACAGGATTAGCCCTTAGAAAGACTATTAGTGCGATGTTTCAGCATCAACAGCAGTATCAACACTAGAGGACTCTGATTATTTAAACTGTGCACATACAGGCCTGGATAACTGCGCTCTCCCTTCAATCAGAACAGTCCTGGAGCTATAAAATGGCATCAGAGAGCTGAATGTGATGGCACATGTCCTTTTGCAGGCAGCCAATCACAGTAATGCACTACCAAGATGGCTGCAGCATTACAGTGACTGACAGGCAATCCTAGCTTGTTTATTTGCTGTGTAACAGGCACCAAACAAGCGAGGTGAGGATTTGTGTTTCATATCCGAGCACCAGCAAATGCTTGTTGAGTGCCAAGCATAGACAAGCACTCAGATTAGCTCATCCCTATTAATGATAAATTTGACAAATTTGTGTGCATACCGTTGCGTTGGATCATTTATTTCTCTTGCTGCTGAGCACATTCTGGGTAGGCAAGTTTCCCTGTCCACTTTCTCTACCCCTTCTATCAAGCAATCATCAGTTTCTATGCTATGGTCTGTGATTAATGTGTTCCCCTTATAATGTTAGTACCTTTAGACGCTTTTATTTTTGTCTTGTTCTGTCTTGTGATGTACTTTGTTTATGCCCTTTTTGACTTGACATCTCTAAATAGGGGTAGCTTATTGAGGCAAATAGCACATATTTGTTAGTGAGCCTTGAGGAATGATCTCTCCACATTTTTAGGGGAGCTTTGCAACATGCTAGCAACTATGCTAAATTTTTGTTTATCTCAACTCTGTTATGTTATTTCCCATCCTCCACCAGGATAATGTTGCATGCTCATTTAATTTCATTTAAGCAACAGTATTATTATAAGCTGTAGATGTCATTGTTAACTCTTTTCTTATATGTTAAAAATACAATGAAATATTAAAACAAGTATGAATAATACTTCAATACCAAAAGCAAATTTTATGATAATATTTACTGTGCTAAAATATTCAGAATTATACACCATAAAATACATCATATCCAAGGCAGCTTCAATGAAATTGACCGTTATCTTTCTATGATATCAATTATTGTGACTGCTCACTAGAAGGAACACCTTGTGCTATTAAGAGAATTTACCTGGAGTTTCAGTCACTGCGTAGCTGGAAATTATGCTTTCCCATTCCATGATCACATCTACAGCCAGTTGCATATAGAAAATCAGTTTGCCATAGCTAGGGGTCTTGACCACAGAGTGGGTGTCTCTATTATGTGTATGCTACAATATACTATTTGTAGCAAATGCCCTGTGGCTGTTAACCCATTGCTGCTCTACCTATTTCATCAACACTAGGAAAGGGTAGAGCTGGTTGTGCGGTTCAGTAGACTAAGAATCATTACAGGCTGTAGGCTTGTTGGAACAGGTCAGTCTTCAGGTTCTTTTAGAAGGTTTCCATTGTTAGTGAGAGTCTGATGTGTTGAGGTAGAGAGTTCCAGAGTATGGGGGAAGCATGGGAGAAGTCTTGTATGCGCTTGTGGGAAGAAGAGATAAGGGGGGAGTAGAGGAGGAGATTTTGAGAGGATCGAAGGTTGCGTGCGGGTAGGTAGCGGGAGACCATGTCACAGATTTATGGGAGACAAATGATGAAGAGGTCCTGCGTGACCTCAAAATGCATTGACTTTTAACCTGTTCTAATAAATGTTCTTATACTAAGTATATTCCATCTCAGCATCTTTTATACTTGTGGTAATCTGTTATGAGCTCATTTTCTGCTCCACCAGTTGAGAGTTCCCCTTCCGCAGATTCTAGGGTACTCAAAAGCAGGAAAAAAAGAAAAAAAAAGGCAATTTGGCAACTAAGAGTGGAAATTCAGCACAGCCCAGCCGGACTGGCTGACCACACAAAAAGCTGAAAAGACCAACAAGAGCAAGTGTGAACATTAGCAAAAAACAAACTTATCTTTAGAAGATGGGAACAGAACTGAGTCTTAGACCTGAGAAGCAGACTGAATCACCAGCAACAGGATAGGGCGTCGGCTGTCTTATATCCAGTCTGATACTCCAGAGATCCAATCACTATCTTCCTCACCAGGTGGCAGATCACTACCACTCAAACCAACCTCACCACCTCCCGTCACCACCAGAAGGAGAATGGAAGGGGAACTCTCAACTGGTGGAGCAGAAAATGAGCTCATAACAGTCATCCTTTTGACCGATATCTGTGCAGCATCTGTTACATGCCATTTGTGAGTTGCTATCTAGCAACTCAGCAAGGTGAGTGTATCCCTTCCTTTTCCTGACACCCCATTGTCATTGGATAAGACCCCATTGCTCTTTTTCTTTTCCAAGTTTCTATTCATATTTTGTAAAAAGACAGAGGTTCTTCATGCACTTTAGATGGTTGTTCACCGAAAGATGCTTTGGCCAATTATTTGGCAGACAGGTATCTCAGTCGATATTCACATATATAAGAGTACTTCCTTGGTTATTTGCTATGAAAAAGCTGCCAACTGACACTTTGGCCAGTGGTGTATCTCAAGGATAACAATGTAAACAGCAATCCGAAATGAGACATGCCCATCGACATCTGTCCCAATCATCACTCGGAGAGCACCCCACACACATTTAAACGTCCACTGGCCATGTTGATATTGGCATGTTTAGTTTAAGAGATATGGGGGCATTTAGGAAAAAATGCAATAGTGAGATTGTTTTTTACTTAACATCCACCCCCCAAAAATGGTACATAAAATAGGCTAATAAGTAATACAACTTATTCTGAAGATAACTTTACTTTATTAGAGGAGATAAAATAGCTTAGGTCTAAATCAACTTAGAGTTGAATGTTAGGAAATTTGCATGTCTCATAAATTTAAATTTGTGATTCGATAAGTAGAAATCACAAAAAAACACTTCTTTTTTACATATAGCAGAATGACCTGTTACAGGACCATGCGGGCTTCCATGTAATGCCTTTTGCAGCTAGTATATCGCATGCTATAGCACAGCAAAACAGGAGGGACTATAATTAGCTATAGATTAGCCTTGGCAGGTATGCAGCATTTATTTTATGGTAATTTTGGTTAGTGAGTGGTTGTCAGAGCTCTCAGCTCAGCAATATAGATAAGAAGAAAACTTAAAATATTGGACAAATACTCTAGACATTAATGTGCTGTGCAAATGCAGCAGGGAATAAGATGTTTGTAGTAGTCTGTGAATGATAATTACATTCAGTTGATAGGAAGAGAGAGAGTTGTTAGTTGCAGTAAAAAGACTCAATGTCATTTAACAGTGTCATGATCTAGGTGAGTTCTGTATAGCTGCATTTGATTTTTTTTATTCATAATGCAATATAAAGCGGCAACTAGCCAGCGCATTATTTTTTCCAGAAAAAAAAATGTTTGTCACAGGTGTCTATAATTAGATTTAGTTTTTTGGGCGCATTACGTTCTGTGACGATGGAATAATTTTATGTACCTACCTAGAATTTCTTAACACATCTTTTTGGGAAGGGGGTTGAATCTTTTTGAAAAAATAAAAACATTTTTAATTCTTTACCGACATATGGCATATGCATGTGTCATAAGTCAGCTTCTTTTCTTTGATGCAAGCTAAGAAACTGAATCTACATCTTTTCAGGCATAGGATGTCTGTATTTTTAGCCACCATTTTTCACTTACATCTGCAGGTTCAAGTCCCCTAATGGGACTTTCACATTATTTATTTTTTACTTTTTTAAAAAAAGATGTTTTTAATAATATGGAGAAAATATTAAAAAAAAAGTGAAGTTAGCCCTCTTTTTCCCTGTTAAGTTAAAGAAATAAAAAGAAATAATAAATACATATATGTAGTTTCACTATGCCAGTTAAAGTGGGATCTATCAAAGCATAAAATGAATAAACCTGATAGGCAAATGTTGTAATGGTGAAAAAAACAAAAACTCAGTCAACACAACAACTGAAAAAATGACATAGAGAATAATATTGCCAGATTATTTTTAGCATATTTAGAGCAATGAAAAAAGAAAAAACAAATGCAGTATCGCATTTTTTTCATAATTTCACTATAAGTGGATTTTTTTCCCACTTATCAGTAATAAAATGGGTGAGATGAGGGAGAAAGAGAGAGAGTGAGAGAGAGAAAGAAAGAGAGGGGGATTGGGAGAGAAGCAGTGAGAGAGAGAAAAAGAATGGGCGAAAAAGAGAGAGAGAGATTTTCTAGCTCAAATTCGGATCTTCATAGATTTTTTTCAGATCCAGGTAGATTCAAGCTTGGGTACCCGAACCAAACTTTGGACTAAAGTTAGGTCAAACTTGATGAAACAGAACTTCTACGGTGGCTCAGTGGATAGACAACATCTGCAAGGAGTTTGTGTGGGTTTCCTCTGGGTACTCTGGTTTCCTCCCACATTCCAAAGACATACTGATAGGGAACTTAGATTGTGAGCCCCATTGGGGACAGTGATGATAATGTGTGCAAACTGTATAGCGCTGTGGAATATGTTAGCGCTATATAAAGATTATTATTATTTTTTCCACGGGTCAGCTCATCCTTATTGAGGACCACTAATTTTAATGATGAGATTTATCACATGCTGTTCATATTTCTTTCACTAAGATTTTTAAATCTGACAAAAAATAGTCATAGTTTCACCCCATGGCTTAGTGGTTAGCAATGCAGCATTTCAATCCTGGGTTCAAATCCCACCAAATAAAATATCTCAAGGGAATTTGTATGTTCTATGGCTGTAGAAGCCCCAGCAAGGTGTGAAATGACCATAGTCCAACAGGTCTCACTGTTCATAAATTAACTTTCCTGACACCAGCACTTCCGCAAAAATCGATGTCACCAATTTTATGGATTAAAACCACATCTTGAAAGAAGGATCGGGTGAGTGCTGCTTTTCTTGTTCCTTTTTCTGGCATAATATACATGTTCTTTATGCATGCACCACCCAGAAGTGATCCAACGAGGCCATTTCTGAGGATTTGGGTTGAAATAACACACATAAATAAAGTGACTTAGTGCCTGGAAAAATCCTTCTTCCTTTGAAATAGGTAATTTTCTATTGATCAGTTCTAAATGCCGTTTGGTCTCTTGTTTACAGTATATATTTATTTAAAAATTTTTGAGAACAGGTGGTAGTTGCCAACCAAATAAGGGGGCTAAGATCCAATTTTATTGTAAAGCTCCAGTGGGCTTTTGTTTATTCACTAACTTTAAACTAGCTTCTTTTCAAGTAATGAGCGAACCACTGGATGTTCAGGTCCTGTGGCTTCAGCAGAACATTTAAAAAAGTTAGAATATTACCCAAACCCAAACCTGGACCCCATTCAGATGAATGGGGACCCGTCCATCCTTTGTTTGAATGGGGGGGTCTGATCATCCATCTGGATGACAGCATGGCAAACACTGCTCCTTATCAGCAGTGGGATTATTACCAGCTGTCAGAGAGCTTCAGTTCCCACTCTGTCATCAGAGCCAGCAGCTGTGACAAGTGGTAAAAAGTTTACCTCTGGTCACAGAGGCATCAGCTGATGAAATGATACTACTCCCATTAGTCTGTGCTGCTGCCACTAATAACTGCGAGATCAGGCGCCGGTGATGGGAGTATTCATCAGCCGGTGCCTGAGCTATAAATAATTAAATGAAAAACAAAAATTATGTGGGATCTGCTCTATTTTTGATAACCAGCACTGTCAAAACTGACAGTTGCAGGCTGGTTATCAAGAATAATAATTAAATAAAAAATTTAAAAAAACTGTATGGGGTCTGCCACTTTTTTGACATCCAGCTAAACTAAAGCAGACAGCTGGGGTTGGTATTTTCAGGCTGATAAGGAACTATAGATATTGGCCCCCTCCAGGCTAAAAATAGCAGCCCACAACCACCAATAAAAGTTTCATTTATTAGATGCTCCAATTCTGGCACTTTGCCTGGCTCTTCTCAACTGTCCTGTGGCGGTAGCAAGTTGGGTTAATATTTGTGGAGTTGATGTGACCTTTATATTTTCAGGTGACATCAAGCCCATAGGTTAGTAATGGATAGGCGTCTGTAAGACACCTATCCATTACTAACTGCATAGTCATATTGAAAAAAAAACATTATAAAGGCATTTATTTGAAATAAAAATACACACCCTGGTTTACAAATGTATTTAAAAATAACAAAGTTCTACTCACTTTTGCCCATTCCATTGAAGCTTGTCACCTGTAAAAAACAGAAAATAATAAACAACAAAAATACTTACATTACAAAGAAAACTAGTAAACAACCATATTACTTACCTGTCCTAAGTGCAACTAATTCATACTGTCCCTCAATGATTCAAATGATTTGGAGATTGGTCTCACACTGACTGTAGTGCTAGACACTGACAGGAGCGTTTACGCTCCTGTCGGGGTGTCAGCGATGAGGAGATCTGTCACTGATGTGACCCCTCTCCAAATCATTAGAATCGGTTTGGGACAATATGTATTAGCTGACAATTTGTCTATGGGGTTAGCAATGGAAAGGCGCCTAATAGACATCATTCTCCATTACATACCTGTGGGATTGACCTTACCTGACAATGCAAAGAGACATCAAACCCACAAATATTAACCCTACTTGCAACCTCCACAGGACTAGTGGGAAGAGCCAGGCAAAGTGCCAAAATTAGCACATCTAATAGATGCACCTTTTGTGGGTCACCTGCAGGCTGCTATTTTTAGGCTGGGGGACAAATATCCATGGAACCTTACTAGCCTAAGAATACTGCTTACTTTAGATTGGCTGTTTGTCAAAAATTGGGAACCACACCCCTTTTTTAAATTAATTATTTAGTTATTTTAAAACCCCTCTCATCTTGAAAACCAACCTTGCTAAAGCTGACAGCTGAGGGTTTCAGCCCGCAGCTGTCAGTTTTGCCATGCTGGTTATAAAAAATGAAAAGACCACAAGTCAATTTTTTTAAATTTATTTAATAGTGCAGACACAGGCTGAAGAATACTCTCATCCGCGGCGCTTGCTCTTATTGCTATTAGCAGCAGCAGGCATAGGCTGATGGGCGTACTACTCACATCAGCCTATACCTCTGTGACCGGAGGTAAACTTTTTTACTGCCGGTCAAAGCTATTGGTGCCCTGACTGGCGATAATAATCTTACCACCGATCAGAACCTCAGGTGTTTTTCACGCCGTCAGAATCTGAACAGTAACCTGACCACTGAAAGTGACTTCCTGGAGAAGCTCATGCTCGAGGTCCATGCCCGAACAGTACATGTTTGGTTCAGACACCAAGCTTTACTGTTCAAGTTCGCCAATAACTAGTCTTTACTCTCCTAAGACATAGTAATGTTTCTAATAAAATGAGTATCACTACACAGAAAAGTAAATATTCATGATAGCTTAAAGGAATTCTTACCAGAAGAAGCTCCCCAGCAGCAGTAGCTTGCACATGGATACACACCCAACAGATCTTTTACTGTGAATCATTTGAAGCAAAGTGTTGTCAATACATACAGCATTGATGAGCAATGGAAGAAAAACAAGCAAGTAGGTTCTCATTTTCAACTGATGCAAAACTGCCATAAAATGTCCTAATTCTTAAGCCCAGAAGGCAGCTAGCTGTCTAGGAAAATAAATATTTTTCATTGGATAAGAACTTGGTGCCCCCAGCTTGGGGTAAGTGTCCCATGCTCACAGGGAAGAGGCTTGCTCTTCTGCCACATTCAGCAGCTGTGTGACAAATTTTGGTGCCCTTTGTGAAAATTTAAAATCTGGTGCTAAGTTTTTGTGGCAAAATTGTATTTTTTTTCTTCACCGCCCAATGGTATAAATTCTGTGACATACAGTGGGGCAAAAAAGTATTTAGTCAGTCAGCAATAGTGCAAGTTCCACCACTTAAAAAGATGAGAGGCGTCTGTAATTTACATCATAGGTAGACCTCAACTATGGGAGACAAACTAAGAAAAAAAAATCCAGAAAATCACATTGTCTGTTTTTTTTTCATTTTCTTTGCATATTATGGTGGAAAATAAGTATTTGGTCAGAAACAAAATTTCATCTCAATACTTTGTGATATATCCTTTGTTGGCAATGACAGAGGTCAAACATTTTCTGTAAGTCTTCACAAGGTTGCCACACACTGTTGTTGGTATGTTGGCCCATTCCTCCATGCAGATCTCCTCTAGAGCAGTGATGTTTTTGGCTTTTCGCTTGGCAACACGGACTTTCAACTCCCTCCAAAGGTTTTCTACAGGGTTGAGATCTGGAGACTGGCTAGGTCACTCCAGGACCTTGAAACGCTTCTTACGAAGCCACTCCTTCGTTGCCCTGGCGGTGTGCTTTGGATCATTGTCATGTTGAAAGACCCAGCCACATTTCATCTTCAATGCCCTTGCTGATGGAAGGAGGTTTGCACTCAAAATCTCACGATACATGGCCCCATTCATTCTTTCATGTACCCGGATCAGTCGTCCTGGCCCCTTTGCAGAGAAACAGCCCCAAAGCATGATGTTTCCACCACCATGCTTTACAGTAGGTATGGTGTTTGATGGATGCAACTCAGTATTCTTTTTCCTCCAAACATGACAAGTTGTGTTTCTACCAAACAGTTCCAGTTTGGTTTCATCAGACCATAGGACATTCTCCCAAAACTCCTCTGGATCATCCAAATGCTCTCTAGCAAACTTCAGATGGGCCCGGACATGTACAGGCTTAAGCAGTGGGACACGTCTGGCACTGCAGGATCTGAGTCCATGGTGGCGTAGTGTGTTACTTATGGTAGGCCTTGTTACATTGGTCCCAGCTCTCTGCAGTTCATTCACTAGGTCCCCCCGCGTGGTTCTGGGATTTTTGCTCACCGTTCTTGTGATCATTCCGACCCCACGGGGTGGGATTTTGCGTGGAGCACCAGATCGAGGGAGATTATCAGTGGTCTTGTATGTCTTCCATTTTCTAATTATTGCTCCCACAGTTGATTTCTTCACTCCAAGCTGGTTGGCTATTGCAGATTCAGTCTTCCCAGCCTGGTGCAGGGCTACAATTTTGTTTCTGGTGTCCTTTGACAGCTCTTTGGTCTTCACCATAGTGGAGTTTGGAGTCAGACTGTTTGAGGGTGTGCACAGGTGTCTTTTTATACTGATAACAAGTTTAAACAGGTGCCATTACTACAGGTAATGAGTGGAGGAAAGAGGAGACTCTTAAAGAAGAAGTTACAGGTCTGTGAGAGCCAGAAATCTTGTTTGCTTGTTTCTGACCAAATACTTATTTTCCACCATAATATGCAAATAAAATGAAAAAAAACAGACAATGTGATTTTCTGGATTTTTTTTTCTCAGTTTGTCTCCCATAGTTGAGGTCTACCTATGATGTAAATTACAGACGCCTCTCATCTTTTTGAGTGGTGGAACTTGCACTATTGCTGACTGACTAAATACTTTTTTGCCCCACTGTACCTGTTGTGTCAATATGATCACTTAATTGATTGAGAGATGTAGTTTGTAAAATGGGATCACTTATGGGAGAGTTTGCTGTTCTAGCTTCTTAGGTGCTCTGTCAATGTGAAATGGCACCTTCAAATCATTGCAACAAAATCTGAAGTACAATATGGTGCTCCTTCCCTTCTCAGTTTTCCACTGTGCCTGAAAAGTATGTACAAATTACATGTAGGGTATTGGTTCACTCAGGAGAAATTGCACAACAAACTGAGGTCCATTTTTTCCTATTAACCCATATAGAAATAAAAAACTTGGGGCTAAAATGTAATTATTCTTTCTTCACCACCCAATGGTTTAAAATTCTGTGAGGCCAATGTGGTGTCAATATGCTGACTGCATCCCTAGATTAATTTATTGAGATGTGTAGCTTGTAAAGTTAGGTCACATATTGGAGTCTTCTTTTCTGATATATCAGAGGTTTTGAAAATATGACATGACATCATCAAACCAATCCAGCAAAATCTGCACACCACTATGGCGCTTCTTCCCTTCTAAACTTTGCATTGTACCTCAAAAGTAGTTTTTGACAACATATAGATGTATTCAGGAGAAATTCAGTAACAAATTGTAACATTAATTTTCTCCTATTATACCTTTTGAAGACTAAAAACTTGGGGCCCAAGCAACATTTTAGTGGAAAAAAATGAAATTTTCAATTTGCTCAACTCAATAATATTCAATTCTGTGAATCACCTGAGGTTTAAAAATGCTTACCACACATCTAAATAAAATTCATGAGTAGTATAGTTTCCAAAATAGAGTCAATTGTGGGGGATTTCAACTGTTTAGGGGCTCAGCAAACATGACTTGGCGTCCGCCATCTATTCCAGCCAATTTTGCACTCCGAAAGACAAATGGCACTCCTTCCCTTCTGAGCCCTGCCAAGCAGTAGTTTTTCACCACATTTGGGGTATTGGTGTACTCATGGGAAATTGAAAAACAAATTGCGGGGTCCATTTTCCTTGTTATTCTTGTGAAAATACAAAAATGGGGCAAAAATAACATTTTTTTGTGGGAAAAATTTGATTTTTTTTTTTTCACAGCTCAGCGCTATAAAATTCTGTGAAGCATCTGTGGGTTCAATGTGCTCACTATACTGCTAGATAAATTCCTTGAGTGGTGTAGTTTTCAAAATGTGGCCACTTGTGTGGTTTTCTCACTGTTTAGGCACATCAGGAGTTCTGAAATGCAACAGGGGCTCCAGCCAAGTCAAATAGCGCTTCTTTTCTGAGCTAGCCTTGTTGTGTGCCCAGACAATGATTTTCCACCACATATTGGTCATTATCAGTATACTCAGCAGAAATTGCATAAAAAAAGTATGGTCTGTTTTCTCCTGCTAACCTCATTAAAATGGAAAATTTGGGGTTAAAGCAATATTTTTGTGGGAAAAAAGTAACATTTTTATTTTTTCCTTTTAAATTGCTTTAACCCCTTGGAGACAAAGCTTGTTTTCACCTTAATGACCATATCACACAAAATAGTTAATAAAAACATTTCACACATGTCTTCTTTTCATCAGCACAATTTTGGAACCAATTTTTTTGTTAGGAAGTTGTAAGGCTTAAAAATTGACCAGCGATTTTTAATTTTTTTCAACAAATTTTACCATTTTCTTAGGACCCACATCACATTTGAAGTCAATTTAAGGGGTCTATATGAAAGGAAATACCCAAATGTTACACCATTCTAAAAACTGCACCTCTCAAAGTACTCAAAACCACATACAAGAAGTTTATTAACCCTTCAGGTGCTTCTCAGGAATTTTTTGAATGTGGAAGGAAGAAAAAATTTACTTTTCTTTCATAAAAATGTTCCTTTAGACCTATTTTTTTTACTTTCCTAAGGGTAACAGCAGAAAATGGACATATATTTTGTTGTGCAATCTTTTTTGAGCATGCTGATGCCTCATATGTGAGGGAAATCTGCTGTTTGGGCACATAGCAGGGCTCGAAAGGGAAGGAACGCAATTTGACTTTTGGAATGCAAAATTTGATGGAATAATTAGAGGACGCAATGTCGTATTTGAAGAGCCTCTGATGTGCCTAAACAGTGGAAGCCCCACACAAGTGACACAACTTTGGAAACTAGACCCCTTATGGACTTATCTAGATATGCATTGAGCACCTTGAACCCACAGGTGCTTCACAGAAGTTTATAGTGTAGAGCCGTAGAAATAAAAAAAAATCACATTATTTCAAATAAATCATTTTTAGCTCCATATTTTGCATTTTCATAAGGGTAAGAGGAGAAAATGCTCCACACAATTTGTGTGCAATTTCTCCTGGGTTCACCGATGCTCCATATATGGGGGAATACTACTGTTTGTGTGAACGGTAGGGATTGGTAGGGAAGGAGCACCATTTGACTTTTTAAATGCAGATTTTGATTGAATAATTAGCTGACACCATGTCGCATTTGAAGAGCCCCTGATGTGCCTAAACAGAGAAAAAACCCACAAGTGACACCATTTTAAAAACTAGACCCCTTTGGAACCTTATCTAGATGTCTACTGAGCACCTTGAACCCCCCAGGTGCTTCACAGAAGTTTATAACTTTAAGCTGTGAAAATAAAAAAAATCACATTTTTCCCACAAAAATCTTTTTTAGCTACAAATTTTGTATTTTCACAATGGCAAAAGGAGAAAATGGACTCCATAATTTGTTGTGCAATTTCTTCTGAGTTCACTGATACCCCATGTGTGGATCAAAACTACTTTTGAGGCACAGTGCAAAGCTCAGAAGGAAAGTAGCGCCATATTACAATGCAGATTTTGCTGCACTTGCTTGAGGGTGCCATGTAACATTGACAGAACCCCTAAGATGCCAGATCAGCAGAAGCCCCCATAAGTGACCCCATTTTACCAATTAAATCTCTCAATAAATTCATCTAGGTGTGCAGTGATTATATTTACACTACAGGTGTGTTACCAACTTTTATACTGTTGGGCAGTAAAGAAAAAATCATTTACATTTTTACCACCAAGATTGTGTGTTAGCTCCAAGTTTTAAATTTTTGCAATAGAATGTGGGTAAAAATGGCACCAGAGTTTGTCTCACAATTTCTGCTGAATATAGAAATACCGCAAATGTGGCTGTACAGTACTACTTTGCCATGTGGGGTGACTCAGGAGAGACAGAGCGGTATTTGCCTATTGGAGCGCAGATTTTCCTAAACGAGTTTGTGGATTTCGTAAAAAGAGACCCTAAGTGCTAAAAAAGCAGAATCCCCCGTCAAGTGACCCAATTTTGGAAATTATAACCTTTTGGGAATTTTTCTACAGATGTAGTGAAGATTTTGACTCCATGGGTGTTTTCCAGGAACAGGTGGCAGTGGATGTAGCTGAGTGAAAATTGCAAAGTGCCGTTGTAGTGAGCATAATGCTGCAGTAACCAGCATGTTGCAGTAACCACTATATTATGCCCAGCTCATGCTTCTGGAGACACGCACCTGTAAATTTGGGATCGCAGTTATCCGGCATTCTACACTGAGCACTTACTTATTAAATGTGGTTTCGAGCACTTTAAAGGGGTGCAGTTTTTAAAAAGCTATCACTTATTTTTTTCTGTGGTCCTTAAAGAATTGGCTTTGTAAGTTTTGTTGGAAAAACAAGAAATTGCTGATAAACATTTCACCTAACAAAAACAAATTATGCTTCAATAATGATGCTGATATAAAGTACACATGTGGTAAATGTTGTTTATTAACTATTTTGTTTGTTATAACTATCTGTTTTAAGGGCATAAAAATAAATTTTGAAAATTGCTAAATTTTCAAATAAGCGCAAAAAGTATTGACCTAAATTTACTACTTATATAAGGTACAATGTGTCGTGAAAAAAACAGTCTCAGAAGCACTGGGATACATTGAAGCATTCCAGAATTATTACCACATAAATTGACTTTGTCAGAATTCTAAAATGTGCACTGGGCAGTAAGGTGAAAACAGGCTGGGGGTTGAAGGGGTTAAGTATTACCATTATTTATGTTTTGTTGGGATAGTAGCTGGTGCATATAAATTTGAAGTGCTTGGCAAAACCATATGGGTTTTGTTGATGAGGAGTAGTTTCTTTCATTATAGCTCTTATTCCCACTTGCATACTTGCGACATCCTATGCTATACAGCCATGCTAAGGCTAGGTTCACATAGCGTTAATGCAGTCCGTGTAGCACATAGCATTAACGCTACTCCCATAGCTCAATCGCGTTTTGACCTCCCGCTAGCGCAGATGCTTCCTAGGGTCCATCACAGAATGACGGCACATCACTAATGCATGCCGATTATGGCATGCGTTAGCAATGCGCTCGTCTATAGCAGTGTATGGGTGCGTTAACACATCCGTTACATAGCGTTAATGCCACTATGTAACGGATGCGTTAAGCGCACCCCCTTAACGCTATGTGAACCCACCCTAAGAGCCTTCATCAAAATGAGATAACACTATAGTTTATTTGTTGCCATGCTATTCCACTGGGGTATAAAAGAACTTGTCATATAGTCATGTACCTGTATATCTCCAACCACCACACCAAGGGACCTGCAAAACATCAAGCCTATAGGGTACAGAGGTAAAAAATTGCTAAATAGGAACTGAGCCCTAGTTTGGACAAGTATTCTTTATGCACCACTAGAAGGGGTAAAGGATAACAGTAATCTTATGTCTTGTGAAGAAGGCTGTATAGCCTTAATTGTGCATAGTGTGTTGCTAGAATACAAGTGGGAATGACTTCCCTGAATAACGATAGCAACCACATGTTTAGCATGTCTATCTCGTATGAGCGAAGCTTTGGGCACTTGAATTGGCTATTCGATTATGACATCACGGACATGGCAGTAGCAAGTTTCTGGATGCCGAGTTCGGCTCTTTATGTATATAATGATTTACTTAATCATAGATGGGTGAGTCTAATAAAAGACATGATATCACTTACGTATTATTAATGCACAAAGCACTTATGTACACATATTCTTTCCTTCAATGAATTGTAAATATTAATAACATGTAACACTATATCACCACTATGTATTATAAAATGAAGGATTGATATCATTGTCAGTCAATATGAGAGTGTGATCTGACTTGCTGAAAATAAGTGCAGTATTTATGAAACATAAAACCTAGTTTTTACTTTTTTAAATATTCAGGTTTCAGGTTTAATAACACGAATGCACTTAGTTGTTCGATAACAAAAAATAATGACGAAAAATACAAATTGCCTGATAATTATTTATGTGCTATGCTTACTTATATAACATCAAATCCTGTATTCTGCAGCACTTTACCAACTTCACTTTACTTCCCCCATCTGTGGACGTCGGGCACTCAGACCATCCTCATGGAGTCGGTTTCTAACCATTTTTGCAGACACATGCTCATTTGTTGCCTGCTGGAGGTCATTTTGCAGGGCTCTGGCAGTGCTCCTCCTGTTCCTCCTTGCACAAAGGCTGAGGTAGCGGTCCTGCTGCTGGGTTGTTGCCCTCCTTCGGCCCCCTCGATGTCTCCTGGTGTACTGGCCTGTCTCCAGGTAGCTCCACCAGCCACTGAACACTACGCTGACAGACACAGCAAACCTTCTTGCCATAGCTTGCATTGGTGTGCCATCCTGAATGAGCTGCACTACCTGAGCCACTTGTGTGGGTTGTAGAGTCCATCTCATGCTACCACAAGTGTGAAAGCACAACCAACATTCAAAAGTGACCAAAACATCAGCCAGAAAGCATTGGTACTGAGATGTGGTCTGTGGTCTCCACCTGCAGTAGCACTCCTTTATTGAGGGTGTCTTGATAATTGCCAATCATTTCCATCTGCTGTCTATTCCATTTGCACAACAGCATGTGAAATTGATTGTCAATCAGTGTTGCTTCCTAACTGGACAGTTTGATTTCACAGAATATTGATTTGCTTGGAGTTACATTCTGTTGTTTAAGTGTTCCCTTTATTTTTTTGAGCAGTGTATATACACAGTGGAGAAAATAAGTTTTTGATCCCTTGCTGATTTTGTACGTTTGCCCACTGACAAAGACATTAACAGTCTGTAATTTAGGTTAATTTTAACATTGAGAGATTGAATATCAAAAATCAGAGATTGTAATAACTGTATTGATTATTATCTCTATCTGTCAGGTAAAAACAAATCTCACGTTACTTTATAAAGCAGAAGATTTTCTGTCAAGAAATAGTTTTATTTGCACCCTATTAGATAATGTGCACGCAACGTTCTTTTGATGCTGGTACACCTACTGAAATAGGTACCAGCAGTGTTTTTCCTGAAGCGCCTTTTCTTACATATTTCTTGACTTCATTGGAGGTGGCTCTGTATATATTTAATTTGTATGTATAAATCTTGAGCAAGTAAAAGTTAACAGAAGAAAGATTGTCACTATTTTGAACCTCTTAGCCCCTTTGGAAATCTAATGTTGTTAAAAAGAAGTTCAAAAAGACTGAAAGTATGCATAGCAAGTTGGTTTTACATTGCTATGCATATGTGCATTATGTTTGCCTTTTTTGGCTCTTTTTAAGGCTCTTTCCATGAGGAACCCCCCTTAAAAATATGCTGTGTTACAATATGAGCGCGTATATCCTTACTACATATTAGCAATCTTTCAATTCTATGAAAACTTACTGTAAAGAAAAACATCAATATATCATGATTAGCTAGAATGACAAGCTTACATAGTTGCAAATATTTAATGTAGACTGTTGAAATATTATCTGTACAGGACAAACCTAAAACTATACATTGCCATATTGCTCCAGAAGAAGCACAAGCAGCCAAGCTATGTTGCTACTAGGCCTTCATCTGAAATGTTAACTAGTTTTATTTAGGTACTTTATTTCTAAGTATCTATTTGTATTCAACAGTCAAATAAAATAAAAAGTTATGGCTGCAATATTCCCAGCAAAACAAAATAAAAACAGTCTAATGTCAAATACTTTGTCAAAAAACAATACCATTACTGGTCATTTTATAACCTGCTCTTTCTAATTCCCTTGAAGATTAGCAGAAAAGGTTGACATTGGATGTAAAAAGACAAGGACCTAAGGGTTTCCTTCGCTGCTGTTGATCTGGAAATTTGTTCCAATCTTTTCTGAAATGACAGACTCTTATGAAAGTAACCTTTGCAAAGCATGCTATCATTCATGCATTATTGCTAGTTGATATAGCACATATTAACTCCAGCCTATGCAGGCCATCATCTGCTTTTAGAAGACAGATATTTGACTGTGCTCCGGAGGTACGAAAATTCACATTAACTGTGGTTTTAAATTGTCTGAGAATTGCCACTTGTTCCTTGTGCTATTCCTCGCATTATCAGATATGCCATTGCTAAATGTTTTTATAAGAAAAAAAAGCATACAGTAACTAGGTTAATAAAAGCCTATAGCAAGAGCTTTAATTGGAAAGGGGAAGATAATAACATTCCATTATAACTACTGTATTATAAAATACACTTCTGTAAGAGTTGAAATACAAACTGCGTCTTCTATGATCTGTACATAATTGTGCACACTCATTTGATAAAAATGTAAAATAGTTTTCAACCCCTTCCTGCAAATGGATATAACTGTATGTCCAGTTTGCAAGTGATTTCCTACAATAAGAGCTTATTTCAGTTACGTCTCTGGAAAGCACCAAGAACAGGTTAAAATACACAGTGGAGTTCCTACTGTGTGTGTTAGGAACTGTTCCAGTCGCAACACTTTAAGTTATAACATGCCTTAGTCAATAGGGACTGTGGCATTGGTGAAGTTTGACAGAAGGAGCTCAAGCTCTCATTTAGCTTACAGATACCCCCAACTAATGATCTCGCGGTGCTTATAGATTACTATTACAATTGCTATAGGCTGGTTTCACACTAGCGCTTCAGTATGCAGTGTAGGCCTGCGTACTTCTTTCTTTAGGATCTGCATAGATCTGCATACATCTTGCGTACCTATATTTAACATTGTGTACGCAGGGACATGCATTGTATGCTGATGCATCCCCATGCGCCGTTTTGACATGCCCACCGAACGCAACATGAAGAAGCCTTGGATTTCAGTGCTTTTGGTTTTAAGTAGTTGTGATAAGTACAGGAGTAAGGATAGTAAGGTCTTTATAGTGTGACAGGGTCACTGGCACTGTATGTGAAGGGAGATATGTATCACGATTCACGAACATTGTTTCCGTGATCTAAACATCCATAAGTTTCTCTCCAGTGTGCCATGTGCTGAAGGGGTTAATCAGCCATGATAAGGGACTGTGTTTTTGGTGAGTTGGTAAGAGATAAGCGGGACATCTACTCACCATATCTCCAACTCAAAGGTGTGGCTGGGAAGTTAAATTTTCAGCCACTATTTCTTTTCTCTGTTGTGTGTTTAGAGGAAAGTCTCCAGATGTGGCTCCAAGAGGAGCTGAGGACTTTCAGTGGTCCCTGAGGGTGAATATTGCAAGAAAAAAGATTCTATTGAACCTTATCTTTGGTTTGTTGTGCCATTAGGAAGCACATTTAAATATTCAACCTTGCTACTGTTTATGCTGTGCTCTAATAAACCAGCAATTGATTTTTTACCACAAGAGGCGCTTCTATGTGTAACAACCCTGCTGGCATCACTGCATGGCCTCCCATCCCCCACACACCAACTTACTCACTGCTCCAGACCATGCTGTGACTTCTGTCTGTTGCCAGCTCCATGCTCTGTGCCTCTTGCTTCCTGTCTGCTCTCTGCATGCTTAATGGCTGTGTGCATAGAGAAGCGGCACCAGAACTCTCCGGTTCTTATGGAATCAGGGTGAACCTGTCCAATGTGTCCCTGGCCAATTACAAAGAGGCCGCTAGTATTTAGGGCAGCTCCACCCAGTGGAACTGGCCTGTGCAATGTCTAAACTTAGTTAGTGTCTTGCTGCTGAGTTGCCAGGTCTTGTTCTGTGTTTCGCCTTCTCTGGAGGCTTTTTTCCTAGCTTTGTGATGTACCTGTCTTTCCTCCCTCCAGGTCCATATCCTGGTCCCTGTGCTATTGCTCCCTGCTTGGTCTCATACCTATCCTCTCTGCCTACCAGGAGGCAGTATATCCTGGCCCCTGTGTCCTTGGTCCTGTACCTTGTCTCACACCGTTTCCTTGTCTGAACTCTGTCCTATCTCTGTCTGTCAGTCCTTGTCTGTGGCTTCTTTCCCTGCTGTGTCTTTCCTTGTGTCCTCTCTGTCTGCTTGTGCTCCGCACTCTTGCAGCTCTGCTTGTGCTCCGCACACTTGCGGCTCTGCCTGTGCTCTGCACTCTTGGGGCTCTGCCTGTGCTCTGCACTATTGCGGCTCTGCCTGCTCTGTACTCTTGCGGCTCTGACTGTGCTTCGCACTCTTGCAGCTCTGCCTGTGCTCTGAACTCTAGTGGCTGTGCCTGCTCTGTACTCTTGAGGCTCTGCCTGTTCTCCTTACTCTTGCGGTTCTGCTTTGTTTTTGTTCTGTTGCTGCAGAACCTCTTGCTGCTCTACAGCCCTTCTCCACAGCCTTGCGGTTCTCCTCCTGTGTGAACAGGTCTCTACCTGTTCCTCCATACACCATTCCTTCCTGTCAGTACCAGTACCTGCACCCGCTGTGTGAACAGAACCCTACCTATTCCATACACCACTCTTTCCTGCTTGTGTCCCTGTGCCTTTCCAACTGGTCCTTGTCGTTGTGTCTCAGCCGTGCCCGCCTGCTAGTGTCTCAGCCGTGCCCACCTGCCAGTGTCTCAGCCTTGCTCACCTGCCAGTGTTTCAGCCGTGCCCACCTGCCAGTGTCTCAGCCACGCCTGCCTGCCAGTTTCTCAGCTGGGCCCATCTGCCAGTGTCTCAGCCATGCCCATATGCTAGTGTCTCAGTCTTGCCCAACTGCCTGTGTCTCAGCCATGCCTGCCTGCCAGTGTCTCAGCCGTGCCCACCTGCCTGTGTGTCTGCCGTGCCTGCTGTGCTCACCTGCCTGTCTGCTACTCATGCCTGTCACCCATACCATCTCCCCAAGTGGGATCCACAGCCACAGCCAGACACCACTCTGGAGTGGCACCTGGCAGCTGCCTGACGCACAAGCCTAACCTCACCATCAGAAGCTCCAGTGAAAATCAAGGCAGCTGTCTTAGTCACTCCCCTTCCTGGGTAGTTTGGTTTGTGGTACAGTGGGGTCACAGTCCCTTGGCTCATGTCCATCAGTCAGGGCGTGAGCGTGACACTATGCTTACCTCTGCATGCAGCTGAGTGAGTCAACCCTTCACGATAGCTTGACATTTCGTTGTTGATAGGATTTCTCCTCCCTACCAATCTTTGGGTTTCTCACTAAAGATAATAGGGTTAAGGTTGGCGGATCGCACTTTATTAGTTAATTTATTTAGTGAGACCGCAACCCTCGGTCCACCATGCAGAGATGTTAACCTGCTGCTAGCGAGTAATGATGGAGCAGTGCGGTGAGTGATCTCCAAGAACACACTGGGTTAAATGTCACCCTCTGTGGACTGAGTGCAGATTACCCTACTATGATTACTTCTCAGAGGGAAGAGCACTGGCTGAGGAACACCAGCTCAGCTAAGCCCCCGAGTGGCAGCGAAAATAACTAATTAAATCAGCTCCACTGAGTAGGGCAAAAAAAAGAGTACCAAGATCAGCTGACTGCCAAGCGGTATTAAAAGATGTGTGTGCTATACCCAAAACAAAAGGGTTAAAGCACGTGGGTTTGACTGTGCCCCATGACTGACCCACTCTAACAGCACACGTGGCCGAGACAGGCGCTAGGCCAAGCCAAGGAAAAACCTGCCTCTCTAAGGAAAGCTAGTCATTCATACATGCCGACAGAGTGGCAGAGTCTCCACCCACACACATACACGACTGCAAATGATCTTAGTGCACCAACGAGTGCCCGAAAGACCCTTTTATAGACTGAGCTTAAGTCCTGTCAGACAGGACCTTGCTCGTTGACCAATCCGGGACTGCCACATCACCGAAGCAGCTGGCGACTGACCACAAATGAGAGGTCGCCACCTCACGAGTATGCCCACTAGGGTGATTCCTGGACTTAGCCTCAGGAACGTCTGTTCACCACAGCCTATTGCTAGTTACCATATCTGAAGTTGGAGTGCCAGCAGTTACAAAGTGCACAGCACGAGTCTGATCAAGACACTGAGACCGACATCTCTGCTGAGCAGCCCCCACTGCGGTTAAAGCTGAATGGGGGACCACAGAGGGAGATAAGGCTTGGGATCCACCTTGTGCAGAGGGAGAATCCCGGCGCCTAACAAATAGTTTCATAAATCTTAGATAGAGGTGTTAAATCAGCAGTGAGTTCCTGTCTGCATTAACACAACTGCCTATCCAGACGGATTGCCAAGGACATGGTTGAGGAGAGAGAGCCAGGAATTGAGAACTGTACTAACATTTCCTTGATTTGGTATGAAAGTCCAGTGCAAAGCACATGGCAAAGGGCCCAGTCATTCCACAATGAGATAGCGGTCCTATGCCTATGCTACTATTTTAATAGAATCACAATA
Source organism: Dendrobates tinctorius (assembly GCF_039654945.1). Taxonomy (NCBI): domain Eukaryota; kingdom Metazoa; phylum Chordata; class Amphibia; order Anura; family Dendrobatidae; genus Dendrobates; species Dendrobates tinctorius. The sequence continues at coordinate 2,387,512 of NW_027361699.1, read as the reverse complement.
AATATTTTCATCTCCAGCTGCTTGATACCTCACAAGCCTTATCCATGTACAGAGGAATCAAAATAATGGATTGCCTAAGAACCAGATAGAACAACACCCATACATTGGAAGGTTTGAGCTGTATCCATGAACCTTTTTTACTACTGGGCAGAAAAAAGGCCCAAGTCTAAGGAACATACTGCAGAATGGAAATGAGGGAAACCATTTTGCAATCAAGCAGGTGAAACTTAAGTTTAAAAAAGCTCAAAGGAAGTGGCTTGGGCTTGATCAGTTGCATGATGCAGTGTCTTCATCAATGTCGTAGCTTCTGTGAAAGAATACATCATCAGGGTACAGAGATCGAAGCAGTGAATGACCTCAGCGCCACCCCACAATTTTTATCACTGCCCTCAAACAAGTCATCAGCAGTGACATCAATGCCACTCCCTGATGTTGATTCATTTGAGGTTGGTGCTTGAAGCTGTGGGATGATGCTGGTGTCACTGACTGCTTCTATCTCCACCCCTGATGACATCTTTCACAGAAGCTGTGACAGTGGTAAAGATAGTAGAGTGCGGAGGCAGCACCCAGAGCATCCACCATCACCCAGGATTTAAGACATATTTAGAGGGGGCAGTGATGCAACAAACTAGTGAGGAATTTCAGCTCTGTCCCCTGGTGACATCCTGTTTCATGAGGGGCTATGGACACTGTGGTGTGTGAGTGCAGATCCAGCCTCCTGTAAGGTCACACTTGAAACTCCTCACAAATGTATTATCATAGGAAGTATATTTAAAAAAACACATTTAGAGATTAGGAAGATAGGGAGAAATGTAGGCCATTGTACAGTAAAGGAAAAGACAAAAGTGTTTAAGGTGTAAAAATAGTTAGAAAACAGATTTTATGTCCTGGACCACCCCTTCATAGATATACTGGGAGTTGTAAGTTCATGCAATACAATTGTATATAGGGCTGACCTGACATTAAAATTGATCAGCTGTCCTAAGCTTTGTTCTTATAGTCATCAAGCACTTATGTTCGTTCTGGTGAACCATTCTAGTGCCATATTCATGCACTATTGAAGACTCTGGTGTATTTATGTCATGAAGATGATTTTGATGTTGCATTCATGTACTGTTAATGATTTTGTTGTTGTATGCAAATTGCCTCTTCAGAGAAAAAGAGGACTTGAACTCTATAGCGCCACCTGTTGGTAGTAGCGATCCAACAAATCACAAACAACCCTTTAACGAGTCTTGTAATATGACTTAGTATTCATGTACTGATGATTTTACTAGAGATGAATGCAACACCAGAACCATCATCATTACAGAAATATATAACCAGAACCACCATCAGAACAGGAATGCATCACCTGAACCACCTACAGTACAGAAATACATTGCCAGAACCACCAATAATATATGAATTCTACATCAGAACAACCATGTCTACATTAATATATCACCAGAACCACGGTCAGTGCAAGAATACTGCACAAGAACACTATCAGTTTTGTAGTAAGATGTATTTGTCGTATGATGGACGCAAACATTATCAGATGTATCCCTTTATCTTTAAAGGGGTATGCTTGGTTTCCATTAGGGTATTCATCAAATGCTGGATACCTTAATAGTAACCAAACATCCCCATTATAGTTATTATAGTTAAGCTGTATTAGTTTCCATGACTTACCTTGGGTATGACTTTCAAATTAGAGGATGTCAGGGATGAATATTACTTTTTGCCCTTGGTACTGTGTAAATGTGTAAATGCTCCACAAACACTGAGTGATTTCTATGTCTAACTGTGAAACTGCACCCTTTATTAATCCTCATCCATAAATTGCAACACCTTTTTTTACTTTTGCAGGTATTTTTTAGTGAAAAGGTAACAGTTCTAGAGGATGTGGTCATCAGGGCTTGTAACTGGACACATATGGTGGGGAGGTGTATGCATTCAAGGTTCTTTTACTTTAAATTCTGACCCATTCTTTTGCTTGAGGGTACAGGACACCATTTGCCCTATCATATTTGCCTCACTAGCGAGATCGCTGCTAAGTCACAAGTTTTGTGACGCAACAGCGATCTCACCAGCGAGATCGCTGTGTGTGACAGCGATCAGCGAGCGGCCCACCTGTCGGGTATCGCTGATCGCTGTGGAATGGCTAGGAAATTTTTCTTGTCGCTGGACTCCCGCTGGCTAGCATTGCTGCATATGACAGGCGGGAGACCAGCGACCAGCGAGCAGGAGCCGGGTAACCAATGTAAGCGTCAGGTTTCTAAGCAGCGCCCGGCGCCTAGAAAACTGATGTGTACCTTAGTTCCCAGTGCTCTGATGCAGGGAGCTGGTAACCAAGGTACACATCAGGTTTCTAAGTGCCGCTCGCTCAGCGTGCTGGGAACTAAGGCACACAGCGATGTCGCGCGCTCGGCGTCGCTGGTGCTGATCGCTGGTGAAGCTGTCTGTTTGACAGCTCACCAGCGATCATGTAACGACACACCAGCGATCCTGACACGTTCAAATCATTGTTGGGCCCTAAGACATTAATGTGAAATATAGATAGCAAGCCCCTATGGGGACAGTGATAATGATTATATCTCTATAGCTTTGTGTAGTTAATGGCGCTTTGTACTCAAATAAAATAATTAGCACACTGATAAAGCTTGAGTGGCTATGTGTGGCAATTATTAGCACATCAGATAGTTAAAACTGGTACTGTGCAAAAATTCTCCCTAAGTGACACTTTCTAAGTGACGTCTGCCTCTTTGTACACCAAATTGGTGGTGAAGGAGAAGCCAGTGATGGTATACCCTAGTAATTTGAAAAACTTCATAAATGGGAAGGCTGGGAATTCTGGGTTTAATATTTTAAATATTTAACAAATGCAGTATTTAAGGACAAATTTAAAGCTTTATTAGTTAATTTCCTGATATTCATATTGCATCTACTGTTGCATCTCTTGCTTAAGAGGTGATGAAGGTTGATATATTAAAAATGATACAAATAGTGTTATAAATATAGTAAAATAGAGAATAATACAAATATGTGAATCTAATGTGTGGAATAACCTGATAAATTAATAGAATGTTAAACATGTTTTGCCCAAACAATATTGCTTTATTGAATTAATTGATGGTGTCTTGGCTAATCTATTAATGATGAGGTGTTTTATCATTTCTATACAACTTCTGGCCTTAGGACATTCACTTAATTAATCTATATATTGAAACAAAAGCAATAACTATACAGCTTTTCATGCTCAAGCTTTTTATTTGTCTCATAATGCCATAATTAAACACAGAGGAGAAACATCAATGCGGTTACAAGAGCAGCATAAATGTTCACTTAATGTCAAAATGAGCATTGTATTGGATTTGGCTGTACTGGATGTTGCTTTTATCTTTTCTGCATAATAGAGCATTTTAATTGATATTTAGTCAGTCGGCAGTCTTGAGAAAAACTACACAGCTACCAAAATAGCAATGCCATCAGATGCTCAAGGTCACTTCCCGAAATGAACAAATGAAAATATTAGACAAGCAACAGGAAACAAAGAAAGGTTAGTTACACAAATAAATGTTTAAAAAAGACAAATACCACTTACTTTTGTTTAGTATAATGATGTCATAGATTTTGTCTTTTAATCGTATAAATAGCTCCTTTGAATAATTGCACGTTATCCACTAATTCACTACAACAATACCAATCAATGTGTATTGTTGTGGTCCTTTATTTAGTGGCTAAAGGTACCATCATACTTAGCAATGCATCAGCGATCCCGATAACGATATGACCCGGTCAGGATCGTTGGTGCATCACTAAGTGGTCGCTAGTGAGCTGCCAAACAGGCCGATCTCACCAGCGACATAGCAGCGGTCGGCGGTCGCTACTTACCTGTCAGACGAGGTGATCCTGACGTCCTCCCGCCCACGTCCACGTGTTGCTCATCTCCACAGCAGGAAGCCCAGCAGGAAGCTGACGACGAGAAACAGCCCAGGCCGTTCTCGCACGATCAGTGATAAGCAGCGGGGGAGCCGGTCGGAGGTAAGTATCACACATAGCGATATCGCTAGCAATATCACTGCTGCGTCACAAAACCAGTGACGTTATAGCAATATCTAGCGATATCGCTTAGTGTGACAGGGCCTTAACAGTTCAACTATAATCCAATTGTTAAATCTGTTATTAGAAAAAATAGCTTGATGACATGTGTAGACAAAAAATATTTAGCAATACAAATACTGATAATATAAATTCAATGTCAATAAACACAGAGAAAAAATATATTTAAAGAGGACCGATCATCAAAACTTATCAGTTTTTGCTCTGATTTTATTTGCGCTACTTCCCTGAGTATTTTGATTTAGATTGTTGATGTTTCTTTTTAAATCCGCTAAATGATTCTTGCAATATGTTAATTTTTGAGAGGTGCAAAATTTTATAGTCATTACAAAGGGAGCATTGCTCACAGAATAAAAATGAAGAGCAGCCTAAAGTAAAGACCCATGGGAATTATGTAAACTACACCTCTTTAATAAAGACCATTTTTGCACTAAATAAAAGCTCCCATATCCCTTGAAACTTATGGTGGATTTTAAGGAATCAAAAACAGAATACTCATGGGAGCACTGAAAATAAAATAAGAGCAAAAACTTGCCACTTTTGACATTATTATTCTTTATTTTTAAAGCACAATTGATTCTATGGTGCTGTACATGAGATGGGGATACATATAAAACACAATATAAAATACATACAAGAAACTAACAATGATATACTGATGCAGAAAAAAGATGGTCATGCCCTTGTGGGCTTACAGTGTGTAGGGTAACGGAGAAGGAGACAGTAGGTTAAGGACACTGCAGCAGCTCCAGATGTCATGAGGTGGGTTATTGCAGGCTGTAGGCTTTCTTGAAGAGGTGCGTTTTCAAGTTTTGTTTGCAAGTTCTGAATGCGCTTGATAATCGGACATTTTGAGGCTCAGAATTCCAGATGATGGAATATACTCAGGAGAAGTTTTTGAGGTGATTGGGAAAGGAATGTATAAATGTGAAGATGAGGAGGAGTTCATAGGATGGCCGGACATTACGTGTTGGAAAATATCGGGAGATCAGTTTGGAGATATATGGAGGAAACAGACTATGGACGGCTTTGTAGGTCAATGTTAATAATTTGAACTAGATACATTGGGGAATTGAGAGCCAATAAAGGGATCTTCAGAGGGATAAAGCAGAGGAGTAGCGATGTGGATTAGTGGGGCAGCAGAGTTAAGGACTGTCTGGAGACAGTATTAGCAGGGAGGCCACAGAGGAGGATATTGCAGTAGTCGAGATGAAAGATGATGAGAGCATGTACTAGAATTTTAGTAGATTGATGGTTGAGGAAAGAACAAATTCTGGAAACATTTTTGAGTTGAAGGCAGCAGGAGGTGGCAAGAGCTTTAATGTGCTTTCTGAACTACAGTAAGAGTCTAGGGTTACTCAAAGGCAGTGGACGTCTAGTATAGGTCAATGCATGATGTAATTTATTGTGATGGTGAGATCAGGTAAGGGAGTTAAGGCTCCTTTACATTTAGCGATGCACTAGCGATCCCGACAACGATACGACCCGGTCAGGATCGCTGGTGCATCACTAAATGGTCGCTAGTGAGCTGCCACACAGGCAGATCTCACAGCGACATAGCAACGCAGCAGCGGTCCTTACTTACCTTTCAGACGTGGCGATCCTGACGTCCTCCCACCTGCGTCCACGCGTCGCTCGTCGGTGCCAGCAGGAAGCCCATCAGGCAGCGTCTGATGAGAAATGGACCTGCACGATCTCTCGCGATCAGCGACAGACAGCGGGGGAGCCAGTCAGAGGTAAGTATCACACATAGCGATATCGCTAGCGATATCGCTGCTGCGTCACAAAATCGTTGACGCTATGTGTAAAGGCCCCTTTAAGTGAGATGAAGGAAAGATGATGAGTTCAGGTCTGTTCACATTGAGTTTTAGAAAGTGGGAGGAGAAGAAGTATAAAGCTGATACATACTCTGGGATTCTGGACAGCAGAGAGATGATGCCTAAACCAGCATGGTAGATCTTAGTGCCATAAGCATATACTGTAGGTGATACTGGAAGTCATGGGACTTTTTGAATTGCCCCAGGCTAAATCTGAGTGTTAGGGCTGGCGAAACGCACCAAATAATAAAGATGGTAATAAGGTACGTTCACAGCCCGGGGTCCACCGTGCAGGGGTGGTAACCTGCTGCTCAGTAATGGTGAATGCTATATGGCGATATACTATAAAGACACACAAGGGTTATCGTCACTCGGTGTGTATGGGGGCGGACTCTGTTGCTTCACAGAGCCGCACTACAGCAGAACATAAATGCCGAAGCCTGTTTGTGCTCACAGAGCTCGGCTAAAAGAACGCACAGTGTACGGCCACAGAACGCTACCCCAAGGACACGGGGTTAGAGTCCCTCTAGGCCTACTGATCACGCTGCGTCGCTGCCACGAGCGCCGCTAAAGACGCTGGCAGTGGAGTGTGGAGCACGTGCACTGAGGCGTGCTGGATCACTGGTGAGGACCAATGTCTGACTCAAACCCAGAGCTACCTACACCTAAGCCTGGGCGCTAGCAGGCTAGGCTGCACAACACATGCGTACCAAGGGTAGGGGTTTCATAATGAGTCAGTCACCAGATGCAGTCATACGTGCATACATCTCTCACACCTTATAGTCTGTAAATACAATCTGTCCTAGCGCATGGGCGAGCGGCCATGCAAACCTTTTATAGCCACGGGCGTCCGGGACCTTCCTGGCTTCTCGGATGGGCCAATCCGAACACGAGCAGGAGCTGAGCATGTGACCCTCGATCTCCAATGGGAGATCACTCCACGGGCATGCTCAGTGACCCAACATGAGGACTTAGTCCCTGGAGAATCTCGCTGCTGAGCAGCATGCATTGTCATAGCTGTGCCAGAGGTGGCAGCAGCAAGCAAGCCCACGGAGTTGGCCTGGGCAGAGCGCCGGGAACGACGAATCTGCTGAGCAGGCCCCACTGCAGCCAAAGAAGAAAGGGAGACCGCTGGGTGCAAGGCTCTGGATTCCTGCTGTGCAGTGGCAGGAATCTGACACCTAACACTGAGAAGTGCAGAGGTTGAGCACAGAGCCTCAAGGGACACTGACAGAGAAAAGGCGGTATGAGGAGGTACTATGAGAGTGAGAGACACTAAATGTGCGATAAGTAGGATGGGTGGAGATCCAGGAGAGGGCAAGGTTTTTGATGCCAAGGGAAGACATAATTTGTTTTAGGAGAGAGTGGTCAACTGTGACAAAAGCAGAGGAAAGATCTACAAGGAGAAGTACAGATACAGTGGGGGAAACAAGCATTTGATCCCTCGCTGATTTTGTAAGTTTGCCCACTGGCCTAGTCAGTCTGCAGACCTTAATCCCACAGAAAAATTATGGAATGAGTTGAATCTCCGAGTTGCCAAGCGACAGCCTGAAAAATCTTAATGATTTAGAGATGATCTGCAAAGAGGAGTGGACCAAAATTCCTCCTGACATGTGCGCAAACCTCATCATCAACTACAAAAAACGTATGACTGCTGTGCTTGCAAACAAGGGTTTTGCCACCAAGTATTAAGTCTTGTTTGCCAGAGTGATCTAATACTTATTTCTCACTGAAAAATGCAAATACATTTACATAATTTATACAATGTGATTTTCTGTTTTTTATTTTTGATATTCTATCTCTCAATGCTAAAATTAACCTACCCTTAAAATTATAGACTGTTCATGTCGTTGTCCGTGGGCAAACTTACAAAATCAGCAAGGGATCAGATACAGCTCTGGCAAAAAATTAAGAGACCACTTTCAAATGATCAGTTTGTCTGATTTTTCTCTTTATAAGTAGATTTTTGAGTAAAATATAAATTATTCTTTTAGTCTGTAAACTTCTAACAACATGTCTCTGTATTTCCAAGCAGTAAATTTAGTATTTTTTTCTGACAATGAAAAATGGTCAAAATTAAAAAAAACAGTGCTTTCAGACCTCAAATAATGCTAAGAAAACAAGTTCATAATCATTTAGAAACATACTAATATTTTAACTCAGGAAAAGTTCAGAAATCAATATTTTGTGGAATAACCATGATTTTTAAAAACAGCTTTCATGCATCTTGGCATGCTTGCCACCAGTCTTTGACACTCCTTCTGGCACAAAAATCTAAGCAGTTCTTCTTTGTTTGATGGCTTGTGACTATCCATCATCCTCTTGATTACATTCCAGAGGTTTTCAATGGGGTTCAGGTCTGGAGAATGCTCTGGTTTTGATGTGAAGGTCTCTTAATTTTTGGATCAAAGCTGCATTGTAGGTTGTCAAAGAGTTTGTTAGAAGAGAGGTGGTAGGAAAATTAAGCAACGACATGGTATTCAAGGAGTTTGGAGGCGAACAGGAGAACAATATGGAATGATAGCAAGACATAGTTGTTTGGTTGAGGGGAGGTTTTTCAGGATAGGCATTTGAAAGCAGAAGTGAAGGTACCAGGAGTTAACGATAGGTTTAAGAGATGGGTTAATGGATGGAGGGGAGGAATCCAATGGGAGGGCATTGGTATGTTATACAAAGGAGTTGTGATCATTGAGCAGTAAAGATTTATCTTGCTTGGTCGATCTTATATTTGTAATGTGCTGTAAAATCTGCTGCAGAGATAAAGGCATTCAGAGGGGCAGTGGTTTGTTGAGGAGGTAGTCAAAAGATGAAATACCTTTTGCAGAGTTCTCTCAAATTTTCTTATAACACGGTCGAGTGCTATTCGATGTTTTAAAGGATAACTCTCTGCCCAATGTTCTACTATGGGGCAGTGCAGCTCTACGATTATTTTCTCTTGCCAATTCAGCATGAGTAAACAATCACAGCATGCTGTCAGTGCATCCAATATTCCGACCATGCATTGCCATACAAGTCTATAGGTGTGTGTGACAAAACAGATTGCACTCGGACGTCATCCGAATACAATCATGATGTACGCACACAGATACAATGGGGAAAATGGAGAAATTACCTTCTCTATCTTCTCTGCACCTGTGCTCCAATTCTCTTATGAGAGAGAATTGGATCAGAATCAGATGACACGGCTCAAAATCTGGCAGAGTTTGAGCTGAGTGGCATTAGCATAATCATCCCGATTTTCTTGTATGAGAGAATATATGCCAGTTAGACCAAGCCCTAAGTGTATCTTATTAATATAAGCCTATGGGGCTTCTGATTTCATACAATGGTTTCTGGTTGATTCATGCAAAATTGGTAGAATAAATTTACAAATTATGCATTATGGAGATTTTTTCAATTGTAAGCATTTCTGACATGGTAAAGGAAAGAATCTTATGAATGTAAAATTGTCATATTATTTTATCTGGCTGAGATAAAAAAAATTTGAAAAAGTGAATATATCATATTTTTCAGACTATAAGATGCACTTTTTTCCTCCAGAAAAGTGGAGGAAAATGGGTGTGCATCTTATAATCCAGATGTACCTGTCTGGCTATGATGAGGAGGATGGGGAGCGGCAGTGGCAGAACAGCAGGTTACAGGAGGTAGGAGCTGGCGGCTGTGGCTTGCTCCCATTCCTGCTGCTAAAGAGAGATAAATATTCACTGCATTCCACGCCCATGGATGTGGAGGGCCATGAATATTCATTTCTCTCTAAAAGCAGACACGCTGTTAGCAGCAGCCGCCGGCTTCCTGCAGTTGCCGGACTTTCGCGTGTCCCTGCTACTTAAGGCAATGAATATTCACTGCTCTACACTCCCACAGACATGAAATGCATTGAATATTCATTCAATTTAGTAGCAGCACATGTGAATTCCCGGTAGCTGCAGGAAGCCGGCAGCTGCAGATAAGGGGGACCATGACTACCAGGCAAAGCATAAAGGGGCCATGACTACCAGACTACGGATGAGGGGGCCATGCATACTAGGATGGGGATGATGGGGCCATGCATACCATGATGGGGATGAGGGGGCCATGCATGCCAGGATGGGGATGAGGGGGCCACACAAACCTGGATAGGGATGAGGAGGCCATGCATACTGGGATGTGGATGAGGGGCCATGTATACCAGGATGGGGATGAGGGAGCCATACATACCAGGATGGGAATGAGGGGGCCATGCATACCAGGATAGGGATCAGGGGCCATACATAGTAGGATAGAAATGAGGGGGCTGTGCATACCAAGATGGGAATGAGGGGGCCATGCATACCAGGATAGGGATGAGGGTGCCATGGATACCAGAATGGGGATGAGAGGGCCATGCATACCAGGATAGGGATGAGCAACTGTGCATACCAGGATGGAAATGAGGGGGCTATGTATACCAAGATGGGGATGGGGGCCAATCATACCAGGAAAAGGATGGGGAATGGATACCAGGATGGAGATGTTGGCCCTGCAGGTAAGGGATGAGGGGGCCATGCATACAAGAATGGGGATGAGGGGGCCATGCATAAAAGGATGGGGTTGAGGAGACAATGCATACCAGGTTGGGGATGAGGGTGCCATGCATGCCAGGATAAGGATGAGGGGGCCATGCATGCCAGGATAGGTATTAGGGGGGCATGCATACCAAGATAGGGATGAGGGGGCCATGCATTACAGGATGAATTACAGGATGGGAGGGAGGGGACCATATACTGTATACCAGATTAGGGGATACAAGGAGGGCAAGTACTGGCATGGGAAACTGGATGGGAATCCCTGGTCCCATTGACATATTCCCCACTATGCTAAACTTGATTACTAATCATAGTTGGTAGTCATAGCTAGCACTGTATGAATCTGCCAATATTTGCATTCTACAATTCACTTGAATTTGGCCCAGAAATTTGATTTGAAACCCCTCAGCAAAACAAATATTGAGATAAAAATATAAGAATAGTACACTGACCTCACCACTCACCTGACTCATCTGATCTTTAACTAGCTTCTTCTGGCTCTGAACTTTCCTGTTTTAAATGGCAAGTGATATCTTCTTATGTATCTTCTTTCACTTTGTCCCAGGACTTTCGACACTGAACAGGTCTCAAGAACACAGGTCATAACATCACAATATCATGACATGCATCACTCGAGCCCTGTCCAGTACATAAAACACTGCCTCATAATGTAGAAATATACTAAAGAGAATTTCACCTGCTTGGAAGTACAGATGAGACCAGACTGAGAGGGAGCCAGTGGAAGACTAGGTAGAAAGTTATTGTGATAAGACACATGAGCTACGAAGTTTGTAGCTCATGTTTTAGTTTTTTAACTTCTTTCCCAAATGTCTACAATCAAGCAAAATGACTGCATGGCTACAAAATTTGTGCATTATCACAAAGCAAATCACAAAAAATCCATATGCAGGTAAATTCTAATTGCTTTATTAAAACCTGAGGTGAATTTGATTCACCTTCAACCAAGTCATTCATTTCTAGTGTCGAGTTGCGAATCGAATGAGTCAAATTTCCTTTAATTCATCCCTTAACAGCCATGGATGGAACCTGTTAAATCGCAATGTCAATTTGCTGAAGACCCCTGTGCCTATCATTCCGATCCTCCTGTGAAAGCCAAAAATGGTTGGCAATCATAGGAGACCATAATTTTCTCTATACATAGCAGTGCTGGTTTTATTTTTTTTTTGCTCATTCTTTAAAAAAAAGGCTGATGAGAGACTACTACTCCCATCAGCTCACACTTGCTGTCGCTGATAACAGCGGGAGCAGGCATTGGCTGATGAGAGATTACTACTCACTTCAGCTTATGCCTGCTGTCGCTGACAACAGTGGGACCAGGTACTGGCTGATGAGAGACTACTACATAGTCTATACCAGGTGTAGACATGAGAATGTGCCTGTAAACAAAGTAAAGAAAAAAAGTTAAAATAAAGAAATTCATATTGAAATAAAAATAAAAAACACAGTATTTACTCACTTACACCTAATTCCCTGAATCCCTGGTCATTTGTAATAACAAAAAATAATAAAACACCAAATGCTCACCTTAATGCCTAAGCCCTGATGCCCCTGTCACCTGGGAATGAGAAAAAAATCACAAACCACAATATCTCTCAACTATCAGCCATATTCCATATTGTTCCACAATGATTTGGATCACTTTTATAGCAGTGATGTCAGCTGAGAAATACTTACGGCACTGCTGTGTGAGACAGTTCTCATGCAGCATAGGTGCCATAAGTGAGATCACTAGGGTTCATCAGTTGTTGATTTCCTGTGAACTTTCGTACCGCAGCCCACGCTACACACCACACTGCAGTGTGTTGCCGGATGCCAGGTAGAGCAGTCACATTAGTGACTGCTCTCAAAGTCATCAGGATTGTCATGGCATATTATGGATTGTCTATTAACTTTGGACAGGTGAGGAATATGATTGTTTATTATTTTTATTCATTTGCAGGGGACATTGGCTTCAGTGGACTGGGTGATGTGAGTATGGTTAAAATTAAAGTCAATAAAGGAGTCTGTCATTACTTTAAATACTGGACTTTATTCTGGATGTGTGCTTTTTATACAATATCAAAATGGGGTAAATAATTGGGGTATGGTATTATTCCTCTCCAGTATTAACCTCTCATACAATACAAAGGTGATATCAACCCCATAACCATGAACCTGACTTGGCGCATGTAATAGATGGGTTTTTATTTTTAGGCTGGGCCAGGCCCCTTATCAGCCTGAGAACACCAGCCCCCAGATGTCAGCTTTAACTTGTATAGTTGTCTAAAATGGGGGGACCCCACACCATTTATTTTAATTATTTTTGCAAATAATTAAAAAAACAGCATAGGGACCCCTCTATTCTTGATAATCAGCCTTGCTAAAGCTGACAGCTGAGGATTGCAGCCAGCATCTCTCAGTTTTGCCTGACTGGTTATCAAAATACATGGAAACTCTCATCAATTATTTATTTATAGCACAATTGATGCGTCAATTGATGCCACTTTTCCTGATGTCTGCCCCTAATTTGATCTGGTTTGACAGCTTTTGGGCCCCCCTAAACATGTTTTCTATGCATTTCATTTTGCCTCCAAATGAATTCAATGGTGTTTGGTTATGTTTGGCGAATTGTTCGGCGATCAACAGGAAGTTCGACAAACATAGCTGAACCGAACCTTAAAAGATTCGCTCATCCTACAGTGCCTAGGATTTCTTGTTGATTCCATATTTTTCCTGGGCTGAGAGAGGTAAAAAAATATAACCAATATAGAAATTATTCTCGCATCCAAAATGTATGTCAAATGAAAATAAAATGGTGTAGTCAATGGACCTGGTAGTTTGAGAGAGAAAATATACATACCACAGCAAAATATGTGGGAGCCAAAAACAACAGCACCACGGAACTGCTGACTGTCACAATCACAGCAGTAGTAAGCACACTTGGTCTCAATTCCCTCTGGCAAGCAATTTAGTGGGAAGGAAGCGACGGGGGTAAAGAAATAAACATAAAATCTAGAGATGACAAAAACTTTTAAAATTCAAGTTCAACAATTTTCTTGAATTTTCCCTTTAAATTCAATTTGCACTAAACTCAATCCTGGAAAGCTTGAGATTTCTTATAAAATACACATAGCGAGACGAAAGAGAGAGTACCCTGCTTACCACTTACAGCACTTTACAAGTCATTATCATTAGAGTTGAGCAAAACGGGTCGAAAAATTTCAAAAGTCGCCGACTTTTGGCAAAGTCGGGTTTCATGAAACGAAACCCGACCCTAGGATGAGGTCGGCCACGAGGTCGGCGACTTACGCGCCAAAGTCGCATTTCAAAAGTTTGTTTTGCGCTCTTTTTCAGCCAATCAGGATCCACGGACACTGTGGGCAACGTGATGACATAGGCAGGGGTCACCACCATCTTTCAGAAGGGCATGCAAGTGATTGACTTGCTTTGGTGGGCGTCACAGGGGTTATAAAAGGGCGTGCACGCCGACCGCCATCTTACTTCTGCCGATCTTAGCATAGGGAGAGGATGCTGCTGCTGATTCTGTAGGGAGAGCGTTAGGCAGGGAAGAAGAAAAAAAAACTGCTTCTGCTGCTAGCGATTTTGCCTGTACAACACACCAGTCACTGTGTGTGCAGTGCAAGGGGAGGCTATATTGTGGTGGATCAGCGGTGTTGGTTGTTAGGCTGCCTTCTAAGGCTTCCTGACAGCTGCATTGCTGTTTACCCACTGCTCTGCAAACTGCTTTTTTAAAAGCAATCCCAATTTTTTTTTTGTCCTGCTGAGGTACTGAGCGTGCATTTTTTCACACCATACAGCGGTGTACGCTCCTCACACAGTACCGTGTAACGGCTGTTATCACAGCCACAGTGAAGCTATCTGTGTGTCACTCTGTGAGAATAAGTCGAGGACATGTTCCGTTCTTACAGACCTGCACCTACTAGTTTTGTCTAGCTTTCAAACAGTTAAATATATTTGCTGTTTGATCACATTCAAAACTATAGAGAGACAGCGTGTGTCAGTCCGTATACTTAAAAAACATGGAGCTTGACAATTTTACTTACACCGGACAGCCGTGTACATGCACGCTTCTCTCAGTACCGTGTAACGGCTGTTATCACGGCCACAGTGAAGCTATCTGTGTGTCACTCTGTGAGAATAAGTCGAGGACATGTTCCGTTCTTACAGACCTGCACCTACTAGTTTTGTCTAGCTTTCAAACAGTTAAATATATTTGCTGTTTGATCACATTCAAAACTATAGAGAGACAGCGTGTGTCAGTCCGTATACTTAAAAAACACGGAGCTTGACAATTTTACGTACACCGGACAGCCGTGTACGTGCACGCTCCTCTCAGTACCGTGTAACGGCTGTTATCACGGCCACAGTGAAGCTATCTGTGTGTCACTGTGGAAGGATAAGTGGAGAACTTGTTTCGTTCTTACAGACCTACACTCTAGGGAGATTCCTATTCTGCCCAATTCTACATACACCTTGTAGTTTGTGATACACTTGCTAATTTCTGCCTGTGACATAGCGCTCTGATATTCAGTGGGCCTCACACAATCCAAAAGTGTCCAGTGTCCACTAGTGTGTGCAGAAATTCAAAATCTCCCTTATCCTGTAGTCACTTTTTTCACACCTGTGCCATCGAGCCTGTGACATAGCGCTCTGATATTCAGTGGGCCTCACACAATCCAAAAGTGTCCAGTGTCCACTAGTGTGTGCAGAAATTCAAAATCTCCCTTATCCTGTAGTCACTTTTTTCACACCTGTGCCATCGAGCCTGTGACATAGCGCTTTGATATTCAGTGGGCCTCACACAATCCAAAAGTGTCCAGTGTCCACTAGTGTGTGCAGAAATTCAAAATCTCCCTTATCCTGTAGTCACTTTTTTCACACCTGTGCCATCGAGCCTGTGACATAGCGCTCTGATATTCAGTGGGCCTCACACAATCCAAAAGTGTCCAGTGTCCACTAGTGTGTGCAGAAATTCAAAATCTCCCTTATTCTGTAGTCACTTTTTTCACACCTGTGCCATCGAGCCTGTGACATAGCGCTCTGATATTCAGTGGGCCTCACACAATCCAAAAGTGTCCAGTGTCCACTAGTGTGTGCAGAAATTCAAAATCTCCCTTATCCTGTAGTCACTTTTTTCACACCTGTGCCATCGAGCCTGTGACATAGCGCTCTGATATTCAGTGGGCCTCACACCATCCAAAAGTGTCCAGTGTCCACTAGTGTGTGCAGAAATTCAAAATCTCCCTTATCCTGTAGTCACTTTTTTCACACCTGTGCCATCAAGCCTGTGACATAGCGCTCTGATATTCAGTGGGCCTCACACAATCCAAAAGTGTCCAGTGTCCACTAGTGTGTGCAGAAATTCAAAATCTCTCTTATCCTGTAGTCACTTTTTTCACACCTGTGCCATCGAGCCTGTGACATAGCGCTCAGATATTCAGTGGGCCTCACACAATCCATAAGTGTCCAGTGTCCACAAGTGTGTGCAGAAATTCAAAATTTCCCCTGTCCTATAGACACCTTGTACCTTGTTTTACATTACTATATAGTTTGTTGGATTTTGTATACATTTCTACAAAAAATGAGGAAGGCTGGTGGAAGAGGCCGTGGAATTGGGCAGGGGTTGGCAGCTGGTAATGATGGTGTTGGTGGTGGATCTGATGGTAGTGACAAGAGCAAAATAGGACCGAATGCAGGAGGTGTTGAGCCTGCGTCATCGTCTGGCTCCATAAGGTTTCGAAGGCTTAGTTTTCTAGGAGTTGGCAAACTGCTTTTAAAGCCAGAGCATCAGGAAAAAGTTTTGTCTTACATTGCTGACTCAGCCTCCAGCTCTATCGCCTCCTCTTCTGAAGTTGTAAAAAGTAAAAGCACTGAGTCATCATTGGAGGCTCATGTTCATGAACCACACCTTTCCTTGTGTCCTTCACCCCAACCAAGATTGAAGGATGACGCAGGCCATACTACTGATTACTCCATGGAGCTGTTTTCACATACCATGCCTGGATTATCAAGTGAAATGGTGAATTACCCAGGCCAAGATGAATCTGACATGGAGTGCACTGATGCACAGCCGCTGATAGATGATTCTGCTGGTACATTCACTCAGAGCACTACATTGTCCTCACAGTGTACAGAGCCAGATTCTGACCCTGATGAGACTCAGGTGCCCCTTCCCGCGCACTATACCACCATACACGGTGACACAGAGGAAGGTGCACATGACATTGAAGAGGAGGTGATGGATGACCCAGTTGTTGACCCAGATTGGCATCCATTGGGGGAAGAGGGTGCTGCTTCCAATAGCTCAGATGAGGAGCATCCACAGCAGACATCGACATCGCAACAGCTGTTATCTGGCAGGCCAGGAGCACTCCAAAGACAGGTTCCAAAAATCAAAAGAGTTGCTGGACAGCTTGTCCAGAGGGTCAAAAGATCACAGCGTGCTAGGCCGCAAAATGTCTGCCAAAGTAGGAAGAGTGCAGTGTGGCACTTTTTTGAACAAAATCCTCATGATCAGGCCAAGGTTATCTGTAAGAAGTGCGCAAAGACGTTTAGCCGAGGGAAAAATCTGAAAAATTTGAATACCAGTTGCATGCACTTGCAAGCGTGGACACAACACCAAACCTCAAGTGTCACATGTGCAACTGATCACAAAGAAGGTAGTCAGCAACGCTACATTGTTTCCCCCACTGTAAGCCCACCGGTTAGCACAGCAGCAAATGTTGAAGTGTCGTTGCAAGGCCACAGCAGTCAGGGAATCCCACTGTTATATCAACGAAATACTGAATCTAGGCCATCAGAATGAACACCAACTCCACCACCTTCATCAACCCTCTCTCAGTCCACCCTGTCCACCGCTGCTTCCACCATATGCAGCTCTCAAGTCCAGCTCACCCTCCCAGACACTATGAGTAGGTCAAGAAAGTACTCAGTCTCTCATCCGCGTACACTGGGTTTGAACGCCACATTGCCAAACTAATCTCGTTTGAGATGATGCCCTATCGGTTGGTGGAAAGCGCAGCTTTCCGCGAACTCATGGCCTATGCAGTACCAGGCTATGACCTACCCAGTCGCCACTTCTTCTCTCGCAAAGTCATCCCAGCCCTCCACCATCATGTAAAAGACCGCAATGTCCGTGCACTCAAGCAGTCAGTGAGTGGAAAGGTGCACCTCACAACTGATGCATGGTCCAGTCAGCATGGCCAGGGCCGTTACGTGTCCATCACTGCGCACTGGGTTACTGTGGTGGATGCAGGGTCCACAGGGGACAGCGGTGGTGGGACAGTGCTGCCTAGCCCACGGTATAGGAAACAGTTGGCTGTAGGCGTTCGACCCTCCTCCTCCTCCTCCTCCTCCAGAAGCGAAAGCTCGTCCACAGAGCGCAGTCGTACGAGCACTCCATCTGCAGCTGCCACTGTTGCACACGAGGTGTCCCCCTATTGAGCAGCTAGTGGAAAGCGTCAGCAGGCTGTGTTGCAGATGATGTGTTTGGGCGACAGACACACCGCCGTGGTGCTGGCCGAGTACTTGAAGCGACAAACTGAGTCATGGCTGGGCAGTGTACATCTTGAGGCAGGCAAGGTAGTTAGTGATAACGGCCGTAATTTTGTGGCAGCCATAGCCCTTTCAAAACTCAGCCACATACCTTGCTTGGCTCACACCTTGAACCTGGTGGTGCAGTGCTTCCTCAAAAATTATCCGGAGTTAACAGCCCTGCTCCAGAAGGTGCGAAGACTGTGCGCGCACATCCGCCAGTCGCCTGTACACTCCGTTCGTATGCAGAAGCTGCAGCGATTGCTCCACCTTCCCAACCACCGCCTCATTATCGACATTGCAACAAGGTGGAACTCCACCCTGCACATGGTGGAGCGGCTGTGTGAGCAAAGGCAGGCCATAATGCATTTGTGGGAGGATACACGGCCAGGCACTTTGAGAGCAGACATGGAGTTGACAGGTGTGCAGTGGTCGAAGCTGAAAGACCTCTGTAAAGTCCTTCAGTGTTTTGAGGAATGCACACGGCTGGTAAGCGCAGACAACGCCATCCTAAGCATGAGCATCCCACTTATGCGTCTGCTCATGCAAACTTTGACGCACCTTAAGGAGCAGGCATCTGCAGCCAATGTTGATGAGGAGGAAGAGGAGGAGGGAATCCTTGATGACATTCAGCCATTGTCTGCTCAGGGACCTCTCCTGGACGAGGTGGAGGAAGAAGAGGAGGAGGAGGATGATGGGGATGAATACTTAGGGGAGGAGGATGCATCTCGTGGGGCAAGTGAAAATGTTGGCGTGGCAAGGTCTGGTACAGGGTTTGTGCGTGACTGGAGGGATGTGGATTTGCCAGAAAGTGCTCCTCCAACCAGCACTCGCAGTGCATCATTGACACCGGGAACATTGGCCCACATGTCAGATTATGCCTTGCAGATCCTAAAAAGGGACCCCCGCATTGCCAAAATGATGAACGATGACGACTACTGGTTGGCCAGCATCCTGGATCCACGCTATAAAGGCAAATTTCAAAACGTCATGCCACAGGAGAACCTTGACCTAATATTGGCTAATAAACAAGCAACTCTGGTAAATCGGTTGCTTGAGGCATTCCCAGCACACAGCAGCGGTGATGGTTCTCACACGAGCCGTACGGGCCGGGGGCAGCTTGGCAGAGGTGTTCATGGTGCACACAGCAGAAGTGGCGTTGGAGACAGGGGTTTCATGACAATGTTGTGGACTGATTTTTCAAGTACCGCTCACACAACTGGTAATACTGCATCGATGGAAAGTGACAGGAGACAGCAGTTGTCAACTATGGTTACAAACTACTTTTCCTCCCATATCGATGTTCTCCCACACAGGTCATTCCCCTTTGACTATTAGGCCGCTAAACTGGACACCTGGCCTGAATTGGCACAATATGCCTTACAGGAGCTTGCTTGCCCAGCTGCAAGTGTGCTATCGGAAAGAGTCTTCAGTGCAGCTGGATCAATCCTGACAGAAAAAAGGACCCGTCTGTCAACCCAAAATGTGGATGATCTAACCTTCATTAAAATGAACCATGCATGGGTTTCCAAGGGTTTTGTCCCACCTTCCCCTGATGACACATAGGGTGACAGAAAAATGGCTTGCTTTGGTCCACCTCTTCCTGGGACTTGACCTATTTTGCCTTTTGCATCAGCTGAATGTCCAACATCAACATATGCCACTTTCTAAAACTCCCTAACTGTGCTGCCTCCCCCCCATGGCCGGGGTCACCACCTAGCGCCCGACACCGTGCGAGTGCCGTTGCCCTTGACAGGTGGGTAGGCCGACTCTTGGGCGCGGGCACTGGCACAGGGTCCCTCATAGTGCAATCAAGTGTCTCTGACGGTGGTGGTGCACACCCGCCGTCAGACACACCGCCGTACTTTGAGGGGCCCAGTGCCAGTACCGACGTCGACGAGTGGGCCCCCCTTGCTTGGGCAGGGCCCCAGCATTTGCAATCTTTACCTCTCCCTGCTCCTCCGCTGTGTAGTCTGGGCCATCAAATCCATACTGTGCCTGACACCGTCTGAGCCTGCCTCCTGATATATAGACATATATTTTGAATGTGTACGCTATCCATACATGTTATCCGGGGATACGGTACCCTTTCTCACCTTTGTCCAATCACATGCAATCCATACTGGGCCTAACACCGTCTGAGCCTGCCTCCTGATGTGTAGACATATATTTTGAATGTGTACGCTATCCATACATGTTATCCGGGGATACGGTACCCTTTCTCACCTTTGTGCAATCACGTGCAAGCCATACTGGGCCTAACACCGTCTGAGCCTGCCTCCTGATGTATTGACATATATTTTGAATGTGTACGCTATCCATACATGTTTTCCGGGGATACGGTACCCTTTCTCACCTTTGTGCAATCACGTGTAATCCATACTGGGCGTGAGAACGGCTGGCGAGCTGTTAAGCAAGCTACAGCACCTGTGGTTTGCACACGTAAGTTTTTCATTTTTTCAGGAATGACGGTTAGGCCTAATTCCGGAACTGCGGTTTACCTGCACTTACTGGGAAATCATCGTTCGCGGGTAATAATTGTAATCAGTGATCCCCATCACTAACGTTGTTCAGCGGGTTATCTGCACCTGTAAGCGACAAACGCTGGCCTTTTCAGTGTAGCGCACATGCAGCCATGGACATGTAAGGGCATGACACACCAGTTATTGGCCAATCTCATGTGCCAGAGCCTCACGTGTCCCTCTAGTAAGCCGGACTCGGACCGCGGGGCATGACGGAGTCTCATTCGTTAACGGAATTAAGCTTGCAATGTGTGCATCTTTTCTGTAGATGGCATGGTTGAGGTTTCCCAGGTGGAGTCGAATTTAACCGTAGGCTCCACTCCTGGTGGTGCCCTTCTGGACATTCCTTTAAGGTTCAGCTTTGCAACCATACTGCCCACGTAAAACAAACACTTTGCCTTCATGAACGCTGTTTGGAGGGTCATGACTCGTGTGAATAACGCCACCCAATCAGTTAACCTGCTAGAGAGATCCTTCGTTGCTCCCAAGCATGACATCACACTCCCTAGGAGGAAGGTAATGCCACTGTGGCGACCGTACTCCTGGGGGCGACGCATGTGCACTGATGCCCAGCCACTGCTCGATGAATCTGCTGGTACATTGACCCAGACCACTACATTCCCCTCGCACGCTACACGGCCTGAATCTGACCCTGATGAAACTCAGGTTACCCTTCCCATATACAGTTCCATCTTACACGGTGACAAAGAGGAAGCTGCAGATGAAAGTGCAGGTTCAGCCCACCCGCCATCAGACACACCACCGTACTATCAGGGGCCCTGTGCCAGTGCCGTCGCCAACGAGTGGGCCCCCCTGCTTGCTCAGGATCACAGCACTTGCAAGGTTGAAATACTGTGCAGTGAGATGGAAGATGGGAATGACGAGGAGTCCAGACTAGTACAGGGATTCCCTAGCGAGGAGACTTATTTCATTGTTTTCACTGTTGGGACAGCAATTTTTGGGGAGCACTATACTCTGGAGAATGATAGATGGGGCCCACCATACACTGGAACATTCCAAAGGTGGACAGCAGACACTGAAGCAGCATTTACAGGGCCCATTATACACTAGAGCATTAGAAATGGGGCTCATTATGTTTGGAGCATTATTTGGGCCCATAAGACAGTGGAGCTTCATCCATGGGGACCAACATATACTGTAGCATTATGTGGAGCTCATCATATACTGTTTCAAACATTATATGGGACCAATGATTCTGTATGGAGAAATAGATGGGCCTCGTCATGAGATGTAAAAAGTGAAGTATTTTTCATTGTACTATACCGCTATTTCTCTGCCGTATCGGAGCATGATGAGTTGTGGTATGTGTTAAAGGGGCGCTCTTTCGCCCAGGGCACATGAAAACCTGGAGCCAGCCCTACCCCCCCACAACTTTAGCCAAATAACCCCCATTTTTCAGTGCGTAACTTGTATTATGAAGTTAATTAAGGTTGACAAGCATAAGTAAGAAGAATTGATGCTTTTGGCATTCAAATGGGCACTGTAGGTGTGTTTCCTGTCCTCCTCTCACTGCCGACTTTTATTCCCCATTGACTTACATTGGGTTTCGTGTTTCGGGTCGACCCCGACTTTTCCCTATAATCGGCCGATCTTGCTCGACCCGACTTTTGGAAAAGTCGGGTTTCACGAAACGAAACTCGACCCTAAAAAACCAAAAGTCGCTCAACTCTAATTATCATCATTGTTACCATTGGGGCTCGCATTCTAATGATGAAGTAATCCTTTATACTCGGATGACATGGGCCGGAAGAAATGTAATTCTAATTCTAACCTGTGTTGATGGCTTTGCATGTCCTGGTAGTAGGACTCTGAGTCAGATTAAATCTTGAAGAGCAAATTATTAGGGTGGCAAGGAGCTGAGGCCATTTTGCACTCAGATGCAATGGTCCGCTGAATCATGGATAATGCTGATGATGATTGGGAACCAAATAGGAGTGATAATACCAATAAAGTGGGAAGTGTGGTGATGACAGTGAACCAACAGAGCCCTCAGTTGTGTTGATTAACATAGTAAACTGTTTAGTGGAACTCTTGTGGGATGACAGGTATAATGTTATTATTAAGCAAAGGAATGAATTGGGTACCCATGCTTTTCGATCTTTGCATAAATGCAAAGTGGGGGATTTTTTCCAGCTTCTGAAAGGAAGTCCAAATTGGCTTCTTGCCAGGATAAGTTGTGTTGCCTGCCCAACAGGACACATGACTACTGCATGACTGACTAGGAGACCTCTTCATTCCTTGCAGATCCAATGCTCTTTTAGCAATACTTATGTTAGGACCACAACAAGTAGCTGACACAGCAGAAACAACAGATACAATATTTTTACATTATGGATGAGATGTTTTTTCTGATAGACCAGTAGCTAGAATTGGCCCAATTTGCTATAGGTGTATTATCACAGCCAACCTTCAGTGTACTGTAAAAGAGGGTATTCATCGCAGTATGAATATGTCAAATTTTACACTTGTCAAAATTAATCAGGCATGGATCAGTGCTGACTTTCATTCACCTATGACTGATGCTGATGATTTGACCAGCCAAAACATCTTATCACTTTACTGTCCTTTGTTTATCTTCTACACAAATCTGCTGCAACTAGTATTGATGGCCCAAGCTCAAAAGAGCACTTAATTCTAGAGATGAGCAAACCTTTCAAGGTTCAGTTCGACAAACATACCCGAATTCCATTAATATCAAGGGAAGGCCAAACCAAACGTATCCACAACAATTTAAGGTGTGACAAAAAGCTTACCTAACAGCTAAAATTTCGTGCAGACACCATAAAAAGTGGAATAAACTGAACCACAGTAGATATTTGCTAAGGGCACAGCAGCAGTCAGTCATTGCCCATGCATAAGGTATCAGGGTCTGGGACAGCATTTACAGCTTTGAATTGAAGTTTTAATGAGGACCTGGTGGTTAAGGGAGCGGTGTAAGTCGTCTTAACTGGCAGCCCTGATATCTCATGCAGCACTTCCAATTTTTTTTGTAGCCACACTCAGATGGCACATTTATCAATTTCATACAGTACTATTGGTAGAAAAATGTAGGGAAAGTAACAAAGGTAGTTGACTGAAAGTAAGTGCGGGCCTGCCTGTCTGGGAGCCCTACTTCTACCCTTAACACACACGAATGAGACCCAACTTTAATTCTACACATTTCAAAAAGTTACTTTCACAAACCACTAAAGTAACACCAATTTTCACAGAGTAGAAATAGTAAAATGGCCACTTGACACCCTTTCCATCTCAGGCAACCTACCAGATGGAGACACAACTTGGATTCTCCACATTTAAAAAAATTAATGTCACACGCCAAAAAAGTGGCATCAATTTCTACAAAGCAAAAACAGTATAATAGGCCTCTGATACACCTTCCACTACAGGCAACCCACCAGATGGAGACTAAACTTGGAGTCTCCACATTTAAAAAACTAATATCACACACCACAAAAGTGACTTCAATTTCCACAGAGTAGAAACAGTATATTAGGCCTCTGACATTCTGACCCGACATGGAGTCTTCACATTTAAAAAAAATTGTTTGTAACATCAGCAGCAGTAGCAACAGCAGGCACAGAAGACACCAAAAAGGTGGCAGAGACTGCAATAATGTGAGATCAGTGCATGACACTTAAAATGAGACCATGGCCTAGTCTGCCTAGTCTGCGACTGGGATGCAAAAGTTACTAGAGTTCCATGACTTGTTTATTTTGATGAAAGTTAGGTGGTCTACACTTTAAGGGGACAGCTGGATGCGCTTATCCATCAGGACACCAACAACAGCGCTGGAGACACTCTCTGATAGAAAGCTGGCTGTCTGGCTTGACCAAACCTCCAAGGCGTGAATGGCGAGCTCAGGCAACTCTTCCATTTTTGAGGACCAAAATGCAAAATGGTACATACCCCCCTGATGGCATTAATATTGAGCTCCATAAACACATGCACCGTCCTCGCCGGTCGTTCGCAACGTGTTAGACTTGTATTCTGTTTTGTTAGTGCACTGGCTGGTCTAAAAAATGTGTAAAACATAATTCCCAGGATTGGACATCAAGAACTACGATGCACACTGCTTTCTTGTGGAAAACCTTGTCTAAAAGCGTGTTTTAAAACTCTAGCATGCATGCGTCCCTTTTTTAGGGGGTAGAAGCATCAGGCTAAATTTACTCTAGTACCGTGGATCTAACAGAGTGGCAACCCAGTAGTCAGCACTATTTCTAACCCTAAGAATACAGGCATAATGTTGCCCATGGTGTGTTGGTGGCCAGGTAACACTCAAGGTTGCTTCCTCCATCCCTTCCTGCTAGTCATGGACAACAGAGAGGGGAGCATTATCCTCTTCATCTCCTGACTCTTCCTCCTCATTTTGTTCCTTCACTTCTGCACCTTCACTAACAGTTTTTCTGGTACCAGGAGCCCCCCTCAATCGCTGAAATCCACCCTCTCTTGGCATCAGCCTGTGCAATGACAGTCCAGAACTTTGGAATATTGGTATCATTTCAGAATCCTACTTTGCTTCCACCTCTTCCTCTGGTACCATCATCTTCTCATGCAGACTATTCAAAGTGTGCTCCAGCATGTAGATGACTGGAATAGTGATGCTGATAACAGCATTGTCAACATTAATCATCTTACTAGCCATTTCAAAGCTGTGCAGAAGGGTGCAGAGGTCCTTCATCTGTGCCTACTCCGCAAGTGTGATTTGCACCACGTCCATACTGCATTGGCCCATGCTATGTAAAATGACATACTGCACCAGGACTCATTACTGCTGCCACAGTCGCTGCAACATGTGGAGAATGTAGTTCCACCATGTCGTGCTTTCTGCAGCAGTGCATCTAGGTCAGGATAGTGGCAAAAAAATTGCTGTACCACCAGGTTGAGGATGTGAGCCATGCAAGGCACGTGTGTTAATTTGTCCCAGCATAAGGCCGTGACCAGGTTTGGAAATTTGTGATGCGGGGGAAAACAAGGGTGATTGGGGTACCACCTCTGAGGATTGTACTATGTGTGATGTTAAGGTGGAGGGAGAAGAGAAGAGACCACTTAATGCAGAGATTGTCATCTACTGGGGCACATGCTCTTTCTGGCCCTCATCTACAAGTATACTGCTGTGCGGCTGCCAAAAAAAGGGAGTGGAGTAGCCCGTCCAGTGACAGATGTTGTCAGTGGTTTTTGGAGAAGACAAGATGGTGTTTGTTCAGTTGAGTTTCGTTAACTTTAACACCTAACCCATGTACAACTCGAACACCAAGCCTATTCTCTCTTCCACCACGACCTCTCTTTTTACCACTCATGTTGTATGTATCCATCCCCTCTTTAAGATGAAATTTGGCCATCTTATTTCTCACTGCAACACAGTTTTATCACAAATGATTTGTATTTGCACATTGGGCCTCCTGGCAAACCTCAATATTAGGCCTAACAATTTTTAATTGGAAAAGTGGCCTTCTAATTTCTCACTGCAACACAGTTAGTTTTATCACAAACAATTTGGATTAGCACATTGGGCTTCCTGGTTGAACAACTATATTAGGACTATCAATTTTTAAGTGAAAATGTGGCCTTCTGACTTCTCATTGGAACACAAATGATTTGGATTAGCACATTGGGCCTCCTGACTGAACCCCAATATTAGGCCTAACAATTTTTAAGTGGAAATATGGCCTTCTGATTTCATAGAGCAGCACAATTTTTCAACAAGTGATTTGGATTATCACGTTGGGCCTCCTGGCTGAACCCCAGTATTAGGCCTATTGATTTTTACGATTTTTAAGTGGAAATGTGGACTTCTGATTTCTCACTGCAACACAGTTTTATCACAAACAGTTTGAATTAGCAAATGGAGCCTCCTGAGACTGCACCACAGTTTTACACAATCTAGTTAGATATTGGAAGATCGATTTCACAAAGGACAAGGTTCTATCTGTAACACTGAGAAAATGGAGCCATCAAAACAAGATGTTCGCGTTTTATATGGACAGGGACAAGTGACTTTGGCAGCCAATCACAGAAGACCTTGTGTCATGACGTTGTGGATGGTCTGCACCCTGATTGTCTACTGAAATGTACGCACATTAAATTATTAAAGAAAAAAATAACTACATTCCGCAGTTTCTCTGTTCTAGGTATACCACCTCCCCCACGCTCATCATACAGCACCAAAGTAATGTCAAAAGTATTAGTGGAAATGCAATAATTTACTGAACTGTGACTGAATTTTGCCAACTTGGAGTAAAAATGCTTGTAAAACCAAACACGAATCCGAATGTGCCATGTTCATGCCTTGTTCATGCCGAATTTGAGATTGGCGAACTTTTTCCAACAAGTTCGCTTATCTCTACTTATTTCCTGCTCATTATATCATGCATTATATAGTGGAGTACAGCTGCTGCTGTCTGTGATGTTACTGCTGGTAGCACACTGCCAGACATCTTCTTGCTTTGCCTGTAATATTTTCCTGTCATGTGGCTTCTACCACTGCCATCATGACTTCACTATTTTTTTCTACACTAATGCTGCTGTGGCTGCAGGTGCTTTCCTACACTGCCAGAAATCATCCTGTGTGCCATGTTAATTTTTTACTATGCAACTTCTGTCATTTCCACTGTCACTAGACTACCAGTCAAATCTCTTGCTCTTGTTCATTTGGTTGTATAGCCATAATGTACTGCTGCTGGAAAGCATATTCTCTTGAGGGCCCAGAAACATGAAACAGTACACCCAATAGGGCGTTTTTTTCATGGATTGTTGACCACCCGTTGCTTATTGACTTTAAAAATAACTTGCTCTACAATTGGCATTAAGCATCCAAAGGGATATATATGACTTTTTTAGTGTTACTTATTGTTGCTCTCTGTCCAAACCTGGTTCTTTTATTGTGCTCTGGACTTTGATTTTTTTTTTTTTTCTCTTCAAATTCATTTGAGTAAGACAATAGATACCAGTGACTCTAAGCGCAGTAGTAATTCATTTATCTATACAGACTTTCCCTTTGACATCTATGGTGACTGGTGTCTTTCTGCTTTTGCTGCTGGAGTCCCTATATATACTTGAGCGCCACTGAGGTTTTTATATTACTTTAAAAATAACTTGCCTGTTCCTACTTCCTTAAAAAGGGGATAATTTTTGTACAGCTTTATAAAAAGTGTTTCTGATTGTTTCATCATTTGGAAAACAGCAAACCTGTTCAGGATCCCAAAAAAGAGGATTATTTTTTCACTCCTCATTAAGAAGCCATAACTGCTTCACTTTCAAAATACCTAACTTCTTCCTGCTCTTTAATTATATAATTAGATACATTTTCAATGGCTCATCTAGCAAGGAGAATAGCTCTTAATATTTACCCAAATAGTGATCATTTTTCCTCCACCCCACATGAAAAAGCCCCTGCTTCTTCTGTTTTAACAGTCTATGTATAAACACGAGCAAAACCATCATCTACCCCAAAAAAGTTTTAATGTTTTAACTGTTTTCTAACTTTTGTAATAACTAATGAAAATTTTAATTCTACAGCATCAACCTATTCTGCAATACCCTAAAATGTTTGTGTTGTTAACCAGCAGTTACTATCTGTTTTAGCCTAGCATTAGCAATGCTGTGTTTGCATTAAAGAAATGAAAAAGGGCACATTGCCGTCCTACAAGTCCTCATAGTATTATAAGCATTTATTATCTCAATAGAGGTTTTGAAGCTTTACGATATGCAGCGGATTTATTCGATGCTAATCACATTTTTGGAAAAACATCAGCAAAGCTTGTGTATTTGAATTTTAGAAGATTAACTCATATCTAATCTTTAGTAATATGTAGTGTGCAGAATTAACTCACAAAGGATACGTTGTAAGTTAGCATTGCAATGCCGAAAAGTTTTAGAGTACATCAGAAACACAGCTCTTTTAAATAATACTCCATGCAAATTATTACAATGCATAGCTCTATGAATGATGTGAAATTGCCAGATAAAAGCTTGGCACGTGATATGTCAAGTTTTAACTATTTTACCTCATTTCCATATATCTTACTTTCCAAGTACATCATATATTCTTTAGCTATATCGATTTCCCATGTATTCTCTAGTGTGTCTCCAGATATATTATCTCACACATCTTATGTTATAATAATGAAAATAATGCCCCTTACATTTGTATAAATACCTTACTACGGACTCTACGTTCATGGGCGATTTGGTAGTTTTTGACAACACTACGGTGATTATCTCACTGCGTATAATGAGCTCTATTACATAAGTATTGCTTTGATTGTTAGGTATCTTTTGAAATTGCAATAGGTTTGTTAAAATGTTATGACAATGCTTTTAAAGTCCACAGGTCAGGGGCTATTTTCCACTATAAGCCACTGAAAAGCAGTAAATATACCAAGATTGCAGGAGCATTGTTGTCATTCGTACAATGCATTCTCAACTTTCTTTAGTGCCTGTATGCAATTATTACAATTTTCTGTATTTTTCAACAATATGATACCTGCTGAGAAAGACTATTCTTCTGTGTCAAATTGCACAAAATGTTTAAAGAGAAATGTGCTGTGTTTACATTGTAACAAAGCATAGCAATTGGCAATGTGTCTCTTTCAGAGGTTTCAGGAATTAAAGTTGTGCTTATTTCGGTAAAATAGAGTGTTGAGAAAACATGGAAATGGGAAATAGATTCCTATGTATAATTCAAAGATAATATAAATATTAAGAGTTCAGCTTGGCATTTTCTATCTGACATTTTGAAAAAAAAATGTGCTGGCTGTAGATACACATGTTCAAACACACGGTCTTTTACTTAAGATTATCATTTGATAAAGAAAATAAAGAAGACAATGAAAAACAAGGCGTAAATGGATTGTATAATCAATGCCAAATGTTTTGAGTCTGAAACATATTTAGTTTTTCACAAAAAAATGTTGTTTCAGTGTTTTAGAACTTTTAGTCAGTTGTTTGTATGGTTACTGAAGTTCAA
This sequence comes from Dendrobates tinctorius, assembly GCF_039654945.1. Taxonomy (NCBI): domain Eukaryota; kingdom Metazoa; phylum Chordata; class Amphibia; order Anura; family Dendrobatidae; genus Dendrobates; species Dendrobates tinctorius. The sequence goes on along the minus strand of NW_027361699.1, from coordinate 2,357,985 downwards.
TTCTTAGAATTGTATGAGTTTTTAAACTTTTCTTAACAACTGCAAAATTATGCAAAAATGCATTTTTTACAGTGTTACTGTAAAAAACACTGTAAAAAAAAAGTCCCTAGCCTCACTTTATTTCCCACGCAGCAATGGCATAAAGTGAGACTAGGGACTTTTTTTTTTTAAAGTGGTGGAGGAATACAGTGCGGAAGGATACCTACCTTCCGTCATTGTATTCCTGGAGCTGGTAGAGAACGGTAGCATCAGCTGATGCTGCTGTTCTCCACGCAAGATGGACGTGGGACCCTCGTGGACTTCTGCGGATCGGGGTAAGTATATTGGTGTCTTTTTATTTTGATATTTATTCCTCAGGCGACAATGGCTTTGGGGATCAAAGTGACAAGTGACGGTGAGTATGTACTCTATGTTATATGTACTGTATGTCTATATGTATGTATTGTATGTAGTATATATGTATGTTGCATGCATGTAGTATATATGCAGTATATATGTAGTATGCATGTTGCATGCATGTAGTGTATGTATGTAGTATGTATGTAGCATGTATGTAGTATGTATGTTGCATGCATGTAGTGTATGTATGTAGTATGTATGTAGTATGTATGTAGCATGTATGTAGTATGTATGTAGTATGCATGTAGTATGTTGCATGTATGTAGCATGTAGTGTGTATGTTGCATGTATGTAGCATGTAGTATATATGTAGTATGTATGCTACATGTAGTATATATAGTATATATGTAGTATGCATGTTGCATGCATGTAGTATATATGTTGTATGTATGTTGCATGCATGTAGTATATATGTATTATGTAAGTAGCGTGTATGTAGCATGTATGTTACATGTAGTATATATGTAGTATGCATGTTGTATGTATGTATCATGTATATAGCATGTATGTAGCATGTAATTTTTTTTTTTTTTTTACATTCAACACATTAGCCGGATGATGGGACTACTACTGTCCCATCATTGGCTAATGTGTCAATCACTGTCATGGTAGCAGGCATCGCCTGATGGGACTTGTAGTCCCATCGGACGATGCCTGCACAGACCCCCGGAGCCTGCACAGACCACCGGCAGGCCGGCACAGCCCCCTGGCAGGCCGGCACAGACCACCGGAGCCTGCACAGACCACCGGGAGGCCGGCACAGCCCCCCGGCAGGCCGGCACAGACCACCAGAGCCTGCACAGACCACCGGCAGGCCGGCACAGACCCCCGGAGCTTGCACAGACCACCGGCAGGCCGGCACAGCCCCCCCGGCAGGCCGGCACAGACCACCGGAGCCTACACAGACCACCGGCAGGCCGGTACAGACCCCCGGACAGTCGGCACAGCCCCCCGGAGCCTGCACAGACCCCCCGGCAGGCCGGCACAGCCCCCTGGCAGGCCGGCACAGCCCCCCGGAGCCTGCACAGACCCCCCGGCAGGCCGGCACAGCCCCCCGAGAGGCCCGTACAGACCCCAGAGAGGCTGTACAAGGCAAAAATAGGGTTTTTCTTATTCCGATACCGGAAGTCCCATAGACTTGAATGGGACTTCCGGTATCGGAAGCAGCGATACCCGATATTTTTTTTAGATCGGTCGATACCATCCGATCCGATACTTTTAAGTATCGGCCGGTATCGCTCAACACTAGTGTTGACCCATGTTTTCAAGATCTCTGAAACTCACCCTGGCATGCGAGATATCAGCCATTGAGCCAAATCCTGACTGATAATAACCCATTCTTGAATAATTATTGCTTGTTTTTTAGAGCAATTTCTATGTTTTTGTTTTTTTCTTGAAAATTAGCCACAGTTGATTTTGCTAGTTTTCTGGCCGTGAACTCAAATATTAATGTTTTGTTCACCCAAACACTTAGTTATCAATTTTGCCTGATGATATAATGCTCCATTATGCTGAAAAAAGCATTATTTACCACGAAATTGCTCTGTCACAAATGAGTGCTACCACAAGTCCTATGTCATACCAACAATAAAACATCTTAAAACCATTAATGTTTAGGTTGCTTTTCATCTCACACCGCGAGCTCACTCACAATCGTGCCTAAGAACAGCATCATGAATAAAGTATTGCATCTAAATATATATAGTCCAAGAGCAACTTCTCTCAAGGATCCAGGAGAAAATTGATGATTACAATTAGGGATGAGCAGACCCGTATCTGTTTGAGTTTTGCAGGATCGACGAAGCTGCAGTTAATAGTTTGGTTTCGGGTCTGAATTTGAACCCAAACTTGACCTCAAGACAATTGGGACCCGAATCTTGGTGCTGTAAAATGGTTGTAGTAAGGGCTAGGAAGATAAAGATATTGCTGTAATTATACTGGCCCAAAGAATAAAGCTATCTTATCAATTATTGTTCATTCTGTCTCTCAAATTTCAGAATAGAAAACGGTCAAAATATGTCAAGTGCCCGAAAATGGTACCAATTAAAACGTTAGCTCCTCCCGCAAAAAACAAACCCTCACATGACTCTGTGGGTGAAAATATGGAAAAATTATAGCTCTCAAAATATGGCAATGCAAAAACTAGTTTTCGGAATAAAAATATCTTTTAGTGTGTATCGCTGTAATCGCACCGACCTGAAGAATAAAGTCGCCTAATCACTTATACCGCACAAGGAACGTTAGAAAAAATAAATAATACCAATTCTTGACATGCTGTTGATTTTTTCATTCTACCTCCGAGAGATTGCAGTTAGGCTCTGCACACATTTATCCTGCCCTCTGAGCTGAGTGCTTACACTGGAGTTTCTGTGAAAATCTCTGAAATACAAGATTCAGAAAGAATCCCTGGCAGAAAATTCCCTATAATGAGGGAGATGGTGGCACTGTGGATGCCATAGGACCTGTGATCTGGCAGTGTCCATTTTTTTAGGATTGCATAAAAGTGCCATCGGCCACATTTTTGTGCACTTCTGAAAAGGACACTGCTGAACAGAGGCCAGACGGAGTCCAGATTAACTTTGTTGCCTCATGATAGTGAATGAATCCCTCAGGGCTTTCATCAGAATCACATCACTCAGAAATTTAGATGGAAACCCCAAAGTAAATGGTCAGCATAGAGCACCGGATAAATGTGATCCCAAACATTATGTAAAATGTTCCCAAATAAAGCTTCAACTCAATCCACAAAAAAAGAAAGTCCCCACTGAGATCTGTCATCTGCTATTGGAAACATAGGGAGCATCCACGTTACTGGTAGCACAAAGGCTCTGGAAAAGCTAAATTGTTCCTCGCTTACCAAAGAAATTCAGCAAATTCTCCACTCCCAAATAAAAGTGCCCCCTTCCCTTCTGAGCATCAGCATGCCTAAACCACATATAGCTCCCACATGTTTGGCATTTCTGCAGTGATGAGAGCCCACCTAATTTACAGGTGCATGTCTCCAGAAGCATGAGCTTGGTATAACATACTGGTGACTATAATGTACTAGTCACTACTGCGCATTGATCACTATAACGGCAGTTTGCAATTTTTACTCAGCAACATCCACTGCTGCCTGTTTCTGGAAAACACTCATGGAGTCAAATTTGTCACTACATCTATAGATAAATTCCCAAAGGGTTATAATTTTCAAAATGTGATCACTTGAGGGGGAATTCTGCTTTTCTAGTACTTAGGGGTTCTTTATAAGGAATCCGCAAACAACTCTAGGAAAATCTGTGCTCCAGGAGGCAAATAGTGCTTTGTCCCTCCCGAGTTTCTCCTTATGGCAAAGTAGTTCTGCACAGCCACATATGGGTTATTGCCATGTTCAGTAGAATTTGTAGGTCAAATTTTGATGCCATTTTTACCCATTTCCCAGTGTAAAAATGTAAAACTTGGGGCTAACACACAATGTTGGTGGTAAAAATGTAAATTATTTTTTCTTCACTGCCTGATGATATAAAAGTCTTTGACACACCTGTAGTGTCAATATAATCGCTGCACCCTTAGATGAATTTATTGAGAGGTTTAATTGGTAAAAAGGGGTCATTTATGGGTGTTCTGCTGTCCTGGCAATGTAACAGAGCACCCTTAAAAAAGGGTAGCAAAATCTAAACTGTAAAATGGTGCTACTTCGCTTTTGAGCTTTGCACTGTGCCTCAAAAGAAGTTTTAGTCCACATATGGGGTATCGGTGAAATCAGGAGAAATTGCCCAACAAACCTTGGGGTTCATTTTCTTCTTTTGCTCTTCTGAATATACAAAATATGTAGCTAAACAAGCTTTTTGTAGGAAAAATGTGATTTTTTTTATTTTCACGGCTTAACAGTATAAACTTCTATGAAGCTCCTGGGAGTTCAAGGTGCTCAATGCACATCTAGATAAGGTTGCAAAGGGGTCTAGTTTCCAAAATGGTGCAATTTGTGGGGGAGTTTCACTATTTAGGCACATCAGAGGCTCTTCAAACTCATCATGGCATCTGCTTATTATTCCATCAAATTTTCCATTCCACAAGTCAAATGGCACTCCTTCCCTTCCAAGCAATGCTGTGTGCCCAGACAGTAACATTCCCCAACATATGGAGTATTGGCTTACTCAGGAGAAATTGCACAACAAATTGAATGGAGCAATTTCTTCTGTTACCTTTATGAAAATGCAAAATTTGGAGCTAAAAAGATTTATCTGGGAAAAATGTGATTTTTTTTTATTTTTATGGTTCTACATTACTTCTGTGAAGCACCTGTAGGTTCAATGTGCTCAACACACATCTGGATAAGTTCTCTGAGGGGTCTAGCTTCCAAAATGGTGTCACTTGTTGGGGGTTTCAACTATTTAGGCACATCAGAGGCTCTTCAAATGCGACAGGGCAACCACTAATTGCTCCAGCACATTTTACATTCAAAAAGTCAAATGGTGATCCATTTCTTCCAAGCCCTGCCTTGCACCCAAACAGTTGTTTTCCTCCACATATTGGGTATTTGTGCACTCAGGAGAAATTGCACAACAAATGTTATAGAGGAATTTATCTTGTTACCCTTATGAAAATGCCAAATTTGAACTAAGAAAGATTTATCGTGGGAAAATGGGATTTTTTTTATTTTCACGGCTTAACGTTATAAACATCTGTGAAGCATCTGTGGGTTCAAGGTGCTCAATACACATCTAGATAAGTTCCTTAAGCAGTCTAGTTTCCAAAATGGTGTCACTTTTTGGGGGTTTCCATTGTTTATCCACATCAAAGGCTCTTCAAACGTGACATGGCATCTGCTAATTATTTCAGCAAATTTTACATTCATAAAGTGTGCCCAAACAGTAGATTTCCCCCATGTATGGGATATCGGCATGCTCAGGAGAAATTGCAAAACAAAATGTATGATCCCTTTTCTCCTGTTACCCAAAAGTAAAAATATAAATAGGTCTAAAAAAATTTTATGAAAGAAAAGTAAATGTTTATTTTTTTCCTTCCCCATTCCAAAAATTCCTGTAAAGCGCCTGAAAGGGTAATAAACTTTTTGAAAGTGGTTTTGAGTACCTTGATGGGTGCAGTTTTTAGAATTTTGTGATTTTTGGGGTGTTTTCTGTCATAGAGGCCCCTCAAAGTCACTTCAAATGTTAGGTGGTCCTAAAAAATAGTTTTGCATATTTTGTTGCAAAAAATGAGAAATCGATGCTCAAAGTTAAACCCTTATAACTTCCTAACGAAAATAAATTATGCTTTCAAAATTGTGCTGATGTAAAGTAGGCATGTGGTAAATGCTATTTATTAACTATTTTGTGCAATATAACTCTCTGCTTTAAGGACATAAAAATTAAAAGTTTGAAAATTGTGAACATTTTCAACAAATTTCAGTTTTTTTCACAAATAAACACAAGTCATATCAAAGAAATTTTACCACTATCACAAAGTGCAAAATGTCTCGAGAAAACATTCACCACTGGGATCCGTTGAAGCATTCCAGGGTTATGACCTCATAAATTGACAGTGGTCAGAATTGTACAAATTGGCCTGGTCAGGAAGGTGAAAGCAGGCTTCGAGGCAAAGTGCTTAAAGCTTCCCAGCCTATTAGTAATAGCTTAGAGCATTCTGCGTAGCTTTTACTAATTATTAAAAAGACAGGGCTCAAAAAAATTGTGTGGGGTCCCCCCTTTTTTTAATAACCAGCAAAGGGAAAGCAGACAGCTGGTTACTGGTGTTATTCTTCTGGGAAGGGACCAATATCCACAAAGGTTCCAAGCCTATTAATATCAGCTCACAGTTGTCTGTTTAGCCTTTACTGGTTATTAAAAATGGGGGCCCAAAAAGAAATGACGTGTGGTCCCCCTTATTTTTCGCAACCAGCAAAGGCTAAACAGATAGCTGTGGCCTGATCTTAATAGGGTGGGAAGGATTATGGCTATAGACCCCTCTCAGACTAATAACATCAGCCCTCAGCCACCCCAGAAAAGGCACATTCATTAGATGCTCCAATTCTAGCACCTAGCCTCACCTCTTTCCACATCCCCTGGTGCGTTGGCAAGTGGGGTAATATTTTTGGGGTTGGTGTCAGCTTTGTAATGTCAGCTGACATCAAGCCCATAGGTTAGCAATGGAGAGGCATCTATCAGACTCCCCCACTACTAATCCAGTAAGTTTAAAAATAAAAATACACACTTACAGGAAAAAAACCTTTTATTTGAATAAAGACTGCCCCACACATTCGCTGGTTTACCCATTTATCAATAAAAAAAATCTCCGAAATCCAAATAGGTCCCATGTCATCCACCAATTTTCTCACAGGCAATCACGTCAGTAACATCATCGCCTGAGAGACATGGTCACAAGAACGAGACTTCAGAGGTTATTAGAGGTCATCTCTTATATTGTAGGTGTTGACCTTATGCCCGTGATAACAAGACTTCCAAGGTTACTAGGGTTATTTTTCACAGGCTTTATGTCATTGTTCACACAGAGCTTACAATGATAACTGTCGGATGTGACCTGCACTAACCTTAATTATGTCACCACACGTCACTGCAGCCGGGTTTTCACAATACTTTCAGCTTTTTCCAGCAAACGTTCTAAGTGGTCATATTACTGATAGAATCACTCAGTACTCCACCCAGATGCAGCAGAGTTGGGGATTGTCAGTTAACGGTGGACAGGTGAGGAATGAGATGATTTTCTTTTTTCTTTTTATGTTAATAAAAAGGTAAAAGATGGTAATTATTGGATAGTGATTTCTATAATTAAAGGACTTTTCTCTGTGTGTTCTTTTATTGCTTTTGACTATGGGGTTATTAATTGGGGTGTCTCATAGACACCTTTATATTACTAACCTCTTAGCTTGATGTCAGCATACATTACACAGCTAAAATAACCCCATAAACTATTACCCTAAATGCCAAGGCACCTAGGCAAGTGGGAAGAAAAGAGGCTAAGCATCAAAATTGGCACATCTAATAGATTTTTGAGGTGGATGAGGGCTGATGTTATTAGTCTGGTAGGGGGCCAATATACATGGTTCCTTAACAGCATATTAATATCAGCCTGAAGCTTTCTACTTCGCTTTAGCTGGTTATTTAAAAAAGGGGTACCCCACATCATTATTTTTAAGGTCTTTTTTTATTAACTAGCTAAAGAAAATCAGAAAGCAACAGGCTAATATTAATAGGATGTGCAGCTCCAAGGCTATCAACCTTTTCCCAGGCTAAAAATACCAGCTCACAGCTGTCTGTTTTCCCTTGGCTGGTTTGGTAAAAGGAAGGGGACTGCACGTTAATTTTTTAAAAATATGTATTTATTTTAACTGTTTGGCCAATCACAGCCTTGCAATTACTTGACATGGCTGTGATAGAGCCGGAAGTGCCCACATACTTAAAGTTTGTTGATCGGCTGTGCTGCAGCCTTTCAGCAAGCTTTATTAGACTTCTGAACCTGAACAGGAAACCAGACATACAGTAAGGAGTCTGTGCTCGGGGTCAGGTGCCGGATAGTAGTAGTCCGGTATGAACCCTGGACTTTCCAGTTCAGGTTTGCTCATTCCTAATTACAATACATTTCCAGTATTATGAACCTGCGTATTAAATGACATAATGCAAAAGTAATAATTATGTGGCTCAGTGATCAGAACATTGAAATTTTGCATTCATAGCCAGGAAGCTCCCCAAATCTCCATCCCATTGAGAACCTATTTTCAATCCTTAAAAAGCAAGTGGATAAATGAAAGCACAGAAATTGTGAGAAATTCCAAGTACAGATAAGGTAAGAATATGTTGCCATCAGTCAGGATTTTGTCCAGAAGCTGACTTCCAACTTCCAGCATACCAGGGTGAATTGCAGAAGTCTTAAAAAATAAGGGTATGTGGCCGCACCTTGAATGCAGCTCATGTTTGCTGTGTCCAAAACGCTGCCATCTATTGTTCGCTGAACCATGCGGATTCACCACACAAAAATACATTCTACTGGTGAAATTTCTCTTGTGGAGACTAGCATTTCCTCTTGAGAAATTGACATGCTGCAGTCTGGAGATTCGCAACGCATGTCCGCCTCTGTGGGTCAGCCGCCGGCATCTGTAGACACATAGTGGGCATAGGATTTCTTGAAATTCCATCCACTATGCTGTAACATCTGTCCACTGCGGTTTGGACTCTGCACAAGTAGGCAGCATCCAACCCACAGCATTTACCGATCACGTGCATATACCATAAAACTTAAGTTTTGTCAAGAAATGTTTACCTTTTGAAATGCTCATATTTGTATCTAAAAACAGTGAAGCAGCAAATTTAGTTAAAATTAAAACTTTAGTCAGTATTGAACCTTTTGAACATAAACGTATATAGTGCTGGCTGAAACTCAATATTAACAAAGACCTAAATCCTAAATCAAACAGTTATTAGTAACAAATTGAAGTTGGTAAAGATATACATTGTACAATAAACTTTGCCAAATCTGCAACTGACTTACCTAAGCATGACCTTCCCTGATCTATCCAGACTTACATAAAGAGGTCATGACTCAAAAAAGGGATGATTTTTTCAGCATGAGCAGTGTACAAATGTAGTAAACGTTATCATGACTCACATATGAATACAGTGCTCAGCAGAAATGATTATACCCCTTGTTGAAAAGTAATATTTTAGTCAATATCTAAATTAATACAAGAACAATTTGCAAAATTTTGACAAGACAGAGTGTTATGGAACATTTTTAACCCATAACATCAAAGTAACGTTTAAAATATAACTATTAAACTCGGATACAAGGCAGTCTGGCGGACGACACAGCATATAAATATAGATGGGATAGAAAAAGGAAAGGAAGGTCCTAATGGCAAGGAGTGGAGGATGGGATACCTCCTGACACCAACCTGTGCTGTCCCTAAGGCCTCTTTCACACTTCCGTTTTTGACAATCAGTCAAGATCCACCAATTTTGAAAAAAAACGGATCCGCCATTTTTCTTTGTGGATCCGTTTTTTTCCCCATTGACTTTCATTATTGGCGGATCCTGACTGATTGCCGTCCTTTGCATCCGTTTTTTTGAGGATCCGCCAGAATGTTAGTGTCCGTCAACATCCTCAAAGATTTCCAAACGGAGCTTGCAACGTTTTTTTTGCCGGCGGATCCTCCAGACACTGAATTAACCCCAAAATCTGTCTGGGTGCCGGACACAAAATCTCTCTCTCTCTCTTTCTCTCTCCTTCCCGGCCAGCGATTCCTTTAAATTTCCTCATTTTCAGGATCCGTCTAAAAACAGATCCTGTGCCATCCGTTCACATCAGTTGAGAACGGATCCGCTTGTCTGCCTTTTTGGTGGATCTTAACTGATGCAAATAACTGAAGTGTGAAAGAGGCCTAAGCTTCCATAATGCCCTAAGTGGGTCCTTCCCACCGCCAATGACATATGCCTAATCCCTGACTGTCATCTCTATATACCTTGGCTAGTGTACTAGCCGGCAAGTATGTTAGCCTCATCGCCACAGTTGGTAGCACACAGTAAGAGACAAACATGAGACAGAAAAAAAGAGAAATACTCAGCTCCGGCTCTGCTGCTGAGCTCCAAAGCAGCAGAGAAAACAGCACAGAATAGCAGAACTACCACAATAGCAACACCATCACACGAGAGCTCCACACACCAAGCTGTCTGCATAGAACAAAAACTCTATAACCGACGATCAGCTGATGGGTTATGCAACTATTTAAATGGAGGTATGAGTGGTTACCAATCAACATCAGCTGACCAGCCTAAAAGAACTGCCAGCAAGAGAGTGACATTAACTCTTCCTGGAACAAAAGGAAAAAGCAACATTTAAGTTATAGCAGACCCAGAACTGCCACAACTCCCTTAATGATTTGTGACAATAACTGCCATTACAACATCTTAATTTTTTTTGAATTAGTTGATGGAACAATGACTATACCCCACAACAAAAACAACTACATCTAGTATTTTTTATGACCTCCATGATCATTCACGACAGCACCATGTAGTCTAGCCATGGAATGAATAAGATGGCAACTTGTTGTAACATCTAACATATGTGTTTTTCCATTCATCAAGAATGACCTCTTTTAGAGCCTTGATGGAGAGTAATGGTCAACTTGTTTCTTCAAAATTCCCCATAAGTGTTTTGGTTGGGTTAAGATCAGGAGACAAACTTGGCAACTGAACCACTTTTGCCCAGTTCTTTTTCAGAAATGCAAAAGATGTATATTTTGGACCATTGCTATATTGGAAAAATGCACATCTACCAAAGACACAAAATGGTGGTAACAACTTCTCTTTCAACCCTGTTCTTCTTCAGAAATGCAATGTTATAATGAAAAGTGCACATCTACCAGTGGCTCAGAGTGATGGCAATATAGAGCAGTACTTCTGTGAATTCATGATAACATCAATGAAACATAGCTCCCCAAACCGGCAAGACTCATGCAGCCCCACATTGGACACTGCCACCACCATGTTTACTGTATGCACTATTTATTTAAAAAAATTATTTAGAACAATGCATGGTGCATACAGTACAATATGGTGGTGGCAGCATCCTTATGAGGGACTGTATGAATGCTGTTGGTATGGGGGAGCTACATTTCATTGATAGCAAAGTATGTCTTCTGATCTGAGCCCAATCAAGGAATTCTGAGGAGACATGTTGAACATCACTCACTGTTCATCATCCATGCTCTAAAGAGGTCATTATTGAAGAATGATAAAATATATATGTTGCAGTATATGACCAAACTTGTTGATTCCATGCCTAGAAGACTCGGGGCTTTTCTAAATAATCGTGGAGGACACACAAAATGTTAGATGTAGTAGCTTTTGATGTGATCCATTTTTTGTACCACCTAATTGGATTTTGTAAAACTGTTCTATGACAGTTCATCTAGTAAAAATTTACAAATTTGTTATTGTGTTCAGTGAGATATTAATTAAAATCTGAGAGTATATTCATTTATGCTGAGCACTATAACTTGCCACAAAACATTGCTTCACGTAAGAGGAGCAACATAGCTTAACATTGCAAATGCCATTGACCATTGTAAAGATAAGTGTTACACATTTTTTGTGCTGTGATATCTGAGTTAAGATGATCTTTTTTTTTAATCTGTAAGTTGATATTATTAAATAACAAGTTTAGTCAATTCCTGGTAACCTGAACTGTAACTGGTAACTCACTCTTTTATGTAATCAAACTTGATAGGTGTCATTGCCTGGCAGTAGAGGAGAGCGGTTCGTCAGTGTTTCACCAGCAATTGGAATAAACCTGTGCTGTCAATGCTCTAGTAAAGCTGTAAAGTATTTTTAACAGCAGGTTGAGCCTCCTGAGCTCTAAATGAGCAGTAGAATTTTAGGCTACTTTTAACTAGTGAGGGCTATTGGAAGGTCTGAAGGCACATAATTTAGCTCAGGAGTTACATGGTATTGCTTGCCCTTGTAAACATCAATTATCCTGTGGACTACTGCCCTGTTGTTGTCAGCTGGATAACAAAACTGAGAAAATATGTTAAAGCAAATTTGTCTTCCTGATGTCCCACAGAAAAGGTTTGTAAATTGGGGCTTGTACTGCTATTAAATCCTGGCCTTATTTAATACTTCTGGCACAGATGCTTAGGAAAACAGAGAAAACCCTTAATTCCAAGATAATTATTAAAGACTCAATGCTATCACATTGGGAGGGCCATATTGTCTCGATGGGGGCAGGCTTTGCAGCATTGAGAATCTCTCCCCCCATGTGCTCACCCACGCATCCACTCTCTCTTTCCCCATCTGCTGACTTCTCCCATCTGTGCTCTCTTCTTTGACCTGTCTACGCCATGTGCTATCCCCCTTGTCTGCTGTCTCTCTCCTTCCTGTGATGTGTTCTCCTGTGTCTGACCATGTACAGAACATACCACAGGGGCAGAGGAGGAAGCAAAAGACAATACTGACATTATAGAGGATACATTTTGTGAGGTAAAATATTGTTTAAAAACAGTCAGTGAAATATTTTACCTCACAAAATGAATCCTCTGCAATCTCCTGCTGTAATGTCAGTATTGTCTTTTGCTTCTTACCTATTATCCTTAAATGTCTGCTGCTCTTCATGCCCTCAACTTTTATAGTTTATTTCATAATCGCCTCCAATTAGTTGCTTGCTTTAGACTATGTGATGTGATAGCTGCAAGACATTAAGCCAAAGCCTGTATGACTTTGCCTGACATCATGAGATTTCTAGATGGCTGATGTAATCTTAAGCAATGTGTAAAAATGTGCTTAGCTTTGTTTGCCATCCTCATATGTCAGATCACAATTTATTTGAATTCATCTGGTTCTGGAAATTTCGGGGAACTTGAATCAAAGTAAATTCCCCATGGACCGATCTGCTAATCTCTAGACATAATGTTTTATATGTATGCTACTGCATGATATATCATGGCTTGCAGGACTCGGGTGTTTTTTTATATTGATTTAAAATATTTTGATTTTAGGGTCAGTACTATGGTTTATTTAAGCCATTTTATATGGACGTTAGAGTAAAATGGCAGCTTGGCAAAGTTACAGTAAGTCAGGCTTGCAGCAGACTGTATCACACAGGATGGGATTAGATACATGGCTCAGCAGACACTAACACACAGGATAGGATTAGACACACAACTCTGCACACAGTATCACACAGGATAGGATTAGATACACGGCTCAGCAAACAGTATCACACAGGATAGGATTAGATACACAGCCCAGCAGACTGTACCACACAGGATAGGATTAGATACACAGCTCAGCAGACAGTATCACACAGGATAGGATTAGATACACAGCCCAGCAGTCAGTATCACACTGGATAGGATTAGATACACAGCCCAGCAAACAGTATCACACAGGATAGGATTAGATACACAGCTCAGCAGTCAATATCACACCGGACAGGATTAGATACCCAGCCCAGCAAACAGTATCACACAGGTTAGGATTAGATACACAGCTCAGCAGAAAGCATCACACAGGAGAGGATTAGACACATGGCTGAGCAGTCAGTATCACACAGGAGAGGATTAGATACACAGCTCAGCAGTCAGTATCACACAGGAGAGGATTAGATACACAGCTCAGCAGACAGTATCACACAGGATAGGATTAGATACACAGCTCAGCAGACAGTATCACACCGGATAGGATTAGATACACAGCTCAGCAGACAGTATCACACAGGATAGGATTGAATACACGGCTCAGCAGTCAGTATCATGCAGGATAGGATTAGACACATGGCTCAGCAGACAGTATCACGCAGGATGGGATTAGATATACGACTCAGCACACAGTATCACACAGGATAGGATTAGATATACAGCTCAGCAGACAATATCACACAGTAGAGGATTAGATACACGGCTGAACAGTCAGTATTACACAGAATAGGATTAGATACACTACTCAGCAGTCAGTATCACACAGAATAGGATTAGATACACAGCTCAGCACACAGTATCACACAGGATAGGATTAGATACACAGCTAAGCAGACAGTATCACACAGGATAGGAATAGATACACTGCTCAGCAGACGATATCACACAGGACAGTATTAGATACACGGCTCAGCAGACGATATCACACAGGATAGGATTAGATACACGGCTCAGCAGACGATATCACACAGGATAGTATTAGATACACAGCTCAGCAAATGGTATCACACAGGATAGGATTAGATACAAAGTTCAGCAACAGGATGTTCCAACGGAGAGGACATTTTGATTCCAAGAATTCCACTCATTCCAACTGATTTGCCTTTTGATTTTAAACGCCTCCTGTTTCCAGTTCAACTGGCATTTGCAATGTTCATTAACAATGCTCAGGGACAGTCCTTGAAAGTATTAGAGATTGATTTGCAATCTCCATGCTTTTCTCATGGTCAACTTTATGTGGCCTGTTCAAGAGTTGGAACTGCCAAAAATCTGTTCATCTTTGCACTGGAAGGAAAAACCAAAAATGTTGTTTATCAAAAGGTCTTGAATGAGTTGAAAATAAAATACTATCAATACTTGGGTAATCATTTAGTAGTTTGTGTTGTAAATCTGTAGTGTTGAATATATGATGTGAAATGTTTTATGTGCAATATAATCATTAGAAATTGTTATAACTAACCACAGTTAGTTACTATGCCTGGGCAACGCCGGGCTCTTCAGCTAGTTTTAAATAATCTCTAGAGTCAGAATCTCAGGGAGATCTGTGTTCAGCTCATTGATCTTAATAGCTCATTTACATGTTGAGAAATATGCGGATTTCTCTATAAGAAAACATCAGATCACAGATATTAAGGTATAATTTTATTCAACTTTCTATGAACTACATGCCCATATAGATATAAGTTACAACAAAAACATGGGATGCAGTAACAGACCGGAAGCAGAGCAAGAGTTAAAGGGGGGTTTAATCATACAGCGGATGATCCATGCAGGGAGAAGTGGGGAAAGGTCTAACTTCAGCTGGGTTATTATAACTGAGGAAACCAAGTTTAGGTAAATAAGGCAAGAAGTTCAGAGGTAATAAACTTATCAAACAAGCGACCTCAGCAGTTGGAGTCCTGGGTGTAAACGTTGTCACCAAGGGCATGGCGCATATGGGGTCCGGCATAGTCCTGGAGAAGATGGCGTCCTGGACCCTGGCGATGATGGTGGGTCTAGAAGATGAAGGGACGGAGAAGATAAAATCTCTATCCTTGGCAGAGGTTATCGCTGCACTGTATGCGGATTTATCAGGGCACAGTTCAAAATGGGTCACCCAGCTTTCCTGCCATTATGGGCACGAGTCTATGTTCCTTGCACGGGCCTGGTGACTCACAGTCAGCGGCATCAGTGGTGTCAGCAGTAGCAGCGGTGTCAGCGGACTCAGGACAAGTCTCTGTCGACAGTGTCTGGTCATGGCATTGTGGCCCATCAGGATTAGGACTGCTCTGACTCAATGCTCGGATTTCGGAGCACTCACACTGTCCTCCTGAACGCTTCGCGTTCCCACCAAGACTTCTCTGATTCCCACGCGCCATGGCTTTTTAAGATTAACTGTGCCCCCTAACCCTGAGTGTAAAAGCTGGTCAGGGGCCTTAAGCTTTCCCCCGTGCAACAAAAGATACAGCCCCGACAGTTCCGGATCCATCATGGAAAAGGTACTCCTGACCTGGTTCTTCTCCTTACATTTCCCATCTCTTTGTGCTCGCCATTCCACAGGTGAGAGTTCTCGTAGTATGCATTGACACTCTTTTATGTTTTGAATGATATGTTGCCAAACAAAATGATCCTGATAAAACCGGTTGGGGGGGTCTTCCAGCTGTCGACCGCTCATAATGTCACAAACTAGAATTATCCGTTGAGTCCATTTGCTTAGTTGAATCAGGTTGGACCGACGGGGCGGGGACACGCCCAGCTCTGGAGATATGATGTACACGGTTATTGTATACCCATACCAACTCTGCTATGCATTCTGGCCAGCGCACCTTACAGTCCCCATCCAATGATCTCAACATCTGGATGAGAGATCAATTGAATTGTTCACATGCCTCATTACCCTTAGGATGGCAAGGCGTAGGTCAAGATTTCTCAATTCAATACAAACGGTGCAACTCTTCCATTATTTGTCCCAATAAACAATCACCCTGGTCTGAATGCATTCTCTTTGGACAGCTGTACACCTGAATAAAGTTCTTACAGATAGCATGAGCTGCGGATTTGGCAGTTTGGTCCTGAGTAGTGTTGAGCGATACTTTCCGATATCGTGAAATATCGGATCGGATTGGATCGGACCAATACCCAAAAAGTATCGGATATCGCCGATTTCAATACAGGAAACCAATGCAAGTCAATGGGACACAAATATCGGAATTAAAATAAACCCTTTCTTTCCTTGTAGGTTAATTCTACATGAAGAAAAACAACTAAGAATAATATAGAATGTATTGGGGGAGGTGGAGGAGACATTAAAGGCATAGAGGTTTAGCCCAATCAAATGGAATAGCAGGAATACATTTTATATTTAAGACGTTCGGAGTTACAAAGATATTGACTATGTTAACCTTTGTTATATTTTGTCAGATATGTATGTTTCACTACTTCCATGCTCTTCACGTTCTTTTTTACTCTCCCACACTTTCTCCTTCATGATCCTCAGCAGCAGCATCTTTTTCATCAACTTCTTCTTCACCTTATTCATCTTCTTCTTCTTCACCTTCTTCCTATTATTCTTTTTTTTTACATTCTTCATATTCTTCTTATTCAACTATTATTCTTCTTCATATTATACTTCTTCTTCCTATTCTTCTTCTTTATCATATTCTTATTTGGGGCAGGCATTCCTGTAGTTGTTATCTATAAAAGTTTGAAGATTACACCTTCCGTTCTGCCTGTCACAAAAGATTTACAACAGGATTTGTCCGCGTTCAGATTGGCCTGCAGAACCAGGCATTTTCCAGGGGCACCACGAGGAAGAACGGACTCACCCCCATACACTGCTTAGTCTTCTGCTTACAATTTAGATAATATCTTTTGCTCTGATTTTTAGTGTTAAGCTTAATGTTCTTTTGCTTTTTGTTCTTCTGCTTTTTGTTCTTCTGCTTCTTGGTCTTCTGTCTCTTGTTGTTCTGTATCTTGGTGGTTGTCTTCCTGTTCTTTGTCCTCTTGGTCATCTTCTTCAGGGTCATCTTTTTGGTCTTCTTTGGGGTGGTCTTCAGGGTCGTCGTCAGGGAGATCCAGAGTGATTACCAAAAACCATTTAAAAAAGCTTGGACTTGGAAATGTAGCAGAAGGTACAAGAAGGCTGAGGAGCTGCTGAGAACCAGCTGATGGTACTGGAACCTGGAAGGGTGGCAGAAGGAAAAAGAGCCAATGGCACTACCGAGGACCAGCTGACGGTACTGGAACCCGGTTACAAAGCAGGAGGTACCTGTGCTAGAGAGCACTACCAAGGACCAGCAGACGTTGCTGGAACTCGGATACCGAGATGGAGGCACCTAAGCCAAAGGCACTGCCGAGAACCAGCTGACGGTGCTGGAACCCGGAGGGGCAGCAGAAGGAACAAGAGCCAATGGCTCTACCGAGGACCAGCTGACGGTACTGGAATCCGGTTATTAAGCAGGAGGTACCTGTGCTAGAAAGCACTACTAAGGACCAGCAGACGTTGCTGAAACTCGGATACCGAGATGGAGGCGCCAAAGGCACTGCCGAGAGCCAGCTGATGGTGCTGGAACCCAGAGGGGCAGCAGAAGGAACAAGAGCCAATGGCACTACTGAGGACCAGCTGACAGTACTGGAACCTGTTTACTAAGCAGGAGGTACCTGTGCTAGAAAGCACTACCAAGGACCAGCAGACATTGCTGGAACTCGGATACCGAGGTGGAGGCACCTGAGCCAAAGGCACTGCCAAGAAACAGCTGTCGGTGCTGGAACCTGGAGGGGCAGCAGAAGGAACAAGAGCCAATGGCACTACCGAGGACCAACTGACGGTACTGGAACCCGGTTACTAAGCAGGAGGTACCTGTGCTACAAAGCACTACCAAGGACCAGCAGATATTGTTGGAACTCAGATATCGAGATGGAGGCAACTAAGCCAAAGGCACTGCTGAGAGCCAGCTGACGGTGCTGGAACCCGGAGGGGCAGCAGAAGGAACAAGAGCCAATGGAACTACTGAGGACCAGCTGACGGTGCTGGAACCCAGAGGGGCAGCAGAAGGAACAAGAGCCAATGGCATTACCGAGGACCAGCTGACGGTACTGGAACCCGGAGGGGTAGCAGAAGGAACAAGAGCCAATGGCATTACCGAGGACCAGCTAACGGTACTGGAACCCGGTTACTAAGCAGGAGGTACCTGTGTTAGAAAGCACTACCAAGGACCAGCAAACGTTGCTGGAACTCGGATACCAAGATGGAGGCACCTAAGCCAAAGGCACTGCCGAGAACCAGTTGACGGTGCTGGAACCCAGAGGGGCAGCAGAAGGAACAATAGCCAATGGAACTACCGAGGACCAGCTGATGGAGCTGGAACCCGGAGGGGCAGCGAAAGAACAAGAGTCAAAGGCACTACCGAGGACCAGCTGACGGTTCTGGAACCCGGTTACTAAGCAGGAGGTACCTGTGCTAGAAAGCACTACCATGGACCAGCAGACGTTGCAGGAACTCGGATACCGAGATGGAGGCACCTGAGCCAAAGGCACTGCCGAGAACCAGCTGACAGTGCTGGAACCAGGAGGGGCAGCAGAAGGAACAAGAGCCAATGGCACTACCGAGGACCAGCTGACGGTACTGGAACCCGGTTATTAAGCAGGAGGTACCTGTGCTAGAAAGCACTACCAAGGACCAGCAAACGTTGCTGGAACTCGGATACCAAGATGGAGGCACCTAAGCCAAAGGCACTGCTGAGAACCAGTTGACGGTGCTGGAACCCAGAGGGGCAGCAGAAGGAACAATAGCCAATGGAACTACCGAGGACCAGCTGATGGTGCTGGAACCAGGAGGGGCAGCAGAAGGAACAAGAGCCAATGGCACTACCGAGGACCAGCTGACGGTACTGGAACCCGGTTGCTAAGCAGGAGGTACCTGTGCTAGAAAGCACTACCAAGGACCAGCAAACGTTGCTGGAACTCGGATACCAAGATGGAGGCACCTAAGCCAAAGGCACTGCTGAGAACCAGTTGACGGTGCTGGAACCCAGAGGGGCAGCAGAAGGAACAATAGCCAATGGAACTACCGAGGATCAGCTGATGGTGCTGGAACCCGGAGGGGCAGCAGAAAGAACAAGAGCCAAAGGCACTACCGAGGACCAGCTGACGGTTCTGGAACCCGGTTACTAAGCAGGAGGTACCTGTGCTAGAAAGCACTACCAAGGACCAGCAGATGTTGCTGGAATTCGAAAGTGAGATGGAGGCAAATAAGCCAAAGGCACTGCCGAGAACCAGCTGACGGTGCTGGAACCCGAAAGGGCAGCAGAAGGTACCCCTGAAAAACAATGTTGCAAGGCCGTGAGCCGGCCGCAGTTACCAAAACCAACAGTCCTCCAGGGGGTGCTTGTCCTATTGGCATTACGGAACCAGCCTTTATTGCCAGATCCCGCAGCCCACATAGGAAGCACCTAAACTGCAGGCACCATAGAGTTGGCTAACCCGACCGCAACACGACAGGACAATGTATTGGTGCCAAAGTGACGTTGACACTACCCTGAAACAGATGGCGTGTTGGAATCAGGCTGGGCAGGAGGGAGTACCCATGCCAAAGACACTGCCGAGAACCAGTTGACGGTGCTGGAACCCGGAGGGGCAGCAGAAGGAACAAGATCCAATGGCACTACCGAGGACCAGCTGACGGTACTGTAACCCAGTTACTAAGCAGGGGGTAACTGTGCTAGAAAGCACTACCAAGGACGAGCAGGCATTGCTGGAACTCAGATACCGAGATGGAAGCACCTAAGCTAAAGGCACTGCCGAGAACCAGCTGACGGTGCTGGAACCCGGAGGGGTAGCAGAAAGTACCCCTGAAAAACAAGGTTGCAAGGCCGCAAACCAGCCGCAGTTACCAAAAACCCCAGTCCTACGGGGGGTGCTTGTCCTATTGGCACTACAGAAGGAGCCTTTATTGCCAGATCCCGCAGCCCACATAGGAAACACCTAAACTACAGGCACCATAGAGTCGGCTAACCCGACCACAACACGACAGGACAATGTATTGGTGTCAAAGTGATGTTGACTCTACCTGGAAACAGTTGGCGTGCTGGAATCAGGTTGGGAAGGAGGGAGTACCTGTGCCAAAGACACTTCTGAGCAGCAACTGGCGGTGTTGGAGCCCAGGGATTACAGTAGAAACAGAATGTAGCAAGAGGCCTAATTGGAGCAAGTTTAAAATCTGGAGTAGTGTGAATGTGGACAGAGTAGGCGAAATTGCCGGACACACAGCAGAGGAGCAACTGACGTTACTGAACCCCACTAAAACAGGAGCTAGTGTTTTTCTCTGTGCAGACTGCACTTCTTAGCAGCAACTGGCAGTGTTGGAGCACAAGCTCAATCATGGCGTAGGCTAAGGCCTAATTGGAGCAAGTTTAATATCTGATGTTGTGATAAATGTGGAGGGAGCAGGAGATATTGCCGGACACACAGCAGGTGAGCAGCTGACGTTACTGAACTCCACTAACACAGGAGTTAGTGTTTTTCTCTGTGCAGACTGCACTTCTTAGCAGCAACTGGCGGTGTTGGAGCACAGGGTCAATCATGGTGTTGGCTGAGGCCTAATTGGAGCAAGTTTAATATCTGATGTTGGGATGAATTTGGAGGGAGCAGGAGATATTGCCAGACACACAGCAGGGGAGCAGCTGGCGTTACTGAACCCCACTAACACAGGAGCTAGTGTTTTTCTCTGTGCAGACAGCACTTCTTGAGCAACAACTGGCGGTGTTGGAGCACAGGGTCAATCATGGTGTAGGCTAAGGCCTATTTGGAGCAAGTTTAATATCTGATGTTGGGATGAATGTGGAGGGAGCAGGAGATATTGCCAGACACACAGCAGGGGAGCAGCTGACTTTACTGAACCCCACTAACACAGGAGCTAGTGTTTTTCTCTCTGCAGACGGCACATCTGAGTAGCAACTGGAGGTGTTAGAGCATAGAGTCAATCATGGTGTAGGCTGAGGCCTAATTAGAGCAAGTTTAATATCTGGTGTTGGGATGAATTTGGAGGGAGCAGGAGATATTGCCAGACACACAGCAGGGGAGAAACTGACATTACTGAACCCCACTAACACAGGAGCTAGTGTTTTTCTCTGTGCAGGCGGCACTTCTGAGCAAAAACTGGCGGTGTTGGAGCCCAGGGTCAATCATGGAGTAGGCTATGGCCTAATTGGAGAAAGTTTAATATCTGATGTTGGGATGAATGTGGAGGGAGCAGGAGATATTGCCAGACACACAGCAGGGGAGCAGCTCGCGTTACTGAACCCCACTAACACAGGAGCTAGTGTTTTTCTCTGTGCAGATGGCACTTCTGAGCAACAACTGGTGGTGTTGGAGCACAGGGTCAATCATGGTGTAGGCTAAGGCCTAATTGGAGCAAGTTTAATATCTGATGTTGGGATGAATTTGGAGGGAGCAGGAGATATTGCCGGACACACAGCAGGGGAGCAGCTGGCATTACTGAACCCCACTAACAAAGGAGCTAGTGTTTTTCTCTCTGCAGACGGCACTTCTGAGCAACAACTGGTGGTGTTGGAGCATAGGGTCAATCATGGTGTAGGCTAAGGCCTAATTGGAGCAAGTTTAATATCTTTAATATCTGATAGTGGGATGAATGCGGAGGGAGCAGGAGATATTGCCAGACACACAGCAGGGGAGCAGCTGGCGTTACTGAACCCCACTAACACAGGAGCTAGTGTTTTTCTCTGTGCAGACGACACTTCTGAGCAACAACCGATGGTGTTGGAGCACAGGGTCATTCATGGTGTAGGCTAAGGCCTAATTGGAGCAAGTTTAGTGTCTGATGTTGGGATGAATGAGGAGGGAGCAGGAGATATTGCTGGACACACAGCAGGGGAGCAGCTGACATTACTGAACCCCACTATCACAGGAGCTAGTGTTTTTCTCTGTGCAGACGGCACTTTTGAGCACCAACTGGAGGTGTTGGAGCCCAGGGTCAATCATGGAGTAGGCTAAGGCCTAATTGGAGCAAGTTTAATATCTGATGTTGGGATGAATGTGGAGGGAGCAGGAGATATTGCCAGACACAAAGCAGGGGAGCAGCTGGCGTTTCTGAACCCCACTAACACAGGAGCTAGTGTTTTTCTCTGTGCAGATGGCATTTCTGAGCAGCAAATGGCGGTGTTGGAGCCCAGGGTCAATCATGGAGTAGGCTAAGGCCTAATTGGAGCAAGATTAATATCTGATGTTGGGATGAATGTGGAGGGAGCAGGAGATATTGCCAGACACAAAGCAGGGGAGCAGCTGGCGTTACTGAACCCCACTAACACAGGAGCTAGTGTTTTTCTCTGTGCAGACGGCACTTCTGAGCAGCAACTGGCGGTGTTGGAGCCCAGGGTCAGTCATGGAGTAGGCTAAGGCCTAATTGGAGCAAGTTTAATATCTGATGTTGGGATGAATTTGGAGGGAGCAGGAGATATTGCCAGACACACAGCAGGGGAGCAGCTGTCGTTATTGAACCCCACTAATGCAGGAGCTAGTGTTTTTCTCTGTGCAGAAGGCACTTCTGAGCGGCAGCTGGCGGTGTTGGAGCCCAGGGTCAATCATGGGGTAGGCTAAGGCCTAACTGGAGCAAGTTTAATATCTGATGTTGGGATTAATGTATAGGTAGCAGGAGATATTGCCGGACACACAGCAGGGGAGCAGCTGGCATTACTGAGCCCCACTATCACAGGAACTAGTGTTTTTCTATGTGCAATCAGCACTTCTGAGCAGCAACTGGCGGTGTTGGAGCCCAAGGATTACAGTTCAGGTGGTAGAAACATGAACACAACAGGAGACTTGGATACTGCTTCCAATCAATTATTTAATCTGGAAGAGGACTGGCAAATTCCGGTGAAATCCAGGCCTTGTTCATTTTCAGAAAAGTAAGCCGGTCAACATTTTCGGAGGATAGTCGCATGCGACGGTCTGTTAGTACACCACCTGTGGCACTAAAGATGCGTTCCGATAATATACTAGCAGCAGGGCAAGTCAGCACCTCCAATGCATACTGGCTAAGCTCTGGCCATGTATCCAGCTTAGAGACCCAAAACTTGAAGGGGGAAGAGCTTTCTGGGAGTACACTGAGAGGGCAAGACATGTAGTCTGTCACCATTTGACGGAAACGTTGCCTCATGCTGACTGGAGCCGTCTGTGATGGTGTAGACATTTGTGGTGGGCACACAAAACTTTGCCACATTTGGGCTATACTGGTCTTGCCTTGTGCTGAGGCGCTGCCTCTGCTCCCTCTTTGTGCAGAGCTTCCTCCACTGCCTCGACGCAGAGCTGCTTTGTAAAGCACTAGCAGCACTGTTCTCGGGTGGAATGGAGAACATGATGGAATGCACCAGTGTGTCTTGGTACTCTCACATTTTACGCTCCCGGTTCAACTGTGTTATGAGGCTTTGTAAGTTGTCCCGGTAGCGAGGATCTAGGAGGGTGTACACCCAATAATCAGCCGTGTTGAGAATGTGGGTGATGCGGCGGTCGTTTTTCAGGCACTTCAGGATGAACTCAACCATGTGCTGCAGACTCCCAACTGGCCAAGAAATGCTGTCCCCTGCTTGAGGCGTCATCTCTGCCTGCTCTGCATCACCCCACCCTCGCTCTACATACTGACTATTAGAGCATTCTGTACCTCCCTCCTCTGGAGAGATGTCTTCCTCCTCCATTGATTCCTCCTCATCCTCCTCACAAAGTGTCCCCTGCCGAGGCCTTTGTGAGATACCACGTTGTGCAGACTGTCCAGAAGCAGATGGCATTTGTGACTCCTCATCCTCCACCTCTTCCAAAACCTCCTCCCTTAGTGCTTGCAGTGTTTTTTGAAGCAGGCAGATAAGGGGGACAGTCATGCTGACTAGTGCATCATCTGCACTCGCCATCCGCGTGGAATCATCGAAGGCACGCAAAACGTGGCAGATGTCCTTCATAGAGGCCCACTCAGTGGTGGTGAAGTGTGAACGGCACGCAGTGCGACTTGTTTGTGCCTGATGCAGCTGGTACTCCATTACTGCTGCCTGTTGCTCACACAACCGCTCCAACATATGTAGCGTTGAATTCCACCTGGTGGGTAGGTCACATATGACACGATGTTCCGGAAGGCGGAATCGGCGCCCTAGAGCTGCAATGCGCGATCTTGCCATGCTGGAATGCCGCAAGTGATCGCACTCTATGCAGACCTTGTGCAGCAGTGCATCAAGATCCGGATAGTCCCTCAAAAAACTCTGCACGACCAAGTTGAGCACATGTGCCAGACATGGGATGTGAGTGAGGTTGCCTAAGGCAAGAGCTGCCACCACATTTCGGCCATTGTCACACACTACCAAGTCTGGCTGCAGATTCGCTGGCACAAACCACACGTCGCTCTCCTGCTTGATAGCATTCCGGAGTTCCTGCACTGTGTGGCTTCGATTCCCCAAAGAAATTAATTTCAGTACGGCCTGTTGAAGTTTAGCCACGGCCGTGCTCATATCGGTCATAACAGGTAAGCGTTCACGGGTCCATGTGGAGGTAGACCGTGACGGTTCCTGCAGCACTGATTCTGAGGAACTGGAGTATGAGGAGGAGTCAATGTGTACAGACTGGATTCCTGCAATCCTTGGAGTTGGCAGAACACATACAGCGCCACTCTCAAGATCTGTACCCGGCTCCACAACATTTACCCAAAGGGCAGTGAGGTAAAGGTATCGTCCCTGTCCATGGTTACTGGTCCACGTATCGGTGGTCTGGTGGACTTTGCTACTGACGGTGTTTAGTAGCGCATGTTTAATTTTTCCCTCCACATGCTTTTGCAGGGCAGGGACGGCTTGCCTGCTGATATAAAAGCGGCTGGGCACATTGTATTGTGGGACTGCCAATGCCATGAAGTTACGGAAGGTGTCAGTCTCCACCAGCCTGAATGAGAGCATTTCAAGGGCCAATAGTTTTGCAATGCCAGCATTCAGATCCTGTGCTCGGAGATGGTTTGCCGAATATGGCCGCCTTTTCTCCCATGCCTTTAGTTCCGATGGCTGTAGAGTGGCCTGGGAGTGTGAGGATGACAGGGAACGTGGTGCTGTGGGTTTAATTACACTGGGTCTCTGTACAACAGTGCCAGAGGTTCTTCCATGGCGATCCTATGAGGAAGCCGAACCAGCTGTGTGTGAAGGAAGAGGCTACAACACGTGCTGAAGAGGTGGTAGGTGGTGCTGTAGGTTGGCCTACATCTTCAGTGTGTCTTCGTAACTCCACCACGTGCTTGGTCCGCACATGTTTCCACATATTTGTGGTATTGAGGTTGCTGACACTTTTCCCTCTTTTGACTTTCTGATTACACAGCTTGCATTTGACAAAGCAAATGTCATCTGCAACTGTTGTGAGTTCATTTTCCCCTTCATCATTGAGGTCTGATGAACTCCCTCTTCTGGTGAAGGAAGGTAGTGAGGCTGATTACCAAGCACCAGGGCAGGATGATGATGACTGGGTGACGGGAATTACTGACTGGATATAAGGCAGGCGACGCCCTTCTGCCTTGCTGGTGATCTCTCTGAGGGATTCTAGGAGACCAGTCTGATTCCTGCTCCTCAAAAGCTAAGTTTTCTGCTCTACTGTTTGCATTTGTGTTTTGGTTTTGTTTTGCATTGTTTTCCTTGTTTTCTGTCATTCCCTGCTGGGGTGAGCTGAATTCCTTTTTGCTCTGTCTTCAGAAAATACCTGAGTACTGATATAGTCTTTTTGAAGCCTAGCGTCTTCAGGGCTTTTTTCCCTATCAGCTGTTGGCTCTTATTTTTGATAGGGTTTTGGCGGATTACAGACAGTAGCTTTTCTATCCTGTCCTATCTAGTTAGCTTGGGCCCCATCATTTGCTCAGCCTATCTTTCTATCTGTGTGAGTGTTTTTTCATCTTGCTTCACCATCATTATATGTTGGGGGCTGCCTATTGCTTTGGGGTCTGCTCTGGGGCAGTTTAGATTTCCCTTTGTCTTTAGGCTATGTAGTTCTCCGGCTGTGATCGAGGGGTCTAGGGCACCATAGGAACCCCCCATGGCTAGTGCTAGTTGTTGTTGATATGTTCAGGGGTCTGTAATCCGATAGCTGCCAACTTCTCTGGTTTTCTGGACTTAGCTAGTATTTCTGTTTTTGCCTCCTATGCTGACTCATTCATAACATGCAACTGTGTCAAAAAAGGACCACGCACTGCAAGTTCTGGGAGCGCCCGTTTTGGGTTTTGGAAGAGGAATGCTCCTAATGGGTGCTGAAGTGGAGCCTACAGGCAACCAAGTCTTCCCCCTCCCTCTCCCTCCTGTCTTGGCTGTTCGGGGAATCTCTTCCTCAGATCTGCTCCCACCACCTTCCTGTTCCTCACGCCATGATGGGTCAAGGACCTCATCATCTACACTACCCTCTTCAAACGACTGCTTCTTCTGGGTAGTCTCGACAGCACAGTACGCACCAGAAAGTGGCACCTGAGTCTCATCATCAGATGCGTACTGAGGTGTGCTGACCATAGGCACTGGCCCACCCGCCTCTTCAGATTCAGAGATTCAAAGCTGTTGCGCCTCACGGCATACTCCCTCTTCTTCACATTCTAGAATGCTGCTTGTCTGGCCCCCTCTTTCCAAGCCAACAGATTCAGAGAACAGAAGTAGAGAATGAGATGGCTCCTGTCCAGGGCTCTCTGACTGCCTGGGCAATTTGGCAGGTGGTGAAGAGACAGAAGGTTGCTCTTCAGTGCTCTGGACCTGAGAGGATGTGTAAGTAATTGAAGTTGATGCGTTAGCTGCCATCCATCCGACAACGGCTTCAATTTGTTCCTCCCACAGCAGTAGGGTACGGCGAGCTCCTACAAAGCTGTGCATAAAGGACTGTTCCCTGTTAAAACTGGGGGATGCTGAGTCACTGGTGCCCGCATCAGGTACAGAATCCCCACGTCCTCTCCCTGCTGAAACTGCACGCCCACGACCATGTGCCTTACTCCCTGCCTTCTTCATCTTGGTAGACTGATAAAGATAGGCAGAAAAGTACTAAGGGCTTAGTGTGCTTATTCCTGAACAGCTGCTAACAGGTATAAGAAACACTAATTTTATAAAGTGTGTGTACAACACTTTAATATGAGCTAATGTGCCCTACACAACTGTAAAGTGGAGTGTTTGGTGAACTTTATTTACGTGTTTTTTTTTCAAAAGACAAAAAGGATGTGACCAAAGATGTAAAAGCGATAGCATCACAAACTTTTTGGAGCTATTAAAATGCAGGAAGGTAACCTACCATGCAATAGATGAGGCTCCAAAAAATAGGCTATTACTAATCTGGCTGGGGCTGCAGGGCACAAGCCAGCAAAAACGCTCCTCTATCTACTCCTATTTAGTGTTTGCAACCAATCTAGCTGGATACAGATGGAAGCACACTAATAGGAGAAACTCAGGAAAAATAAGCAGCACTACAGCAAAAAAGGACAATGTATGAGGCAGTGATGCACGCTGCACAGACTACAACCAGAGGTGACTGCAGAACACACTACAGCGTGAGCTACACTCACACACAGAGACCTCACAGACAGCCGTGAACAGTGCAGAGAACTGTGAACAGTGCAGAGAACTGTGAACAGTGCAGAGAACTGTGCACTAGCACTGAAAGGCTACAGAAAGGCTCCTCTATCTACTCCTATATAGTGTTTGCAACCAATGTAGATGGATACGGATGGATGCACACTAATAGGAGAAATCAGTAAAAATGAGCAGCAATAAAAAAGAAAAAAATTGTATGAGGCAGTGACGCACGCTGAGCGGCCTACAACCAGAGGTTTCTGCAGAACACACTACACCATGAGCTGCACACACACACACACAGACCTTGCAGACAGCTGTGAACAGCGCTGCAAGGCAAAAGAAAGCTTCACACAGGGGTTGCTAAAGTAGCCTGGGTAAAGCACAATATAGCAAATCGTTATCTCTAACTGTCCCTCAGAGTCAGAAGAGCAGCGTCCTGTCCCTAACTGAATTCACAGCAGAGTGAACCCAAAATGGCAGCGGCGGCTTTTATAGTGCATCATGACATCATTTCAGCAGCCAATCACAGCCATGCCATTAGTTAACATGCCTACATGCCTAACATGATGTGCCCACACTTCTTAGGATTCCTCATTGGCTGAATCAAAACAAACTGGCTCATAGCATTATGGGAACTTCCGATTCCGGTATTCAATATGCTAAAAGTATCGGAACTCAGTATCGGAATTCCGATACCCCGAATATCGGCCGATACCCGATATTTGCAGTATCGGAATGCTCAACACGTCAGAGTTGCGACAGCAAATTTAGTGAAATGATCTATCATTACAGTTTTCAAACCCCTGATGGGCTGATCCTTTTGTCAAATAGTCTATCATTAACACTTCTAATGAGGCTGAGGTCGCAGTTGTTTGTGTGGGGGCTCTCTGCTCCGGAGGTTTAGACAGCTCGTAGCTCCTATAGTGCCGGCACACTTCTTCAACCGCTGTCTTCATCAAGGGGTGGTAAACCAGTTTCTGCAACCACTGAAAGTTCTTTTAATGGCTGAAGTGAGCCCCACGGGCCTGGTGACTCATGGTCAGCAGCATCAGCGGCATCAGTGGTGTCAATGGTGTCAGCGGTAGCAGCGGTGTCAGCAGACATGGTACAAGTCTCTGTCGACAGTGTCTGGTCATGGCGTTGTGGCCCCTCAGTCTTTGGCCTGCTCAGACATAGTGCTCTGAGGTTGGAGCACTCACATTGTCCTCTTGCACGCTGAGTGTTCCCACCAAAACAACTCAGTTTCCTGCACGCCGTGGCTTTTTAAACTTAGCCATGCCCCCTAACTCTGGGTGCAAAAGCCAGTTCAGGGCCTTAAGCTTTCCCCCATGCAACAAATGTGACAGCCCCAACAGTTCTGGATCCATCACGGAAAAGGTACACCTGACCTGGTTCTTCTCTTTACATAGACAGCTTTGGAGGGTTGATCCTACGAATAGCTTCCCTTTAATTGTATGTGCTTGCTTATACAATTTGTGAGGGTTAATTGGAAAAATATTGCCATAAGTTGCTCATAAACTTCCATAAATACTGTTTGAAGCATAATCAAAGTATATTGGATTATTTACTCAACTGAATAAACAATCAGCACAGAGAAAACAGTCAGCTTACCCTGAATTCGTGGGCCACACAGCCATAACTGAACCAGCACAATCCATTAAAAGAATTTGCAAGTGTTCCAGGTAAGATAAAGTCACAGGTCTTTATATATGACTTGTAGGATCGCTGCTACCAATAGGTGGCGCTGTAGAGTAAAAGTCCTCTTTGTCTCTGAAGAGGCAATTTGCATATAAGGTCTTTATATATATTTTCTTAAAATAGCAATGAGTCATATGATTAATTGAGGATAAATATAATCATTCTATAAATTGATCAAATTGTTCTGTTTGTCCACTATTAGTGAAAATAAAGTTACTTACATTTTTATCTAGTTTTCTAGTTATGTGCAGTTTGTTATCACTCATTTGTGCATGTGTATTTAGCTTTCCACCTATTTGAAAATATGCATGTCTGCTGTAGAGATTTTTATATAGTGGCTTGCTGATAATGAGAGTTGTTATGTGCTGAGTATGACTCTCATTGAGCTAGATCAATGGATTTACTGTGGTTATCTCTAAAAACACAGAACCAAACTAAGCCATACTGGCAGATGTGAAGAACGGTCATAAGAACCGTGCAATTAGAGGCAAAGATGTTATATGAATGTTCATTTTTTTATTTCTTTTCTTGTGGAAGAGGCTACAGATCTATTTACTCCAATGCAAAGTCTGTTCCCAAACATATTTAGTTTTTGGCAAAGTAATAAAACATCAGAATTACTACACATAAGAGCAGAGTTCATCAATAAGATTACTTTGGATACACATTTGCCTGAATTCATCTGCCGTAACACATCACTAGATAGGATGCCTTGAATAGCTCTCCAGCTGGAAAAGTGGCACAAACAGTTTCCAAAAACATGAAAGGAAAAGTAAAAAATAAACACGGTATGTGGCAGTGTACTGATGTAAATTTATTCCTAAATATCAAAAGCCAAGGAAGTTCAAAATGTGTAAAAAAAATTCCAGTTTATAAATCTGCTTTCTACACAGTACTCAGTCCTTTATTGTCATTATTAAATAAACCCCACGCAATGGTCCAAATGCTTGGAACTATAGAATGATGAAGGTCTATTGTTAACCATAAGCAATGTTTAGGTACATCAAAGTGGCAGGCCTCTGCTGACCCATTACATTTATTACCCCCTCTGTATATTTTTAGTTATTAGTAAGATACAGAATGAGTAGGAATTAAAAGGTGTTAATACACAATTAAACATTAAATTACTCTTTTCGATTATACAAAAAAAAAATAGCTTTGATTGGGGATAATGAAACTGTTCCTGTTTTAAATGATATTAGTAAATACCAGGGATGAGAAGATCTTTTGAAATTTAAATTCACTGAATTAACCAAATTCTCCCAAAAAGTTTGATTTGCAGTGAATACATTTGTATAAATCTTAATACTGGAAAGCTTGGTAAAAACAAGCCAGGGAAACGAGAGAGAGAACCCTGCTGACCATAGAGCTTACATTGTACAGGAGAGAAGAAAGAGAACCCCGCTGACTACAAGAGCCTAAACTCCACAGTAGAAAGAGGGAACCTAGCTGACTATAAGAGCTTACAATCTACAGAAGTGAGAGAGATGACCCTACTGATCATAAGTGCTTAGACCCTACAGGAGAGTGAAAGGATCTTGCTGACTTTAAGAACTTACACTCTAAAGGCACGAGAGAGAACCCTGCTGAACACAGAGCTTACTTTCTAAAGTAGAAAGAGAGAACCACGCTGACCATAAGAGCTTGCACTGTACAGAAGTGAGAGAGGACACTACTTTGCGACTGAAACTTGATACACTTGCTACGGTCGCGATATCTATTGTCTGTATGTGAGTTACTATCTGAAATAAGTTATCAACTACTTCTCATACCCCTCATTTGGCCCTCAAAAAAATAGCTTATATTCACCTCCCATGCTTGCACTTCTCCAGCGATGATGGCACTTTGTCTCCCGGGGCTGTTTTGTGACATGCAAAGCTAGCACCAAATCAGCGCTGGCATCATTGTCCTTATTGTCCCCGCATGTCGAATTGAGTAGTAAGAGGAAGTGTGAGATCAGATGCAGCCCGAACTTCCTCTTCAAGTTAAATTTGCCCGAAGGCAGGGACAGTGATGCCAGGACTGATTGGGCTCCGGGGTAACATGTCACAACAACGCACGAGAGCTCCGGGTAGAGCGAATGCCGAGACTGCTGGATCGACGCTGGCACAGGAGGTAAGTATAGGTTTGATTATTTTGATCAAGAAGGGGTTGTCCTAGTAGTGTATGACATCTTTAAGGACTGTTGTTGCCAGCTGGAGCTTTATACACGTTCTACAGTCGTGATATCTGTGGTTTGATTGTGAGGAACTATCTGAAGGATTGTTCTTGCCACCTGGAGCAGGTGACATGTACTACGGTTGTAGTATGGAGCATGGACTGTAACTACAGATTCAACTGGTGGGAGATACAAATGCTGTCAGCCAACCAAAAGATGGAAGACAGTGGGTTTCTGCTTGGTATGAGAGCGGCAAACTATTGGCCCCAGGATGGGATCTTGTGGATTGGGGACACTGTATTGTGACAATCTACCCAGAATTGCTGTTAGACCATGGATATAAGGGGTAAAAATAGTTACATTGTTAACATACCTAGGTGATTATTACAACCCCAAACCTCAGATTTTCACAAGTGAGAGGACCTTGCTGTCCATAAAAGCTTACACTCTACAGGCAAGAGAGAGAAAGCACACTGCTGTATATAAGTGCTTACACTCTACAAGAGAGCAAGACATACCAAGTGACTCTGTAGGCGGAAAAGTACTCTGCTCTACAAACTGTGTTCTGCTGGTTAGTGCCAATATGTGATGGCCCAGGTACTGACCACCACTGTACAAGGTATAATAGTCTGCAATATGTTAAACTGGCTGCAGGGCATTATGAAATGTTTCTGCTCTCTGATGCTTCAGCACTGTGGGAAATGATGCAAAGCAAGTTATTATTATATTTGTGCACCACAAATTGAATCTCAAAATGTTCAAATTCGCATTAAACTGCAAATTTCAAAAATTTTTACACAAACTCCATCGTCCATGGATCGATATATTCTCTAGCAAATTCTTGTTGTTACAAATTGTGCTGTCAGTCATGCCTGATAGCTGTGATTCCTAGGTTTGCAGATGCAGTATTAGCTACTGGAAATCAGTTTACTAGATGTAGCTCTTTTTAACAGCAGTGGGCATGCATTTCTCTTTTTTCTAATAATCTAAAAAATACATATAATAATGGAGCCTACTACATTGTGAAAACTCTCATAGGATAAGTTATTTTAATGCTTATATGTTGTCAATGCCCTAGATACTCAATAATTTAATGGTGTATTGGAGTACTGGTAAACTCTTTTGGACATGAAAAAATTAATGGATTCTCAACAAAGAGTGTTAAAACATCATGATTTTGATGTGTGGCTGTTGTGGATGTG
This sequence comes from Dendrobates tinctorius, assembly GCF_039654945.1. NCBI lineage: Eukaryota > Metazoa > Chordata > Amphibia > Anura > Dendrobatidae > Dendrobates > Dendrobates tinctorius. Next base: position 2,325,297 of record NW_027361699.1, on the reverse strand, counting down.
CAGTGGCTGCAGCAGGAGAAGCATGGTAGACAATTAGGTCAGTGCAGGCAAGAAACTGTCTGCCAGCAACAATAGACCCAACAGCAGCCAAACTGTCTAGCACTATAAAACATACTCGGCAGCAAGGAGATGCATCAATGTGCAATGGAAGTTGCAGGAGTAATAGAATTAGAATGGGACAGAAAAAGAGATGTGTGGAAGAGTTGGGACAGCAATTTCAGCCCCAGTAATACAGTCTAGCGCTATAAAACACCATGGGCAGAGGGCCAGTAGATGTCTAGCTGGTGTGGCTCTGCAGTGACTGCAGCAGGAACAGTATTGTACAGTGAGGCAGGCAAGGAGATGCCTGCCAGTTTATGGTCAGCAACTTCAGACCCAAAACTGCAAAACAAATATCATGAAGAACAATGAGTAGATGCCTGGCTGAGCATGGGCTGCAAAAAAATGTAGCAGACAGGCAATGGACAATCAGATAGGCAGATGCTATGGGAGAGTTAATCATTGACATCCGCCACAGTTTAACGAATGTTGACTTTGATCATTGCCTGATTAGGCTTGACAAATGTTGGGTTTTATACACTTGAGTTAGATAAACTGGTGTCGTTGAGTGTGAAAAAGCCCTCAGCCACGCTAAACACCCTCTTTGACATTGCATTGGAGGCTGGATATGGCAGTACATCCATAGCAAATTGGGTCAGTTCTTGACACTAGCCCTATAAGTTAATTTGGACCCTTTTCGAAAGCTGAAAAAAATGCACCCTTTTCTTTTTTATAGCAAGAATCTAAGTGTGTGGATAAACAGTAACCATCACTTTGCTTCATGTTAACAATACCCATGTTCTCCAAAAAACATTGTAGTCTACAGCTTTCATGAGCAAAAAGAAAGGGGTCAATTTGTGGCACTAATTATGCTTTCTGCAATTGATGGAAATGGGGTCAAATATACAGTATGTACATATGTTTATACACTGTATATATACATACAATATATATGTCTATACAAGTGTAATACACGACTTATCGTTTGTGTAGATTATAAAGCACCTAAAATAAACATATAAAATAAAGCCAAAGCTTAATACATTGTGTGTATATATATCCACACATATATTTGTGTGAAAATGCATTTGCCCCTTTCCTGATTTCTAATTCTTTTGCATGTTTGCACTCTTAAATGTTTCAGATCATCAACCAAGCATAAATATTAGAAAAAGATAACACAAGTAAACCTACAAGGCCCTGTGTGGAAAAATGATTACTCACCCCCTTAAAACATAAATTAAATGTTCCTCAAAAGCTACGTACACCTGATGAAGGCCTACAAGGCCGAAACGCGTTGTTTTTTTTCCAACAAAAAATGTTTTGTTTTTATTGTCTTTTATAAAATTTTGCAATTTACTTAGCCAATAAAATATCATCTGATTTAATATCAGAGATACTCAGTTATTTGGCAATATAACATTCTTGCTCCAAATTGGGTTAAGGATCCTCTGAGGGAAGTGCCCTGAAACTTCTTTATTTGCTTCAGGACCTGGAAGACTTGCTGTGGTAAATGAAACCATGAATTCTATCTACCAAAAAATCCTGAAGGAGAATTTCCAGCCATCTGTTTGTGACCTGAAGCTCAAGCACATTTGGGCTATGCAGCAGGACAATGATCCAAAACACACTAACAACTCCACCTCTGAATGGCTTAAGAAGAACAAAATTAAGACTTTTGAGTGGTCTAGTCAAAATCCTGACATTAATCCGATTAAGATGCTGTGGCATGGCCTTAAAAATGTGGTTCATTCTCAGATTGCTCAGAAACTCTCCAATGTGGCTCAATTACAACAATTGTGCAAAGAAGAGTGGGCCAAAATTCCTCCAGAGAGTAGTAAAAGACTTAATATCAATTTTTCACACACTTTGCTGGTAATTAATTATAGGGGAACCATAATTCTATTTATTTGGGTTCATTCAGTTTAGTAACCAGGAAAGGCTAAGTATACAGCTGTGAACTGATATTGAAAGTGATGATACATTGGGCCCCCTAACTCATGGGACCATAGCAGTAGCGTGATATGCCCCTATGGACTGTATGATTGAATTAACCTAATTTGCAAGGGTGTTGAATAATTTTGTTTACAACTGTATATGAGCAAATAAATACAGTTGCGCTTTCCAAGATTTGAGGACAAAAATCGCACCATTATAAAACTGTAAAGTTAAATTATAATAATAGTAAAAATAAATAAATCATTAAAAGAAAAATGTCATCTGTTTTTATGTACAAGAGACACATTACTAGCCCATAAATCAGATAATGCACTTCAATTGTTCATGTATTATACAATTAAAATGCTCATGCCGGTTGGCTCTTTTCAGTCAATCCCTTAGAGTGGCACTATCTTTGGCATTGTATGTTAAATGTGTTTTCTAGATACAGTGACCCAGGAAAGACCAATGTGTTGAAAATATTACAATTTCAGACCATTGTAACTCTATCAACCATTCGATGTGGCTTTTATATTGAGATATTTTTGTATGGTACTTCACAGTTTTATAAGTGAGTTTCAAGATTACGCTTTATCTTAAATTCTCTACATCATTTCTTGTTTGTCTGTTTTACTGACATCAAGAGACAAACTTCATTACTTGCATGGGGATCACATTCAGGAAACTACTTTCATGCTTTCCTGAATCTAGCTGCATAAGTGGCATCTTAAAATGTACAGTACATCAATTGTGCATACACATCTCCTCTGAAGCGTTTATACTTTGGTAGCTACAATTTCTTTTATGGTACCAAAATTAAACATTGCAAGCAATTATCATCAGAAAGCAGCAAACAAAATAAAAGATTACATCAAGTAACGTAAAATCCTGAAGGTTGAAGCAAAAACTACAAGTAGTTAGCTAGTTATAATAATAAATAATAATAAATTTTATTTCTATAGCGCCGACATATTCCGCAGCACTTTACATTTCAGAGGGGATTTGTACAGACAATAGACATTACAGCATAACAATGATCACATAGATTATAACAAATACCAAGAGGAATGAGGGCCCTGCTCGCAAGCTTACAGTCTATGAGAAAAGAGGTAGACACGAAAGGTGGGTGGTAACAATTGCCCTGATTATTTGGACCAGCCATAATGTTAAGTGTGTAACAGTACAGACACAGAGGGCTAATGGATGCTTAAAGCATGTGGGAACATGATGCGGGGAACCTGGTTATGGTAAAAGTTTTGACTGTGCCACCCAGGGATAGATTAGGTTAACGTGGCGGCAGGCCAGTCTGAATAAATGCGTTTTCAGGGCATGCTTAAAATTGTGGGGATTGGGGACTAATCGTATTGACCTGGGAAGTGCATTCCAAAGAATTGGCGCAGCATATGTAAAGTCTTGGAGGCGGGAGTGGGAGGTTCTGATTATTGAGGATGCTAGCCTCAGGTCATCAGCAGAAAAGGGGGGGTGGTATACTGAAACAAGGGAGGAGATGTAGGGTGGTGCTGAGCCATAGAGGGCTTTGTGGGTGAGGGTAATAAGTTTATACTGAATTCTGGAGTGGATGGGTAGCCAGTGTAATGACTGGCACAAGGTAGAGGCATCGGTGTAGCGATTGTTGAGGAATATGATCCTGGCTGCAGCATTCAAGACAGATTGGAGAGGGGAGAGTTTGGTAAGAGAGAGACCGATTAGAAGAGAGTTACAATAGTCGAGACGAAAATGAATAAGAGAAACAGTAAGAGTTTTTGCGGAGTCAAAAGTAAGAAAAGGTCGAATTCTAGAAATGTTTTTGAGGTGCAGATGACAAGAGCGAGCCAGTGATCGAATGTGGGTAGCAAAGGAAAGCTCGGAGTCAAATATGACCCCAAGACAGCGGGCATGTTGCTGGGGAGTAATAGTGGAACCACACACAGAAATGACAATGTCGGGTATAGGTACATTAGTAGAGGGAGGAAACACAAGGAGTTCAGTCTTTGACAGGTTCAGTTTCAGATATAGTGAGGACATGATGTTAGACACAGCGTTTAGACAATCGCCGGTGTTTTCTAGAAAGGCTGGCATGATGTCAGGAGAAGAAGCGTATAATTGGGTGTCATCAGCATAGAGATGGTACTGGAAATCAAATCTACTGATTGTTTGACCAATAGGGGCAGTGTACAAGGAGAAGAGGAGGGGGCCTAGAACCGATCCTTGAGGAACCCCAACAGTAAGGGGAAGGTGAGAGGAGGAGGAACTGGCAAAAGATACAGTAAAGGAGCTCTCAGATAGATAGGAGGAGAACCAGGAGAGAATGGTGTCCTTGAGGCCAATGGAATGGAGCATAGTGAGGAGGAGCTGATGATCCACAGTGTCGAATGCTGCAGAGAGATCCAAGAGAATTAGCATGGAGTAATGACCATTTGATTTAGCTGTTAGTAGATCATTAGAGACTTTAGTGAGGGCAGTTTCAGTAGAGTGTAAAGAGCGGAAACCGGATTGGAGAGGGTCGAGAAGAGAGTTATCAAAGAGATAGCGGATAAGATGGGAGTGGACCAGTCGTTGCAGGAGTTTAGAGATGAAGGGAAGATTAGAGACAGGTCTATAGTTAGCGGCACAGTTTTGGTCGAGGGATGGTTTTTCAAGTAGTGGATGTATGATGGCATGCTTAAATGAGGAGGGAAAGATACCAGAAGAGAGAGAGTGGTTAAATATTTTATTTAGGTGAGGGGTGACAGCAGGGGAAAGGGAATGGAGGAGATGTGACGGAAATGGGTCACTGGTGCAAGTGGTTGGGTGAGAAGATGCAAGGAACCTGCTTGCTTCTTCTTCTGTGACTGGTTCAAAATCAGAGAGTGAGCTAGATGCAGTGGGGGAGGGAGGACAGTGCATGGTATGAGGTGATTGGGAGATAATTTCCTGTCAGATCTGGTCAATTTTTTCTTTGAAGTAATTGGCCAGATCGTCAGCTCGGAGCTCCGTGGTTGGGGCCTGTACTCTTGGGTTGAGTAGAGAATGAAAAGTGTCAAAGAGACGTTTCAGATTATTGGACAGTGAGGTGATGAGGGTGTTGAAATAGGTTTGTTTGGAGAGGTGAATGGCAGTGTTGTATGTTCTAAGCATAAACTTATAATGGATGAAATCTTTATGTAGATTGGATTTTCTCCACAGATGTTCGGCGCACCTGGAGCACCACTGCAGGAAACATGTTTGCAGGGTGTGCCAGGGTTGTCACCGTCTGTGTTGTGGTGTTCTATTTATAGGGGGTGCAAATTCATCCAGGGCACTTTGAAGGGTTTCATTGTAATGCTTCAATGCAGAATCAGGACATGAGAGGGAGGAGATAGGGGCCAATGAAGACTGCAAGTTCTTCATAAGTTTCTGGGTGTTAATGCCTGTATGTTTCTATAAGTATGGACAGTGGGGGTGACCTGAGCAGCCTGGCAGTTCTTGATAGAGAATGAAAGAAGATTGTGGTCAGAGAATGGGAGAGGGGAGTTTGCAAAATCATCCAGTGCACAAAGCCGAGAGAAGACCAAGTCGAGGGAGTATCCGTATCCATGCGTTGGAGAATTAGTAAGCTGCGAAAGGCCAAATGAGGAGGTTAGAGATAAAAGGTGAGTAGCAGATGGGGAGAGGGGAAGAGCAATGGGGATGTTGAAATCTCCCATGATGAGGGTAGGGATGTCATAGGAGAGAAAATGTGGAAGCCAAGTGGCAAAATGATCCCGGAACTGTTGACAAGGGCCGGGAGGACGATACACCACCGCCACTCGCATGGAGAAGGGGGTGTAGAATCTGACGGCATGGACCTCAAAAGAAGGGAAGACTAGTGAGGGTAGTTGAGGGATAACCTGAAAGGTACATTTTGGTGATAGGAGCAGACCAACGCCTCCACCTGCTCTATTGTCTGATCTTGGGGTATGAGAGAAGTGTAGTCCCCCGTATGAAAGAGCAGCAGCGGTAGTGTCTGACTGCTGGATCCAGAAAGTTAAGAGAATTAGAAAGGAAAAAGTCATGAATGAAGGAGAGTTTGTTACACACTGAGCGAGAATTCCAAAGTGCACAATTAAGAGAGACCGATGGCATGCAGGGAATATTAATAAGATTAGAGGGGATTCTGAGTGTAGCAGTTGGGGGGTTTGACTTTCTATAACATGAAGGACCAGGGTTGGGAGCAATGTCTCCTGCGACTAGGAGAAGGAGGATAGAAAGAGTGAGCAGATGGTTAAGTGATTTGTAAGAGCGTCTCTTATGTTGAATGGTGGGACTGACTGGATCTGTGCAATTTAACAATGTGAAAAGAGCGTGAGTGCTATACATAGGAGAGGAAAGGAGCGAGGGGCTGATATGGATGGAGTGTAGAGAGTTAATGCCAGGGCCGTGGATGTGTGTGAATGCAGTGGCCAGGATATAAATTACACAAATGCATATGGTATATATTTGTTGTACTCCAAACGTACAGGGAGTAGATGTATATAAATGTCTTACCTGTCTCCTGCCCTGTCTAACTGCCATGTTATAACTGCCAGTACTTTGATACATGTACTTAGATTACATGTGCATAAATGCTCCCCCAAGCTATGTCTGAATATATAGGAGGCTAAGGCTTAGATTTTTTTTGTGCTCTCTCTCTTCTCATTAATCAATCAAACTAAATTGAGACAGCAGGACCCAATAAAATGTTGTGGTCAGATAAACAGATGTCCAGCACTACATGGATCATGAAGCACTTTGAAAAGTTTCTTGACCTCACAACAAAAGGGGACAAGCAGAGTAAATTGAAATAACTATATACCAGATATAAGCTTGCATAGTTGAAAACACATGTATAGCATTCAGGATTAACTGCATGCTGACATTGAATGGAGTGGAGAAACACAGGAGTTGATTCAGAGCAGAGATTGAAAGAGCTGGTTACTAGATATAAGCTTGCATAGTAGAAAACACATATGTAACATTTAGGATTAACTGCTTACTGACAGCTAGTTAATAAGAGGGCAGGATTGTAATATTTTCATCCACATTTTTATGCTTATTAATTACTTTTCCTTTTATAGCAGTACTTCTTATGTTATCTTTCACTTTCTACAAAATTTATAAGACTAGATTTTTATTTGTAAATTAATTCAATTTTATGTACTGCATCCTGTTTCATTTCAACAGACCTCAATAATATTTAGGTTTCCACTGTCACAAATAAAAGGCTCTGTTAAGATACACTTTTTTCTCCAACATTTTTTATGGGAAAATTGGGGTGCTTCTTGTAATCCAAATGTAGCTTACTGGGGGTGCGGCTGTGGTCGAGTTAGGTTACAGTAGGCAGGGACACTGCTGCAGGGAGCTAGCACTGGCGATCTGGGAGAATGGGGTGTTCGGCACTGTGAGGCTGTGGCGAGCTCCAGGCATTCACATGTTAGTGGAGTTCCGGCACTTCCCATCATTTTCACTATGGTGGACTTGAGTAAAATGGTCGCTTAAGGCCCTGCATGTGCAGACTGAGATTTTGGCTCCCACCTCCGGCAGCCATTTTCCCAAAGTCCACCGTAATGAAATCGATGAGAAGTGCAGGGACTCTGCGGCATTTTGTGAAGGCCTGGATCCCGCCACAGCCTTGCACTGCTGATCACCCCATCCTCCCAGCCCGGTGCCCCACTCCTGCTGGTGCCGTTACCTTCTTGCAGCAGAGACCCTGCCTCCTGGGACCTATTTTCATCTCCAAATTTGGAATGCGTCTTATGTTCCGGTTTGTCTTATAATCCACTAAATACATCATTTGTGCTGTATTGTTGAGCGAGTATACTAGTTGCTCGGGTTTTCCCAAGCATGCTCGGGTTTCCTCTGGGTATATTGGCGAGCTAAGAGAATTAGTTTTTGTGGGTGCAGCTGCATGATTTGTGGCTGATAGACAGTCTAAATACATGTGGGGATTGCCTGTTTGTTAGGAAATCCCCAAATGTATTCAGGCTGTCTAGCAGCAGCAAATTATGCAGCTGCGGCAACAAAAACTAAATCTTCAAGCATGCCAAAATACTCGGAGGACACCTGAGCATGCTCGGGAAAGCCCTAGCAACGAGTTTACTCGCTCATCACTGCAAGTAACCATTATAATCTGTTCACTCCAGCTCTGTTCTGCTCCCAACGTTGCCTATTGCTCCTTGATTAATGGATCCTTCACTTAAAGTCACACAGCCTAAATGCAGTCAGTCTAGCAGGAAAAGTCAGCCCATTGGAGTGCCATTAAAAGGTATTGCTGGACTTGTTTTTGAATGAGCTACATGTATATATAAATAGTTTGGGAAGTGAAATCCTGCTGACAGTGTCCCTTTAATTAGTTATCAGAGAATGTAAAAGTCTCCTTTTTAAAATGTTCTTCCTAAAATATATAAATAATATGGAAAAGTATGTGAAAAAAATAGAGTTTATTTTAAATTTCATCTTCGATTTGTTAATATATGATTTTAAAAATGTCAAACAATAGATTCAGGCCCTAATGAGCCAAAGGGAACAGAGACAGTAAGAAAATTGTCTCTTGATCTGTCAGCCTCTCCATGTCCATATAGTAAATGGTCAGCCTTTTACTTAAATGGCTGTCATGTAATAGTGTATGACTACAGCACACTGATCAACAAGAATTCTGATGTGCAGAAATAAATTGATCACTGTCCCAGAATCTATTTTACGTCCCTTTTAATAGTGATCGCATGAGCCACTTCACCTAAACAGTGTTTTAAAAAAGACTATATGGGAAACATAACCTAATTAAGAGGAAACAATAATTGCCAAATATAAGTTTGTTGTTCATTGAAATCTATTAGCATCAAGAAAATTTTAAGTGCATCATCTTTATAATATATTTAATTGACATGTGCATTTATCCATTTTTAATTAATCAGGGTTTTTACACTGCACGCAATATGAATCCATATTAAATTTCATTGTTTGCATACATTAAGTGGGCCATTTATGATTCTAACACATCAAAAAACTTATGTCAGCTCTTTGACCTGTTAAATGGACATGAACCTAAAATGGTCAACTGAGCAGATCCCATTGCTCCCAGAGCGGTGCACACATTTTCTTCCATATGGGCTTACAATTGCATGCTGTCACTGGGATTAGAAGCATGTATAAATTATATTGCGTTATGCAAATCCATTTTTTCATTACCGATGCAAAGCGGAGGAGCCCCTCAGTACACCAAACACTAACATTTTGTCTCTAAGTGCTCAAAGACATAAAATAAATGAGCCAAGGCTGTTGATTGTCTTTGGTCTGCATTATCTGTACAGGAACTATTAAGGATGCTTTTCCGTCTACCTTTCATGCTTCATTTTCTCACACTGCCTAATGAAAAGCTTCACTTAAACCATAATGTGCTGCTCTCTTGAAAGAACATCTTACGACACTGAAAAGCTATACTTGTTTATTAAGGTATTTTAGTGCTGCATTTATTACCCTATTGCTGTGTACTGATTGAAATAATAGCTGGTCTCTGCAGCCGAAGGTGATATGTTCTCGATGGGTTATGTATAAACTAGACATTTCAGCTACGAACTTGACCACATAAATCCCAGCTGGAAAAATGCTAACCTCGGGTTAAAAACATTACAAGTAGTTTGAGAGATGAGTAAATTTGCTCAAGACAAATTGACATCAACTGAGTCTGATTTTATTTGCAATTTTCTTTGTGCAAATTGAGTAAATTGACATCCAGCAGGTCACCATTATGCTGAATTGCAGAGGGCCGAGAAAGGTTTTAAAAAATAATACTCATCCTGTCATTCAACTGCTGCCATTGTAGCCCATCAGCTGGTCCTGCTTCAGTGAAGCCTCTTTTTTTTTCCTTCCTTCTCTCTCTTTTGGTCGTCCTAAAGGCTTCCATTGCTGACCAGGCCATTGAATGTTATAGTGCACATCACGACACAAAGTGAGTCACTCGAAGCCTGGTCAGTGTTTTATCTAACTTTTATATAAAGTTTTTATTTTTTCAGATATTTTTACAAAGCAGTCTAATGATATATTTTAATCTAATAACGAATGTTAGCCGGACAGCTTGACCTCTGTGATTATGCAATTATCTACAGCTTGAAAGTCTTGTTCAAGTACCTGATAGAATTAATTACACAATTGTAAATGGGTGTAAGTGTTTTTGTGCATTAACTTGTGTTTGTGATAATTGTTTCTAGCTAAAATTGTGTAAAATAGCAGTCCACTAATATAGTTCTTAAATACTGCCTACACCACATTGCAAATGTACAGTATAGCACAAGCATCATTTTACACCACGTTCCAAATTATTATGCAAATGCTATTTTTCTCTGATTTTCCTAAATGGTCGATGCAAATGGTTCAGTATCATGTTGAAATCATCAACCGTTAGAGTAGAAATCATGTTGTATTGGACAAATCTCCCAATGATAACTATTTTTATCACAATTAAAAAAACTAAAAATGTACCGTTCTAAATTATTATACACAGCAGTTTCCATACATTTTGTAGGTTGTAAAGAACTGAAAATGGTAATTTGCTGCATTTGCAGCATTAAAAAGTGACATTTACCGAAGTCAAAAGCTTTTTCAATCAAAAATATCTTAAAGGGAATTTGACAGCCCAGCATTGCTGTTCAAGCCAGGTACAGGAGCTCGGTTCTTCATGTTGTGGCCAATCATTTCTTATTACCTTCCCACATGCTTGATTTCTATCTATCTCCCCCTTATCTGACCCCATGAAGTCAGAATTGTCAATCAAAGAAGAGGGGGTGGATTTTGAGGGAAAATATGCAGGTGGGAAGGTATGCTTAAATTATTGGCCCTGCATTGAAGAAGATTAGGGTTAAGGGTGTGTTGGGGTTAGGGTTGGAGTTAGAATTGGGGGGTCAACTTTTAACCCTTACAACTAGAGTTGAGCGAAACAGGTGGTCAGATTCAAAAATTGCCGACTTTCGCCAAAGTCGGGTTTCGCCGATCGAAACCCGACCCTAGCGTGAGGTCGGCCATGAGCTCGCCGATCAGCACACCAAAGTCGCGTTCCAAATGATGCTTTCAGCGCCTTTTCTCACCCAATGGTGGAGGATGCACACTGTGGGCAATGCGATGACATGCGCAGCGGCCAGCACCATCTTAGAGAAGGGCATTGAAGTGATTGGCTGGCTTTGTGTGGCGTCACAGTGGGTATAAAAGGCTGTGAACGCCGACCGCCATCTTACTTCAGCCAATCTTACAATAGGGAGAGGTGCTGCTGCTGATTCTGAACAGGGAGAGCGTTAGGCAGGGAAGAAGAAAAAAAAAACTGCTTCTGCTGATAGCGCTTTTCACTGTACAGTTAGTGTGCAGTGAAAGGGGAGGATTTTTGTTGTGTGCAGCAGCGCTGGTGGTGATTAGGCTGCCTTTTAAGGCTACCTGCTAGGTGCATTGCTGTGTGCACACTGCTGTTCAAACTGCTTTTTTCAAAGCACTCCAAATTTTATTATTTTATCCTGGTGAGTTACTGAGCGTTCATTTTTTCACACACCGTCTAGCGGTGTATGCTCCTCACGCACTATCGTGTACCGGCTGGTATCATGGACAAATAGAAGCTATCTGGGTGTGACTCTGGAAGAAAGAGCCGAGGAGTTTGTCCGTTTTTCCAGACCTACACCTTAGAGTTGTGTCCGTTTTTCAAATAGTTTTGTTTATCTGCTGTTTGATTACAGTCAAAACTAGACAGAGACAGCGTGTGTCAGTCCGTATACAAATACACAGAGCTTGACAATTTTACATACACACACCGTACAGCGGTGTACGCTCCTCACACACTACCGTGTACCGCCTTCTAGCACGGACAAATAGAAGCTACCTGTGTGTGACTCTGGAAAAAAAAACAACGAGGAGCTTGTCCGTTTTTCCACACCTACACCTTAGAGTCCTGTCCGTTTTTCAAACAGTTTCGTATATCTGCTGTTTGATTATGGTCAAAACTAGACAGAGACAGCGTGTGTCAGTCCATAAACAGATCCTTATGGATAAAATGTTTTTTCGGACTCACTGTGCGCTGCTGGACATAGTTCAGTCTTACAACATAAAGGGTATTAACAATTTAATTCCCAACGCGTTTCGAAGTTTCTAATACTTCTTCCTCAGGGGATGACATGAAGTGAACAAGTACAGCCATCTCTAGTTATATACATACAATATTTGAAATTGAGCGCCAAAAGCACATGTGATAGTGGGACAAATGTCAGAGTTCACAGGTTAAGAACTGCGCAAGGTATATTGATCCATTTTCAATCAAATTAAATCTTTCTTCTTATGTTTCTTATTGCAGAGCATACATGATATTAAAAAGAAAAGAAAAAAATAATAAAAAGAAAAAATATATTGGGAATGAAAAAAGGGAAGCTGAAAATACCGAACCCGCTGAAAAAGAGGAAAAGACTCCAAATCCAGAGTCGGAACCACTATACTGGGGAGAGAAGTGCTTGGAAGAATATAGTGGTTCCGACTCTGGATTTGGAGTCTTTTCCTCTTTTTCAGCGGGTTCGGTATTTTCAGCTTCCCTTTTTTTCATTCCCAATATATTTTTTCTTTTTATTATTTTTTTCTTTTCTTTTTAATATCATGTATGCTCTGCAATAAGAAACATAAGAAGAAAGATTTAATTTGATTGAAAATGGATCAATATACCTTGCGCAGTTCTTAACCTGTGAACTCTGACATTTGTCCCACTATCACATGTGCTTTTGGCGCTCAATTTCAAATATTGTATGTATATAACTAGAGATGGCTGTACTTGTTCACTTCATGTCATCCCCTGAGGAAGAAGTATTAGAAACTTCGAAACGCGTTGGGAATTAAATTGTTAATACCCTTTATGTTGTAAGACTGAACTATGTCCAGCAGCGCACAGTGAGTCCGAAAAAACATTTTATCCATAAGGATCTACATTGGCGTTCACGGAGTGGACCTTCGGGCGTGCAGCAGCTGACAGTCGATTATGTGCCTTTATTTCCCCTGGAAAAGGTGAGTGAATTTCTTATTCTCTGCTCCCAGTATTACCCGGATAAGACCCTATTGCGCCTTCTTTTTCCTTTAGCTCCTTTTATATTGAGTCCATAAACAAATACACGGACAATTTTCCTTACACACATCGTATAGAGCTGTCCGATTCTCCAACAGTATTGTATATCTGCCGTTCGCATTACAGTCACTTTTATACCTAGTCAGCGTGTGTGTATGACACTCCGTAAATACATATATGGAGATTGTTAGTTGCACAAAAATAGTATACAGCTGTACACTTCTGATACAGTTCTGTATATCTGCTTGTTGGATTACGGTCCAATACATACTGTGAGAGCGTCTGTGACTAACATAATATATACGTTGATTTAATTTGTTTAATACACCTTATACAGCTGGATGCTCCTCATACAGTACCATCTCTCTGCTGGTATTTTTGGTAAATTTTCCCAAACAAGAGGAAGTATGGTGGAAGAGGCCGCGGACATGGGCAGCAGCTGGTACTGATGGTGGTGGTGCATCGGCTGGTTCTGGCAAAAGCACAATAGCAGCTAAGGCAGGAGGTGTTGAGCCTGTGTTATCCTCTGGCCAAGAAGGCCTGTAAGGTTGTCTTTTCTTGGAGAAGGAAAACTGCTTTTAAAGCCGGAGCATCAGGAACAGGTTTTGGCGTATATTGCCGAAACAGCCACTAGCTCTATGGCCTCCTCTTCTGAACGGTCGAAACCTGCAAGCACGGAGTCGTCAGTGCAGGGTTCGGGTCATAAAAAACTCCTTTCCTTGTGTCCTTCACCCCCACCAAAAGTTAAGGACGCGGCAGTCCACACTTCAGATTACTCTATGGAGCTCTTTTCACATATCATGCCTGGGTTATCCAGTCAAATCCTGAATTCTCAAGTCCAAGATGAATCTGACATGGAGTGCACTGATGCACAGCCACTGCTAGATGATTCTGCTGGTACATTGACCCACAGCACTACATTGCCCTCGCAGTCTATTGAGCCAGAATCTGTCCCTGATGAAACCCAGGTGCCCCTTCCTGCATACTATACCACCTTACACGGTGACACAGAGGAAGGTAAAGAGGAAGGTGCAGATTACTTTGAAGAGGAGGTGATGGATGACCCAGTTCTGGACCTGGATTGGCATCCATTGGGGGAGGATGGTGGCGCTGGCAATAGTTCAGATAAGGAGTAGGATCCGCAGCAGGCTTTGACATCGCAGCAGCGGTTATCTAGCAGGCCCGTAGCTGTCCTAAAACGTGGAACAAAAACTAAAAGAGTTGCAGGACAGCTTGACCAGACGGTCAACTTAGCACAGCGTGCAAGGCCAGAAAATGTTTACCAGAGTAGGAAGAGTGCAGTGTGGCACTTCTTTGTCCAAAATCCTACTGATGAGGCAAAGGTTACCTGTAAGAAGTGCGGAAGGACCTGTAGCCAAGGTAAACAACTCAGAAATTTGAATATCAGTTGCATGTTTAGACATTTAATCTACATGAACTTGCAAGTGTGGACGGACAACAAAACCTCAGGTAGCACTGGACTGAAGGTAGCCAACAACGCTCCATCGCTACCCCCACTGTAAGACCACCGCAACCATTAAGCACACCACCAGCACTAAGTGTGGAGGTGTCGTCGCAAGGCCAAAGCACTCAGGGAATCACAATGGTTTTGCAGCACAACACTGAATCTAGGCCATCACCACCAATACCATCACCAACCCCCTCTCACTCCATCCGGTCCAATGCTACTTCCCCCATATGCAGCTCTCCAGTCCAGCTCACCATACCAGACACACTGAGTAGGACAAGAAAGCACTCATCCTCTCATCTGCGTACACTGTGTTTGAACACCTAACTTGCCAAACTAATCTCATTAGAGATGATGCCCTACCGTTTGGTTGAAAGCGAAGCTTTCCGCGACCTCATGGCCTACGCTGTCCCATGCTATGACCTTCCCAGTCGGCACTTCTTTTCTCGAAAAGCCATCCCTGCCCTCCACCGGCATGTGAAAGACCGCATTGTCCATACACTAAAACAGTCAGTGAGTGCAAAGGTGCACCTCACAACGGATGCATGGACTAGTAGGAATGGCAAGAGCTGTTACGTGTCCATCACTTCGCACTGGTTTAATGTGGTGGATGCAGACTCCACTGGGGACAGCGGCGGTGGAACAGTGCTGCCTAGCCCACAGTATAGGAAACAGTTGGCTGTAGGCTTTCGCTCCTCCTCCTCCTCGTCTATCAGCGAAAGCTCGTCCACAGAGCGCAGTTGCACGAGCACTACATCCGCAGCTGGCAGTGTTGCACACGAGGTGTCCCACTATCGAACAGCTAGTGGTAAGCGTCAGCAGGCTGTGTTAAAGATGATGTCTTTGGCCGACAACAGACACACCGTAGAGGTACTGGACGACTACTTGCAGCCACAAACAGAGTCATAGCTGGGCAGTTTACATCTTGAGGCAGGCAAGGTAGTCAGTGATAACGGCCGTGATTTTGTGGCAGCCATAGCCCGTGCAAAACTCAAACACATACCTTGCCTGGCTCACACTTTGAACCTGGTGGTGCAGTGCTTCTTTAATAATTATGCGGAGTTAACATCCCTGCTCCATAATGTGCGAAGACTGTGCTCGCACATCCGTCGCTCGGCCGTAGACTCCAGTCATATGCAGAAGCTGCAGCGGTTGCTCCACCTCCCCAAGCATCGCCTAATCATAGCCGTTGCAACAAGGTGGAACTCCACCCTGCACATGGTTGAGAGGCTGTGCGAACAGAGGCAGGCTGTAATGCATTTGTGAGAGGATACATGGGCAGGCAGTTGGAGGGAAGACATCGAATTGTTGGGTGTGCAGTGGTCAAAGCTGAAAGACCTCTGTAAAGTCCTTCATTGTTTTGAGGAATGCACACGGCTGGTAAGCGCAGACGACGCCATCATAAGCATGAGCATCCCACTTATACGTCTGCTTATGCAAAGTTTTACGCACATTAAGGATCAGGCATCTGCAGTGGAGGAGGAGGGAAGCCTTGACGACAGTCAGCCATTGTCTTGTCAGGGAACTGTCCTTGACCAGGTGGAGGAAGAAGAGGAAGAGGAGGAGGATGAGGATGAGGGGGATGATTATTTTAGGCACAAGGATGTTTCTCAGGGATCAAGAGAAAATGTTGGCGTTCCAAAGTCAGGGACAGTGTTTGTGTGTGACTGTAAGGATGTTGATTTGCCAGAAACTGCTCCTCCACCCACCATGGGCAGTGCATCATTGACACCCGGAACATTGGCCCACATGTGCGATTATGCCTTTGCGGATCCTAAAAAGGGACCCCCGAATTGCCAAAATGATGAGGGATGATGACTACTGGCTGGCCAGCATCCTCGATCCATGCTATAAATGCAAATTACACAACATCATGCCACAGGAGAACCTAGAGATAATATTGGCAAACAAACAAGCAACTCTGGTAAACCGTTTGTTTGAGGCTTTCCCAGCACACAGTAGCCGTGCTGGTTCTCCCACGAGCCGTAGTGGGCACAATGGAAGAGGTGTTCATGGTGCACACAGCAGAAGTGACGTTGGAGACAGGGGTTTAGTGACCATGTTGTAGAATGATTTCTCAAGTACCGCTCACACGACTGCTAATACTGCATCGATTAAAAGTGATAGGAGGCAGCAGTTGTCAACCATGGTTACAAACTACTTTTCCTCCCATATCGATGTTCTCCCTCACAGGTCATTCCCTCTTGACTATTGGGCCTCTAGACTGGATGCCTGGCCTGAATTGGCACAATATGCCTTACAGGAGCTCGCTTGCCCTGCTGCTAGTGTGATATCTGAAAGAGTCTTCAGTGCTGCTGGATCAATCCTGACAGAAAAAAGGACCCGTCTGTAGACCCAAAATGTTGATGATCTAACCTTCATTAAAATTAACCATGCATGGGTTTCAAAGGATTTTGTCCCACCTTCCCTTGATGACACATATGTTACCAGAAAAGTGCCTCGGTTTTTTCCTCCTCTTCCTCGGACTTGCCCAATTACACCCTTTGCAGCAGCTGAATGTCCAGCCAACACATCTACATATGCCAATTTTTAAAACCTCCCTAACTGGGCTGCCCACCCCTCCCCCAATGGCTGGGGTCAAGACCTGGTGGACCTGGGCAAGTGCCGTTGCTCTGAACAGGTGGATGGGCCCACTGATGGCTGACGGCAATGGCACAGGGCCCCTCATAGTACAATACAATGTCTCAGACGTAGGGAGGGCCCACTCGCCGTCAGACACACCAGTGTACTATGAGGGGCCCTGTGCCTGTACCGTCTACCACGATTGTGTTCCCCCTGCTTGGTCATGGCCACAGCACTTGCAAGTTGCAATACTTACCTCTCCCTGCTCCACCGCTGTGTAGTCTGGCCAGTTAAATCCTTCACAGGGACGGGCACTAGATATTTGGTGTATTGATCAATGATGGTTAAGATGTAGCTATGGCCTGCTGGCCTCTACCTTCAGATGATCAATGGCTACCATTTGAAATGGACGTAAACTTACAAGCGGATGCAGTGGTGCTTTATGATCACCTTTCACAGTTGTGATAGTCACAGACGTGTGAAATTCCTGCCACCATTTTTCAATGTCTCCTCTCATGCCACTCCAATAGAATCGCCTATGGCCTGTGGCTTCTGTCTTTTGCACTCCAAAATGACCAGACACATCATGATAGGCAGTGAGGACCATGGGTGCATCTCTCCCTGTCATCACAGTTTGATGGAGACGAGTAACGGTGATGTGATCCACGCTACTGCGATAAAGCAATCCTTTCTTCACAAAGAACCTTTTTCGCTTTCTCCACAGACACAGTAATTGAGGGTCTGCATCGCCTCTGCAACATCTTCCGGGAGGTTTTCCCATGATGAGTAATTCCAAAATTTCTACTAACACTCGACTTTGCGTCTATACTTGTATCAATGTAGGTTCCAGTAGCGGAGATTCTTGACTGGCTTACTGAGATTGAAATATATACGAAGATTTAAAAGTACCACAACACTGTATACTGGTGTATACTATGAATACTTTTCCCTTTTTCTACTTTTTTAATTCTGATGTAATACATAGTGAGCCTGTGAGTGTGTCTGACTCCGGAAGTATAGACGGAAATTTAACCCTAGACAGGACACACCTGGTATGTGCTGATACAGTACCTTGTTTCAAAAATTTGTATTAAGGTATCATCTGTAGGATAACCAACTGTGGGGGACCTTATTCTTGCCGCAGACAAACATGAGACTGAGGCAGAGTTTGTATTGAATAGGTCCGTTTTTAGCGCCCATCCTTCTGTCGACAACAGCAATTCACCATAGCCGTTTCACATTTCTCTGCACACAGGCCCTGGTACCTTCACTTCCTTTGTAACTATAATCGTGGCGTCCCTCTGTTGCTCTTCCACTGTGGCTGGCCTTGGCCCATCCACCACAGCCCTGCACCAGTCTGAGCACACCGTCCGTATGATAGCCCCAGGCCATCTTCATCTGAGGCTACCATCCTCTTGGCCACCCCCCCGTGACCGCCTCAACGGTCAGTCCTCTCTGGAGCCTTTCCACTGTCTCTATTTCCTCAGCAGAACTTCCTCTTTACAGTGCTCCCTTCGCTGACTGATTCTTCCAGAACCTTCCCTCAGCCTTTTATACTTCCAGTTCTGGTAACTCTGCCCACCTTCACCTAACAGTTTCTCTGACCAATGGCAGTTATTCAGTCCCACTCCTACACTCTCCACTGCCCTTCAATGGGCAAGCTAAAACACTGCACCCTTTCTCTTTATCTTAGCGGTTTCACACCTACACTGCGCTACACCTCTGCTTCTCGCTACAGGCTGGTTTGTCGGTCAGTCCACCTTCCCTACATCATCCATAGTGAGTGAGCGTGTGTGGGTTACACCTTCTTTATATATGGTGAAACGGAGAAACAAATTTTTACACTATACTCGATACAGCTTGTATCTTTTTATACAGTACCTTTGTTCGACATTTAGCATTACGGTCAAATCCATACTGTGTAAGCACCTGAGAGTGACTACGGGACTATTTATATGGAGAGTTCAATTGTACCCTAAAAAATATATACTTGCTATCTTGTTATCCAGGACCTTTTTTATAACATTTTTTATTATGGTAAAAACCAAACTGAGTGAGCGTCTGAGGGTGACTACGGAAATATATAACGATATTTTCAATTAGGCCAACACTGTATACAGCAGAACACTTCTGATACAGTAACCTTTTGAGCTATTTAGATTCTGGTGTAATCCATAATGAGCCTGTAAACGTCTGTCTGTTACTCCAGCAATATATTTGGAACTTTAAGATTACCCCAACACTGTATACAGCTGTATGCTTGTGTTGCATAACCCAGCTTTTCATATTCTTGTGTAATCCATACTGTGCCTGAGAGCGTTTGTATCTGCCTCCTGAAATATATACGGAGAATCAGAATGTTTACTACTATATATAACTTGTATCTGGTGATACTGTACCCTTTTTCAACTTGTTATTTTATTGGGTAATCCATACTGAGCCTGTGAGCGTCTGTGTATGCCTCATGAATAGTGTTGAGCGATACCACCCGATATTGAAAAATATCGGATCGGATTGGAACGGCCGATATGAAAAAAGTATCGGGTATCGCCGATTCCGATCCCGGAAGTCCCATTCGAGTCAATGGGACAGAAATTTCGGAATTAAAAAAAACCCTTTCTTGCCTTGGACATCCTGTTCGGGAGGGGGGAAGATTGTGGGCGGTGCATGGGTGGACACTGTGCGTGTCTGTGTGTGCGGGCGGGCTCTGTGTGGGCCTCTCGGGGGTCTGTGCCGACTGTCTGGGGCCTGTGCCGGCTGCTGATGGTCTGTACGGGCCCCTCTAGGGTCTGTGCCGACTGTTGGGGGGCTGTGCCAGCTGTCGGTGGTCTGTACGGGCCTCTCGGGAGTCTGTACAGGCCTGTCGGGGGCCTGTGCCGGCTGCCGGTGGTCTGTACGGGCCTCTCGGGGGCCTGTGCCGGCTGTCGGTGGTCTGAGCCAGCTGCCGGGGGCCTGTGCCTGCTGCCGGTGGTCTGTGCGGGCCTGCCGGGGGTCTTGTGTGTGTGCAGGCATCGTCTGATGGGACTACAAGTCCCATCGGGCGATGCCTGCTACAATGACAGTGATTGACACATTAGCCAATGATGGGACAGTAGTAGTCCCATCATCCGTCTAATGTGTTGAATGTAAAAAAAAAACATACTACATACATGCTACATATATACTACATTCATACAACATACATACATACTACATACATACTTCATATATACTACATTCATACAGCATACATACATACTACATACATGCTACATATATACTACTTTCATACAACATACATACATACAACATACTACATACATCCTACATATATACTACATTCATACAACATACATACATACTACATACATGCTTCATATATACTACATTCATACAACATACATACATACTACATACATGCTTCATATATTCTACATTCATACAACAGCAACATACATACATAGTACATACATACTACATACATACATACATACAACATACTGCAGACATACAACATACATACATACTACATACTGCATACTTACTGCATACAATACATTCATACATTCATACAATACATACATAGACATACAGTACATATAACATAGATTACATACTCACCATCACTTGTCACTTTGATCCCTGAAGCCAGTGTCATCTGTGGAAAAATATGAAAATAACAAACAAACAATATACTCCCTGATCCGCAGAAATCCACACGTGTCCCACGCCGATCTGCCGTGGAGAACAGCAGCATCAGCTGATGTGACCGCTCTCTACGGGGCTCCAGGAATCCAGTGACGGGAGGTAGGTATCCTTCCGCACTGTATTCCTCCGCCACTGTAAAAAATAGTCCCTGGTCTCACTTTAGGGCAAAAGCTGTGTGGGAACTTTCTCACACAGCAATGCCAAAAGTGAGACTAGGGACTATTTTTTTTACAGTGGCGGAGGAATACAGTGCGGAAGGATACCTACCTCCCGTCATTGGATTATTGAAGCCCCTAGAGAGCGGTCGCATCAGCTGATGCTGCTGTTCTCCACAGGAGATCGGCGTGGGACACGCGTGGATTTCTGCGGATCAGGGAGTATATGGCTTGTTTGTTATTTTCATATTTTTTCTTAGATGACACTGGCTTCGGGGATCAAAGTGACAAGTATTGGTGAGTATGTTCTCTATGTTATATGTACTGTATGTCTATGTATGTATTGTATGAATGTATTGTATGCAGTATGTATGTAGTATGTATGCAGTATGTAGTATGCAAGTATGTATGTAGTATGTCTGTAGCATGTTGTATGTATGTAGTATGTAGTATGTATGTATGTTGTATGAATGTAGTATATATGTAGCATGTATGTAGTATGTACGTATGTTGTATGAATGTAGTATATATGTAGCATGTATGTAGTATGTATGTATGTTGTATGAAAGTAGTATATATGTAGTATGTATGTATTATGTAGTATGTATGTATGTTGTATGAATGTAGTATATATGTAGCATGTATGCAGTATGTAATATGTATGTAGTATGTTTGTATGTTGTATGAATGTAGCATACATGTAGTATGTATGTATGTTGTATGAATGTTGTATATATGTAGTATGTATGTATGTTTTTTGAATGTAGTATATATGTAGTATGTATGTAGTATGTTGTATGAGTGTACTATATATGTAGCATGTGTGTAGTATATATGTATGTTGTATGAATGTAGTATATATGTAGCATGTATGTAGTATATATGTATGTTATATGAATGTAGTATATATGTAGTATGTATGTAGTATGTATGTATGTTGTATGAATGTAGTATATATGTCGCATGTAGTATATATGTATGTTGTATGAATGTAGTATATATGAAGTATGTATGTATGTATGTTGTATGAATGTAGTATATATGTAGCATGTATGTAGTATGTAGTATATATGTATGTTGTATGAATGTAGTATATATGTAGCATGTATGTAGTATGTATGTATTTTGTACGAATGTAGTATATATGTAGTATGTATGTATTATGTAGTATGTATGTATGTTGTATGAATGTAGTATATATGTAGCATGTAATATGTATGTAGTATGTTTGTATGTTGTATGAATGTAGTATACATGTAGTATGTATGTAGTATGTATGTATGTTGTATGAATGTTGTATATATGTAGTATGTATGTATGTTGTATAAATGTAGTATATATGTAGTATGTATGTAGTATGTTGTATGAATGTAGTATATATGTAGCATGTATGTAGTATGTATGTATGTTGTATGAATGTAGTATATAAGTAGCATGTGTGTAGTATATATGTATGTTGTATGAATGTAGTATATATGTAGCATGTATGTAGTATATATGTATGTTGTATGAATGTAGTATATATGTAATATGTATGTAGTATGAATGTAGTATATATGTAGCATGTATGTAGTATGTATGTATGTTGTATGAATGTAGTATATATGTAGCATGTAGTATATATGCATGTTGTATGAATGTAGTATATATGAAGTATGTATGTATGTATGTTGTATGAATGTAGTATATATGTAGCATGTATGTAGTATGTATGTATGTTGTATGAATGTAGTATATATGTAGCAAGTATGTAATATGTAGTATATACAGTCATATGTTAAAGGTTGGACACCCCTATTAATGTTAACCTTTTTTCTTTATAACAATTTTGGGCTTTGCAACAGCTATTTCAGTTTCATATATCTAATAACTGATGGACTCAGTTATATTTCTGGATTCAAATGAGGTTTATTGTACTAACAGAAAATCTGCAATCTGCATTTAAACAAAATTTGACCGGTGCAAAAGTATGGGCACCCTTATCATTTTCTTGATTTGAACACTCCTAACTACTTTTTACTGACTTCCTGAAGCACTAAATTGATTTTGTAACCTCATTGAGCTTTGAACTTCATAGCCAGGTGTATCAAATCATGAGAAAAGGTATTTAAGGTGGCCACTTGCAAGTAGTTCTCCTATTTGATTCTCCTATGAAGAGTGGCATCATGGGCTCCTCAAAACAACTCTCAAATGATCTGAAAACAAAGATTATTCAACATAGCTTTTCAGGGGAAGGATACAAAAAGTTGTCTCAGAGATTTAACCTGTCAGTTTCCACTATGAGGAACATAGTAAGGAAATGGAAGAGCACAGGTACAGTTCTTGTTAAGCCCAGAAGTGGCAGGCCAAGAAAAATATCAGAAAGGCAGAGAAGAATGGTGAGAACAGTCAAGGACAATCCACAGACCACCTCCAAAGACCTGCAGCATCATCTTGCTGCAGATGGTGTCACTGTGCATCGGTCAACAATACAGCACACGTTGCACAAGGAGAAGCTGTATGGGAGAGTGATGCGAAAGAAGCCGTTTCTGCAAGCACGCCACAAACAGAGTCGCCTGAGGTATGCAAAAGCACATTTGGACAAGCCAGTTACATTTTGGAAGAAGGTCCTGTGGACTGATGAAACAAAGATTGAGTTGTTTGGTCATACAAAAAGGCGTTATGCATGGAGGCTAAAAAACACAGCATTCCAAGAAAAACACTTGCTACCCACAGTAAAATTTGGTGGAGGTTCCATCATGCTTTGGGGCTGTGTGGCCAATGCCGGCACCGGGAATCTTGTGTGCCGGCATATATGTAGTATATATGTATGTTGTATGAATGTAGTATATATGTAGTATGTATGTTGTATGAATGTAGTATATATGTAGCATGTATGTAGTATGTAGTATATATGTTTGTTGTATGAATGTAGTATATATGAAGTATGTATGTAGTATGTATGTATGCTGAATGAATGTAGTATATACAGTGGGGCAAAAAAGTATTTAGTCAGTCAGCAATAGTGCAAGTTCCACCACTTAAAAAGATGAGAGGCGTCTGTAATTTACATCATAGGTAGACCTCAACTATGGGAGACAAACTGAGAAAAAAAAATCCAGAAAATCACATTGTCTGTTTTTTTTTCATTTTATTTGCATATTATGGTGGAAAATAAGTATTTGGTCAGAAACAAAATTTCATCTCAATACTTTGTGATATATCCTTTGTTGGCAATGACAGAGGTCAAACGTTTTCTGTAAGTCTTCACAAGGTTGCCACACACTGTTGTTGGTATGTTGGCCCATTCCTCCATGCAGATCTCCTCTAGAGCAGTGATGTTTTTGGCTTTTCGCTTGGCAACACGGACTTTCAACTCCCTCCAAAGGTTTTCTATAGGGTTGAGATCTGGAGACTGGCTAGGCCACTCCAGGACCTTGAAATGCTTCTTACGAAGCCACTCCTTCGTTGCCCTGGCGGTGTGCTTTGGATCATTGTCATGTTGAAAGACCCAGCCACGTTTCATCTTCAATGCCCTTGCTGATGGAAGGAGGTTTGCACTCAAAATCTCACGATACATGGCCCCATTCATTCTTTCATGTACCCGGATCAGTCGTCCTGGCCCCTTTGCAGAGAAACAGCCCCAAAGCATGATGTTTCCACCACCATGCTTTACAGTAGGTATGGTGTTTGATGGATGCAACTCAGTATTCTTTTTCCTCCAAACACGACAAGTTGTGTTTCTACCAAACAGTTCCAGTTTGGTTTCATCAGACCATAGGACATTCTCCCAAAACTCCTCTGGATCATCCAAATGCTCTCTAGCAAACTTCAGACGGGCCCGGACATGTACAGGCTTAAGCAGTGGGACACGTCTGGCACTGCAGGATCTGAGTCCATGGTGGCATAGTGTGTTACTTATGGTAGGCCTTGTTACATTGGTCCCAGCACTCTGCAGTTCATTCACTAGGTCCCCCCGCGTGGTTCTGGGATTTTTGCTCACCGTTCTTGTGATCATTCTGACCCCACGGGGTGGGATTTTGCGTGGAGCACCAGATCGAGGGAGATTATCAGTGGTCTTCCATTTTCTAATTATTGCTCCCACAGTTGATTTCTTCACTCCAAGCTCGTTGGCTATTGCAGATTCAGTCTTCCCAGCCTGGTGCAGGGCTACAATTTTGTTTCTGGTGTCCTTTGACAGCTCTTTGGTCTTCACCATAGTGGAGTTTGGAGTCAGACTGTTTGAGGGTGTGCACAGGTGTCTTTTTATACTGATAACAAGTTTAAACAGGTGCCATTACTACAGGTAATGAGTGGAGGAAAGAGGAGACTGTTAAAGAAGAAGTTACAGGTCTGTGAGAGCCAGAAATCTTGATTGCTTGTTTCTGACCAAATACTTATTTTCCACCATAATATGCAAATAAAATGAAAAAAAAACAGACAATGTGATTTTCTGGATTTTTTTTTCTCAGTTTGTCTCCCATAGTTGAGGTCTACCTATGATGTAAATTACAGACGCCTCTCATCTTTTTAAGTGGTGGAACTTGCACTATTGCTGACTGACTAAATACTTTTTTGCCCCACTGTATGTAGTATGTATGTAGTATGTTTTTTTTTTTACATTCAACACATTAGCCGGATGATGGGACTACTACTGTCCCATCATTGGCTAATGTGTCAATCACTGTCATTGTAGCAGGCATCGCCCGATGGGACTTGCACTCCCATCGGACGATGCCTGCACACACACAAGACCCCCGGCAGGCCCGCACAGACCACCGGCAGCCGGCACAGGCCCCCGGCAGCCAGCACAGGCACCCGAGAGGCCCGTACAGACGACCGTCAGCCGGCACAGGCCCCCGGCAGCCGACACAGACCACCGTCAGCCGGCACAGGCCCCCAAGAGGCCGTACCGACCACCAGCAGCCGGCACAGGCCCCCACAGGCCTGTACAGACCCCCGAGAGGCCTGTACAGACCACCGGCAGCCGGCACAGGCCCCCGAGAGGCCCGTAAATACCTCCGGCAGCCGGCACAGGCCCCCTACAGGCCTGTACAGACCCCCGAGAGGCCCGTACAGGCCCCCCGACAGTCGGCACAGACCCCCCGCAGTCGGCACAGACCACGCATCATGATGCGCACAGACCGCGCATCAAGATGACATCATTTCAGCAGCCAATCACAGCCACAACAGTGGCTCATTGCATTATGGGGACTTCCGATTCCGGTATTCGATATTGAAAAAATATCGGTACTCGGTATCGGAATTCTGATACAGCGAATATCGGCAGATACCCGATACTTGCGGTATCGGAATGCTCAACACTACTCATGAAATTTATATGGAGATTTATTGTTATCCATAAACTGTATAGAATTGTATGCTTCTGATACAGTACCATATATCTGCTGGTATTTTGGGCCCATTTTCCAAAACATGAGGAAGTGTGGTGGAGTAGGATGCGGATGTGGGCGTGGAGGGCCACCTGGTACTGATGGTGGTGGTGGTGCATCTGCTCGTAGTGCCAAAAACACAATAGCAGCTAAGGCAGGAGGTGTTGAGCCAGTGTAATCGTGTAGCTCTGGAAGGCCTGTAAGGCTCCCTTTTCTGGGGGTAGGTAGACTGCTTTTAAAGCAGGAGTATCAGGATCTGTTTGTGGCTTACATTGCTGAAACAGCCTCCAGCTCTATTGCCTCCTCTTCTGAAGTTGCTAAAATGCAAGCACTGAGTTGTAACTGCAGGCTTCTGGTCAGGAGCAACCCCTTTCTTTGTGTCCTTCACCCACACCAAAAGTGAAGGATGTGGAAGCACACACCTCAGATTACTCCATGGAGCTCTTTTCACATACCATGCCTGGGTTAATTAAAAATAGGGCCCATAATGTACTGGAGCAATGTAAATGGGGCAGATCACACTGGAGCAGCATCTAAGGGGCACATTATACACTGGAGCATAACA
The DNA here is from genome assembly GCF_039654945.1 of Dendrobates tinctorius. NCBI lineage: Eukaryota > Metazoa > Chordata > Amphibia > Anura > Dendrobatidae > Dendrobates > Dendrobates tinctorius. The sequence goes on along the minus strand of NW_027361699.1, from coordinate 2,298,437 downwards.
AATGTGGCCCATTATATATGGAGCATTATTAGAGCCCATCATACACTGGAGCATCATCTATGAGGCCCATCATGTACTGAAACAATGTAAATGGGGCAGATCAGACACTGGAGCAGCATCTAAAGGGCCATTATACACTAGAGCATTACAAATGGGGCCCATTATATATGGAGCGTTATTGGAGCCCATCATACACTGGAGCAGCATCTAAGGGGCTCATTATACACTGGAGCATTACAAATGGGGCCCATTATATATGAAGCATTATTAGGGTCCATGATACACTGGAGCTTCATCCATGAGGCCCATCATGTACTGGAGCATTGTAAATGGGGCAGATCAGACACTGGAGCAGCATCTAAGGGGCACATTATACACTGGAGCATTATAAATGGGGCCCATTACATATGGAGCAATATTGGAGCCCATCATACACTGGAGCATCATCCATGAAACCTTGAGGCCCATCATGTACTGGAGCCATGTAAATGGGGCAGATCAGACACTGGAGCAGCATCTAAGGGGCACAATATACACTGGAGCATTACAAATGGGCCCATTATATATGGAGCATTATGTGGAGCTCATCAGATACTGTATGGAACATTATATGTGACTAATTATTTGGTATGGAGAAATATATGGGGCTCATTATTCTGTATGGTGCACAATGTGGTGGCCATAACACTGTATGAAGTGTCCTGTCCTGTTTTTGAGCTATTGTACAATTTAAAATAGATCAGTCATGTCATGTAAGCAGTGAAGTATGTGTCATTGTACTATACCTATATTTCTGTGGTGTATCAGAGCATCATGAGTTGTGGTATGTGTTAATGGGGCGCACTGACACTCTTTGGCCCAGGGCACACGAAAACCTGGATCCAGCCCAACCCCCCCACAACTTTAGCCAAGTAATCCCCAGTTTTCAAAGCGTAACTATTATTATAAAGTAAATTAAGGTTGACAAGCTTAAATAGTAAGAATTGATGTTGTTGGCATTGAAATGGGCACTGTAGGTGTGTTTACTGTCTTCCACTCCCTGCCGACTTTGCTTCCCCATTGACTTGCATTGGGTTTCGTGTTTCAGTCGGCCTCCGACTTTTCCCTATAGTCAGCCGATTTCGTTCAACCCGACTTTTGCGAAAGTCGGTTTTCATGAAAACCGACTCGACCTGAAAAAAGGCAAAGTCGCTCATCTCTACTTATAACTTCCTAACAAAAAAAAATTGGTTCCCAAATTGTGATGATGTTAAGTAAACATGTATTAAATGTTATTTATTAAGTTTTTTGTGTGCCATATCTCTGTGATTTAAGGGCATAAGTTGGAAAATTGCTAAATTTTCAAAATTTTCACCAAATTTCCGTTTTTTCACAAATAAACGCAAGTTGTATGAATGAAATTTTAGCTTCAACGGTTTTATTGAAAAGGAAACATCATAAAACATGAAATACATTCATATTAGAGTACAAGGATCCCCTCGCAGGGGGAAATATATGAGAAGAGACACAATATGTCATACTTTATCCTTGACTTCGTAATCTAAATTTTTAGAAATTTGTAGAAGAACAATTATAACACGACTAATCTAGTCTTAACGAGGTCGGGAATGAGAGAGAGGAGTATGTAATGAGTGTCAATAGTATAAATAGATGTGAGGTACTAGAGAGTTTGTTTTAGAGACTGTAATTGTAAGAGACAACTACCATGTCAGCCCGCTATGTGGATAAAGATATCATCCTGGAAAGGTCATCATCCCCATATGCCTGAATCCAAGGGTCCCAGATATTTTGAAAAGCGTCGAGTGAATCAGATCTGATGGCTTCTATTTTCTCGTATAACATTATCAAATTAACCCTTCACTTTACCTGCGTTATTTATAGTGTACTAGTCTTCCATCTGCTAGCTATGTGGTTTCTCGTTGCTATAGCAATAAAGTCAATAAGACGGCAGGCCCCAGTATTGGCATTGATTGGTCTGTCTCCCAGCAGTAGTACTGACGGCGACAGAAGCAATTTCTTACCCAATATATTGTCAATTACTTTTACCACATCTTTCCAGAGAGACTTTACTATCGGGCATGTCCACCATATGTGGAGGGTATCCCCACTATCCGTGCACCCTCTAAAACAATTACCAGGGAGTGAGTGGTAGATATTGTGCAGGAAGCTAGGTACGTAGTGAATCCTATGGAACAGTTTAAGAGATGTTTCGGTGAGTGAAACTTGATTGCTACCCCTCATTATATTCTCGTCACACCTGTACCACCTTTGAGGTGTGAGGGAGATTTGTAGGTCTGCTTCCCATTGCTCCATAGATTTCAATTAAAAGCCGTCTCTAGGTTGATTAAATGTAGAATAGAGATGGGATATAAGGCCATTACCCAGGGGGTCATATAAACATTTTAACTCGTACGTTGTAGGTTTTATGTTTGGTGAGCCTACTAAAATTTGTTCAAGTCTGAAAGCCTAAGACCTCGGGATGTTTTGCAACAAACTCTTGTTTTGACATTAGTTTAAAGTGAGCCGATAAATTCTGCAGCCTAGTTAATTTATTCTGGTGCCACCACGAGTGGTTCTGAGACCTAATTCCTGGCGGAAACATGGGGTTATTAAACAAGTTTAAAAGTGGGGAGGGGTGAGATTGTAGTGCGAGTTGGAATTTGTTCGCTCTCCAGAGACGCAGGGAGTGAGAAATATACGGCTAATGAAAGGCTAGATCCTTCGGTAAGGGTCTTGTGGCCCAGATTAGGCTCTCCAAGAAATAAGGTGCTATTTGTGAGTTTTCTATTTGTGGCCAGATGGGAGTGTGTTGTTCTGCATTGACCCCTGCCAGCTGGGCAATCTGGGCCACCTTGTAATAAAGAGTAAAGTTTGGCAGAGAGAGACTCCTCCCTGTCTTTTATGTCTGAACAAAATTTGCTGAGAGATACGGGGCTTTTATTCCAGATAAAATGTGTTATGTGCGAGTTTATCATTTTGAAAGTCATTAGAGGCACTGGAATGGGCAGAGATCGAAACAAATATAGGAATTGAGGCAAAGTGACCATTTTAATCGAATGGACTCTTCCTAAAAAAGAGAGAGACGAGGAGGACCATTTTGATAAAGATTGCGTTAGTTTTTGGAGAAGAGGGGTGTAGTTATGCTTAAATAACGTGGATTTGGATAGTTTAAGGTTGATTCCTAGGTAGGTGATACAGCGCTTCGCATGGCGGAAATGGAAGTTCTCTAATATTAAGGTTTGTTCAGTAGGGGAGGTATTAAGGAACATGATTTCTGATTTATCAACGTTAACCTTCAAACCAGAAATGTCCTCAATGTGTTTAAGTGTATTTATAAGATTAGGCAGGGACACATGTGGGTTCGTCAGAGTCAAAAGAAGATCGTCGGCAAACAGACTGAACTTGTATTCATGTTTACCTATAGTTTGGCTTGTGATATCGGGGTGTAGGCGGATCTTTTGCACCAATGGTTTCATTACCATAGCGAATAGAGCTGGAGACAAGGGGCAACCCTGCCTAGTTCCCCTATGAAAAACTATTGGTTCTGGAGAAGTTGAGGGTAGTTTTAAATACGCTACTGGGTTATTGTAGAGGAGTTTGAGTGAGTTGATTAATTGTTGCGATATCCCCAATTTGTGCATTATATTAAACTTATATGACCATGTGACGGTATCAAAAGCTTTTTCTATATCTAAAGCAAGTATAGTTAAGGGGGTTTTACATTTGTTGGCGCTATGAATAAGATTTAGGTTTTTACGTATATTATCTGGGGCCTGCCTTGTTGGAATGAATCCAACCTGATCCCTGTGAATAAGGCTAAGTAGGCATTTATTAATCCTGTTGGCTATTATGGAGGAAAAGATCTTGAGGTCCACATTCAAGAGGGATATTGTCCTATAGTTTTTTGTGAGTAACAGGTCTCTCCCTTGTTCTGGGATAACAGTGATATGTGCTGTGTAAAATTCCGGCTGCATTGTTTGGCCTGTTAGTATGTTATAGCAGTAGATTTGAATATGCTTAAGCAAGATGTTTGAGAATTTTTTATAGTATAGTGCGGTCAATCCATCGGGCCCCGGAGCTTTCCCAACTTTTAGGTGGCTTATTGTGGATGTGATTTCCTCTTCGGAGATAGGAGAGTATAATGTGGCAGCGTAAGTCGGGGATAGGGAAGGTAGTGGCACATTAGATAATAAGTCCTCCAGTTTGGGCAATGAGAAATTTGCACTGTGTATAATTTTTGGTAGTAATTTTGAAATGTTTTATAGATTTTATTAGGATTAAAGGTAGTTTGGGACTGTTCGTCTTTTATAGAAAAAATAGAGTTTATTCGCTCTTTCTGTTTTAATTTTCGAGCAAGCATTTGGTCCATTTTATTAGAGAATCGATAAAATGTCGCTTGCGTCCACCTAATTGCATCTTTGTGCCCGTGGCGACAGACCTAGTGTTCCATTATCATAGTCCACCAGGAATGTCTATGCCCTCCGTATTGGATTTTAGCAGGATATGGGGTAAACTTTGCAGGACATAGTATGTCTCTAGTGTAGCTCTGTTGTAGTACCCCTTTAATAATTCAGAAATGTTGGGGCGGGTGAGCCAGTAGGTCAGAGCGACAGAGAATATTGCCGGTCCGAAAAGGAGGTGAAAAAAGAAAAAAAAAAAAAAAAAAAAAGATTTTTCAATGTGGGCAATGTTGCCAAATGACCAGCAGATGGAGTCCTATGTCTTCAAATATAAAGTGAGGTAGCTATGGAGATTATATTAGATTTTACAGTCTCATGGCTTCTCCTCCCGCTGGAGACAGGGCAACACGTACAACCCTCTAATGTGCAAGGTCAGGAGACAGAAAGGTACCTGCAGTCCGTTCAGGGGCTCCACAGGCTGGGGAGGGTTCTCACAAGCAATTATAATATGGCTCCTGCTGCCATCCTGCACTCCAGAGGGACCCCGTTGAATGGTGGATTTAAAAGCAAAAAGTGAAATCCTCCAAGGAGGAAGGGTCCCGCTATTAATTAAATGAAATTTTCCCCTATTTCTTAAGGTTAAGTACCTGTTTGCTGGAAGGTCCAGTGTTTTGTGCCTAAGGCAATTTTCCTGTTGTGGCCTGGTGGGGCCTCTAGTGAAGCAGATGGTTGTCCCTGTTGTTTTTCAATCAAGAGCAGTGTCTCTTATGTTTCACGCTGTTCCTGTGGTGCTGGAAGGAAAGCTTTAGGCCCGGGTACTATGGCACTGCCTAGGTAATTATAGCACAAATGTATGAGTTCTGTATATAATCCATTAGCCAGCAGGGTCTAAATGAGGCCTGAAGCAGTGAGAAGAGGCCTAGACCTCAGTCCTGAAGTCTCTCTCCAGTTCCAAGTAAAAAAATCTCTGCTTGTAAATATCCGAAACAGTCCAAATTGGGCTCAAAATGTTCTGTATCAAATCCTTAGTAGGATCCAAAAGAAAAATTGAGTTTTGAGAGATTTTTGGTTGGGATGGGAGTAGATTCAGAGGTTATCCCTTAGGAGCTCTGCCTTTCTGTGGCTCACATGTGCTGAGTCCTAGGCCATGCCCCCTATATCAATGAAATATTAATACTAACATGAAGTACAATATGTCATGAGAAAACAATGTCAGAATCACCGGGATCCATGGAAGTGTTCCAGAGTTATTACTTCATAAAGGGACAGTGGTCAGAATTGTAAAAATTGGCCCGGTCATTAACATGCAAACCACCCTTGGGGGTAAAGGGGTTAATTCCCAGAGTTGCTGTTTTGATGTGAACTGCCTCACACCCGCATCAATCTTTTCCTTGAGAATATTCCAAAGGTTCTCAATGAGGTTGAGGTCATGGTAGAACAGTTATCAAACCATGAGTTTCTCTCCTTTTATTTCCATATCAGCCAAATACTCAGCGGTATTCTTTGCAATGTGGGATGATGATTTGTCATGCATGAAGATGATTTTGCTATGAATGGCCCCTTTAGAGTCTCTGAAGTTGTGAAAATGACCTCAGTAAAGTTTATAGAGTTTCTGACTGACCATTTTCTACCATGGAAGAAAAAGAAAAAAAAAAATAGCCAGCTCAGCAACAGTTGAAAAGGTGCACAGAACTCCATGCCGATAAGACGTGATTGGGGCATACATAGAAATAATGGAGCCCCATAGCAGAAGTTCTAATTGGGCACCCACCCCCCCAAAAAAAACTAATAATAATAATATTTATTGGGGTTACAGAACAACATATTTCACAATTTTCCAGCCTTTAATTAGTAATTTTCCTGCTGCTGAAGTCCTAGATTCCTTTCATTGCACCCATGAAGTATGATGCCAACAAAAGTGACTCCCAAACACAGTATGATACCCATATGGTGACACCTCCCACATTATCCTCAACATACACAGTATAATGACCCTACTGTATCCCACCTCAACTCCCAAGGCAAGGTATGGTGACCCTAACACAGTATTATCCCCCAACTGTGACCCCCAAACAGGCCTCCATGCAGTGTTATGGGCCTAATTACAGTATAATAGCCCCACACTGTAAAATGGCCAGCACTAGCCCTCCAAATAGTTTAATGGCCCCCACACAGCATGATACCACACAAAACTTCATATTGTATAATTGCTTGAAAACAGTATAATGACCCCCAATGTAGCCCTCCAAATATTATAGTTGCCCCACATAGCCTTCCACATAGTATAATCCACCCCCATAATCCTACATATAGTATGATGCGCCCCCATAATACTCCACATAGTATAATGCATCCCCCATTATGCGCAATATTGCATAATGCACACCCCATAGTCCTCCATTTAGTATTATGCTCCCCCATAATCCACCATATAGTATAATTTGCCACCCATAACTTTCCAGATAGTGTCATGCACTCCCATAATCCTCCATATAGTATAATGTGCCCGCATAATCCTCTATATAGGATAATGCACTCCCCATGGTCCTCCATGGAATAAAATGCACTCCACTAGGTCTGCCATGCAATATAATGCACTCCCAATGGTCCTCCATACAATATAATGCACCCACATGGTCCTCCATAAAATATAATGCACCCCAATGTCCTCCATAGAATATAATGCACCCCCCATGGTCATCCGTAGAATGTAATGCACCCCCCATAGTCCTCCTTGCAATATAATGCACCCCCATGGCCCTCCATACAATATAATGCAACCTCATGGTCCTATATACAATATAATGCACTACCATGGCCCTCCATACACTTTAATGCATTTCCCGTAGTCCTCCAAATAATATAATGCACCCCCTTGGACCTCCATACAGTATAATGCACTCCCAAAGGTCCTACCTACAATTTAATGCACTCCCCATGAGCCTCCATACAATATAATGCAACCTCATGGTCCTATCTAATATATAATGCTCAAGTGTGTGTATGTATGTATGTATGTCCGGGATTGGCATCCGCACCGTCACAGCTACAGCCAAAAAATTTGGCACAGTCACACGTCTGGATCCCGAGAGCGTCCTAGGCTATGTTGTGAGGCCAAATTTTAACCCCGCGTGTTCCAATTCACCAAACAATTTTGCCCCTATCTACATAAAGGGGAAAAAGTGTGTGTGTATCAAGCCCCGCCCCTCATTATGATGTCACAATGGTTGCCATGGCGATGCTGATGTCATCATAGGTTGCAAGCCCCGCCACTCATTATGATGTCATAATGGTTGACTATGGGATGGAGGATGTGTGATGGGTATATGGGCACTGGACTGTGGGATGGAGGATATGTATGATGGATATATGGGCACTGGACTATGGGATGGAGGATGTGTGATGGGTGTATGGGCACTGGACTATGGGATGGAGGATATGTATGACGGGTATATGGGCACTGGACTATGGGATGGAGGATGTGTGATGGGTGTATGGGCACTGGACTATGGGATGGCGAATATGCATGATGGGTATATGGGCATGGGCCTATGGGATCGTGGATATGTATGATGGCTATATGGGCACGGGACTATGGGATGGAGGATAATTATAATTTGCTCTAACTAACCACAGTTAGTTACTATGCCCGGGCAGCGCCGGGTTCTTCAGCTAGTATGCAATATAATCCACCCCCTTGGTCCTCAATAGAGTATAATGCACACACCATAGTCCTCCTTACAATATAATGCCCCTCCTTGGTTATCCATACAGTATTATGCACCCCCATAGTCCTCCATAGAATATAATCCACCCCCCACCCCATGGTCATCCATAGAATGTAATGCCCTCTTTGGTCATCCATACAATATAATGTACCCCCATGGTCCTCCATATGTTATTATGGGCACAAGTCTCTGTTTTAAATAAACAAATACAATACTCACCTCTCCACCCTATGCTCAGGTCTGCTGAGCGTGTGGTTTGCAGCACCGCATATCTCAGAACAGTGGGTGCGCTGTAATGACATCATTGCACCTGCTGCTCTGAGACATCAAACACGGAGAAAGAATGATGGCTGTGGTAGCAACTACTGACGCTCCCTCCTCCATCATTATAGCTCATGCTGATGGCTGAAACATTGATGATGGAGAAGGGAGCGTCAGCAGACGCTTCCACCCCCATCATCCTGTGTGTGCACTGACAGGCAGTTGGAGACCCATAGCAGTGCTCACGGGTTCACATTGTAGTGGCGTGGCTTGTCGCCATTGGTGGTACGCTACTGGACGTGGTCAACAATGGAAAAAGTTTGATGCTCTAGCTCCTTGATATAAAATCCAAAATTTATTCATTCTGTGTTAAAACAATATAAATGATCCTGGACAATATTCAAATGAACAAGAGGAAAAGCTACGCTTTTTGATGGCTGCAGCGATCTTTATCAAATGCTTTTCAAAGCGTATACACATATAATGTTTTTTAATGTAGTCAAAATTGTATTTTCTGATGTAAATTTGTGATAGTTTGGAGGAGATTTTTTGTTTCCATTTTAGAAGAATTTTTTCCACAAGCATTTTTGCTGCCCTTGCTTGGTACCAAACTTAGTTTAAGGCATATTCCATTAACAGTCACTTCAAAGATGTTACTTTCCTGTTGGTCACTAAGGGGAAAACTTGAAGCAGAACCTAGTGATTAGCCTCCGTAGGCATGTGTGCTGTAGTGATAAAGAGGCATCGCTGGCCTTCAACAGTGAGAACATTGGTGAGTTTATGTTTTATATCCTCAAGTCTATATGAAAAAAATATTCCTCTATAACCCTTTTAAGACTTTTGTTAAATGTTCTTTTATATACATATGTATAGGTGCTGGCGCATTGGTGTGAAAGTTTCTACCTAGTTTGAGTGCTCACATTGAAATACCAAACGACTTACTTCAAAAGGACCAATTATTCTAGACATGTGCATTTTACATTGAATACAAAGATTCATGTCATCAATAACAGAAAAAATTAATCATTTAAGTATCTTGTACATTTTGGCATTTTTTTGTTCTTTTCTTTAATAATTTCTGACACTTGATTTTAAGCTTATGAATATCTCCATGGTCTGTGGTTTACTTTTTACAATATATACAATTAGCTAATTTCACTACAAATAATGATAATGTAAGGGCATTTAATAGTCCATTTATATAATTATCTCTAAATGGCGGCATAATTTTGTTTTTTGCAGAATATTTTGAACATATTCTTTTGTACAGGCTTTCTATTACACTTAAGTGACATGGAATTGAAACTGGAACTGAACAGAGCTCAATTGAATATTAAATGTTTTGAATTTGTAAGCTGTCATGATAAAATCAGTGCTACAAAGAGAACTGCAATGTTCAGGACAGTAAATGCAAATAGTAGATCTTCAAGTGACAAAAATCTGGTTGATGGATAGTCTATGTTGTCATCTCTAGTTGCTATGTCCTTCGCATGAAATCCAGGAAATGAAGTTACAGTAGTAACTGTCACGCCGTCTCTGCATACTCACCCGGCCATCGCTCCCACGCCGCAGCCCCTCGCCGCCCGACAGTCACAGCGGTCACTTCTGACAGGCGCGTGGCCGACGGCGTCATTGCATGCAATGCGCATGCGCCATAGGCCGCAGCCGCGCCTCCCTTCTGCTTCTTGTGCTCCGGCTATGCCCTGACTCGGAAGCACCCCCTGACCAATGGCAGACCAGACAGGGGCATATCAGGCCACTTCCCCCTGAGGGAGGCGCCTGATCGTTGTTTCCTAGCACACTGGGCCTCGCTTCTTTGTGTGCTCTCTGCAGTCTCACAGTCCCGTTCTCATGTGCTCCCTGCAGCAGCATCACAGTCCAGCTATCCGTGTCCCTTCCTGTACTCCAGTCCTACCTCCGGTGTTCCTGTTCCATCCTGCTCCAGTCCTGCCGTCCTACTCCAGTCCTGCCTCCAGTGTTCCTGTTCCATCCTGCTCCAGTCCTGCCGTCCTACTCCAGTCCTGCCTCCGGTGTTCCTGTTCCATCCTGCTCCAGTCCTTCCATCCTCCTCTAATCCTGTCTCCTGTGTTCCTGCTCCAGCCATCCCTCCACGTTCCAGTCAACTGTCTTACTCCTACCTGTCTCCTGTGTTCCAGCTCTGTCCTGTCATCTACACTTCAGTCCCTCCACGTTCCAGTCTACAGTCTTACTCCACTCCTGCCTCCTGTGTTCCAGCTCTGTTCTGTCATCTACACTTCAGTCCCACAGTCCTACTTCAGTCCATCCTGAGCTGCCCCTCTCGGTATCGGCTACCGTGGTACTCGAACCCTTGGGTCTGCTCCTAATGGTCCCTGTATAGGGGTCAGTTCCACCTGGCAGCTCGCCCGGGGACCCTCGGTGCCACGGCCCAGAGGGTCCACTCCTGGAAATTCCGGCTCCAGACCAGCCACGCTAACAGTAACCAAGTGGAGTGGTTTGGGAGCGTAAATGGTAAGTATCAAGTTTTGATATCATCCCTTATCCATAGAATAGTTGACTACTGATTGATGAGAGTCTTTACAAATGTTTTGACTGAACATTTCTTCCCCTTTAAGAGTGGCACGGCCTGATGAAAATAATTTAAAGAACTGCCAAATTAATATTCAGAATAAAATGTGCATGAGTTATAACACAATTTCTGGCCATTATGTGATGTATATCCAGGATTCTCAACAGTTTTCCCCTCTCCTTGTGCTATATATAATTTGCAATCTACTGTTTGCTGGCAAAAGGAGATGAGCAGCAGTGATTTCTCCCATACACAGCACAGTACAGTGTGGGGAATACTGACTTTTTATTCACTTCTTAGCTCACAGAAACAAGCTGCAGATACATGGAGGACATTATACAGCAGAGCTGATCTGTGTTGATCTGAATCAACCTCTGATGTCAGGGAAAACACTTGTTACCAAGCTCTGCCTCATGTTTTTCTGTCTACCTGTTCCTATCCCTGCTGCTTATTCCTCCTTCTGTCTCCCCTCTTCTTACATGTCACATGACACCTGCAATCTGTCATCTCTGAGCATGACAGACTTGAGCTGCTTTTTCACATGTATGATGAGTTCAGGAGACATTGTGAGGAAGAAAGAGTGGAAAGTAAGCATTGCCTGATAAGTGGTGAAGGAAACTGATTTATCTGATACTATACATTGCAAAGATTCTTATAAATGCCTGTACTTCATGCAAAGAGCTTCAAAGAGTACCCATCATTGTTCATTTTGATTATATAAATCAATAGTACACATGAAAATAAGGAACTTTGTAATATATCTTATAAAAAAAATCGTATTCTTTCTCTGATATGACTGATCTTTCTTTTTCAAAATTCTTAATTTCCGGGTAAAATCTGTATTCATTGAAAGCAGATTATTACATTACTGAAATAGGAGATGATAGTTACTGCTAGTAAGATTATATACAAATAGGAGGGAAGAGGGAGAAACTCGGCTTATTGCTTCTCCATCCACCTCCCCCTTCCTGCAACATGCAGTTGGTGCAGAAAGTATTCAGACCCCTTCAAATTTTTCACTCTTTGTTTCATTGCAGCCATTTGGTAAATTCAAAAAAGTTATTTTTTTTCTCATTAATGTACACTCTGCACTCCATCTTGACTGAAAAGAACCAGAAATGTAGAAATTTTTGCAAATTTATAAAAAGAAAAACTGAAATATCACATGGTCATAAGTATTCAGACCCTTTTTTCAGACACTCATACTTAAGTCACATGCTGTCCATTTCCTTGTGATCCTCTTTGAGATAGTTCAACTCCTTCATTGGAGTCCAGCTGTGTTTAATTAAACTGATAGAACTTGATTTGTAAAGGCACATGTGGAGAAAACCAGGTATTGCTCATCACCTGCCGAATATAATTATAACAGTGAAATATGGTGATGGCAACATCATGCTATGGGGTGTTTTTCAGCTGCAGGGACATGATGACTGGTTGCAATTGAAGGAAACTTTAATGAGGCCAAGTGCAGAGATATCCTGGATAAAAATCTCTTCTGGAGTGTTCTGGACCTCAGACTTGGCCGAAGGTTTACCTTCCAACAAGACAATGACCCTAAGCAGACAACTAAAACAACAAAGGAGTGGCTTCAGAACAACTCTGTGACCATTCTTGACTGGCCCAGCCAGAGTCCTGGCCTAAACCCAACTGAGCATCTCTGGAGAGACCTGAAAATGGCTGTCCACCAACATTCACCATCCAACCTGACGGAACTGGAGAGGATCTGCAAGGAAGAATAAAGAGGATCTCCAAATCCTAGTGTGAAAATCTTATTGCATCATTCCCAAGACTCATGGCTGTACTATCTAAAAGAGTGCTTCTACTCAATACTGAGCATAGGGTCTGAATACTCATGACCATGTGATATTTCAGGTTTTTTTTTTTAATAACTTTGCAAAAATTTCTACATTCCTGTTTTTTCAGTCAAGATGTAGTGCAGAGTGTACATTAATGAGAAAAAAAATCAACTTTTTTGAATTTACCAAATGGCTGCAATGAAACAAAGAGTGAAAAATTTAAAGGGGGTCTGAATACTTTCCGTACCCACAATAGGAGGTGACAGTAACTAATAATAAGATTCTATCTGAGTAAAGTAATAACTTGTCTTCACAAAATACAGATTTCACCCAGATTTTACCCATGAATTGAGAATTTTGAGAATGAATGGTCAGTTCAGGAGGAGAAAGAAACAGATTTGTCTGATGAGATAAATTACAAAGCTGCTTATTTTCAAGTGTAGTATTGATTTATAAAATAAAAATTAAAACTACGAATACGATTTCATTGATGTTATCACCACAACATTTTCTGCGAATTAACAGGAATCTATCAGTTACTTCAGTCGTCTTTAAGGTTACTGTCAGGAGCACCGCACTGAACTTGCTCACTGAGCCAGTGCGCGTGTCCTGAGTAAAGCGAACTGTGCTCAACGATACCTGTGGAGCGGGCAGCAGCCGAGTAGATGCGTACTTCAGAGCCGCAGGACCTGAAGCACGTGACTGCTAGGGGCGTGGCCTAAACTCCAGGGAGCTAGGAGCAGCAAGAGAACTCCTAGCAGGGCAACTGTGAGACAAAGTTACCAAGGGGCATAGACAGGGAGAATAGTCAGGACGTAGCCAATGAGTCACACACAGAGATAGCTGCAAAGTACAAAAGGGGCGAGCAGAGAGTAGTCAGGTCACAGGCCATGAGTCATACACAGAGATAACAACGCGGTACAAAATCAACAGGCAAACTCACAACGGGAAACAGAACCGGGTCAGAACCAAAGAAACAAGCTATAACAACGAACAGGCACAGGCACACAGGGGTCAACATGCAAGGCCAAAGGCAAAAGTATAACTGGCAGGTATTGAAGCTTCCCAGGGGTTTAAGAAGCTCTCCCAGAACCTGAAAGAGGCCACCATCATTAACCCCATGTGTGCAGGTCAAAACCTGCACTCAGCTCCAGACATTAACCCCTGACGTGCAGCTCAAAAACCTGCACTGGGATCATGACAGTACCCCTCTCTCAACGGGGGGCCTCTGGACCCCCAAGCTTCCCCGGGTACTTGGCATGGAAAGCCCGAACGAGGTGATCTGCATGTACAGAACGAGCAGGGATCCATGAATGCTCCTCTGGTCCATATCCCTTCCAGTGGACCAGGTACTGCAAAGAGCGGCGCACCCGCCGAGAGTCCACAATATGTCCGACCTCATACTCCAATTGACCCTCCACCAGCACTGGAGGAACAACAGACTCAGAGTCCTCTTTGACAGACCCTGCGGGTTTCAACAGAGATTTATGGAACACATTGGATATTTTTAAAGAGGCGGGGAGACGCAACCTATATGCCACTTGGTTGACTATCTCCATTATCTCGTATGGACCAATGAACTTTGGTCCCAACTTAGCTGATGGTACCTTTAAGTTAATGTTACGTGTAGAGAGCCAGACCTTCTCTCCCACCTGAAACATGTCTCCCGAAGTTCTCTTTTTGTCAGCAAAATATTTGTATCTCCCCTGGGCCTGAGACATATTACGCCGGACTTCAGCCCAGAGGTTTTTTAACCGTTGAACGGACCCCTCTGCCCCTGGACAACTGGAATCCACCTGTGAAAACTCCCCAAAATGCGGATTAAACCCATAGTTAATCAGGAACGGGGACATGTTAGTTGACTGACTCACCCGATTGTTAAAAGCGAATTCCACCAACGGTAATGCATCACACCAATCCTCCTGTGTGGCGGAGGTCAGACACCTGAGAATTTGTTCCAGAGATTGATTGGTGCGTTCTGTCTGATCATTACTCTCCGGATGATATGCCTACGAGAAGGAGAGTGAGATGCCCAATTTCATACAGAACGCCCTCCAAAATTTGGCCACAAACTGCACACCTCTGTCAGACACAACATTCAGGGGTACCCCATGCAGTTGGACCACATGCTGCACAAACAACCTTGACAATGTTTCTGCTGAGGGTAATGCTGCCAAGGGAATGAAATGGGCCTGTTTAGAAAACCTATCTACCACCACCCAGATTCACGGTATTACCCCGGGAAGGTGGAAGGCCGGTAATAAAATCCATGGAATGGTGAGTCCATGGCCTATCAGGAACCGGTAAAGGTATGAGTTCCCCAGCTGGTCGGTTATGCGAGCTTTTGGAACGGGCACACATGCCACAAGCAGAAACAAAATCCTTGACATCGGACCTTAGTGAAGGCCACCAAAAATGCCTGGCTACTGCCTCTCTAGTGGCCGTGATACCTGGATGAGCACTCAGCCTAGACTCATGAAACTCCTGCAGAAGTCTAGGCCGCAAAGAATCTGTAACAAACAGTTTATCCCCTGGCCTGGTTGCCGGAGCTAGGGCCTGAGCCCTTAGAATTTCTTGTTCCAACTCAGTTGAGACCCCCGCTACTACCACCCCTGGGGGAAGAATGGAGGATGGCGGCTCAGAGGGAGACACTGGATCAAAACTTCTGGACAAGGCATCCGCTTTAACATTTTTGGACCCCGGTCGAAAAGTAATGGAGAACTGAAATCGTGAAAAAAAAAAAGTGACCAACGGGATTGTCTAGGAGTAAGCCTCTTAGCAGATTCAAGGTATGCCAAATTTTTGTGATCCATGACAACCGTGATAGGGCGAGCCGCCCCTTCCAAAGAGTGCCTCCATTCCTCAAACGCCAGCTTGACCGCAAGAAGTTCTCTATTGCCTACATCATAGTTTTTTCAGCTGAGGAGAACTTCTTGGAGAAGAAGGCACAGGGTTTGAGATTGGTAAAGGTAGCCGGACCCTGGGACAGCACAGCCCCCACCCCCACTTCAGAAGCATCCACCTACACAATGAATGGTTTGGATGGGTCTGGTTGTACCAACACCGGGGCAGACATGAAACATTTCTTAATCGCTGAAAAGGACTCCTTAGCGAGTACAGACCAATTTTTTACATCAGCGCCCTTCTGGGTAAGATCCGTGAGTGGTTTAACCACTTGTGAGAAACCTTTAATGAATCTTCGATAATAGTTCGCAAATCCTAAGAAGCGCTGGAGCCCCTTGAGATCTCGAGGCTGAACCCAGTCAGCGATCGCCAGCACCTTCTTAGGATCCATACAAAACCCCTCACAGGACACAACCCCAAAAAAGACAGGTCCTGTACAAAAAACGAACATTTTTCCAATTTAGCGAACAATTGGTTCTCCCTGAGTCTCTGGAGAACTGTCCTTAGATGTTGCAAGTGAGATTGACTGTCCAGGGAATACACCAAAATGTCATCCAAATAAATAATAGCAAAACGGCCTATCAGGTCAGAAAACACAACATTGATGAAATTCTGGAAAATAGCGGGTGCATTAGTTAACCCAAACAGCATAACCAGGTTCTCAAAGAGTACTTCTGATGTGAGGAATGCAGTTTTCCACCCGTCCCCTTCCCGAACCCTTATCAGATTGTAGGCCCCCTGCAGATCTAACTTGGAGAACCATTGGTTCCCCGCTAACTGGTTACATAAGTCTGGGATAAGGGGAAGTGGGTAAGTGTTCCTAACCGTTATCTTGTTAAGTTCTCGAAAGTCGAGGCACGGCCGCAAACCACCATATTTTTTTTTCTCAAAGAAGAATCCTGCTGCCACAGGTGACATAGGAGGCCTGATATGCCTTTGAGGAGACTCTCAGCTATGTACTCCTTCATGGCTTGGTGCTCAGGTCCACACAAATTGAACAATCGAGCCTTAGGTAACTTGGCTCCGGGTACTAAATCAATGGCACAATCGTAGGGTCTATGTGGTGGCAGCGCCTCAGACTCACTTTCGGAAAAAACGTCTTCTAAATCCTTCAGGTACTCCGGAATACCTTCCAGACCGACAGATGACACAGACACAGATTTAACAGTGTTAGCAAGATGTCCCAGGTTATCACATTTATTATTGCATCCCCATTGAGTGATTTCCCCTGTAACCCAATCAATGGTAGGATTATGGCGTTGAAGCCAAGGCATCCCCAGTACCAGTCCTGCAGGCAAGTTATCTAGCACAAGACAACTTATTTTTTCCACATGAGTGGAACCCACTTTTAGGAAAAAAGTTCAGACCTGCAACAGATACCGCCCTGGGTAAGAGGAGATGAGTCAATTGCCACAAGTTTAACAGGATCCTGAAGCCTGACTGTCCCTATCTTATTAAGAGTCATAACTTTCGTATCAATCAGATTCACAGAAGAACCACAGTCAACAAAAGCAGTAGTCTGAACAGGACCATAACCAAGTTCCAGTTCCACCTGCAGCACCATTTTTGCACGTGAAGAAAATTGTACCTGAAGGTCTGGGTAGCCTCCTCGACTAATACCCAGACCTAGTCGTTTCCCGCCATCTTGGAGGATGACGGACAGAAGGGTCAGTCCTTCTTCCAGTGTCCGGATTCCCCACAATAGAAGCACAACTGCTTCTCCCGGCGGCGTCTTCTTTGTTTTTCCTCACAGGTGACAGCGCTCACCTCCATAGCCACAGGAAGAGTCCGGGTCTCAACTCCACTGAAGAATAATGATGTTTCCCGTTGCATAACGCCTCTAGCCCGCAGTCTGCGATCCATGCGAACCACTTGGGTCATGGCATCCTCCAGGGAGTCAGGCAGAGGATGGAGTGCCAAAGCATCCTTCAGACATTCACACAGGCCTCTGTGGAACAGCCCCCGAAGGGCGGCATCATTCCCAGAAATCTCGGCTGCCCAACGTCTGAATTCAGTACAGAACCATTCGGGCCGAGTGCTCCCCCTGACAGACACTCATCACCTTGTCCTCAGCCAACCGCACTCTAGCAGGCTCATCATAAATAAGCCCTAAGGCTTCAAAAAACGCATCCACAGACATTCTCTCAGGGGCAGAAGAGGAAAGCGAAAAAGTCCAGGCTTGAGGGGACCCCCTAAGCAGGGACATAACTACCCCCACCCTCTGTTTCTCATCCCCAGAGGAGCGGGGTCTCAAAGAGAAAAAGAGCTTACAGCCCTCCTTAAATGCCCTGAAATCATCTTTGCTACCAGAAAACATATCTGGCAATTTAACCAGGGATTCGGGTGGGACCAAAATGACATCTCTATTCCCCACCTGCTGGAAGCCTGCAGAAAGTACCCCCTGAACTGAATCCTCAACCCGCTGTTGAGACTGGGCCATATGTATGATGGGTATATGAGCATGGGACTATGGGATGGAGGATATGTATGACGGGTATATGGGCACGGGACTATGGGATGGAGGATATGTATGATGGGTATATGAGCATGGGACTATGGGATGGAGGATATGTATGATGAGTATATGGGCATTGGACTATGAGATGAAGGATGTGTGATGGGTATATGGGAACTCGACTATGGGATGGCGAATATGTATGATGGGTATATGGGCATGGGACTATGGGATGGCGAATATGTATAATGGGTATATGGGAATGGGACTATGGGATGGAGGATGTGTGATGGGTATATGGGCACGGGACTATGGGATGGAGGATGTGTGATGGGTATATGGGCACTCGACTATGGGATGGAGGATATGTATGATGGGTATATGGGCACTGGCCTATGGGATCGTGGATATGTATGATGGGTATATGGGCACAGGACTATGGGATGGAGGATAATTATAATTTGCTATAACTAACCACAGTAAGTTACTATGCCCGGGCAGCGCCGGACTCTTCAGCTAGTATAGATATATAAATGATAGATAGAAAGATGAATGGATAGATACCTCAATAGATGATATATAGATATATGAGAGATGAATAGATACATAGATAGATAAATAGATAGATGGATAGATAGATGGATCGATGGATAGATATGGGATAGGTAGATAAATAGATGAAAAATAGATTAAAAGATGGATAGATGATAGATAGGTACATAGATACATAGATAGATAAATGATAGAAAGATGAATGGATAGATAGCTACATAGATAAATAGATAGATGATAGATAAATAGATAGATAGATAATCGATAGATAGATAGATAGATAGATAGATAGATGGATAGATAGAAAAATGGATGGATAGATAAAAAGATAGATGATATATAAATAGATACATGGATAGATATGGGATAGATAGATAAATAAATGAAAAATAAATTGATAGATGATAGATAGTTATATAGATAGAAGATAGATAGAAAGATGAATGGATAGAGAGATGGATAGATAGATAGATGATCGATAAATAGATAGCTAGATGGATAGATGGATAGATAGATACAGTAGACAGATAGATAGATAGATAGATGATAGATAGAAAGATGGATAGATAAATAGATGGATGGATAGATGGATAGATACATAGATGATAGATAAATAGATAGATGTATGGATAGATGGATAGATACATAGACAGATAGATACATAGATAGATGATAGATAGATAAAAAAGATGATAGATAAATAGATAGATGGATGGATGGATAGATAAATAGATGATAAATAGATATATGGAAAGATGGATAGATATATAGGGGATAGATAGATCCATAGATGATAAGATAGATGGATGGAGAGATACCTCGATAGATGATAAATATATATATATATATATATATATATATAGTTCAAAAATAGATATATGATAGATGAATAGAAACATAGATATATAGATACATAGATAGATAGAGAGATTGATAGAAAAATGGATAGATAGATGAATGGATAGATACATCAATAGATGATAAATAGATAGATGAAAAATAGATAGATGGTAGATAAATAGATAGATAGATTGATGGATATATAAGTAGATAAATACATGATAGATAAATATATGGATGGATAGTAGAAAAATAGATAGAAAGATGGATAGTTGGATGGATGGATAGATACATAGATAGATGATAAATAGATAGATGGATAGATAGATAGATATATAATAGATATATAGGGGATAGATAGATAGATCCATAGATGATAAGATAGATGGATGGATAGATACCTCGATAGATGATAAATATATATATATATATATATATTTGAAAAATAAATTGATATATGATAGATGAATAGATACATAGAGATTTAGATAGAATAATGGATGGATAGATAGATGTATAGATAGATAGAAAAATGGATGGATAGATAAAAAGATAGATGGATGGATAGATATGGGATAGATGGGTAGATAAATAGATGGATAGATAGATGAAACATAGATAGATGGATAGATAGATCAATAGTTAATAAATACATAGATATTAAAAAATAGATATATAAATGATAGATGATAGATAGATGGATAGATACATAGACAGCTAGATACATAGATAAATAATAGATAAATAGATGACAGATAAATAGATGGATGGATAGATACATAGACAGACAGATACATAGAAAATAAATAGATGATAAATAGATGATTGATAGATAGATATATGATAGATGGATGGATAGATACATAGATAGATAACAGATAGATGATAGATAGATGATAGATAAATATATAGATAGATGGATGAATAGGTGGATGGATAGATGATAGATAGAGAGATAGATGGATAGATGTATGGATAGATAGAAAAATAGGTAGAGATAGAAGGATAGTGAAATATGAAGCCACCAGAGGACTTTAGAATATATAGAATGCTGCAACTTTATTGAAATAAAAGGGGTTTTTACAGTCACACACCGTAGCCGAGGACCTGACCAGCCAGTGACCTAATCTGCTTGTGCAGCTCAGCTCTGACATGGAGGCTGCATGCAGATAGAGGAAATGAAAGAGGAGGAGGCGGGGGATGGGGGAAGATGCAGCTAGAGTTGTTAACTGCGCAGGCGCCAGTTTCCCAGCCCTGCAGTGTGAATACATCATAACACACTGCGGGGCGGGATCTGATGTGGTTCTCAGGCACTGTGCATGCCCGAGAACACTTGTCACAGCGCAGGCGCCGGTTTTCGAATCAAGAGGAGGCAGGTACACGCTGGGCATCATGATGGACAGATGGTAGGCGGCGCCGAGGCACCGGACAGACATGATGGACGGATGGGAGGCGGCTGATACAGGGGGACACATCATACCTGTGAGACGCATTACATGTATGAGGAGCTATTTATAAAAGTCGATATTTTGGCATTACTAGGGGTCAGAAACAGAAGAGCCACCTTCACAGAGTGCCGCCTTAGTGCTGCTGAAGGTGGCTGTTTTACTTAAAAACACCCTGGGGGGTGACAGGTTCCCTTTAAGAAAATTGAGGTTCAATACCCGACACATCCTACAAATTGGAGTGACACTGGAGACTTTTTTTTTGGATCTCGTAAATCTTTAAAATGTAAAGCATGAATTCTGTAACCAATATAAAGATACCCAGTAATAAAATGAAAGTGTCTCACAACACATTGTAATAACAGCCACTATCTGATGCAATGAATGCTTTCATACAGTCATACTGCGTATTTCCTCCCATCCATCATCTCTTTCCTATACTCCACTAAATCAGATGGATGGTCGCTCCTGTGTGGCCAAACATTGTATCAATTGAGCTTCACGGAAAATCAGCTTTAGCCATCAGCACTGTTATTTTTCTAATGGGCTAACTTTTTCGTATTACTAAGTATCTAGTTTATATTGGAATTTTAATAATTTTCTCCCCTGGGTTTTATAAGTTGTAGATTAAAAATTGAATATAAGAAAAACTTTGGATTGCATCTGCTTTAATAAACTGGAAGCTGTCGGTGTCTTATTCAATGACAAAAAAGATCCATTTGATTCAACTTTGCACTCCATACAAAGCACCTATTGCAGAAAGGTCACGCTGCATCTGCTCAGCTGTCACACCAACACATTTGTGAGTGTCGGTTGTAGGTTCTTCTTTTTCTATATATGCTGAAATTCATTTGGTTTGATCCAAAGTGCCATTTCCAAAAGAAGAGCGTTTTGTCAACTGATTGCCAGTTTGTAGAATCTCTTTATTTTTCTTCTAGAATCAATGTGATTTGTCATGCTGAGCGAGAAATAGTTTCTTAAATGAGAATTATTTAACCCCTGTATGTGGAACAGGTGTAAGGCTATTTTTAAGCGTTTTTGCCGCGATTTTCGGCACGAAAACGCTGCGAAAATGTTTAAAAATCGTGTACAGAACGCACCCCATGCATTCCTATGGCATTCCGCACATGCTGTGCTAATGCTGCGCTTTTTTCCATGGCGGAATCGCATCGCTGAAAAAAATCGCAGCATGGTCATTCTTTTGTGCGGAATCGCAAAGAATTGCCGCGATTCCGCACCCATAGGAATGCATGAGAATCGCTTACTTCCCGCATGTGGCTATGCCCACCATGCGGGAAGTTAAGCGTCTCATGTGCGGTTGGTACCCACGGTGTGGAGGAGAGGAGATTGTCCTCCAGGTCCTGGGTACCATACCCCAGTAAAAAAAAGAATAAAAAATAAAAAATCGGGGTATATTTACCTTCCGACGTCCCGCGCTGCATTCCCGGCCTAAGCGTTCCCAGTAATGCCTTGCGGCAAGGCCCTGTAATGACGTAGTCTCGCGTGACTCTAGCGGTCTCACGAGATCGCTATAGTAACACGAGACCAACGTCATCACAGGTCTCGCAAGGCATCGCTGGGAACACTGAGGCCCGGGAATGCAGCGCGGGACATCGGAAGGTAAATATACCCCGATTTTTTATTTCTTTATCATTTTTAACATTCTATCTTTTACTATTGAGGCCGCATAGGCGGCCTCAATAGTAAAAAGCTGCTCACACTTGTCAAACACTATGTTTGACGAGTGTGACCAACCTGTCAATCACTTTCCAAGTGATGCTTCAAATCGCTTGGAAAGTGCTTGAGAAAATTGCGGTGAAATCGCAAACAAAATCGCGGTAAAATCGCGGTGAAATCGTGCGGAAAAAAACGCGCGATTTCTGGGAAGGAGTCCGGTTTTCAGTGTGCGGTTTAACACGCAACATGGGCACATAGCCTAAATGTTCCAAAAACTACCAAAAGCCAAAGGCTTTGTAATCAGCCTTACTTTATAACAGTACTGGATAAATTAGCAGACATCATGTTGAACCTGCCATAGCCTTTCCATGCTTCTCCCTGTCCCAGCAGATGTAGGTACAGTGGGTTCATCTTAGCGAGTACAATGTCTTACAATGTTCTGAACACTTTGTTTCATTATTAATATTTTTTTCTCTTGGTAAGTCATAAGCCTCGTCCTCCTCAGTGTTTTATGCCGAGTCGGTACAAAAGAGAATAATTACAACTTCACCTGCAAGTATTGAGAACAGCAATAATGGACTATAATTGTAAAAATACGAGTTGAAAAATATATAAGAAATTATTCCTGCTATATTGAGTAAAAATATATAGTATTACTGGTATTTAGCATATGAGGACATGTTGTAACCAGTTTTAGACAGTGATGCCATTTTTCAATGTTCATTTTTTACGCATGCAGTTTCAAGAGCTCAAAATGCTCTAGAGTGGTTATTCAAATCATTTTGTCCTCTTTTTATGTATGAGACATCATTTTTGTAATCACTGAAAAAAAGGAAATGTGCCTGTTTTTGTGCACATTTTCATGATAATTATTGTAATATACAGTCATGGCCAAAAGTGTTAGCACCCTTGAAATTGTTCCAGAAGATGAAGTATTTTTCCCAGAATATTATTGAAATTACTTGTTTTTTTTAGACATGTTTATTTCCTTTGTGTGTATTGAAGCAACACAAAATAACACAGAGAAAAAAAAGCAATTTGGACATAATTTCACACAAAATCACACAAATGGACAATAAACTTACTGGCACCTTTCCAAAATTGTGGGTAAGCAACTTTGTTTCAAGCATTTGATGCTGATTCAAACTCACATGTGGCAAGTAACAGGTGTGGGCAATAGAGTTGAGCGACTTTTGTTTTTTTAGGGTCGCGTTTCGTTTCGTGAAACCCGACTTTTCCAAAAGTCAGGTCGAGCAAGATCGTCCGATTATAGGAAAAAGTCGGGGTCGTCCCGAAACACGAAACCCAATGTAAGTCAATGGGGAATAAAAGTCGGCAGTGAGAGGAGGACAGGAAACACACCAACAGTGCCCATTTGAATGCCAAAAGCATCAATTCTTCTTATTTAAGCTTGTCAACCTTAATTAACTTCATAATACAAGTTACGCACTGAAAAATGGGGGTTATTTGGCTACAGACTGTGGGGGGGAGGGCTGGCTCCAGGTTTTCATGTGCCCTGGGCGAAAGAGCGCCCCTTTAACACATACCACAACTCATCATGCTCCGATACGGCAGAGAAATAGCGGTATAGTACAATGAAAAATACCTCACTTTTTACATCTCATGACGAGGCCCATCTATTTCTCCATACAGAATCATTGGTCCCATATAATGTTTGAAACAGTATATGATGAGCTCCACATAATGCTACAGTATATGTTGGTCCCCATGGATGAAGCTCCACTGTCTTATGGGCCCAAATAATGCTCCAAACATAATGGGCCCCATTTCTAATGCTCTAGTGTATAATGGGCCCTGTAAATGCTGCTCCAGTGTCTGATGTCCACCTTTGGAATGTTCCAGTGTATGGTGGGCCCCATCTATCATTCTCCAGAGTATAGTGCTCCCCAAAAATTGCTGTCCCAACATTGAAAACAATCAAATAAGTCTCCTCGCTAGGGAATCCCTGTACTTGTCTGGACTCCTCGTCGTCCCCATCTTCCATCTCACTGCACAGTATTTCAACTTTACAAGTGCTGTGATCCTGGGCAAGCAGGGGGGGCCCACTCGTTGGCGACGGCACTGGCACAGGGCCCCTGATAGTACGGTGGTGTGTCTGATGGCGGGTGGGCCGAATCTGCACTTTCATCTGCAGCTTCCTCTTTGTCACCGTGTAAGATGGAACTGTATATGGGAAGGGTAACCTGAGTTTCATCAGGGTCAGATTCAGGTCGTGTAGCGTGCGAGGGGAATGTAGTGGTCTGGGTCAATGTACCAGCAGATTCATCGAGCAGTGGCTGGGCATCAGTGCATTTGTGTCGCCCCCAGGAATACGGTCGCCACAGTGGCATTACCTTCTTCCTAGGGAGTGTGATGTCATGCTTGGGAGCAACGAACGATCTCTATAGCAGGTTAACTGATTGGGCGGCGTTATTCCCACGAGTCATGACCCTCCAAACAGCGTTCATGAAGGCAAAGTGTTTGTTTTACGTGGGCAGTATGGTTGCAAAGCTGAACCTTAAAGGAATGTCCAGAAGGGCACCACCAGGAGTGGAGCCTACGGTTAAATTCGACTCCACCTGGGAAACCTCAACCATGCCAGCTACAGAACAGATGCACACATTGCAAGCTTAATTCCGTTAACGAACGAGACTCCATCATGCTCCGCGGTCCGAGTCCGGCTTACTAGAGGGACACGTGAGGCTCTGGCACATGAGATTGGCCAATAACTGGTGTGTCATGCCCTTACATGTCCGTGGCTGCATGTGCGCTACACTGAAAAGGCCAGCGTTTGTCGCTTACAGGTGCAGATAACCCGCTGAACAACGTTAGTGATGGGGATCACTGATTACAATTATTACCCGCGAACAATGATTTCCCAGTAAGTGCAGGTCAACCGCAGTTCCGGAATTAGGCCTAACCGTCATTCCTGAAAAAATGAAAAACTTACGTGTGCAAACCACAGGTGCTGTATCTTGCTTAACAGCTCGCCAGCCGTTCTCACGCCCAGTATGGATTACACGTGATTGCACAAAGGTTAGAAAGGGTACCGTATCCCCAGATAACATGTATGGATAGCGTACACATTCAAAATATATGTCTCAAGAGGCAGGCTCAGACGGTGTTAGGCCCAGTATGGATTGCACGTGATTGCACAAAGGTTAGAAAGGGTACCGTATCCCTGGATAACATGTATGGACAGCGTACACATTCAAAACATATGTCTCAGGAGGCAGGCTCAGACGGTGTTAGGCCCAGTATGGATTGCACGTGATTGCACAAAGGTTAGAAAGGGTACCGTATCCCCGGATAACATGTATGGATAGCGTACACATTCAAAATATATGTCTCAGGAGGCAGGCTCAGACGGTGTTAGGCCCAGTATGGATTGCACGTGATTGCACAAAGGTTAGAAAGGGTACCGTATCCCCGGATAACAAGTATGGATAGCGTACACATTCAAAATATATGTCTCAGGAGGCAGGCTCAGACCGTGTTAGGCCCAGTATGGATTGCAGGTGATTGCACAAAGGTTAGAAAGGGTACCGTATCCCCAGATAACATGTATGGATAGCGTACACATTCAAAATATATGTCTCAGGAGGCAGGCTCAGACGGTGTTAGGCCCAGTATGGATTGCACGTGATTGCACAAAGGTTAGAAAGGGTACCGTATCCCCAGATAACATGTATGGATAGCGTACACATTCAAAATATATGTCTCAGGAGGCAGGCTCAGATGGTGTTAGGCCCAGTATGGATTGCACGTGATTGCACAAAGGTTAGAAAGGGTACCGTATCCCCAGATAACATGTATGGATAGCGTACACATTCAATATATATGTCTCAGGAGGCAGGCTCAGACGGTGTTAGGCCCAGTATGGATTGCACGTGATTGCACAAAGGTTAGAAAGGGTACCGTATCCCCGGATAACATGTATGGATAGCATACACATTCAAAATATATGTCTAAGGAGGCAGGCTCAGACGGTGTTAGGCCCAGTATGGATTGCACATAGGTTAGAAAGGGTACCGTATCCCCGGATAACATGTATGGATAGCGTACACATTCAAAATATATGTCTCAGGAGGCAGGCTCAGACGGTGTTAGGCCCAGTATGGATTGCACGTGATTGCACAAAGGTTAGAAAGGGTACCGTATCCCCAGATAACATGTATGGATAGCGTACACATTCAAAATATATGTCTCAGGAGGCAGGCTCAGACGGTGTTAGGCCCAGTATGGATTGCACGTGATTGCACAAAGGTTAGAAAGGGTACCGTATCCCCGGATAACATGTATGGATAGCGTACACATTCAAAATATATGTCTCAGGAGGCAGGCTCAGACGGTGTTAG
This sequence comes from Dendrobates tinctorius, assembly GCF_039654945.1. Lineage (NCBI taxonomy): Eukaryota > Metazoa > Chordata > Amphibia > Anura > Dendrobatidae > Dendrobates > Dendrobates tinctorius. The sequence goes on along the minus strand of NW_027361699.1, from coordinate 2,271,473 downwards.
GCCCAGTATGGATTGCACGTGATTGCACAAAGGTTAGAAAGGGTACCGTATCCCCGGATAACATGTATGGATAGCGTACACATTCAAAATATATGTCTCAGGAGGCAGGCTCAGACGGTGTTAGGCCCAGTATGGATTGCAGGTGATTGCACAAAGGTTAGAAAGGGTACCGTATCCCCGGATAACATGTATGGATAGCGTACACATTCAAAATATATGTCTCAGGAGGCAGGCTCAGACGGTGTTAGGCCCAGTATGGATTGCACGTGATTGCACAAAGGTTAGAAAGGGTACCGTATCCCCGGATAACATGTATGGATAGCGTACACATTCAAAATATATGTCTCAGGAGGCAGGCTCAGACGGTGTTAGGCCCAGTATGGATTGCACGTGATTGCACAAAGGTTAGAAAGGGTACCGTGTCCCCGGATAACATGTATGGATAGCGTACACATTAAAAATATATGTCTCAGGAGGCAGGCTCAGACGGTGTTAGGCCCAGTATGGGTGGCACGTGATTGCACAAAGGTTAGAAAGGGTACCGTATCCCCGGATAACATGTATGGATAGCGTACACATTCAAAATATATGTCTCAGGAGGCAGGCTCAGACGGTGTTAGGCCCAGTATGGATTGCACGTGATTGCACAAAGGTTAGAAAGGGTACCGTATCCCCGGATAACATGTATGGATAGCGTACACATTCAAAATATATGTCTCAGGAGGCAGGCTCAGACGGTGTTAGGCCCAGTATGGATTGCATGTGATTGCACAAAGGTTAGAAAGGGTACCGTATCCCCAGATAACATGTATGGATAGCGTACACATTCAAAATATATGTCTCAGGAGGCAGGCTCAGACGGTGTTAGGCCCAGTATGGATTGCACGTGATTGCACAAAGGTTAGAAAGGGTACCGTATCCCCGGATAACATGTATGGATAGCGTACACATTCAAAATATATGTCTCAGGAGGCAGGCTCAGACGTTGTTAGGACCAGTATGGATTGCACGTGATTGCACAAAGGTTAGAAAGGGTACCGTATCCCCGGATAACATGTATGGATAGCGTACACATTCAAAATATATGTCTCAGGAGGCAGGCTCAGACGGTGTTAGGCCCAGTATGGATTGCACGTGATTGCACAAAGGTTAGAAAGGGTACCGTATCCCCAGATAACATATATGGATAGCGTACACATTCAAAATATATGTCTCAGGAGGCAGGCTCAGACGGTGTTAGGCCCAGTATGGATTGCACGTGATTGCACAAAGGTTAGAAAGGGTACCGTATCCCCAGATAACATGTATGGATAGCGTACACATTCAAAATATATGTCTCAGGAGGCAGGCTCAGACGGTGTTAGGCCCAGTATGGATTGCACGTGATTGCACAAAGGTTAGAAAGGGTACCGTATCCCCGGATAACATGTATGGATAGCGTACACATTCAAAATATATGTCTCAGGAGGCAGGCTCAGACGGTGTTAGGCCCAGTAAGGATTGCACGTGATTGCACAAAGGTTAGAAAGGGTACCGTATCCCCAGATAACATGTATGGATAGCGTACACATTCAAAATATATGTCTCAGGAGGCAGGCTCAGACGGTGTTAGGCCCAGTATGGATTGCACGTGATTGCACAAAGGTTAGAAAGGGTACCGTGTCCCCGGATAACATGTATGGATAGCGTACACATTAAAAATATATGTCTCAGGAGGCAGGCTCAGACGGTGTTAGGCCCAGTATGGATTGCACGTGATTGCACAAAGGTTAGAAAGGGTACCGTATCCCCAGATAACATGTATGGATAGCGTACACATTCAAAATATATGTCTCAGGAGGCAGGCTCAGACGGTGTTAGGCCCAGTATGGATTGCACGTGATTGCACAAAGGTTAGAAAGGGTACCGTATCCCCGGATAACATGTATGGATAGCGTACACATTCAAAATATATGTCTCAGGAGGCAGGCTCAGACGGTGTTAGGCCCAGTATGGATTGCATGTGATTGCACAAAGGTTAGAAAGGGTACCGTATCCCCAGATAACATGTATGGATAGCGTACACATTCAAAATATATGTCTCAGGAGGCAGGCTCAGACGGTTTTAGGCCCAGTATGGATTGCACGTGATTGCACAAAGGTTAGAAAGGGTACCGTATCCCCGGATAACATGTATGGATAGCGTACACATTCAAAATATATGTCTCAGGAGGCAGGCTCAGACGTTGTTAGGACCAGTATGGATTGCACGTGATTGCACAAAGGTTAGAAAGGGTACCGTATCCCCGGATAACATGTATGGATAGCGTACACATTCAAAATATATGTCTCAGGAGGCAGGCTCAGACGGTGTTAGGCCCAGTATGGATTGCACGTGATTGCACAAAGGTTAGAAAGGGTACCGTATCCCCAGATAACATATATGGATAGCGTACACATTCAAAATATATGTCTCAGGAGGCAGGCTCAGACGTGTTAGGCCCAGTATGGATTGCACGTGATTGCACAAAGGTTAGAAAGGGTACCGTATCCCCAGATAACATGTATGGATAGCGTACACATTCAAAATATATGTCTCAGGAGGCAGGCTCAGACGGTGTTAGGCCCAGTATGGATTGCACGTGATTGCACAAAGGTTAGAAAGGGTACCGTATCCCCGGATAACATGTATGGATAGCGTACACATTCAAAATATATGTCTCAGGAGGCAGGCTCAGACGGTGTTAGGCCCAGTATGGATTGCACGTGATTGCACAAAGGTTAGAAAGGGTACCGTATCCCCAGATAACATGTATGGATAGCGTACACATTCAAAATATATGTCTCAGGAGGCAGGCTCAGACGGTGTTAGGCCCAGTATGGATTGCACGTGATTGCACAAAGGTTAGAAAGGGTACCGTATCCCCGGATAACATGTATGGATAGCATACACATTCAAAATATATGTCTCAGGAGGCAGGCTCAGACGGTGTTAGGACCAGTATGGATTGCACGTGATTGCACAAAGGTTAGAAAGGGTACCGTATCCCCAGATAACATGTATGGATAGCGTACACATTCAAAATATATGTCTCAGGAGGCAGGCTCAGACGGTGTTAGGCCCAGTATGGATTGCACGTGATTGCACAAAGGTTAGAAAGGGTACCGTATCCCCGGATAACATGTATGGATAGCGTACACATTAAAAATATATGTCTCAGGAGGCAGGCTCAGACGGTGTTAGGCCCAGTATGGATTGCACGTGATTGCACAAAGGTTAGAAAGGGTACCGTATCCCCAGATAACATGTATGGATAGCGTACACATTCAAAATATATGTCTCAGGAGGCAGGCTCAGACGGTGTTAGGCCCAGTATGGATTGCACGTGATTGCACAAAGGTTAGAAAGGGTACCGTATCCCCGGATAACATGTATGGATAGCGTACACATTCAAAATATATGTCTCAGGAGGCAGGCTCAGACGGTGTTAGGCCCAGTATGGATTGCATGTGATTGCACAAAGGTTAGAAAGGGTACCGTATCCCCAGATAACATGTATGGATAGCGTACACATTAAAAATATATGTCTCAGGAGGCAGGCTCAGACGTTGTTATGCCCAGTATGGATTGCACGTGATTGCACAAAGGTTAGAAAGGGTACCGTATCCCCAGATAACATGTATGGATAGCGTACACATTCAAAATATATGTCTCAGGAGGCAGGCTCAGACGGTGTTAGGCCCAGTATGGATTGCACGTGATTGCACAAAGGTTAGAAAGGGTACCGTATCCCCAGATAACATGTATGGATAGCGTACACATTCAAAATATATGTCTCAGGAGGCAGGCTCAGACGGTGTTAGGCCCAGTATGGATTGCACGTGGTTGCACAAAGGTTAGAAAGGGTACCGTATCCCCGGATAACATGTATGGATAGCGTACACATTCAAAATATATGTCTCAGGAGGCAGGCTCAGACGGTGTTAGGCACAGTATGGATTGCATGTGATTGCACAAAGGTTAGAAAGGGTACCGTATCCCCAGATAACATGTATGGATAGCGTACACATTCAAAATATATGTCTCAGGAGGCAGGCTCAGACGGTGTTAGGCCCAGTATGGATTGCACGTGATTGCACAAAGGTTAGAAAGGGTACCGTATCCACAGGTAACATGTATGGATAGCGTACACATTCAAAATATATGTCTCAGGAGGCAGGCTCAGACGGTGTTAGGCCCAGTATGGATTGCATGTGATTGCACAAAGGTTAGAAAGGGTACCGTATCCCCAGATATCATGTATGGATAGCGTACACATTCAAAATATATGTCTAAGGAGGCAGGCTCAGATGGTGTTAGGCCCAGTATGGATTGCACGTGATTGCACAAAGGTTAGAAAGGGTACCGTATCCCCGGATAACATGTATGGATAGCGTACACATTCAAAATATATGTCTCAGGAGGCAGGCTCAGATGGTGTTAGTCCCAGTATGGATTGCACGTGATTGCACAAAGTTTAGAAAGGGTACCGTATCCCCAGATAACATGTATGGATAGCGTACACATTCAAAATATATGTCTCAGGTGGCAGGCCCAGACGGTGTCAGGCACAGTATGGATTTGACGGCCCAGATTACACAGCGGAGGAGCAGGGAGAGGTAAAGATTGCAAATGCTGGGGCCCTGCCCAAGCAAGGGGGGCCCACTCGTGGGCGTCGGTACTGGCACTGGGCCCCTCATAGTACAGCGGTGTGTCTGACGGCGGGTGTGCACCACCACCGTCAGAGACACTTGATTGCACTATGAGGGACCCTGTGCCAGTGCCCGCGCCCAAGAGTCGGCCTACCCACCTGTCCAGGGCAACGGTACTCGCACGGTGTCGTGCGCTAGGTGGTGACCCCGGCCATGGGGGGGAGGCAGCACAGTTAGGGAGTTTTAGAAAGTGGCATATGTTGATGTTGGACATTCAGCTGATGCAAAAGGCGAAATAGGTGAAGTACCAGGAAGAGGTGGACCAAAGCAAGCCATTTTTCTGTCACCCTATGTGTCATCAGGGGAAGGTGGGACAAAATCCTTGGAAACCCATGCATGGTTCATTTTAATGAAGGTTAGATCATCCACATTTTGGGTTGACAGACGGGTTCTTTTTTCTGTCAGGATTGATCCAGCTGCACTGAAGACTCTTTCCGATAGCACACTTGCAGCTGGGCAAGCGAGCTCCTGTAAGGCATATTGGGCCAATTCAGGCCAGGTGTCCAGTTTAGCGGCCCAATAGTCAAAGGGGATTGACCTGTGTGGGAGAACATCGATATGGGAGGAAAAGTAGTTTGTAACCATATTTGACAACTGCTGTCTCCTGTCACTTTCCATCGATGCAGTATTACCAGTTGTGTGAGCGGTATTTGAAAAATCAGTCCACAACATTGTCATGAAACCCCTGTCTCCAACGCCACTTCTGCTGTGTGCACCACGAACACCTCTGCCAAGCTGCCCCCGGCCCGTACGGCTCGTGTGAGAACCATCACCGCTGCTGTGTGCTGGGAATGCCTCAAGCAACCGATTTACCAGAGTTGCTTGTTTATTAGCCAATAGCCAATATTAGGTCAAGGTTCTCCTGTGGCATGATGTTTTGTAATTTGCCTTTATAGCGTGGATCCAGGATGCTGGCCAACCAGTAGTCGTCATCGTTCATCATTTTGGCAATGCGGGGGTCCCTTTTTAGGATCCGCAAGGCATAATCTGACATGTGGGCCAATGTTCCCGGTGTCAATGATGCACTGCGAGTGCTGGGTGGAGGAGCAATTTCTGGCAAATCCACATCCCTCCAGTCACGCACAAACCCTGTACCAGACCTTGCCACGCCAACATTTTCACTTGCCCCACGAGATGCATCCTCCTCCCCTAAGTAATCATCCCCATCATCATCCTCCTCCTCCTCTTCTTCCTCCACCTCGTCCAGGAGAGGTCCCTGAGTAGACAATGGCTGAATGTCATCAAGGATTCCCTCCTCCTCTTCCTCCTCATCAACATTGGCTGCAGACGCCTGCTCCTTAAGGTGCGTCAAAGTTTGCATGAGCAGACGCATAAGTGGGATGCTCATGCTTAGGATGGCGTCGTCTGCGCTTACCAGCCGTGTGCATTCCTCAAAACACTGAAGGACTTTACAAAGGTCTTTCAGCTTCGACCACTGCACACCTGTCAACTCCATGTCTGCTCTCAAAGTGCCTGGCCGTGTATTCTCCCACAAATGCATTATGGCCTGCCTCTGCTCACACAGCCGCTCCACCATGTGCAGGGTGGAGTTCCACCTTGTTGCAATGTCGATAATGAGGCGGTGGTTGGGAAGGTGGAGCAATCGCTGCAGCTTCTGCATACGAACGGAGTGTACAGGCGACCGGCGGATGTGCGCGCACAGTCTTCGCACCTTCTGGAGCAGGGCTGTTAACTCCGGATAATTTTTGAGGAAGCACTGCACCACCAGGTTCAAGGTGTGAGCCAAGCAAGGTATGTGGCTGAGTTTTGAAAGGGCTATGGCTGCCACAAAATTACGGCCGTTATCACTAACTACCTTGCCTGCCTCAAGATGTACACTGCCCAGCCATGACTCAGTTTATCGCTTCAAGTACTCGGCCAGCACCTCGGCGGTGTGTCTGTCGCCCAAACACATCATCTGCAACACAGCCTGCTGATGCTTTCCACTAGCTGCTCGATAGGGGGACACATCGTGTGCAACAGTGGCAGCTGCAGATGGAGTGCTCGTACGACTGCGCTCTGTGGATGAGCTTTCACTTCTGGAGGAGGAGGAGGAGGAGGGTCGAACGCCTACAGCCAACTGTTTCCTATACAGTGGGCTAGGCAGCACTGTTCCACCACCGCTGTCCCCTGTGGACCCTGCATCCACCCCATTAACCCAGTGCGCAGTGATGGACACGTAACGGCCCTGGCTATGCCGACTGGACCATGCATCAGTTGTGAGGTGCACCTTTCCGCTCACTGACTGCTTGAGTGCATGGACAATGCGGTCTTTCACATGATGGTGGAGGGCTGGGATGGCTTTGTGAGAGAAGAAGTGGTGAATGGGTAGGTCATAGCGTGGTACTGCATAGGCCATGAGTTCGCGGAAAGCTGTGCTTTCCACCAACCGAAAGGGCATCATCTCAAACGAGATTAGTTTGGCAATGTGGGCGTTCAAACCCAGTGTACGCGGATGAGAGACTGAGTACTTTCTTGACCTACTCATAGTGTCTGGGAGGGTGAGCTGGACTTGAGAGCTGCATATGGTGGAAGTAGCGGTGGACAGGGCGGACTGAGAGAGGGTTGATGATGGTGATGGAGTTGGTGTTCTTTCTGATGGCCTAGAATCAGTCTTTCGTTGATATAACAGTGGGATTCCCTGACTGCTGTGGTCTTGCAACGACACCTCAACATTTGCTGCTGTGCTAACCGGTGGGCTTACAGTGGGGGAAACAATGTAGCGTTGCTGACTACCTTCGTTGTGATCAGTTGCACATGTGGCACTTGAGGTTTGGTGTTGTGTCCACGCTTGCAAGTGCATGCTGGTTAAATGTCTAAGCATGCAACTGGTATTCAAATTTTTCAGATTTTTCCCTCGGCTAAAGGTCTTTGCGCACTTCTTACAGATAACCTTGGCCTGATCATGAGGATTTTGTTCAAAAAAGTGCCACACTGCACTCTTCCTACTTTGGCAGACATTTTGCGGCCTAGCACGCTGTGATCTTTTGACCCTCTGGACAAGCTGTCCAGCAACTCTTTTGATGTTTGGAACCTGTCTTTGGAGTGCTCTGGGCCTGCCAGATAACAGCTGTTGCGATGTCGATGTCTGCTGTGGATGCTCCTCATCTGAGCTATTGGAAGCAGCACCCTCTTCCCCCAATGGATGCCAATCTGGGTCAACAACTGGGTCATCCATCACCTCCTCTTCAATGTCATGTGCACCTTCCTCTGTGTCACCGTGTATGGTGGTATAGTGTGCGGGAAGGGGCACCTGAGTCTCATCAGGGTCAGAATCTGGCTCTGTACACTGCGAGGACAATGTAGTGCTCTGAGTGAATGTACCAGCAGAATCATCCATCAGCGGCTGTGCATCAGTGCACTCCATGTCAGATTCATCTTGGCCTGGGTAATTCACCATTTCACTTGATAATCCAGGCATGATATGTGAAAACAGCTCCATGGAGTAATCAGTAGTATGGCCTGCGTCACCCTTCAATCTTGGTTGGGGTGAAGGACACAAGGAAAGGTGTGGTTCATGAACATGAGCCTCCAATGACGACTCAGTGCTTTTACTTTTTACAACTGAAGAAGAGGAGGCGATAGAGCTGGAGGCTGAGTCAGCAATGTAAGACAAAACTTTTTCCTGATGCTCTGGCTTTAAAAGCGGTTTGCCAACTCCTAGAAAACTAAGCGTTCGAGGCCTTATGTAGCCAGACGATGACGCAGGGTCAGCACCTCCTGCATTCGGTCCTATTTTGCTCTTGCCACTACCATCAGATCCACCACCAACACCATCATTACCAGCTGCCAACCCCCGCCCAATTCCACGGCCTCTTCCACCAGCCTTCCTCATTTTTGGTAGAAATTTAGACAAAATCCAACAAACTATATAGTAATTTAAAACAAGGTACAAGGCGTCTATAGGACAGGGGAGATTTTGAATTTCTGCAGACACTTGTGGACACTGGACACTTTTGGATTGTGTGAGGCCCACTGATATCTCAGCGCTATGTGACAGGCTCGATGGCACAGCTGTGACCAAAGTGACTAGAGGATAAGGGAGATTTTGAATCTCTGCACACACTTTTGGACACTGGATGGACACTTTTGGATTGTGTGAGGCCCACTGATATCTGAGCACTATGTGACAGGCTCGATGGCACAGCTGTGACCAAAGTGACTAGAGGATAAGGGAGATTTTGAATCTCTGCACACACTTTTGGACACTGGATGGACACTTTTGGATTGTGTGAGGCCCACTGATATCTGAGCGCTATGTGACAGGCTCGATGGCACAGCTGTGACCAAAGTGACTAGTGGATAAGGGAGATTTTGAATCTCTGCACACACTTTTGGACACTGGACACTTTTGGATTGTGTGAGTCCCACTGATATCTGTGCGCTATGTGACAGGCTCGATGGCACAGCTGTGACCAAAGTGACTAGAGGATAAGGGAGATTTTGAATCTCTGCACACACTTTTGGACACTGGACACTTTTGGATTGTGTGAGGCCCACTGATATCTGAGTGCTATGTGACAGGCTCGATGGCACAGCTGTGACCAAAGTGACTAGAGGATAAGGGAGATTTTGAATCTCTGCACACACTTTTGGACACTGGATGGACACTTTTGGATTGTGTGAGGCCCACTGATATCTGAGCGCTATGTGACAGGCTCGATGGCACAGCTGTGACCAAAGTGACTAGAGGATAAGGGAGATTTTGAATCTCTGCACACACTTTTGGACACTGGATGGACACTTTTGGATTCTGTGAGGCCACTGATATCTGAGCGCTATGTGACAGGCTCGATGGCACAGCTGTGACCAAAGTGACTAGAGGATAAGGGAGATTTTGAATCTCTGCACACACTTTTGGACACTGGATGGACACTTTTGGATTCTGTGAGGCCACTGATATCTGAGCGCTATGTGACAGGCTCGATGGCACAGCTGTGACCAAAGTGACTAGAGGATAAGGGAGATTTTGAATCTCTGCACACACTTTTGGACACTGGACACTTTTGGATTGTGTGAGGCCCACTGATATCTGAGCGCTATGTGACAGGCTCGATGGCACAGCTGTGACCAAAGTGACTAGAGGATAAGGGAGATTTTGAATCTCTGCACACACTTTTGGACACTGGATGGACACTTTTGGATTGTGTGAGGCCCACTGATATCTGAGCGCTATGTGACAGGCTCGATGGCACAGCTGTGACCAAAGTGGCTAGAGGATAAGGGAGATTTTGAATCTCTGCACACACTTTTGGACACTGGACACTTTTGGATTGTGAGAGGCCCACTGATATCTGAGCGCTATGTGACAGGCTCGATGGCACAGCTGTGACCAAAGTGACTAGAGGATAAGGGAGATTTTGAATCTCTGCACACACTTTTGGACACTGGATGGACATTTTTGGATTGTGTGAGGCCCACTGATATCTGAGCGCTATGTGACAGGCTCGATGGCACAGCTGTGACCAAAGTGACTAGAGGATAAGGGAGATTTTGAATCTCTGCACACACTTTTGGACACTGGACACTTTTGGATTGTGTGAGGCCCAATGAATATCTGAGCACTATGTGACAGGCTCGATGGCACAGCTGTGACAAAAGTGACTAGAGGATAAGGGAGATTGGATTGCTTTTAAAAAAGCAGTTTGCGGAGCAGTGGGTAAACAGCAATGCAGGAATGTCAGGAAGCCTTAGAAGTCAGCCCAACAACCAACACCACTGATACACCACTATATAGCCTCCCCTTGCACTGCACACACAGTGACTGGTGTGTTGTGCAGGCCAAATTGCTAGCAGCAGAAGCAGTTTTTTTTTCTTCTCAGCAGGACAAAAAAAAAAAATTGGGATTGCTTTTAAAAAAGCAGTTTGCGGAGCAGTGGGTAAACAGCAATGCAGGAATGTCAGGAAGCCTTAGAAGGCAGCCCAACAACCAACACCACTGATACACCACTATATAGCCTCCCCTTGCACTGCACACACAGTGACTGGTGTGTTGTGCAGGCCAAATCGCTAGCAGCAGAAGCAGTTTTTTTGTCTTCTTCCCTGCCTAACGCTCTCCCTACAGAATCAGCAGCAACCTCTCCCTATACTAAGATCGGCAGAAGTAAGATGGCGGTCGGCGTGCACGCCCTTTTATACCCCCTGTGACGCCCACCAAAGCAAGCCAATCACTTGCATGCCCTTCTGAAAGATGGTGGTGACCCGTGCCTATGTCATCACATTGCCCACAGTGTCCGTGGATCCTGATTGGCTGAAAAAGAGCACAAAACAAACTTTTGAAACGCGACTTTGGCGCGTAAGTCACCGACCTCGTGGCCGACCTCATCCTAGGGTCGGGTTTCGTTTCATGAAACCCGACTTTGCCAAAAGTCGGCGACTTTTGAATTTTTTCGACCCGTTTTGCTCAACTCTAGTGGGCAATATGAAAATCACACTTGAAACAAGATAAAAAGGGGACAAGTTGAATTGTGTGCCTTTGCGTGCCAAACTGAGCATGGAGAACAGAAAGAGGGGAATATAACTGTCTGAGGACTTGAGAACAAAAATTGTTGAAAAATATCAACAATCTCAATATTCCAAGTCCATCCCCAGAGATCTTATTGTATCTTTGTCCTTGGAGTGCAACATAATCAAGGAGTTCACAATCCAAGGCACTGTAGCTAATCTCCCTGGAAATGGACATCAGAGAAAGATTGATGGAAGGTTGCAATGCAGGATAGTCTGGATGGTGGATCAGCAGCCATAATCAAGTTCAAAATGAATTAAAGCTGTCCTGCAGGCTCATGGTGCATCAGTGCCAGTGCAAACTATCCTTTGAAATTTATATAAACTGAAACACTATGGCAGATGACACAGCAGAACCCCACTGGCACAGAGTCAAAAAAGCTAGACTGTAGTTTGCCAAAATGTATGTGAGTAATCAAAATCCTTCTGGGAAAGTGTCTTGCTGACAGATGAGAAGATAGAGCTTTCTGGTAAAGCACATCATTCTACTGTTTGCCAAAAACAGAATGAGGTCTACAAAGAAAATGACACCGCACCTACAGTCAAATGTAGTGCCGGTTCAAAGTTGTTTTCTGCCTCTAGAACTGGATGACTTGACTGTGAAAAGACATGAGGAAATCTGTATATTACCAAAGGATTTTGGGTTGCAATGTAATGTCCAGTGTCAGAAAGTTTGGTTTGCTCTCAAGGTCATGGGTCTTCCAGCAGGGCAATGACCCCATACTGTCACGATTCCTCCCCTCAGCATGTCATGGTCAGAGTGAATTACAGCTCAGTTATCCAATTGGATGCAGGGGCATGCTGAGCTAACAGTGTATTGATTGACAGTTCAGTCTTCCAATCAGAGACTTGAAGGTGCTGGTTTCTTTCAGGTGCCCTGTGTTTCTAATTAATTACTTGCAACTTAGCTGAACTCTCAGTCACAGATCTCATCAAATTGTAGGATCTGTGCTCTGTTCATTGATTTATTGCTGCTTGAATTTAGACCTGGTCATGACTATCCACTTGCTCAACTCCTCTGCTCTCATACGCTTTTCTCCTGGTATTCTGGCTTCAGACTGTGACCTGACTTTGCTTTTGTCTTTGCCCTTTTCCTTTTGATGTGCTCTCTTGTTGTTTGACCCCAGAACCAATTGACTATCCTGCCTCATGGCTTATCCATGGACAGTGACTAGCTTTACTCAAATATAGCACTTCAAGAAGCACCCAAAAATGCAAGGACACAAATCACTGGAGAGTCCTGAAGTGGCAGCAATGAGACAGGATCTAAACCCCATTGAACACCCATGGCAAGATGAAATTAATGTTGGAAGAAGGCACCCTTCAAATATGAGAGACCTGGAGCAGTTTGTAGAAGAAGAGTGGTCCAAAATTCCAGTTGAAAGGTGTAAGAAGCTTGTTGATGGTGATTAGAAGTGATTGATTGTAACTATTTATTCCAAAGGGTGTGCTTCGAAATATTAAGTTGAGGGTGCCAAAAAATTTGTCTGTACCATTTTTGGGGTTTTGTGTAAAATGATGTCCAATTTGCCTTACATGCAACGAAATAAACAAATGTATAACAAAACATGTGTAATTGCAATATTTTCTGGGAGAAAAAATTCACTTTCCAAATCAATTTCAAGTATCAAAATTTTGGGCCATGACTGTATATGGACATATTTTGTTTGTTTTTTTTCTGTACAAAGAAAGAAAGAAACAGCTATTCTGACTTACAGTAGCTTACTTTTTTATTTTTGTCCTGCTTTTTCTGTGATTTTTAACTAATTTGTTTCATATATTGTTCCCCTCATAAGGCCAAAAAAAAAGCTTTTTGAGTATTTCAACATTTAACCCCTTAACTACCAAGGCTGGTTTGCACGTTAACTCCCGGGCCAATTTTTACAATTCTGACCACTTATTATGAGGTAATAACTCTGAAACGCTTCCATGGATCCTGGTGATTCTGACACCATTTGTTTTGATTTGTTTTCTCGTGACATATTGTACTTCATGTTAGTGGTAAAATTTCATTCAAGTAACTTGCGTTTATTTGTGAAAAAAATGGAAATTTGGCGAAAATTTTTAAAATTTCGCAATTTTCCAAATTTGAATTTTTATGCCCTTAAATCACAGAGATATGGCACACAAAAAAACTTAATAAATGACATTTCCCACATGTTTACTTTACATCAGCACAATTTTGGAACCAAAATTTTTTTTTGTTAGGAAGTTATAAGGGTTAAAAGTTGACCAGCGATTTCTCATTTTTGCAACACCATTTTATTTTTACAGACCACATCACATTTGAAGCCACTTTGAGGGGTCTATATGATAGAAAATGCCCAAAAGTGACACCATTCTAAAAACTGCACCCCTTAAGGTGCTCAAAACCATATTCAAGAAGTTTATTAACCCTTCAGGTGCGTCACAGGAATTTTTTTGAATATTTAAAAAAAAAATGAACATTTAACTTTTTTTCACAAAAAAAATACTTCAGGTTCAATTTTTTTTTTTTTACCAAGGGTAACAGGAGAAATTGGACTGCAAAAATTATTGTCCTGAGTACGCTAATACCTGATATGTGGAGGGAACCACTGTTTCGGCGCAGAGCTTAGAATGGAAGGAGCGCCGTTTGATTTTTTTCAATGCAAAATTGGCTGGAATTCAGATCGGACGCCATGTCACATTTGGAGGGCCCCTGATGTACCGAAACAGTGGAAACCCCCCACAAGTGACCCCATTTTGGAAACTAGACCCCCCAAGGAACTTATCTAGATATGTGGTGAGAACTTTGAACCCACAAGGGCTTCACAGAAGTTTATAACGTACAGCAGTACAATTAAAAAATCATATTTTTTCCACAAAAATGATCTTTTCACCCCCAATTTTTATTTTCCCAAGGGTAACAGGACCCTAAATGTTATTATGCAATTTGTCCTGAGTACGCTGATACCCCATATGGGGGTGTAAATGACTATTTGGGCGCATGGCAGAGCTCAGAAGGGAAGCAGCGCCATTTGACGTTTTTGGCTGGAATTGAGATCGGACACCATGTCTCGTTTGGATAGCCCCTGATGTACCAAAACAGTGAAAACTCCCCATAAATGACACCATTTTGGAAACTAAACCCCCCAAGAAACTTATCCAGATGTATGGTGAGCACTTTGAACCTCCCAGTGCTTCACAGAAGTTTATAACGCCCGGGCGTGAAAATAAAAAAATCGTATTTTTTCCACAAACATGATCTTTTAGTCACCAATTTTTTTATTTTCCCAAGGGTACCAGGAGAAATTGGAAACCAAAAGTTGTTGTCCAATTTGTCCTGAGTACGCTAATACCCCATATGTGGGAGAAAAAAACTGTATGGGCACACGTCGGGGCTCGGAAGGGAAGTAGTGACGTTTTGGAATGCAGACTTTGATTGAATGATCTGCGGGTGTCGTGTTGCCTTTGGAGAGCCCCTGATGTACCTAAACAGTGGAAACCCCCACAAATGACCCCATTTTGGAAACTAGACCCCCTAAGGAACTTATCTAGATGTGTGGTGAGCACTTTAAACCCCCAAGGGCTTCACAGAAGTTTATAATGCCCGGGCATGAAAATAAAAAAATCTTATTTTTTCCACAAACATGATCTTTTAGTCACCAATTTTTTCTTTTTACCAAGGGTGCCAGGAGAAATTGGACCCCAAAAGTTGTTTTCCAATTTGTCCTCAGTACGTTGATGCCCCATATGTGGGAGAAAGCTACTGTATGGGTACACTTTGGGGCTCGGAAGGGAAGTAGTGATGTTTTGGAATGCAGACTTTGATGGAATGGTCTGCGGGTGTCATGTTGCTTTTGGAGAGCCCCTGATGTACTTAAACAGTGGATACCTCCCACAAGTGACCCCATTTTGGAAACTAGACCCCCTAAGGAACTTATCTAGATGTGTGGTGAGCACTTTGAACCCCCAAGGGCTTCACAGAAGTTTATAATGCCCGGGCATGAAAATAAAAAAATCGTATTTTTTCCACAAACATGATCTTTTAGTCCCCATTTTTTTTAATTTTCCAAGGGAAATAGGAGAAATTGGACACCAAAAGTTGTTGTCCAAATTTTCCTGAGTATGCGGATACCCCATATGTGGGAGAAAATTACTGTATGGGCACACGTCAGGGCTCGGAAGGGAACTAGTGACGTTTTGGAATGCAGACTTTGATGGAATGGTCTGCAGGTGTCATGTGCGTTTGGAGAGCCCCTGCTTTACCTAAACTATTGAAACTCCCCACAAGTGACCCCATTTTGGAAATTAGACCCCCCACGGAACTTATCTAGATGTGTGGTGAGCACTTTGAACCCCCAAGTGATTCACAGAAGTTTATAACGCCCGTGCGTGAAAATAAAAAAAAAATTTTTTCCACAAAAATGATATTTTTGCCCCCAATTTTTTATTTTCCTAAGGGTAACAGGAGAAATTGGACCCCAAAAGTTGTTTTGAAATTTGTCCTGAGTAGGCTGATGCCCTATATGTGGGGGTAAAACACTGTTTGGGCGCATGGCAGAGCTTGGAAGGGAAGGAGCGCCATTTGACTTTTTCAACGCAGAATTGGCTGGAATTGAGATCAGACGCCATGTTGCATTTGGAGAGCACCTGATGTGCCCAAACAGTGGAAACCCCCCCATTATAACTCCAAACCTAACCCCAACACACCCCTAACCCTAATCTCAGCCCTAACCCAAGCCCTAACCCTAACTCTAGCCATAACCCTAGCCCTAACCCTAACCCTAATGGGAAAATGGAAATAAATACATTTTCTTTTAATTTTATTATTTTTCCCTAGCTAAGGGGGTGATAACGGGAGGTTTGATTTACTATTTAAGGTGGTTTTTATATTTGGCAGCTGTCACATGCTAAGGCTGGTTTCACACTTGCGTTTTCTTGCGCTGCTTTTTAGCGCAAAAAAAGCATGCGTTTTTTCCCCAATACTTTAACATGGGTGCGCATATGTGCGCATACATATGCGCACGTACGCGTTTGTATGCGCATGCGTTTTTTTGCAGTGTGTGCTCAGGCGCACAAAATGCATCCTGTTGCATTTTTTGTGCGTCCGACTTGCCTCAAAAAGACGCATGCGCACGCAATGCGTTTTTTTTACAGCAATACACCCATTAAAGTCTATGGGTGCGCATACGTGCGCATTGTAATGCGCACGTATGCACAAAAAAGCATGCTTTTTTTAAAAAATGCACCAAAACCCGCAAAAAAAGCACAAAACGCATGATGCATTTTTTTCATGCGTTTGTGTGCGCAAAAAACACTCAGCAAAAAACACTCAGCAAAAAAACGCAAGTGTGAAAGTAGCCATAAAGACGCTTTTTATTGTAAAAATAGTTTTTGCATCACCACATATTGAGAGCTATAATTTTTCCATGTTTTGACCCACTGAGTCATATGAGGTCTTATTTTTTGGGGGATGAGTTGACGTTTTTCTTGGTATAATTTTCGGGCGCGTGACATCTTTTGATTGCTTTTTATTCCGATTTTTGGGATGCAGAATAAACAAAAACCATCGTTTCATGAATTTCTTTTGGGGATGTGATAACACCGTTCCGCCTGCGGTAAAATTGATAAAGCGCTTTTATTCTTTGGGTCAGTACGGTTACAGCAATACCTCATTTAGGTCTTTTTTTATGTTTTGGCACTTTTATGCAATGAAAACAATTTTATATAAAAAATAATTATTTTTGCATCGCTTTATTCTGCGAGCTATAACTTTTTTATTTTTTTGCTGATGATGCTGTATGGCAGCTCGTTTTTTGTGGGACAAGATGTCGTTTTCAGTGGTACCATGGATATTTATATGCGTCTTTTTGATCGCGCGTTATTGTACTTTTTGTTCGGCGGTATGATAATAAATCATTATTTTTTGCTTTGTTTTTTATTTTTTAAGGGGTTCACTAAAGGGGTTAACTAATGGGACCGGTTTATAGGGCAGGTTGTTATGGATGCGGCGATACCAAATATGTGTTTTTATTGTTTTTTTTTCTTTTATTTCCAAAAAATGAATTTATTAGGGAATATTTATTATTTTTTTTAATTTATTTAGCGATTTTTTTAAAATTATTTTTACACTTTTTTTTAACTTTATTACATTGTCCCAGGGGGGACATAACTGTCATGTGACAGATCGCTGATCTGTCACATCACAGATCACTGTGACAGATCAGCGATCTGTCACAGGCACTGCACAAGGCTTCCTCGTGCCTGCGCTTTGCAGGCACTGAGGAAGCCAGCTCCCTGCAGTCGCCCGAAGGTCCCCGTCGCCATCTTGGATCCAGAGACCTGCAGGGATGGAACCCCCACAGCAGCGCTGCACATTGCGCTGCTGTGGGGGGCTCAGGGAAGCACGGAGGGAGCCCCCTCCCTGCAGATGCTTCCCTTTAACCCCCGGTACACTGCGATTGTGTTTGATCATGGTGTGCAAGGGGTTAACGTGTCGGGGGCGGTCCATGACCGCCCCTGACACATTGTGCCGGGTGTCAGCTGTGATAATCAGCTGACACCCGGCCGCGATCAGCGGCGCTCACCACATGGGCGCCGCTGATCGCTATGATGTAATATTCCGTCCATGGGAATTAGGTCCAGGGTCACATGGACGGAATATTACGTCCATTGTAGGAAAGGGGTTAAAGGGGAATTCCCATCTCCAAGATCTTATCCCAATATGTAGTAGGTGTAATAATAATATTAGCAAATACCTCCAATTAGAAATGTAGTATAATTTTTCTGATTCCCTATGTCTCATTCCTCATGTGCAGGTATTGCAAAACCTTGTGTATCCATGGTTATGACCGCTAATATAGAGGCAGTTAGTTGGCTAGTTGCTAGTGGTCATAACCATGGAAACCTAAGTTCCTGCAACGCCTGCACATGAGGAAAGAGACATAGTGAATCATAAAATCTATACTAAATTTCTAATTGGAGGTATTTGATAATATTATTATTATTACACTATTGTTAAACCTACTACATATTGGGATAGGTGCATGGAGATGGGAATACCCCTTTAAATACTTTTTATATTATTTCTGATTTTCCTTGTAACTGAGGATGACAAATTATCTCCAGTTTACAGTAAAATTCAACATCCTGTCTACATCTGGATCTCTGAGACTTAGAATCTCCTGGCATCTACCAATCACATGATTGCTATTAAAGGAGGAGGAAACACTATAAGTGCTTCTTTACTGTTTACTAAGTGATGATAGCTCAGTGCTATATATACAGTGATCAGGAAGAGAGTGAAATTAATAAACTCTTGCTACCTCATCTTTGGGGAATGTACTGCTAATGTTAAGCCTCATTTAAACATCCATGTAATACGGTTCATGTACTGACTTTGGTGCATGAACTGTACGTTGGTCTCCTGATCCCAGCTTGGCAACCTCATCTATGAACATGCGCCATTATCCTTACATGGACTGTTTTACATGGATGTCTGACTGAGGCTGTAATTAGGATCCAGCACCAGCAATTGCACAATTTCTGTGCAGCTGCTGACTGTGGAATGAAATTCTAAATTGTTATTATAGTTACAGCATATGCAGACTAGTCCACAGTTAATGTAGTAGTTAATGCCGAATGATAAGAGTAGTGTCATATTAAATAATATAAATTATTTTGCAAGTTACATTTACTTAATGTGACAAACATTTTTACTCTTCCCGATCAAAGAGTCCCAAGTCGGTCTAGCAATAAAATTTTCTAGTCTATTCTCGAAAGGTCATGCAATGCAGGTGAGGCCTTCAATGTCTTTGAATTCATATGCTTCAGATACAAAATGGGTTTGATGAATAAACCAGCCCTTGTTCATTCATACTGTGTGAAAAACTGGCATTCATACTAAATTTTTCTTTCTGCTAAGGAAATTCATAGTAGAATAATAAAAGCACACTCTTCCTTCTTGTTTTACATATGATGAAAATAAAACATTTTTAGTAATTCATTTTTCCCTTTTCTTATCATTCTAACAGACTGAGTAAGTAAGATGTTGACCTTAACATGACCACAAATAAAGTGACTACTACTGATACAAACAAGTAATTTCACATTACATTGTTTCATAATAAAGTTTCCATTATTATTAAATGTCATAATTAGTGAAGGGTAAAAAAAAATAGCTAAAGCTGTATTGTCACTACTGAATACCGACTATGTGCTTTGGAAATCAATGATTATAACCTTAAGGCCACATTCACACGCTCAATATTTGGCCAGTATTTTACATCAGTATTTGTAAGCCAAAACCAGGAAATGAAAAGTATAATAGAAACACATCACCATTCCTGCATTTTTTACCCACATCTGGCTTAAACTTTCAAATGCTGAGATAGAAAACTAACCAAATACTCAACGTGTGAACATGGCCTTTTAGAAGCACGTGCACCACTTCTACATTTTTCACCCAGTCCTGGTTTTGGCTTATAAATACTGATTTAAAATATTGACCAAATGCTGAAAATATGAATGTAGCCTTAAACCGACAGAGAAAAAAATTACCTTATACACTTGTGTATAAGTTGACCCGAGTAAAAACCGAAGCACCTAATTTTTCTACAAAAAACTGGGAAAATGTATTGACTCGAGTATAAGCCAGGTATGCATTGTCCCTGCATCCCCATCCTGGCATTCATGGTTCCTCATCTCAATCCTTGTATGCATAGCTCCTCATCTCTGTCCTGGTATGCATGGCTCTGCATCTCTATCCTTGTACGCATTGTTCCTCATCCATATTCTTGTATGCGTGGTGCCCTTGAGAAAAGCATAAGAAAACAAAAAACCTTCTACTTACCTTCCCTGTGTGCCCTTGCAGCATCTTGTTCCGGCTTCCTGAAGCTCCTGCGGCGGAGCCATCACATGTCCCCGCCCATTAAGGTAATGAATATTCACCTCTCTCCACTCAGCAGGGACATGTGATCTTTCTACTGGAATCTGGAACAAGGTGCTGTAAAGGCATGCTGGGAAGGTAAGTAGGAGGTTTTATTTTTTTACAGCTGTTCCTGCCTCCTGTAACCCACTGCTCCTTGCTCCCCCTCCCCTGCTGGCTTCTGTGACAATCACTCCTGTAAAAGCGGAGGTAGGGCATTTTCAGCACAAAAAATGAGCTAAAAAACTCAGCTTATACTCAAGTATATAAGGTACCTTAGTTCATCTAAATCAAGATGTTTCTTTAAAAGGACATTTCACCAGTTTTAGCAAGTTAAATTAGACATCATATGGAATAGTGGCTGCAGAATGGAAATTTTTATTTTATGATTTATTTTCTCTATTGCCGATTAGATAGTAATCTCCAGATTTGAGTGTCCCTTTCAAACATAAAGAAATTAATATGGATTTGTCTCAGGAGGTGCATACTTTTTCACATTGCCCAATCATTAACAAAAGGCGTCAAGCTGGGAAAAAAAGAACATGGTCTTAGAGGAGCTTTCACTGTGTGAGGCATGTAGTTTGAGGAAATGAAAAGATCCAGCTCCGAGAAGATGAAATAAAATTCAAATCTTTATTAGGTCCATTAAAATCATGAAATTGAAGTCTGTACCCCAACTGGTAAATACCAGAGGAAAATCGCTATGGAGGACATGTGCGCGCTTTGAACAACTACGTGTTCTTAGACTCATTCCTGTACACACCTCCTGTGCACATTTTAATATCATGATTCTGGACACAGTGAAGCATTGTATCCAACAACAATCATTCAGATGTCATATCTTCTTTAAATGTGTATATATCTTTTGTTTATTTCAAATCGAAACTGATACCCTTCAATACTCCTTCCTGATAAACACTTATCCCATTGGACAAGCTGTGTTAATAGCTACATCATTGTAGTAAACAGGCAGTGACCACTTCTCGTATTTTTTGCCTAAAGTAGCTTTGATGTCAATTTTTTGACTAGATATCACTATGAAATTCATAGCAGCATGCCTGAAAAAAAATTGTATTTTTATGTATTAGTTACTTTTCTGGCTAAAGCTCACTTACTCAAAGTAGCTGTTATACCAGGGCAGCTTACTGAGACCTGGAAATAAATTGAAAGAAAGAGTTGCAGATCCAAATTGATCAAAGCTAAAGAACCAAACTTTTTCTTTCTTCACATAGGGTGGCGCCACAAACTTCATGGCTACAATTCTGATACGAAGCTAAAGAGCTTGTTTGTTTTGGTTGACTGTGGCTGTTTGCTTTGTTTGCACAGCTAAGAAAATGACTTGAATAGACTTTAGCTTACAATGTTTATAATGTAACTTTTGTAGAAATACAGATTTCAGCTGAAAACTGCAGGATGAATACCAGTATTTCCGGGAGTTCTTTTTATAACTTACCTCTTCTGGGACAGTTATATTTAGTTTTAGTACACCATTCCACAAGACTGAACCAATCGGGCCATACTACAGTCCCAAGTCCAACAAGCTCTCCACTACACTTTATTCCCAGTCCATCCTTGGCTGATGTTTCGCATAGCCCCTCTTAGAGTTTGTCGCAGCTTTCACTGTCTTGTCTCTGTCATTCCTAAACTTACTTACACAGGCTGACAATTCATTCAGGCATCAATCTTCAGCAACATCCCACAATGAGTTTCCCAAGCTTCAATGGTTAGAATAGTCAAGTTTAATACTCTTAGGCAGTGTTGAACTAGCCCAGCAGAGCATCAGAGGATTCTCCAGTGGGCCCTTTGCCTCTGTATGTTTGGATCAGAGACACATCAATTAAGGCAGTATTGGCATCTACTTTGAATTTGATAGTACTACCTTAAAAAACTCCGTGTGTTACCTTAACACTTCCTTACTTCCTTCCTTCCCACTTACACACAAACTTCTGTCATCCTTGCTGTATGGGCATAGAGCATAAAGAGGGAGTGGAGCCTTTTTAGCTGCACATAGCAAGTCAGCAGTAAATTAAGATTTTCTATGTGTATATTTATTGGGTATGTGTTTATTGTGTGCACACTGACATGCATTATACCTGAGTATAAACATTTATGCTCATATATACATGAACACAAGCACACTGACAGCTATACATGCATTATACATGAATATAAACATTTATGCCCCATATACACATGTACACATGCACTCTGACAGTTCTGCGGGGGTTGAACTATGGGTCCTTAGTCGGTTATGACCTCATACGTGATATAGAAACAGAACCTTCCATAAATCTATATATAATTGCCTTAAATTGTCCGTCATCCACTTCCATCTGGATGTCCAAGAATCCCACAATCGACCGCGATGCACCAGAAGTACGCCGACCGCCATTTTGGAACACCCAAGTGATGCTGCTTGGATCCAGGACGCAGCTGCGATCCCGAACGCCGCTGCGATCTTGACCGCCGCTTGGATCCAGGTCGACGCTGCGCACCTGAACGCCGCTGCGATCCCGACCGCCACTGGGATCCCATCTTCCGCTTAGATCCAGGCCACAGCTGCGATACCAACTGCCGCTGGGATCCCAGCTGCCGCTCGGATCCAGGCTGCCACTGCAATCCCGAATGCCACTGCGATCCCGACCGCCACTGGGATCCCGGCCACTGCTTGGATCCCAGCCGCCGCTCGGATCCCAGCTGCCGCTCGGATCCAGGCCGCCAATGTGATCACGAGACTCTGAAAGGGGTGTAATGAGGGGGTATAACGAGAGGGGTGTAATGAAGGGGGTATAATGAGAGGGTGTAATGAGGGGGTGTAATGAGAGGGTGTAATGAGGATGGAGTAATGAGAGGGATGCCACCGCTGGACCCCCACCAGAACCCACCGCCTGACTCCACATGCCAGATCCCGCTGCTGCCTGCCCATCCACCTCCATGCAGTCACAGCCAGCGGGTAAGACCATGGGTTGAGGCCTGTGCTGGAGATTGGGTGCAGCAACCCTCTGGTGGCGTCGCTCACCATCTCCAGCACAGGCCACAAAACACCATCTTTCCTGCCAGTTGTGACTGCACTGAAGTGGGTCGGCCACCACCCCCAGCGCCACAAAGCTGCCCCCATCATGATGTTACTGCCCTCCCGATGCGATAGCATCGGGCACAGATCTAGTAGTCTATAATGGTGGAGAGTTGTAAAAAGTTCTCATTAGATATTCATTAATCCATAACTAGTTAAGAGTCCCCTCTAGTGATGAGCAAGTATGCTCGTTACTCGAGATTTCTGAGCATGCTCGGGTGCTCTCCAAGTAGTTTGGGCGTGCTCGGAGATTTAGTTTGTGTCGCCGCAGCTGCATGATTTGTGACTGCTAGACAGCCTGAATACATGTGGGGATTGTCTGTTTGCTAGGCAAAACCAGAACTATTACAATCGATGGTCTGTTTTTCTGGGGGAGACCAACTCATTTCCAATTATTCTGGTGCATTAGGCAATGAATTTATAGTGAGACGGTGTCAATCTTTGAGGCAACAAAACAATGCTAGCTGAGATAAAGCTCCAACGATGATAATTTAAATGTGCCTGTCAGATAGCGCCATTATTAATGCTATAATAAAGTGTTACAAAAAACAAAAAAAAATTATTAAAAAAGCAAACAAAATCACTACCTTACAACACCCCCATTAATCATTTTATTAATCAAGTAGACCCCATGTCAGTTTAACATAGTCCTTCAAATGCAATATAGTCTATAAGAAAAATGAAAGGAATCTCTGATATTTCGTTTCACAGTGCTATCCTCCTTTTTGTTGCAGACTGTGACTTTTCTTATTTCTATAGTAAGTGAATGGTGGGCCCCAAGAATCATGTTCTCTGGTGGGCCCTTTGTTCTCCAGTCTGACACTGCTCTTATGTCACTTTCACATGTTCAGTATTTGGTCAGTATTTTCCATCAGTATTTGTAAGACAAAACCAGGAGAGGGTGATAAATACAGAAATGGAGACGTGTTTCTATTATACTTTTCCTCTGATTGTTCCACTCCTGGTTTTGGCTTACAAATACTGGTGTAAAGAACTGAGCAAATACTGAATGTGGCTTCAACCAGAGTTATGATGAGCAAGGATATAAGTAATGACCTAGCTGCTTAAGAAAAACTTCAAAGGTTGGGGTTTGGTTTTTTAGGAGTTTGAAATAGGTTAAAAGGCACCTCCTCACTGGCACTGCCAATTCATTTATCATACTCTCCATTTACCTCCTGTTGCATCCTCCACTAAGACCAGCATTCTAGTCCCCCCGCTTACAACATGGAAACTCCAGTACCATACATATTGGTAAGTTTAAACAAAGTCTCAGAAAGAACAGAAAAGGCAGAGTTGTCATGGTTCAGACGTATCACTGCACTCTCCATGTTACTGTTACGGTCATTTTGGAAGCAGGAAAACTAGAGCAGATGGTGGTCTCAGTGAAATAGGCAGCAGGAAGGAGGTAAACAGAGGGCACTAGATAAGGTGACTGCAGTAAATGAGAAATGAATTGTCACTTACCACTGCTACTGGAAGCTGCTGGGAACTCACCAATTATATTTTGAAGATACTCAACCATCTAATGGACTGTATCAGTCCACACCATTGTCAGGATTTGTCAGTGAATGGAAATACTAAACATTTAAAGTGCAAATATTATTTCTTGTCCAAATAATTTGCTGGAACATATCAGTATATCAGTCCAAGTTGTTTATCTCATGTAAATTATTTCTTACCTGGAAGAATTATTATGTAGAAAAGGGATGGGGAACGAGAAAAGTCAGCTCACCATTTGCAGTGTCTTTCCAAGAATGAGTTCCACAAAGGAAGCCAACAAGGCTTGGGCGTGCAAGTTGCAGAGAATGAAGAAAAAAACGGGGTATTCCAGAATAGAAAAATATAAAACTTCGTCTTTAACAGAAATTTTTTTATAAAAACAGGCACAATGTGGACAACATGTAGATCTCCTGAGATATACATGTTGTCCACATTGTGCCTGTTTTTATAAAAATTTTCTGTTAAAGATGAAGTTTTATATTTTTCTTTGCTGGAGTACCGCTATTTTTCATTCTCTTGAAGAATTATTAGTTACAGACTTTCAGAAAGTAAAATGTTTCCATTCACAAACAACAAACAGTGATCTTGAATGTGACTGAAATTTTAAGTGCAAAGTATATAGGAAAGCTGAATAATTTCCAATATAGAGTAATGGAATGTATTCACTTAAAGCTAATTTTAAGTAAGTCCATATTAGCTACAGTATTTTTCGGACTATATGACGCACCTCACCATAAGGCACACCCCAAATTTTGAGGTGAAAATAGCAGAAAAATTTTTTTTTATAAGATGGGGGTCCATCTTATTGTCCGAATTTAAGGTATCTTACATGAGGGCTGGCCGTGGTACAGTAGGGTCACAGGAGGCAAGGTCTCTTCCTCAGAATAAGTCCGGTCTGGTGTCGGCGGTGCTGATGTTCAGTGTGGGCTATGGAGAGTGAACCTTAGCAAGGTCCCTTCCTGCTAAGGTGGGCAACGCCACGGCTTGGTGTCAATGGGGGGTTACGGCAGTGGTGTGGTGGCGGCAGAGGTATGGTGGTGATGAGGTGCGGTAAGTGTTACGGCGTACACCTGAGCAGGGGCCCTTCCTCAGGTGCAATGATGCCGCAGCCCGGTGTCCAAAGCGAGCAGCAGAGCTGGGTTAATCACGGGTCTCTCGGTGTTGCGGCCATCTTCCTGAGGCTGCGCGTGCGCAAATTGAGTACTCTGCTTCCCGGGGCTTTAGGAAAATGACAGGGGAAGGCAGCACGTGCACAGATGGAGATCGCGGTTGCCATTTTCCTGAAGCCGAGTGAAGCTGAGATCTCAATCTGCAAATGTGGCTTCAGGAAAATGGCCTCCTCGATCTCAATCTGCACACACGCGGCCTCCCGTGGCCATTTTCCTGAAGCCCCGGGAAGCAGAGAACTCAATCTGCGCACGTGCAGCCTCAGGAAGATGGCTGCCGCCACTGAGAAACCCGTGATTCACCCAGCTCTGCTCTCTGTGGACACCAGGCCACGGTGTCACCTCACCTGAGGAAGGGATTCTGATAAGGTACATGCCGTACCACTCACCGGCCTCAGCATTGTTGCACCTCTTCTGCCACCACAGCACTGCTGCAACCCATCAGTAAGCCTGCTTTCGCACTATAAGACGCACCCCCCTGTTTCCTCAAAAAATTTGTGGGGATAAAGTGCATCTTATAGTCCGAAAAATACTGTAACCAAATCACTCAGAACTTTATTACCAATTACAGGTGTTTCTAAGAAAAGAGTGAGGGAAATAAAAATAAATGCATAGAGGTTAGCATGAAGAGAGACACGGATTTCAGGAATATAAGCAGTCTAATTTCTGACATTATAAAATTGCTGTGTCCTATTTATGCATT
Organism: Dendrobates tinctorius; assembly: GCF_039654945.1. NCBI lineage: Eukaryota > Metazoa > Chordata > Amphibia > Anura > Dendrobatidae > Dendrobates > Dendrobates tinctorius. Next base: position 2,244,906 of record NW_027361699.1, on the reverse strand, counting down.
GTGTGTAATCTTAGGTATTTTTAAATGACTTCAATTACTGAAATTAAATGTTCTTGTAGGAATTATGTTTTGGCTTGAAGGCATCGTCTCTGGAGAAATCAGACTTGGTAAAAGCCAAAACATATTGTATTGAGGGATCAGCAAAAACATGAGCTAGTGACTGGAAATTTTAATTTCGATGTACTGAATTATTTGAAAAATAAAAAAGTCTTCAGTTTATCAGAAATTTAATAGAAGTGCTAATTATTGATCATATACATTATAAACCAAATATAAACCACTCTGATATTCACAGATGTTGATTTTTTTTAATCTAATTCTAATTTAATGTACACCATCTGTGCAAATACATGAATTTGTAGTAAAGACGCACATTTTCATTTAACTGCATTAAATACAAATAAAATATTGGTGAAGAGCAGGAAACCTGATCATGTATAATGGTTGGGATTCATTAAGACTGGTAGTTTTCTTTCTTGTTTTGATGATGGAGTGTGTAGGATAGCTGCATGTGTCTTAATGGCTCAGGAGCATCTTACCGGTGATGTGTGACTTTGTGCACCATGCAAGAAATCTTATCCCAGTTTCCATTCTCCTGAGACCCCAAAGCATAATAAGTGTAAGATGTTAAAAGATAAAACCAACATACCTTATCTCTTTGGCTGTTCCCACTGTATTCTGCTTGTTGCCCGCTTCTTGGGACCTCCATCTTGCCGCATCTATGACCCTTAGTTCACTTTAGGCCAGGACTTCTGGCTGCATGCAGATCTCCAAAAATCACTACACATGCGCAGAAAATTTGCTTGGCCTACTAACACCGAGCTGGAAATTCTGGCTCAAGCTGCGGAGGTCACTGTGCCTAGTCACATCTAGAAACAGAGAAACAACAGAGCAGGGAGGTGCTCATAGGATTATACCTGGTGGTCTAGTCAGATTTCTATTAGAGCAGGGATCCACTCACCTATCCAGGTTGAGCACCCTTGCACAACCTCGGGAGAAGCCTGTAGCAGTTAGTAAGGAGCCGGCCGTCAGACTGTTGGGTGTGGAATCCAAGCTGTCATGTGACTGGACACATCACCAAAGGTCCTGCAGGTCTCATAGTAGTGATGCCTATGCTGCTGCATCCACAGCCCTCGAAGAGGGGCAATGTTAAATGAAAAGTGCGGTCAGGCGGAGCATTGGGCATACAGAAGAGGGCAAAAGGTTAATGTAAATATACAGACCTTTACTTACACAATGCGTTTTGGTGGCTGAATACCGCCTTCATCAGGCAATGGGAGAACATTAAAAGCAAATGACTTATATGTAGCAAATGAACAGGAAGTGATCTACAACCCATTAACCCCTACTTTACCAGACAGTAAGAAACATAGTTAAAAGTGAAATAAAAACAATAAAATTAAAAAATAAAAATATACTGTATATAATAAGAAACTAAATAAAAACTAAATGAAAATAGTCAAAATGGGTATGTATTATATCACTTTCTCCAATGATAAATTAAGCCCCTCTGGAGATAATGTACCAAGTATAAAGATCCAGTAATTTTCCTTGTTAGTGAGTTTCCTATGTCTATTTGGACAGGACTCTGATATATGGCCAATGATGTTCAACCTCATTTCACTTGGGTTTTTTAAATGTTCCAATAGAAAATGTTTAGAAACACTGTGCAGGAGGTAACCTGTTCTAATGTTGTGTCTACGTTTATTAATTCTAGCCTGCATGGTTTGTATCATGCAGCCGACATATTGCAAGCCACACGTACATTTCATCAGGTACACAACATAGGATGAATGACAGGAAACATTACATTTGATGGGAAAAGTTTCTCCTGTGGTACAAGATGAAAAAGATTTAGCCCCATTGACAAAATTAAGGCAGCATAGGCATTTTGGAGCGTTACACCGGAAACAACCCAGCTAACAATTTAGTTTACCCCCTTTTTCCTCTAAGGCTTGAGGTGTGCTACTAGGAGCCACTAGGTTTCTAAGATTTCGGCTGTGCCTATAAATAATCCTTGGTTTGGTGGGTAAGCTTTTTGACAAGACTGGATCATTCATCAGAGTAAACCAATATTTTTTCATCAATCTTTGAAGCGTCTGCCAAGACTGGCAGAAGGTTGTTACAAGACTCAAATTTGTAACGCCATAATCCCGTTCTTTAGGGTTGGATGTGGAATGGATCATTTCAATACAATCTACTTGGGTCAAGGCCTTAGTTTTATTAAAAGCATCATTCAGCAGCCTTTTTGGATATCCCTTAGCCACAAATCTTTTTTTCCGAATTTTTCACTCAAGGAAGAAATCATGGTCACTACTACAGTTCTTACGTATTCTGAGCTAGTACTTAGCACAGCCTAGGTAGGCTCTTATATTTTCTGAAGAAGGTTCATCAATAATGTTTACATATATCACTGACTTCTTAAGAGGGTTAACAATGACTCATATAACTATTTTTTGCAAGGTTTCCCATTTTTGCATGTGATAGCTCTTTTGTAAAGGTGACACAACCTTCTACTGAACGCTGCTAACTGGTCCATACATGCATAAATCGCAAGTCTTTTGACTAGTTTATACTAACAATAGTGAATAATGATAAAAGATGTACGGAATACTGATTTACACATTCTCATGACAGTTTTTCTTGTTTCTTAAAAAATCTGGGTATTAATAATTATGTGAAGATATTACGAGACTGTCAGTCCTGCTCCTGTGATCCCCACTTTATTAAAGATTGGCAAGTCTGATAGAAAGGTGTTGGACAGTCCAGCATCATCTCTTGCGCTGTCATCAGAGGATGATACATTTTACTCACATAGTTTTCTCACTTATTAGTTGAAATGTACAATTATTATAAAATGAAAACTTCTTTGTCGGATGCTGCTGAGATGATGGGTTTGTCAATTGTTTGTATGTGATGCTGCATTCGCTATGACAATGACCATGATATCAGCTTTTTAAAGCAGTTTCAGATGCTTTAAATATCCAGCTAAACACCAGGCAATCTCAGTTTTTGAAGAGTAATGTTTGGTTTTATATCGCTTCTACTTGCATTCATAAAAATTCTATATGTGTAGCATAAACAGCAATGTAGATATTTGGGGTTATCATGCCTATTTTTACAGAGATTTTGCAAAAATGTAAACATAACTTGAGTTGCTCTACCCATGGTGAAGAATGGCAACTGGCTGATTTCTACTTTCACGATTTTTTGGAAATCTACAATACTGGCAAGAAACGAAAGAGACTAAAAAAATGACTTACACAAAAGAGGTGTAGTCATTTCAAAGTTAATATAAAACCGAAAATAATAATGATTATGCCAAGGACATATATTGTACAATCCAATCATATCTGTCTTGTTCCATTACATAATAAACATAATATGACAAAAAATATGTATTTAAAGAAAGTGTCACCACGTTGCTAAAATAAATGCGAAAGAGAAAGGGTTGTTGATTAATGATATTACAAATATGTATCAATCCTCTCCACTATTAGTTTACAGGTAGAGTGATATTGTTGGACGTAATCGGGTAAATGTGCCAAAATAATATAAGGCTCAGCATCACAAGGTGCCAAGTGTTTAGCTTATTATCAGAAATAATGAGCAATAAATATGTTAAAAAGATAATTTCATGGTGAATTATGCAGAAGTAAATACATAGGAACCATGATCAAATATAGATCATTACACCTCCCAACATGATCAGCTGTTTTGAACACCCAGTTGCTTGCCCATCACACTTTGCCCTTTTAACTTTTTTCCAACACATCAGCTTTGTGAATTTAACGTTTATGTCATGCCTACTGTATACCAATCCTTGACAAATGTCACTGTCACCTGCCAGTGATTTGCGTGTTATGGCTGACAATTGTAAAGTCATGCAGGCATCAAGCATACAGGTATACAACTTATGATGCAGCAGCCATTTCCCCTCATATACATGGGTATATACTGACCATAATATCTGCTCTTTAATACTTGACTATGGTTAGAACTAGGTTTTCAGAATTTAGGAGATTTTGGACTTACTGAACGTATTCTATGGATGGAGATTTTTGAGAGAGATTTTTGCAGTGAGTGATATAAAATCTAATCTAGTCCTATACTAATCATGCTGCTGGCAATTTACAGAAATCTTTTTTTTTTTGGATTGCATTATTCAATTACAATTGTGTTATGGAGACGTACGGGTTAATTTTACCCAGCATGAGTAAAATTAGCACCTCTAAAAGGGGATGTCTCATCAGATTTTTGCTGTGTCAGTTGTGAGTAGTATTATGAAAGGGATGAAACCCTAATTACAGCAATATGTCATTTGTTGGTCTGCATGCTATCATTTTCATGCTATCACTGTTTTCTCTACTGCAAATCTAGTAGTGCTCAGAATACTTGTTTTTTTTAAGGCCACACCCACACCACTGATTGGCAGCTGTCTGTGTACTAATCAGTGATGGGGCGGAGTTACACAGAGCAGTTGACTAGGAGGCACGAGACACCTAGTCCTGTAGTGAAAATCACCTGCTGATGAAACAATGGTTTTTATTCAAACAGCGACGCACAGTCCAGTAAGTGACACATCATTGGACCAGGTCTCTCAGTCTCAATATAATGCTGTTTTCAGATTACAAAACCTGCAGACAGAATCCTTTTAATGGGAAAGTAAAAAGGTAAACTGTATATGCAACATTGACATATAAAACTTTCTTTTTATCCATTTTTTCTTATATAGTTTAACCATAGTTTAATGCTTTATGTTAACATGCTTGTTACAGGATCAATAACAAGAGAAATTATTCTCAGGAAAATATATTTCATATTCTAAGCTTACCTGCCATCATTTTCTCAGAGAAATTAGCTGATTGCTGTTTATTATCTGTGCTATTAACAATCATCTTCATCATGCTATTATACATTTCTATGATTAATCAAGTACTATTAATGTTAATTATTTATAATCTCTTTTGCTATGCAATGCCTTGAAGTCCAGTTGGACTTTGAAGTGGTTACCAGGCAACGCCATGAAAGGACTGTTATTAGAAAATATGGCCCCTTTTCAATGATACATTTATGATTTAGGGGATATTAACCAATGTTTAATTTGTGTAACAAAATGATCTAACTTGTATATATAGCAATTTGGTTTGTTCCTACAGATCTCCCGTATATGTGTTAGCTAGTTATTCTTTTTCATCATTATTATGTTGTACACAAAAGGGTTGGATTTCTTGAAACTGACACATAGTAAAGTGATTGTTTCATAAGATAATACGGATCAGCATAAATCAGAGCAGGGAATTTCTGACTTAATTCAACTATATACGTTATATAGCTGTTGGATGAATGATTATGTAGCCAGTCTTTTTCTCGCATGAGTCCTCCATACAGAGAAATGCTTGACTTGGCTTTGTTCTCTATGATAGAGGTGATGTTAGATTCTTCTGGCAACAGGTTATCTCTAAAAGAACAAAATAATTGTCTTTCTTTAACCCCCCCCCAATATCAGCACTTCCCCATTGGTAGATCTGTATTCATGGTCAATAATCAAAGGGGTTGTCTGGCCTTTTAGTACAAGTCTGCAGTCACTCTATGTGACTGCAGACTTGTAAATCTTCACATCGCTTTGAAGATTCTCCGGTGCTGGCGTTCAGAGCTGCACATACTTCCACTTACATTCTGACTAAAGGTGTCCGTTCTCACTCACTGGGGGACCTATATGATGGTATGATCTTTGGAAGCCATTGATTATCTAATATATACAATTCCCACAGATTGGGGCAAACCTTTGTATTTTAATCTTTTACCTGCAATAACCTCATTCAATTTTGATAATAAATAAAAGTTAAATTGTGTGACCTGCTCGTGAGAGTTACACAATGGGGTTCTCCCCTTCTGTTTTCAACTAGTATTAAATCCCTCCCAGATCATTTGTACCCCATTGGTTTTTCTCATTCGCACTTGCCTTGAGTGAGGCCACACATGTTTAGTTGGCACGTAACGAGGCTTACCTGCACATAGCCCTGAACTCAAACCAGATGAACAAAGTTAGAATGAACTAGAATGAAATTGTGACAGGATCTCTCATGCAACATGACTGCCTTACCTCACAAGTGAGAAAACATTCCTACAAACATACTTCAAAATCATGTGGAAAACCTTTTCAGTAGCATGGAAGCAATAACAGTTGACAGATCTGAGTGAGGGCTTGCTTTTTTTATGGATTGAGTTGAAGCTTTTATTGGGAGCATTTTACATAATGTTCGGGATCACATTTATCTGGCACTTTACGCTGATCACTACTTTGGGGTTTCCATCTAAATCTCCAAGTAACATGACAGATGAAACCTCTGTGGGATCCGTTCACTACAATGAGGCAACAGATTTACTCTGGACTCCATCTGGCCTCTGTTCAGCGGTGTCCTTTTCTGAAGTGCGCAAAACTATGGCCGACTTCACTTTTATGCAATCCTAAAAAGATGGACTCTGCCAGATCACAGGTCCTATGGCATCTACAGTGTCTCCACCTGACTCATTGTAGTAAATTTTCCACTGGGGGTTCTGTCTGACGTATTTCAGAGGTTTACACAGAAACCGTGGTGTAAGCACTGAGCATAGAGCGCAGGATAAATGTGCGCCAAGCCTTACTGCAATCTTTGGGAGGCAGAATAAAAAAATCAACAGCAGGTGAAGAATTGGTATTATTTATTCTTTATGCCGTTCCTCATGCGGTATAACTGACTAGACAACTTTATTCTTTGGGTCGGTGCGATTACAGCAATACCAGATTTATATCAGGTTTTAATATTTGGATGCTTTGCATCACCATATTTTGAGAGCTATAATTTTTTCATATTTCGGTTGACAGAGCCATGTGAGAATTTGTTTTTTGCCAGACTAGATGACGTTTTTATTAGTACCATTTTTGTGCACATGACTTTTTTGGTCACTTTCTATTCTGATTTTTGGGAGGCAGAATGAACAAAAGCAAGCAATTTAGGAATTGCTTTTTGTTTTTTGTTTCTTTATACCATTCCGTATGTGGTAAAATTGGTAAGGCAGATTTATCTTCGGATCAATATGATCACAGTGATACCTCATTTATATCTTTTTATGTTTTGGTGCTTTTACACAATTAAAACTATTTTATAGAAAAAGTAATTATTTTTGCATCGCTTTATTCTGAGAGCTATAACTTTTTTATTTTTCTGCTGATGGAGCTGTGTGACAGCTTCTTTTTTGCAGAACAAGATGTTGTTTTCAGTTGTACCATTTTTATTTTCATCCATCTTTTTGATCACATTTAGTTCGTGTTTTATTTCATCAGTATGATGATAAAGCATTTTTTTTTGCCTTATTTTTATTTATTTTATCACGGTGTTCACTGAAGGGGTTAACTAGAGGGACAGTTTGTTAGAGCAGGTCGGTGTGGATGTGGATATCAAATATGTGTACTTTTATTGCTATGTGTATTTATTGTTTTTTATTTACATGAATGAATGTTTGTATTCAAAAAATATTTATTTCTTTTTCTCTTTATTTGGAATTTTTTTAAAATATTTGTACAGTTTGTAATTTTTTTAACTTCTTTACATTGTATCAGGATGGGTAATTACTGTATTACATCAGATCGCTGATCTGACACTGCATTGACACCCGCACCTGATCGCCACGGAGCTCAATGTGAGGCCGTGCGATCGGTGCACCATACTAGTACTGCTGTTTGCAGGAACGCAGCTCCCACAGAGCAGTACTAGTACAGCACGTGTCGGGAAGGGGCTGAAATGTATACTTTTAGGCGAAACAGAACAACATGTATAAATTAACTTTACCTTGTCAAAACCCAGATGCCAAATATTTCAAAGTTAGATGAATTTATTTGTTGTAAATCCTAGTAGTTTTGCTATGTTGTAGTATTTTTGTAAATATATATACACCAGTCACAAAAAGTTAGGGAAATTTGGCTTTTTGGTTGAAATTTCAGAATGATCCTAAAATGTGCTTTAAACTTTTCAGATGAACTTAATGTGACCATCTCTAAACCTTTGAATACACATGTCCAACTGCAGAATGCTTAAGTACTTTTTGTACAACTTGCTCTTCTCTAGCAAAGAGTTTAATGGCAAAAGTCACAAAATTTATTTGATCCATAATTAAATTTCAGGGTTCAATAATTGATCAAAAGATCAAAAGTGCCTTACCATTGCAAGGCTTCAAGCAGGATGTTCTCAGACTAAGGCTGGTTTCACATTTGCGTTTTTTAGCGCTGGAAAAAAACGCTAACCTGCGCATGCGTTTTTTCCCCTATCTTTAACATGGGTGCGCATACTTGCGCGCTTGTAAGCGCATGTATGCGATTTTCATGCGCTGCGTTTTTTTGGGGTGTGCGATTGGATTTTCCAGACGCATCATGTTGCATTTTTTGGCCCTGCAAAAAAGCGCATGCGCACATATGCGCACGTTTTGCGCTAAAAAGGGCCATTATAGCCTATGGATGCGCATATGTGCGCACTGGCATGCTCATGTAAGCGTTTTTTTGCATATGCGTTTTTTTTTTTAACCATGGAATTTAGGGGTTTGAGTTAGAGTTAGGGTTAGTTAAGGGGGTTTAGGGTTAGGGTTAGGGTCAGGGTCAGGGTTAGGGTTGGGTTTTGGGTCAGGGTTAGGGTTTAGTATGGTTTGGTTAAGGGTTAGGGTCAGGGTTAGGGTCAGGATTAGGGTTAAGTATGGTTTTGTTAAGGGTTAGGGTCAGGGTTAGGGTTAGGGTTAGGGTCAGGGTTAGGGTTAGGGTTAGGGTTAGGGTCAGGGTTAGGGTCAGGGTTAGGGTTAGGGTCAGGGTTAGGGTTAGGGTTAGGGTTAGTTAGGGTTTAGGGTTTGGGTTAGGGTTAAGTATGATTTGGTTAAGGGTTAGGGTCAGGGTTAGGGTTAGGGTTAGGGTCAGGGTTAGGGTTAGGGTCAGGGTTAGGGTTAAGTATGGTTTTGTTAAGGATTAGGGTCAGGGTTAGGGTCAGGATTAGGGTTAAGTATGGTTTTGTTAAGGATTAGGGTCAGGGTTAGGGTTAGGGTTAGGGTTAGGGTTAGGGTCAGGGTTAGGGTTAGGGTTAGGGTTAGGGTTAGGGTCAGGGTCAGGGTTAGGGTTAAGTATGGTTTTGTTAAGGGTTAGGGTCAGGGTTAGGGTTAGGGTTAGGGTCAGGGTTAGGGTTAGGGTTAGGGTTAGGGTCAGGGTTAGGGTCAGGGTTAGGGTTAGGGTCAGGGTTAGGGTTAGGGTTAGGGTTAGTTAGGGTTTAGGGTTTGGGTTAGGGTTAAGTATGATTTGGTTAAGGGTTAGGGTCAGGGTTAGGGTTAGGGTTAGGGTCAGGGTTAGGGTTAGGGTTAGGGTCAGGGTTAGGGTTAGTAAAGTCATGGTTTGGGTAGTGTGAGGGGCCACCTAAAAATGTTGGAAAAAAACGCAAACGCGGTAAAAACGCGCTAAAAACGCATACAAACGCATAAAAACGCTGCGTTTTTTTCATGCATGCTCATAAAAATGCTTGAAAAAAACGCAGCAGTTGTATGCTTATGTATGCGTTTTTTCAATGCGTTTTTTTGCGGGAAAAACGCGCTGCAAAAAAAAGCAAGTGTGAAACTAGCCTAATGTGGCCACTAAGCTTAGAGTGTCACAGAGTGTCATCAGCAGATTGCAACAGAGATATAGAAAGAATTGAAGAGACACAGAAAGGCACAGAAGTGGACATCCTTTGGCCACATCCAAAACTTATGACCGCCTCATTGTAAACAATGATCTTCGGAAACGGATGATGAATACCACACAATTCCAGACACATTTAAGGGAGGTCAGAGGTGCCCAAATGTCACGTCAGATCATTCAAAATCATTTATATCAGTGTTGTCTGCATGCTAGATTACCTTCAAGAGTACCTGAACACACCCTCAGGGTCAGGGAGCATCTACGCTGGACTAAGGACTAGTGTGCCTTAGTTCTGCTCACTGTTAAAAGTTGATTCACTCTGAACAGAAATAATGGTCACCAATGATGTGAAGGAGAGCACTATGAATCAGTCACTGCTGTCATCAGATGAGCCTTTGCTGGTGGTGGTGTTACAGTGTGGACAAGTGTGTCTAGTCACTACAGAATTGTCCTACACTTTGTGAATGTACAGTTACAAGCCAGTGTTACTTAAATAACATAATGAATCCAGTCATTGTGCCTCTGTATGAGCAAGACAGGTCTAATTTCATCTATATGGATGACAATGATCCAGCACATTGAGGGAACAGCTTAGGGAGACTGGAGTACAGCAAATGGAGTGTTCTACACTTTCTCCAGACCTGAATCCTATAAGAAAGCTAAGGGATCAGCTAAGCTGCCATGTAGAGCCCCATCTCTTGTCTGAGTCTCTTTCCTGCGCTCCTAAGACCATTTCCATTCTCCATGTAGAGGCTCATGACTCTGTACTCCAGAACCTCAATGACCAGAGGGACGCCCTTCAAGAAGAGTGGGATGCCATGCCTCAGTAGACAATAACTTGACTTGTGAACAGCATGAGACATCATTGTCAAGCTGTATTTGATGCTCAAGGTCATGTGACAAGTTGAGACACTGACATTTTTGGGTGGTTTATATTCAATACTGCTGTTGGCTTTTGTTTCAATAAACTGTTATGAAGAAATTACTATTGCATGCTTCTACGTAAATACCCTACTTTCAAGATAAAAAAATAACAGTAGCATGAGCTTTTTACATTTTCCATAAATTTAACCCAAAAGTCAAATGTCCCTATCTTTTCATGAGCAGTGTATGTAAAAGTATCATAATAATATATGCTTTTAAACCCTTAGTGACAGAGCCTATTTGGTACTTAATGACCAAGCTAATTTGTATGAAGTTATAGCTCCGGAATGCTTCAACAAGTCCCACTGATTCTGAGAATGCTTTTTTGTGACATATTGTACTTCATGTTAGTGGTAAAATTTCTTCAATATAACTTGCGTTTATTTGTGAAAATATGGAAATTTGGCAACATTTTTAAAAATGTAGCAATTTTTAAATTTAAATTTTTGCACCCTTAAATGACAGAGTGGTGTCACACAAAAAAGTTAATAAATAACATTTCCCACATGTCTACTTTACATCAGCACAACTTTGGAAACATATTTTTTGTTTGTTAGGATGTTATAAGGGTTAAAAGTTGACCAGCAATTTCTCATTTTTCCAACAAAATTTACTAAACCATTTACTTAGGGACCACCTTGCATTTCAAGGGAGTTTGAGGGGTAAATATAACAGAAAATACCCAAAAGTGACACCATTCTAAAAACTGCACCCCTCAAGGTGCGAAAAACCACATTCAAGAAGTTTATTAAGCCTTCAGGTGCTTCACAAGAACTAAAGCAATGTGGAAGGAAAAAATTAACATTTTACTTTTTTCACGTAAAATTTAATTTGAAACCAAGTTTTTTATTTTCACAAGGATATCAGGAGAAAATGGACCACAAATTTTTTTGTGCAGTTTCTCCTGAGTACACCAATACCCTGTATGTGTGGGAAAGCCACTGTTTGGGTGCATGACAGGGCTCAGAAGAGAGAGAGCACCATTAGACTTTTTGAATGCAAAACTTGCTGGAATCAGTGATGGGCGTCATGTCGCATTTAGAGATACCATGATGTACCTAAACAGTGGAACCCCCAATTCTAACTCGAACCCTAACCCCAGCACACTCCTTACCCTAATCCCAACCTTAATCACAACCCTAACCACAGCCCTAACCTCAACACACCCCTATCCCTAATCCCAATCCTAACCATAATCCCAACCAAAGCCACAACTATAACCCTAGTCACAACCCTAATCCCAACACCACCCTGACCCCAACACTATCCCCAACCCTAATTCTAGCCCCAACCCTAACCCTTGCCCCATCCCTAACCCTAGACCAACCATAGCCCAACACCAAGCCTAACCCAACTCTAACCCAGGCCACAACCATAACCCTAACCTCAAACTTAGCCATAGCTCCAACCATAATCCAACCCTAACCTAGCCCCAACTCTAACCCTAGCTCTAACCTGAACCCTAACCCTAGCCTTAACCCTAACCCTAGCTCTAGCCCCAACCCTAACCCTAGTTCAACCCTATCCCTTGCTCTAACCCCAACCCTAACAACAGCCCCAACTCTAACTCTAATGGAAAAATGGAAATAAATACTTTTTTATTTTGTTATTTTTACCTAACTAAGCTGGCGATTAAGGGGCACTTGATTTACTATTTTTTTATTGTTATAACATCTATCACAGTGATCAAAATGAACCAATAGGAAAAATGTTCTATTGTTGTCGGGTGAAGGCTGGCAGATCTCGACTGGTGCACTGCTCATGAGCCCACCATTTTATTCTGGGAAAAAGATGCCGACGGCCAGTGGACATCACGGGGGGGATGTAGGAGGATCCAGGGACATCAGAGCTAACGGGGACCCCATTTATCTGTTCTCTGATGTGCTAGATCATATTAAAGGAGAAAGAAATAGAATAGGAATCTGACTTTTTTGCAGTCGCCATTATTCCATGAATAACGGTGATCACATCATTGGGGTCAGTAAAAACTGACCCAAATCATGTTCTCTGAGGTCTCAGCTACCCCTGGTTGCTGAGACTTAGGTGAATTTATGACGCTGGGGGGTGCTATACACTTATTTCTTAGCGCCATTAAAAAGTGGCACTGAGGAATAAGTACTCTTAACTGCCACCTTTAAAAGTTAAGGAGCAGTTAAGAGGTTAAAAAAGAACTAAGAATATCAAAAGTTTGTGAAAAGTAACCTACTTGTTCAAGCAAAATAATGTTCTCTGTATCTACTTTGAAGTACTGTACTTCTCAACTGAATTAGAGGTTATCAACTGAACTAGAGGTTATGCAATACTTACAAAACAGTTTTGATTACATTTCACAGTGCACAATCTGCAGTGGATACTTAGCAGAGTCATCATTACCCAGCTAAAACAATTTAAGTGGCAAATAAAAGAACAATTGAAAACACCTGTGCATGTCCAATACATTTTACTGTGATTATACATGCACAATGTTTGGCTAATATGCCTTTTCTTTCTGTTAGAAACTTATGTTATCTCTGTTTATTATCACTCCAGAAGCATATTTGCTTTGATCTTGGAAAAAATCCAATTAAATAATGTAAATTATTTCACTAGCCAGCAAACTCAATATTAGTTAGATATAACATTGAGCATACATAGATAATAGATAATCTTGTAGTTTTGATACCTTTTAATAGCTAACAAAAATAAATTGTTCAATTACCTATTCAATTGCCATATTACTTTACTCTTACTGTGAATGTTAACAAAAAATACAAAAAAATGCAATAGTTTCTTTGTTTGTCTCAAGTAAGAGGATAAAAAGCTACCAAAAAGTCATTAGAATAAGTTATGCCAAGAAAGTGCCATTGAAAATTAAGGTACAACCCACCTTGTAAAAGAATAAGCCCTCTGATGAAAAATTCTGACTAGAATGGCATGAAGAAAAGGTGAAAAAAATGATGGTCTTTAAAGAGTATTTGTCATTTTATACAAGTTTTATGCATTAATAGCACACGTGAAAATAAGAAATATAACATAACTAATTTATTATTTCATAAATCATCTTTTTCCTCCTAGACTGATCATTCATTCTCAAAGTTCTGAATTCTATGGTAAAATTTGCATTCAGTGAAGACTAGTGTTGAGCATTCCGATACTGCAAATAACGGGTATCGGCCGATATTCACTGTATCGGAATTCCAATACCGAGTACCGATATTTTTTCAATATCGGATACCAGAATCGGAAGTCCCCATAATGCAATGAGCCACTGTTGTGGCTGTGATTGGCTGCTGAAATGATGTCATCATGATGCGTGGTCTGCGCGCATCATGATGCGCGGTCTGTGCCGACTGCGGGGGGTCTGTACGGGCCTGCCGGGGGCCTGTGTCGGCTGCCGGGGGTCTGTATGGGCCTGCCGGGGGCCTGTGCTGGCTGTCAGGGGTCTGTACGGGCCTGCCGGGGGCCTGTGCCGGCTGCCGGGGGTCTGTACGGGCCTGCCGGGGGCCTGTGCCGGCTGTCGGGCATCTGTACGGGCCTGCTGGGGGCCTGTGCCAGCTGCCAGGGGTCTGTACGGGCCTGACGGGGGTCTGTGCCGGCTGCCGGGTATCTGTAAGGGCCTGTGCCGGCTGTCGGGGGTCTGTACGGGCCTGCCGGGGGCCTGTGTTGGCTGCCGGGGGTCTGTACGGGCCTGCCGGGGGCCTGTGCTGGCTGTCAGGGGTCTATACGGGCCTGGTGGGGGCCTGTGCCGGCTGCCGGGGGTCTGTACGGGCCTGCCGGGGGCCTGTGCCGGCTGTCGGGCGTCTGTACGGGCCTGCTGGGGGCCTGTGCCAGCTGCCAGGGGTCTGTACAGGCCTGACGGGGGTCTGTGCCGGCTGCCGGGTATCTGTAAGGGCCTGTACCGGCTGTCGGGGGTCTGTACAGGCCTGCCAGGGGCCTTCCGGCTGTCGGGGGTCTGTGCGGGCCTGTCAGGGGTCTTGTGTGTGTGCAGGCATCGTTCGATGGGACTACAAGTCCCATTGGGCTATGCCTGCTACAATGACAGTGATTGACACATTAGCCAATGATGGGACAGTAGAAGTCCCATCATCCAGCAAATGTGTTGAATGTCAAAAAAAACCCATACATACTACATACATACTACATATGTACAACATTCATACAAAATATATGCATAATACATACTACATACATACTTCATATATACTACATTCATACAACATACATACATACTACATATATACTACATTCATACAACATACATACATACTACATACATACTACATATATACTACATTCATACAACATACATACATACATACATACATACTACATATATACTACATTCATGCAACATACATACATACTACATACATATATACTACATTCATACAGCATACATACATACTACATACTACATACTCACTACATACATACAACATACATACAACATGCTACAGACAAACAACATACTTACAACAAGCATACTACATACATACAACATTCATACAATACATACTACATATATACTACATTCATACAACATACATACATATTACATACTACATACAACATGCACACTACATACAATACATTCATACATTCATACAATACATACATACTACATATATACTACATTCATACAACATACATACATAGTACATACTACATACATACTACATACAACATGCTGCAGACATAAAACATACATACTACATGCATACTACATACATACTACATACAATACATTCATACAATACATACATATAGACATACAGTACATATAACATAGAGTACATACTCACCATCACTTGTCACTTTGTTCCCCGAAGCCAGTGTCATCTGTGAAAAAATATGAAAATAACAAACAACCTATATACTTCCTGATCCGCAGAAATCCACGAGTGTCCCACGAGCCACGACGATCTCCTGCACTGCATCACTGAGAGGTTACTATCGTTCTCTGGTCTCACTTTATGGCAAAAGCTGCGTGGGAACATTCTCACACAGCAATGCCAAAAGTGAGACTAGGGACTATTTTTTTACAGTGGCGGAGGAATACAGTGCAGAAGGATACCTACCTCCTGTCATTGTATTCCTGGAGCCCCCTAGAGAGCGGTCGCATCAGCTGATGCTGCTGTTCTCCACGGGAGATCGGCGTGGAACACTCGTGGATTTCTGCGGATCAGGGAGTATATCGGTTGTTTGTTACTTTCATATTTTTTCACAGATGACACTGGCTTCGGGGAGCAAAGTGACAAGTAATGGTGAGTATGTACTCTATGTTATATGTACTGTATGTCTATATGTATGTTTTGTATGAATGTATGAGTGTATTGTATGCTGTATGTATGTAGTATGCATGTTGTATATATGTTGTATGTCTGTAGCATGTTGTATGTATGCTGTATGTATGTAGTATGTACTATGTATGCATGTTGTATGAATGTAGTATATATGTAGTATGCATGTAGTATGTAGTATGCATGTATGTATGTTGTATGAATGTAGTATATATGTAGTATGTATGCATGTTGTATGAATGTAGTATATATGTATTATGTATGTAGTATGTTTGCATGTATGTTGTATGAATGTAGTATATATGTAGTATGTATGTAGTATGTATGTATGTTGTATGAATGTAGTATATATGTAGTATGTATGTAGTATGTATGTATGTTGTATGAATGTAGTATATATGAAGTATGTAGTATGTATGTATGTTGTATGAATGTTGTATATATGTAGTATGTATGTAGTATGTAGTATGTATGTTTTTTTACATTCAACACATTAGCCGGATGATGGGACTACTGCTGTCCCATCATTGGCTAATGTGTCAATCACTGTCATTGTGACGGTGCCTGCACACACACAAGACCCCCAGCAGGCCCGCACAGGCCCCTGGCAGCCGGCACAGGCCCCCGGCAGGCCCGTACAGACCCCCGACAGCCGGCACAGGCCCCGGCAGGCCCGTACAGACCCACGACAGCCGGCGCAGGCCCGTACAGACCCCCGGCACAGGCCCCCAGCAGGCCTGTACAGACCCCCGGCAGCCGGCACAGGCCCCCATCAGGCCCATACAGACCCCCGACAGCCGGCACAGGCTCCCGGCAGGCACATACAGACCCCCGACAGCCGGCACAGGCCCACGGCAGGCCCATACAGACCCCCGGCAGCCGGCACAGGCCCCCGGCAGGCCTGTACAGACCCCCAGCAGGCCCGCACAGACCCTGCCCGCACACACAGACATGCACAGTGTCCGCCCACGCACCAACCACACTCTTTCCCCCTCCCAAACTGGATGTGCAAGGAAAGAAAGGGTTTTTTTTAATTCCGATATTTCTGTCCCATTGACTTGAATGGGACTTCCGGTATCGGAATCGGCCATACCGGATACTTTTTGGGTATCGGGCCGATCCAATCCGATCCAATATTTCTCTATATCGGCAAGTATCGCTCAACACTAGTGAAGACAGTTCGTTACATTGCTGAAATAGAACATGACAGTTGGAGGTCTAAAAGTTCTATATAAAAATGTAACTGTTGTTTCAGGAGAACTAGTGGCAAAATCTTTGTATCTGTCTTTAGCTCCTCCCCCTCTATAAAATGTTATGAGCATCAACTACAAACTCCTAGCTCAGTATTCACTGAAGACAGATTTTACCAATGAAATGAAAATGAAACATTCATTCAGAGGGTAAAAAAAGCAGATTTATCTTAAGGTACGTTTCCACAATCAGTGTTTGTTTAAGCTTTCACACAGCTGAATATCCACATGTATCCGGCACCTCAGCTCAATTTTTTCCTTGCATTTTTGTATACATTTTTGCCGCATGTGATTTTGATGCGTTTTTGATGCATGTGGTTTTGTCTCTCTTTGTTAGGTTAGATTAGATATGCAAACAGATAGATAGAATGATAGATAGATAGATAGATAGACAGACATGCGGTACATAGACATAGAGATGGATGGATAGATGGAGTTGGTTTTCTCCTGTCAGATTTCTGCTCCTTCACCCCAATCCCACTACCACCCTCTGCTACCCTTCCTTCCTTTGAGGTGCACTCTGTACGCATCTACTCCCCCTCCTTCCTTCAACTAGCTGTCATATACCGCCCTCCAGGGCCATCCACCACCTTCTTTGACCACTTCACCACCTGGCTACTCTATCTCCTTTCCACTGATATCCCCACTATCATCTTGGGTGACTTCAACATCCCCATTGACACTTCCCTCTCAGCTGCCACTAAACTTCTATCTTTCACTTCATCTTTCGGCCTCACTCAAAGGTCTTCTGCAGCCACTCACAAAGATGGCCACACACTAGACCTCATCTTCACCCGCCTCTGCTCCCTATCTAGCTTCTCTAACTCACCTCTTCCTCTCTCCGACCACAACCTACTTACATTCTCTTCCCTCTCCTCCTCAGGTCCACAATCCCCACCTCAAAAACTTGAGCACCCTCGCAGAAATCTTCAACACCTCGATCTACACTCACTGTCTGAATCCGTCCTCCCTCTTACAGACATAAGTTCCCTACACAATGCGGATGCCGCTGCCGCTCTATATAACACCACAATAGCTGTAGCTTTGGAATCAGTTGCCCCTCTCAAACATACCAAAGCTCGCAAAATCAACAGACAGCCCTGGAACACCAGTCTGACAAAAGAACTGAGGCAGGCTTCCAAGGCTGCTGAGCGGAGATAGAAAAGACCCCACTCCAATGATGACTTTATCGCACTCGAACAGTCCCTCACTACTTTCAAGGCCACACTCGCTGCAGCAAAACAAACCTACTTCTCATCTCTCATATCCTCCCTGTCTCACAACCCTAAACAGTTATTCAACACCTTCAATTCTCTCCTCCGCCCCCCAGCACCTCCTCCCTCCTCACTCATCTCAGCTGAAGACTTTGCCTCATTTTTTATGGAGAAGATTGATAACATCAGAGACAGTCTTGGTCAACAACCCCCAGTGCCCTTCCTCCTAACTACCCTGCCCTCCTCATCCAAAACCAACTTCTCCGCCATTACAGAAGATCGATTCTCCACTGTACTCTCAAGATCACATCTGACTACCTGTGCACTTGACCCGATCCCATCCGACTTCATCCCAAAATTCATCACAGTCTTCATCCCAACCCTAACCCACCTCTTTAAGCTATCACTAACAACTGGTGTTTTCCCCTCAAGCTTTAAACATGCCTCAATCACATCTATCCTCAAAAAGCCCTCTCTTGACCTATCCTCTGTATCTAGCTATCGCGCTATATCACTTCTCCCCTATGCCTCAAAACTACTGGAACAACACATCCATCTTGAACTGTCCTCCCACCTCTCTTCTTGCTCCCTCCTTGACCGATTACAATCTGACTTCCGGCCACACCACTCCACTGAAACTGCCCTAACTAAGGTCACCAATGACCTATTAGCCGCCAAGGCCAAGCGACACTACTCTGTCCTCCTCCTGGACCTGTCCTCTGTCTTTGACACAGTAGACCATTCCCTACTACTACAGACCCTCTCATCTCTTGGTATCACAGACTTGGCCCTATCCTGGATTGCGTCATACCTAACAGACCAGGCATTCAGCGTCTCCCACTCGCACACCACCTCCTCACCGCACCCCCATCCGTCAGAGTCCCGCAAGGTTCAGTCCTAGGGCCCCTGCTCTTCTCCGTTTTCACCTTCTGCCTCGGACAGCTCATAGAATCTCATGGCTTTTTAGTATCACCTCTATGCTGATAACACACAGATCTACATCTCTGGACCAGACATCACCTCAATACTAAACAGAATCCCTCAATGTCTGTCTGCCACTTCATTCTTCTTCTCTGCTAGATTTCTAAAACTTAATATGGACAAAACAGAATTTATCATCTTTTCCCCATCACACGTGACCCCCCCAACAGACCTATCCATTAAAGTAAAAGGCTGCCCACTCTCTCCAGTCCCACAAGCTCGCTGCCTTGGGATTTTCCTTGACACTGATCTCTCTTTCAAACCACATATCCAAGTCCTTTCCACTTCCTGCCAACTTCAACTCAAAAATATTTCACGGATCCACACATTCCTCAACAAAGAATCTGCAAAAACCTTAGTCCATGCCCCCATCATCTCCCGCCTTGGCTACTGCAACCTCCTGCTCTGTGGCCTCGCCTCTAACACTCTCGCACCCCTCCGATCTATTATAAACTCTGCTGCCCGTCTAATCAACCTGTCCCCCCGCTATTCCCCAGCCTCTCCCCTCTGTCAATCCCTGCATTGGCTCCCCATTACTCAAAGATTCCAGTTCAAAACATTAACCATGACATACAAAGCCATCCACAACCTGAGTCCTCCATACATCTGTGAGTTCGTCTCCCGGTACTTACCTGCACGAAACCTCCGATCCTCACAAGATCTCCTTCTGTGCTCCCCTCTTATCTCCTCTTCCCACAATCGCATACAAAACTTCTCCCACTCATCCCCCCTACTCTGGAACTCTCTACCACAACATATCAGACTCTCGCCTACCATGGAAACCTTCAAAAAGAACCTGAAGACCTACCTCTTTCATCAAGCCTACAACCTGCAGTAACCACCGATCTACCAAACTGCTGAATGACCAGCTTTACCCTCGCCTACTGTATCCTCACCCATCCCTTGCAGATTGTGAGCCCTCGTGGGCAGGGTCCTCTCTCATCCTTTACCAGTCATGACTTGTATTGTTTAAGATTACTGTATTTGAATGTATTATGTATACCCCTCCTCACATGTAAAGCGCCATGGAATAAATGGCGCTATAATAATAATAATAATAATAATAATAGTAATAATAATAGATATGCCAAAAAAATGGAATGACACAATACCAATCTGTGGGTACCCAGCCCTCCTCAGCAATGTTTCCAATACTTGCCCCAATCCAGACAAAAATGTAAAGGAAAGCAGCACTCCATCTTGCTCAGGATTGTGGTATAAGTTTTGCTACTGCTGGCTCTCCAGCCAAGTCTATGGTAAGTAGTGATCTACAGGTGCAGCCTTGCGCTCTGGAGTCAAAGTCCAGAGATCACCTTACTGAGCATGTCCGTAATGTTGTGTCTTCTTATTGGTGGTCAGACGTTAGCTGCTCTGGTGATGTGGCATCTCCGGATTGTCCTGCGGGAGATGCCTCGACCAACTTGGCATGAGTGTTTGGGGTGGAGCCAACAATATAAAAGGCTCTCAACGGTGCACGTGGGTGCGCTAGTGTCATTTATGTTTGGTGTGTGTGGGTGATTACTCTACCACTCTGTCTGCATGTTTGTGTGTGTCTATGCTCCGTGAGTATACAAGTTGGCAGGCAGGTTGCACACTTATGCGGATTCTCTAGTCTTCTACATGCCTAGGGTACCGGTTAGGCACAGGTTCAGTAGTATCAGGACTGGGGTAACTTGCCACTTGACTTAGCATCTGTATCGTTCCTGTGTAGGGTTAGCACAGTTACAGAGCAAGCTCAACTGTTGTGCTATACTTATCTAATAAGGCAAAAGGGTATTGTACCTAGTGTCAAAAGAGTTCTATCAGTTCAGCATCTGCTTCATTCGTGTGATCGGTTAGCACAGTTTACTTGCAGAGCTAGCTCAATCCACATCCTAACCTCCCTTTGACAGTAACACTGTTTAGCACTCTGCATACTTGTGCTGTATATCTCTGTGGGGTAGCAGCGCTTGGTACTCAGTGTTCCGATCCTACTATGTGATGTTAACACAGTCCGTGTAAGGTGAATGCTTGCTGCGTTGTTCCATCATTGTTCACACTAGCAGCAGGTTACATCTCTGCATGGTGAACCCTGAGTTGCGATTGCACTTTATTTTATTATTTCATTTAGTGCAATCCGCCAACCCTAACCATACATTATTGCCAGGGTCTGGCCAGTGATGGAGGACAAGCAGCAACTCCAGAGGTACATCCAGCAGCTAAAGAGCACACTTGAGTAGATCTTACCGCAGTGGCAGCACAAGCCGCCAGCAAAGCTGTCACTATGACTACTGCTGCGACTCCTGTCTCACCTTTTTCTCATTATTGAATGCCCAATATGTTCTTGGGGGACAGCAAGGTTTGCAGGGGCTTTATGAACCAGTGCTCAATCCACCTGGAGCTACTGGCTTCACGATTCCCATCCAAGTAGGCCAAGGTGGGATTTGTAGTGTCCCTTTTAGCTGCAGGGCATTGGAATGAGCTATGCCATTATAAGAGCGTAATGACCAGGAGGTCCAGAACATCTCTCGCTTTCTGGGTGATCTGAGACAGGTCTTTTTGGGTCCTTGGGTTACTCATGATGCTGCACTCTAACTCTTGGCGTTAACCCAGTGCTCTTCTATGGTCTGTCAGTTTGCCATCCAGTTTTGGACTTTTGCTAACGAGTTGGAGTGGCCAGATAAGATCCTGATCCCTGTATTTTGGAGGGGCCTTGCTGGCCATGTAAAGGATGCTTTGGTCAGTCGGGAGAATCCTACTACTCTGGAGGATTTATTAGCTGTGTCCACTTGCATCGATTTTCGACATGCAGAGCGAAGGTTTGAGCAAGCCCACTGTAGACAAAGGATTTGGTTAGCCCCAAACTTTGCTAGCACTTTAAAATTGAAGTCTCTCAGGCAGAATCTAATTCCCTTCCCGTATGTCCACAACCGACCTGCTATACCTGTAGGCAAGCTGGTCATTACGCCAATAAGTGTGCCAGGAGTCAGGAAAAATGACTGTGTCTAGTGGTTATCAGAGGAGGCTCAATGGACATGGTAGATTGTTCCTCCAAGTTAACCTTTAAAGATTCCTTGTCAAATTGGTCAAATACTCTCGCTACATAGAGTCTCTGGAGTCCAGAGATCACCTTACTGAGCTTGTCCGTGATGTGGTGTCTTCTTATTGGTGGTCTGATATTAGCTGCTCTGGTGATGTGGCAGCTCCGAATTGGCCCGCGGGCGATGCATAGACCGACTGGACATGAGTGTTTGGGGTGGAGTCTACCATATAACAGGCTCTTAGAAGCACACGCGGGCGTGCTAGTGTCATTTATGTTTAGTGTGTGGGTGGTTACTCTACCTCTCTGTCAGCACGTTTGTGTGTGTTTGTTTATGCTTCATGAGTGTACACATTGGCAGACATGCTGCACTCTTAAGTGGCTTCGAACCCATTACTCAATGCCGGAGTCTCTAGCCTGCTACATGCCTAGAGTACTAGTCAGTCACAGGTTGAGTAGTATCAGGACTGGAGTAACTAGCTGCTTGGCTTAGCATCTGTATCGTTCTTGTATGCAGTTCGCACAGTTCAGTTACAGAGCAAGGTCAACCATTATGCTATACTTTTCTATGAAGGCAACAGGGTATTGTACCTAGCATCATAAGAGTTCATTCTTTCGGCTCAGCATCTGCTTCATTCATGTGTGCGGTTAGCACAGTTTAGTCACAGAGCTTGCTCAATCCACGTGCTAATTTGCCTGTGACGTTAACAGAGTATAGCACTTAGCATACTTGTGCTGTACCTCTCTGTGGGGTAACACAGCTTGGTACTCAGTGTTCCAATCCCACTGTATGGCATTAACACAATGTGTGTAAGGTGAACGCTTGCTGCGTTGTCCCGTTATTGTTCACACTAGCAGCAGGTTACATCTCTGCACGGTGGACCCTGGGTTGCGATTGCACTTTATTTTACTATTTTATTTGGTGCAATCCACCAACCCTAACAGTATATATACATACTAGCTGAAGAGCCCTGCGCTGCCCGGGCATAGTAACTAACTGTGGTTAGTTATAGCAAATTATAATTATCCTCCATCCCATAGTCCCGTGCCCATATAGCCATCATACATATCCACGATCCCATAGGCCCGTGCCCATATACCCATCATACATATCCTCCATCCCATAGTCGAGTGCCCATATACCCATCACACATCCTCCATCCCATAGTCCCATGCCCATATACCCATCACACATCCTCCATCCCATAGTCCCATGCCCATATACCCATCATACATATTCGCCATCCCATAGTCGAGTGCCCATATACCCATCACACATCCTTCATCTCATAGTCCCATGCCCATATACCCATCATACATATCCTCCATACCATAGTCCCGTGCCCATATACCCATCATACATATCCGCCATCCCATAGTCCCTTGCCCATATACCCAACATACATATCCTCCATCCCATAGCCCAGTGCCCATATATCCATCACACATCCTCCATCCCATAGTCCCATGCCCATACACCCGTCATACATATCCTCCATCCCAAAGTCCAGTGCCCATATACCCATCACACATCCTCCATCCCATAGTCAACCATTCTGACATCATAATGAGCTGCGGGGCTTGCAACCTATGATGACATCAGCGTCACCATGACAACCATTATGACATCATAATGAGGGGCGGGGCTTGATATACACATACTTTTTCCCCAGTATGTAGATAGGGGCAAAATTGTTTGGTGAATTGGAATGCGCGGGGTTAAAATTTCACCTCACAACATAGCCAAGGACACTCTCGGGGTCCAGACGTGTGACTGTGCCAAATTTTGTGGCTGTAGCTGCGATGGTGCGGATGCCAATCCCAGACATACACAGATACATACATACATACACACACTTGAGCTTTATATATTAGATTTTCTAATAATCATTAACAATTCATAATCATGTAATAAAGTACACAAACATACATATGCCTATATAATTAACATGGTTCAATCAAATGTGCGATAGCAATATGTCTAGTGAACCTTGAAAAAGTGCCTTGCGCTCAAAGTGCCATATGAAAACATATACAATACTCACATATTCATAATAACATAATTATCATCATGATAAGTACAGCTGTGCATATATTTGTTTAAACAACTCACCCAGTTAGGGTCATTACACCACTCATTGAGGATGCCATGAACGCCTTATTCGGCGTCCTTATGTACCAGTACCGCATGCGATGGCACTTCATTACACATGCAAAAGCTGTCGGACAATCATACTGTATGTGGCATGTTTTTCTTTGCACCATCTTAGGTGGGGCAAACACTCAGAGAACCTCCTATTCAGCACATATCGCCTGCCCCCATCAGATCCGTTCCTCCCATCTACTTCTCATATTGCTGGGAAGTTTCAGTGTCATAATGTAAAGTCCCTGCCAGCATCACAGCATGGCTCTTCATCCCTCATCAGGCAGGTACACTATCTTACTTTCCACTCCGGGCCATGCTGTGAATTCTGTCCTCTGCCTGTTCCGTGCTGTGAACCTCATGTCTCCTGCCTGCTGTTTGCATACTCCTGGCTATGTGCTTAGGGAGGCGCCGCTGGCACTTCCTGGTTCTTATAGACACAGTGTGCACCTTCCTAAGGAGTCCCCAGCCAATTGCCAAGAGGCCTAAGGTACTTAAGGCATTCCCACCCATAGGGGGATGCCTGAGCAACAAACTCTCTCATTCTGCGCTCTGCTACTGAGTTGCCAGGTCCTGTCCTTCTATTTCTCTTGTTCCGCCTTCCAGGGGGCTGCATACTCTGGCCCGCACCTATACCTGTGTCTTGTCTTGTTTTCCAGCTCTCTGAGGGCTGCATAGCCTGGCCTGAATCTTCTGTCCTGTACTTGTCCCATGTCTGTCCTTGTTTGTTCTAAATCCTATACCCATACCTGTTTGTATTCTTGTCTTGAGCCTTCCTTACCCTGTTGTGTCTATCCTTGTGTCTTCTCCTCTTCCTGGCAAATACCGTATCTGTACCTGACTCTATCTGTTTTTTTTTGTCCTTCCAGTCTGAACTGGCTCCTAACGGTTCCTTTCTCTCCAGTCTGAACTGGTTCCTACCCGAACTCTTATCCTATTCGTACATGTCTGTGTTATTGCCGTAGCTGTTACAGTCCCAATTCCTCCTGACTGCTCCGTGCCTGCTGGCCTGCCAGAATGCCAGCCATGACTGCCTGCCTGCTAGAGTGCCAGCCATGCTGCCTGGCTGCCAGAGTTCCAGTCGTGCCTGTCTATTAGTGTTTTGTTTCCCAGTGGGAACAGCTGCTACAGCCATACATTGCCCTGGAGTGGTACCTTGTCGTTATCTGCCACACAAGCCTGACTTCACCATCCAGTGAACATCAAGGTAGCTGCTTAGTCATGCCCCTTCCAGGGTAGTCTAGTTTGTGGCACAGTGGGGCCACAATCCGTGCTCGCACCATCCAGTCAGGGCGTGAGTGCTACACATAATAAATCCGGCCAGCTGATCATGCTGTGATATATCCGAGAATCAAGTCATCCATCTTTAGCTACCAATACATTTTCTCCTATTTTCCTATATTCCTTATAATGCTTTTTTCGCATTTGTAGCCATAAAAAAGGAAGAAAAAGTGGAAAACAAGGGGAGGGGGATATTGTATGAGTCAGACATTGACATTTCATTGCTCAACGTGGTATACAGGGTGGTCCCTTCTTCAGGTCCCCTCCTGTTCCCAATGGTATCTTCTAGTGGTCTCCCAATCTTCCCAGATCTAGACACTTCAACCAAAGTACCCATAATGGTGAGTATACCCATCCCAGCTCAATATTTACTCCAACCCCTATTCAATGAAAAAGTCACATCATGGTTCTCTCCTTCTCTTATTATTGGCCAACAGTTTTATACAATGCAATGACATAAAAACTCATATTACTGAAAAAGAATATGTAATATATAAACATTAATCACCCATCCTCCATACGACCACGTATCCCCTTGGGTGAGTGTACACAGTGTTCGTGACTGGTGAATAAAAAAGACAAATCTGAAAAAATAAAAATAATTACATACACATTTTAAAAGCAAAAATTATTCATAGAAAAATTATTCATAAAAATTACCACTAAAGCACTACTGTCCTTATATACTGAAGAAAAGACAAGGAATTTCAACTGATGAGGTATATTCCTAAAAATCTGCATTTAACTCCATTGGTTTAAGAGTATTTAGTTCATAAAGCCATCTAATTTCTCTTTCAGGTGATACTCTCTATCACCCCCTCTCCTCTGTGTCGGAATTTATTCTATTATCCTAAACTGTAGTTCTTTATCTATATGTTTGAACTCAACAAATTGCTTAGAGACCGGAAGATCTAACCTCTTTTTTCTAATGGTATAACGGTGGTGAGTTATGCGTGTTTTAAAGTCACACGTTGTTTCCCAGATATACCACAACTTACAAAGACATTGAAGGAAAGTCAAAGTTGCATGTTAAATAATGCTTTATTATATAAGTTTTATGGGTATGGGGATGATAAAAAGTTACCCCCTTTTATCATAAGAGGGCAATTTATACACATCAAACACGGATAACAGCCCTTTCTCTCACTTACCGTTAGAGAAGCCTGACATAATTTGTTCTAGGAACCCATATGAGATTTTTTTATGTGAGCCCTAATGTTTCTATTCTTTCTATAACAAAAGAGTGGTGGGCTGTTAAATATCTCTAAATTTGGGAGGCATTTTGTTATCATACCCCAATGGTTTTTTTTAATAATGCCTGTTAATTTCTACTCTCCTCTGTAAAAGTTGTTACAAAACGGATTCGAGAGAGTTCTTATCTTTTTGGTTAAATCTGTAATAAAGAGGCTCTTTCTTATTTCATGACCTTCCTTTTAGTTTTGCCTAATAAATTTTCAGGATATCCTCTGTGTTTGAATTTTTCTACCAAGGAATCCATAACCTCATTCACTTTCACAGTTTCATTGACTATCCGCCGCACTCTTCAAAGTTGGCTCAGTGGTATTGATCTTATGCTGCATGTGTGTTGGCTACTGTAGTACATCAATAGATTATTTTTATCTGTCTGTTTAACAAATAAAGTAGTGGCTTTTTTTTCACTTTCCTGTCACACTAGAACATCCAAAATTGTATGCTCTCTTTGGATGATACTAGAGTGAGTTTAATTGTTTTTTCAATTTTGCTTAGATATTCGTGAAAGTTGTTCAGCTCTTCTTGGGTACCCTTCAAGAGGTGAAAGACATTGTCTATGTACCTCCATCATACCAGCGCATGCCGGATGTGGTGGGACACATAGACAAGGTCCTCCTCCATGGCTCCATGACCAAATTAGCATACACCGGGGCAATATTGGCCCCCATTGCAGTACCATGCTGTTGCCAAAAGTAACAGTCCCCAAACAAAAAGTAATTACGTCTTAAGATAATGTTCAACAATTTTAAAATGAACTCCCTCTCTTCCAATGACAGATCTTCAGATGCTAATTTTTTCTCAACTGCTCTAATACCACAATCATGATCAATCGACATATATAGGGAGACTACATCAAAAGATGCAAGTATTATTTTCCCCTCAAGATGTGTTGTTTCCATTTTATTCAAAAAATCAGTATCCTGAAAATATTATTTCAAATTTTTGGCTAATGGATTTAAAATTTTATCCAGGAGTATTCCCATTGTACTGAATAGTGAATCCACTCCCTACACTATTGGATGCCTTGGGGGATAAAGAAAAATAAGAAGGTGTAGTTGTGGCAATCCTACACTCTTAAAGTGCCTGACACATGGGAAGAGTCAGTGGTGTCACCCGCTAGCATCATTTGTGGGTGCTTAGATGACATGTACCTGATCAAGCTGGTAGTGGTTTGGCACTTAGTGGTCAAACCTCTGCTGATCTTGGCATGACACAGTGTTGTGAACACGTTTGACCTGGCTTCTGAGTTTGGGCTCCCTCTGATGGTTACTGCTGTAATGGAGCTGGTTTAGCTGACAGAAGCAGGATGATTGGAGGTCAGGTGTTACAGACTGGGGAGATTTAAGTGAACAACCTTCCCTCAGCTCTTGCACGGTGATTTGGTTTGCTTCCTGAGCATATTTTGAAGTCTGCTTGTCTCCTGCTCTGTCCTGCATCTTTCAGATAAGTTATTTGTCTTCTTGAATCTTTTTTTGCATTGAATCCATTTTTGCTTGTCTCTGATTTTTGCTTATCAGGTGTGAGTTCAGCCTGTTTCCGTGATGGGACCTGCGCTGGACTCTTTTCCATATGCCACAGCGTATGTTTGTCTTTTTAGTAACCAGTTCACACCAGAGTTCTGATTTAGTGGGGGAGAGGTCATGTGGCCTCAGTATTTTTGCATATCAGATGTGTTGGATTTTTCTTAGGGTTTTTTGCATGATTGCAGACAGTATCCTTTCCTGTACTATTCTACCTAGACAGTTTGGGCCCCATCATTTGCTTACTCTATTTTCTGCCTGTGTTTTGTGCTTCATCTTGTCTCACCGGCAATATATGTTCAGGGGCTATTTATTCCTTTGCGGTTCTACTCCGGGGCAGTTTAGCTTTCCCATTTCTCTCTTTAGGCTTAGTTAATTCTGTGGCTGTGCCGAGGCGTCTAGGGCATCATAGGTAAGTCCCACAGCTATTTCTAGTTGTGTTGTCAGTTTAGGGGTCTGCAATCCGCTAGCTACCAACCTCTCTGGTTCTCTGGTTGCCTAGTCTATTCCCCCATTATACTCCTCGGTTACCTAATCATAACAACACAGGTTTCAAATTACCATTTCTTTATCTCAGAACTCTCTTTAAAAAAGTCCCAGTCCGGGGAACATCTGATTCTTTGACGGAGAAATTCACAAGTTTTGATTCTTTGGCAGGCATGCAGGCAATCTCTGCTTGTTTATTGGCTGTGTAACAGGTGCCAAACATGTGGAGCTCGTATTTGAGCCTTCAATCTGAGCAACAGCCATTGTTCGATGAGTGCCGAGCATCTCCAAGCACCCAGATAAACGAGTGGTATCTGGGCATCACCGAGTACATTCGATAATCACAAATAGATATCCATGAGATATATAATTAGTGCTTTGCATGTGTTGTTTACTGTACATGTATAAAGCTAATAAATAAATAAAAGAAAAAAAATTACATGGGGCCTCCCTATTTTTGAAAGCCAGCCAAAGTTAAAGCTGACAGCTGTGAGCTGATATTATCAGACTGGGAAGGTCACCTGTTATTAGGTCCTTTCCAGCATAAAAATACCAGCCTGCAGACAACCCCAGAAGTGGCACATCACATTACATGTGCCAATTCTGACGTTTTTCTCACCTGTTACCAATTGACCTGGTGAGGTGGAAAATGGGGTATTGGTAGTTGGGGTTGATGACAGCTATGATTTGTCAAAAATCACAGGTACCATCAATTTATGACGTTAATAATAGAGAGGTGTCTATCAGACATCCCCATTATTAACCAAGTAAAAAAAATAAAAAAACACAGAGACTCCTCCACACTATTCCTTGTTCATCATTTTATTGAAATTAAAAAAAATCCCATGCAGATCCTCAGTAATCCACCAAATCCAATGCATTTCAGAAATGATTACCTGAAAAACATAAGACAGGTAGCTCATGCTGGACTCATTGAGACCCAGCAACAATGATCGTTGATGTCACAACCCGAAGTCTGTGAATAGTTAGAACTTTACTACTATTAAGAGTTGCCGAAGCTAGATTTGGGGAACTTGGACTACATCGGACTAGCATGGGAAGATTTTTACAAAAACATTGGTGAATAATGGACTGTCTCTTGTGCTTATTTCTGTCTTTTAATGTTTTTTTAGGTATGCATTTCTGGACTACCTTGAATTCTGTGGATTACTGCGACCTACATGTGATATTTTGTTTTATTACAATAAATTGGTGAATGAAGGATAGTTTGGGGGAGTCTTTATTCAAATAAAATATTTTTTTTTCTGTGCGTGTGTTTTCATTTTTTATTACCGGGTTAGTAATTGGGTTTCTAAAATATACCTCTCCATTACTAAACCCAGGGATTGATGACAGCTGTGATTTTTGACAAATCACAATGGTCATCGACCCCAACAAACATTACCCTGATTTACCACCTCACCAGGGCAATTGGTAAAAACAAAATGACTGAATTAGTGCATCTAATGGATGTGCAAATTCAAGGACGGCTAAGGGTTGAAATTTTTAGGTTAGGAAGTGCTCAATGTCCTGGGATCATCCCAGCCTGAAAGCCCACAGCTGTCTGCTTTACTTTGGCTGGTTATTAAAAAGGATGAAAATGTATATGAAGAGAGGTTGGGACATTACTTTACTAAACTCTTTGCTTTGGGCTACTTTCTTCTTGCTCTACTGCATGTACTATGATATATATTCATTTAGATGCAGTTTTTGGGTGCATTTGTGTCCTTTCACATGCTTTTTTTACTATGGGTTTTCTGTAAGTCTGTTGGGAATTTCTGCACAGAAGATTCAGCATCTCCACAAGAGAAATTGACATGCTGTAGCTTGGAAACATGCACCGCAGGTAAACTTACAAAGCATGAAAAAGAAACATAGTGGGCATGGGATTTCAATTAATCTCATCTAC
Organism: Dendrobates tinctorius; assembly: GCF_039654945.1. Lineage (NCBI taxonomy): Eukaryota > Metazoa > Chordata > Amphibia > Anura > Dendrobatidae > Dendrobates > Dendrobates tinctorius. The sequence goes on along the minus strand of NW_027361699.1, from coordinate 2,213,961 downwards.
TTTGCTTGTATTGTACAATGCAGCATTTTGGACACAGCAAAAATATTCTGCCTCCAGATAGCTAGTAACACTGAACATGGGCCTGCAAACATTATAATAAATATTACACAATTGCTTATTATTATATGTAGTATTGATTTCCTAATCAAAGATTAAATCAACCGCTACAACCTAAGGTCCAAATAGGCCTAGTCTTTAAAGGGTTAATCCTTGTAATAACACAAATTTTACTCGCTTATCGAACAAATATACTGAAAACTACTGCTTTCTTCAGAATTTGTTCCTCTTTTTTATTAAAGCAGAACAAAACATATCAAACTCAAATATAATTGGCCTACGCAGTCATTTAAATATATAGTTGATTGATATCATATGGGTCGCCCTCCCAGGGCTGTGGGGTACTCGGTACCATGCCGGTCCTTCAGAGGGGAGTGTCACAGCAGCGGTGACCCGGTCCATGGCCCTGGGTGCCCATGTAAAAGGGGATTGAGTGATGGGAATAAAGTTTATGAATGATTCGTGACGCCACCTGTGGTGTTCGGCAAATGAGGCGTTAAGCCGACGCTGCAGACAGATCCTCTGGGACAGATGGTGGGGTGCAGCAGTGATGTTATAGCCCTCCACAGGCAGCGCCGTTGGTCCCAGGGCAGTGTATATAGGTGTTGGGAACGAGGGTGCAGTGTATGGCACAAGGATGTAGCAGTGCCGGAGAGTTTGTAGGAAGAAAGCAAGGACACAACAGGGTGCAGTTTCTTTACCATTACTTGGCAAATGCAGTCCAGGGTCCTGATTACAGATGGCACAGGAGCAGGCTAGCCTGGAAGCAACTCAGGAATCTCCCTCTCAGATGGGTTGTGTTGTCTCTTTCTTAGTGCTTAGTTGAGGTACATGCAGCACTGTGTAACACTGAAGTTCCTCCTTCTTATCTTCTTTTAGAACTACCTCATATGACAGACAGCTGTAGCCCACTATTTCTCTTGGCTCACACGTCGCTGTTGTGCCTCCAAGTCTTAGGTGGGAATAGAGCATTTACAGCTTCCAATTCCTCTGGTTTCTGTTGCAGGACCTTCAGTATCCATACAACCGTGGAGACCAGGCTTCAAATCATGCGCTATCACTGGGAGGGAGCTCTCTATCCTCAGCTCAACCTCCAGCTTCTCTCCACACATCTACACTCATTGCCCTCCTCACACTAACTGACTAATTTCCCCTCCTGGCCCCAGAGAGAAGCTCTTCCCCTTAGTATTGGTTCAGAGCTCCCTCTGCTGGCCTGGAGTGGGAACTGTGTTGTATGTAGAGATCAACTGTCAGAGAGACCCTTCCTTGCTTCCAAGCCTGACATCACCCTCCTTGGAGAAAGGCAATGCCAGTGTGGCGACCATACTCCTGGGGGTGCCACACATACATATAATGTGCTAAATGTACTAATTTATGCAACATACATTTATAGATTGATGTTCCGATCTCTGTGCACCATGTATAGGCAAATTTGTCACATAATAAAATAGTTTCTGGAGTCATTTTGTAGGCAGTTGGAAGGTCAAATTCAAAGGACACAGTACCTTCCTATTGGCCTAAAAACCTGAGGTTCTGAGGTTTGGAAAACAGCCATATTGATTTTCCCAAATACCAGGAACACTGGCATACAAAAAAAGTAAACAGATCAGACCCTAGAGGCAAAGATCAAGCTCAGTCTGAATTTCTGGCTGATTCTTATTCTCCAATATCAGAATAGAAAAATTTCACATATAGACTGGAAGTAATAAAAAAATAAATTATAGCAATTATGCCTAAAATGCTAGGAAAAGACCTTTATTTAATCCCTTGAAAGTGATAAATGACTAATAATAATAAATTAACTACTGCTAGAACAGCACTGCATGTCATTCTAAGTAGCTGTGGGTTGATTATTAAGCTTTCAGAGTCAGGAACTTCTATACATGATAATACAAAGGAATATATGTGGCACTTATAAACTCATACTAGGCTGCTTATTTTTTCTGTGATTTACCAATAATAATTCTGTATAAAGAAAATTTGATAATTGTTATATTATGTGTGATATCTCTGGCTCCCTCCATGCAGTGCTCTTAGATCTAGAAATGCAAATTGAGTCACAGATTTATAACTGGATAATGGGATTAAAGAGGTTTTCCCTTTTGGTAAAAATGAAAAGGAAAAATGTTAATATTACCCACGTTGCTTAGTGCCTACATTCCATAAACTGTGTTTTTTTTCATTTCCACATATTCCCTTTTAAATCTGCTGCTCTGCTTCTTTACAACCTGATGCAGCTGGGACTAGGCATGCCACAAGTTTAGGAGCATTTGTTATTATATAAAAGGTTGAGATTGGGAGCTAGTGATTTTAGTATTGAGATTTTCTCCCATCTCCTTTATTACTCAACAGACTGGTTGCACAGAATAAGTAAATATGTTTATGTATGTGATGTTGACCGAGGTGTAATTTGTGAACCCATGTATCTTGTGGCCCCATGTGTTCAGTGTAAGCATTCTTCCGCTGTGTGGGATAGACCCCAATCATTGCCTGGTGCTTTGGTCTCCCATTCTGGCCCGGTTGCTGTGAGTGCTGCTCAGCATAGACGTCCATCCCAGCATCTTGCTCAAGCTCATGGTATTCATTTGGTTACTGCTGGCTCCCCAGCCAAGTCTAAGGTAACCAACGATAGGCAGGTGCAGATCATCCGACTGAGCATGTCAGTGATGTGGCATCTAATCTTTGGTGGTCGGACGTTTGCTGGGGGTGAGTTTTTGGTGTGGAGCCTAATGTATAAAAGGCTCCCAGCGGCGCAAGCAGGCACGCTAGTATCACTTAGGTGTGATTTATGCAAGTTGATACTTTACCACTCTGCACATTTGAATGTGTCGTTCTAGTCTCTGAGAAAACTTAAGTAGGCAGGTAGGGTTAGTTTGGGGTAACTTTCCTTGGCTTAGCATCTGTTTCCTTCTTGTGTGCGGTTAGCATGGTTGAGTTACAAAGCAAGACCACCCCTCAGGCTATACTTCTCTGGGAAAGCGACAGGGTTGTGCACCTAGCATCCCGTGTGTTCTCTTCCTTGACTCAGCTTTTGCTTTATTATCCATGTGCGGCTAGCACAAATCTAGTTGCAGAGCAAGCTCTACCCACGTGCTAGTTCCCTGTGATGCATAGCAGGGTTTAATACTTTGCTTACTTTTCACAGTAACGTAGCTGGGTACGCTGAGTTCCGTTCACACTGTGTGGCATTTAATACAATAAGTTTAAGTTGATCACTTGCTGCTTGGTTCTGCCATTGTTCACTAGCAGCAGTTATACATCTCTGCACAGAGGACCCCGATTTGTAATTACACTTTATTATTTATTTTTATTTAGTGCAATCCACCAGCCCTAACACCATGTAACTTGTGGACCCATGTAACTTGTGGACATAATGTAATTACAGCCAGATCAAAACATTAAAGTTCAGAATTTGTGACAGCCGAACTGCAAACTGAGAAGGAAACACCAACACAAATGTGAATGCAGTACAAAGTCGAAGTTGGTAATGAAGAGGGAATAATGGATTGGAGAATTCTGAAAGTGGACAACCCTTTTAGGACAAAAAGACTCATTGTTAAAGAAAGTAAAACTACTCCAAATATTAATTTCAACTACATAAACAATAAAAAACTGAAAATGGCAGTGTTGTCTCCTCCCCAACTGGTGCCGCTGACTGATAGGTCTCTCCCTATTTGCATTTATAGAGAGAAATCTGTCACGCCCAATGCAGCTGGCGAGGAGAAGCCACCACAGCGTTTCGGCTATTAAACTATGTTTTTTTCTGAAATGAAATTCTGCAGTGATTCAAAGCTATGCATACACGACTGAAATCATACAGCCAGTGACACAAGCTACCTGATCTGCGATATCAGCTGTTAGGTTCCCTTTAAGAGGTGAATCCCAATATTTTTGTCTCTATAGTGTATTACTGGTACAGAGTACCGGTGACAATAGTGGAACATAGATGTACACTGGTGCTAGCCTAATAAGTAGAGATGAGCGAATATGTTCAGGAAACGATTGCCAAACATAAATTAGAAAGCTCTTTGGTCTCATCCATGTTATAGAGGTTAGAGTCTGACTGATTAATTGAGTCTGTGGATAGGAGTCTTTTTATAAATTTGACTATATAAGACAGCTGTCTTTAACCCCTTCACCCCCAAGGATGGTTTGCACGTTCATGACCGGGCCAATTTTTACAATTCTGACCACTGTACCTTTATGAGGTCATAACTCTCGAACGCTTCCATGGATCCCGGTGATTCTGACATTGTTTTCTCATGACATATTGTACTTCATGATAGTGGTAAAATTTCATTCAAATAACTTGCGTTTATTTGTGAGAAAAACGGAAATTTGGCGAAAATTTTGAAAATTTCGCAATTTTCCAACTTTGAATTTTTATGCCCTTAAATCACAGAGATACGGCACACAAAAAACTTGATAACTAACATTTCCCACATGTTTACTTTACATCAGCACAATTTTGGAACCAAAATTTTTTTTTGTTAGGAAGTTATAAGGGTTAAAAGTTGACCAGCGATTTCTCATTTTTACAACACCATTTTATTTTTAGGACCACATCACATTTGAAGCCACTTTGAGGGGTCTATATGATAGAAAATACCCAAAAGTGACAACATTCTAAAAACTGCACCCCTTAAGGTGCTCAAAACCACATTCAAGAAGTTTATTAACCCTTTAGGTGCGGCACAGGAATTTTTTTGAATATTTAAAAAAAAATGAACATCTAACTTTTTTTCATAAAAAAAATACTTCAGGTTCAATTTTTTTTATTTTACCAAGGGTAACAGGAGAAATTGAACTGCAAAAGTTATTGTGCAATTTGTCCTGAGTACGCAGATACCTGATATGTGGGGGGGAACGACTGTTTCGGCGCATGGCAGAGCTCAGAATGGAAGGAGCGCCGTTTGACTTTTTCAATGCAAAATTGGCTGGAATTCAGATTGGACGCCATGTCACGTTTGGAGAGTCCCTGATGTACCTAAACAGTGGAAACCCCTACAAGTGACCCCATTTTGGAAACTAGACCCCCCAAGGAACTTATCTAGATATGTGGTGAGAACTTTGAACCCACAAGGGCTTTACAGAAGTTTATAACGTACAGCGGTACAATTAAAAAATCATATTTTTTCCACAAAAATGATCTTTTCACCCCAATTTTTATTTTCCCAAGGGTAGCAGGACCCTAAAAGTTATTGTGCAATTTGTCCTGAGTATGCTGATACCCCACATGTGGGGGTAAACCACTATTTGGGCGCATGGCAGAGCTCGGAAGGGAAGCAGCGCCATTTGACGTTTTTGGCTGGAATTGAGATCGGACACCATGTCGCGTTTGGAAAACCCCTGATGTACCAAAACAGTGGAAACCCCCCACAAATGACACCATTTTGGAAAATAGACCCCCTAAGGAACTTATCTAGATGTGTGGTGAGAACTTTGAACCCCCATGGGCTTCACAGAAGTTTATAACATAAAGCCATACAATTAAAAAATCATATTTTTTCAACAAAAATGATCTTTTCACCCTCAATTCTTATTTTTCTAAGGGTAACAGGACCCTAAAAGTTATTGTGCAATTTGTCCTGAGTACGCTGATACCCCACCCCACATGTGGGGGTAAACCACTATTTGGGCGCATGGCAGAGCTCGGAAGGGAAGCAGCACCATTTGACGTTTTTGGCTGGAATTGAGATCGGACACCATGTCGCGTTTGGAAAACCCCTGATGTACCAAAACAGTGGAAACCCCCCACAAATGACACCATTTTGGAAACTAGACCCCCTAAGGAACTTATCTAGATGTGTGGTGAGAACTTTGAACCCCCATGGGCTTCACAGAAGTTTATAACATAAAGCCATACAATTAAAAAATCATATTTTTTCCACAAAAATGATCTTTTCACCCTCAATTCTTATTTTTCCAAGGGTAACAGGACCCTAAAAGTTATTGTGCAATTTGTCCTGAGTACGCTGATACCCCACTTGTGGGGGTAAACCACTATTTGGGCGCATGGCAGAGCTCGGAAGGGAAGCAGCGCCATTTGACGTTTTTGGCTGGAGTTGAGATCGGACACCATGTCGCGTTTGGAAAACTCCTGATGTACCAAAAGAGTGGAACCCCCCCACAAATGACACCATTTTGGAAACTAGACTCCCTAAGGAACTTATCTAGATGTGTGGTGAGCACTTTGACCCCCCCAGTGCTTCACAGAAGTTTACAACGCCCGGGCGTGAAAATAAAAAATTCGTATTTTTTCCACAAACATGATCTTTTAGTCACCATTTTTTTATTTTCCCATGGGTACCAGGAGAAATTGGACCCCAAAAGTTGTTGTCCAATTTGTCCTGAGTATGCTGATACCCCATATGTGGGAGAAAACTACTGTATGGGCACACGTCGGGGCTCGGAAGGGAAGTAGTGACGTTTTGGAATGCAGACTTTGATGGAATGGTCTGCGGGTGTCATGTTGCCTTTGGAGAGCCCCTAATGTACCTAAACAGTGGAAACCCCCCACAAATGACACCATTTTGTAAACTAGACCCCCCAAGGAACTTATCTAGATGTGTGTTGAGCACTTTGACCCCCCCAGTGCTTCACAGAAGTTTACAACGCCCGGGCGTGAAAATAAAAAATTCGTATTTTTTCCACAAACATGATCTTTTAGTCACCATTTTTTTATTTTCCCAAGGGTACCAGGAGAAATTGGACCCCAAAAGTTGTTGTCCAATTTGTCCTGAGTATGCTGATACCCCATATGTGGGAGAAAACTACTGTATGGGCACACGTCGGGGCTCGGAAGGGAAGTAGTGACGTTTTGGAATGCAGACTTTGATGGAATGGTCTGCTGGTGTCATGTTGCCTTTGGAGAGCCCCTAATGTACCTAAACAGTGGAAACCCCCCACAAATGACACCATTTTGTAAACTAGACCCCCCAAGGAACTTATCTAGATGTGTGGTGAGCACTTTGACCCCCCCAGTGCTTCACAGAAGTTTACAACGCCCGGGCGTGAAAATAAAAAATTCGTATTTTTTCCACAAACATGATCTTTTAGTCACCATTTTTTTATTTTCCCAAGGGTACCAGGAGAAATTGGACCCCAAAAGTTGTTGTCCAATTTGTCCTGAGTACGCTGACACCCCATATGTGGGAGAAAACTACTGTATGGACACACGTCGGGGCTCGGAAGGGAAGCAGTGACGTTTTGGAATGCAGACTTTGATGGAATGGTCTGCGGGTGTCATGTGCGTTTGGAGAGCCCCTGATGTACCTAAACTATTGAAACTCCCCACAATTGACCCCATTTTGGACACTAGACCCCCCACGGAACTTATCTAGATGTGTGGTGAGCACTTTGAACCCCCAAGTGCTTCACAGAAGTTTATAACACTCGGATGTGAAAATAAAAAAATCATTTTTTTCCACAAAAATGATATTTTTGCCCCCAATTTTTTATTTTCCTAAGGGTAACAGGAGAAATTGGACCCCAAAAATTGTTTTGCAATTTGTCCTGAGTAGGCTGCTACCCTACATGTGGGGGTAAAACACTGTTTGGGCGCATAGCAGAGCTTGGAAGGGAAGGAGCACCATTTGACTTTTTCAACTCAGAATTGTCTGGAATTGAGATCAGACGCCATGTTGCATTTGTAGAGCCCCTGATGTGCCCAAACAGTGGAAACCCCCAATTCTAACTCCAACCCGAACCCCAACACGCCCCTAACCCTAGCCCTAACCCTAGCCCTAACCCTAGCCCTAGCCCTAACCCTAGCCCTAACCCTAGCCCTAACCCTACCCCAACCCTACCCCAACACACCCCTAGCCCTAACCCTAGCCCTAACCCTAATGGAAAAATGGAAATAAATACATTTTTTTATTTTATTATTTTTCCCTAACTAAGGGGGTGATAACGGGGGGTTTGATTTACTATTTATGGCGGTTTTTATGTTTGGCGGCTGTCGCACGCTAAAAGACGCTTTTTATTGTAAAAATAGTTTTTGCATCACCACATATTGAGAGCTATAATTTTTCCTTATTTTGACCCACAGAGTCATGTGAGGTCTTATTTTTTGCGGGACGAGTTGACGTTTTTATTGGTACCATTTTCGGGCACGTGAAATTTTTTGATCGCTTTTTATTCCGATTTTTGGGACGCAGAATGAACAAAAACCAGCGTTTCATGAATTTCTTTTGGGGGGGTGCGTTTACACCGTTCCGCGTGCGGTAAAATTGATAAAGCGGTTTTATTCTTCGGGTCAGTACGGTTACAGCGATACATCATTTAGGTCGTTTTTTTATGTTTTTGTCGGTTTTATGCAATGAAAACTATTTTATATAAAAAATAATTATTTTTGCATCGCTTTATTCTGCGAGTTATAACTTTTTTATTTTTTTGCTAATGATGCTGTGTGGCAGCTCATTTTTTGCGAGACAAGATGACGTTTTCAGCGGTACCATGGATATTTATATGCGTCTTTTTGATCGCGCGTTATTACACTTTTTGTTTGGCGGTATGATAATAAATCATTATTTTTTGCTTCGTTTTTTATTTTTATTTTTTAAGGGGTTCGCTAAAGGGGTTAACTAATGGGACAGTTTTATAGGGCAGGTCTTTACGGACGCGGCGATACCTAATATGTGTACTTTTATTGTTTTTTTTTATTATTATTTTCAAAAAATGAATTTATTGGGGAATATTTTTTTTTTTTTTTACTAATTTATTTGGCGATTTTTTTAAATTTATTTTTACACTTTTTTTTAATTTTTTTTTTACTTTATTACATAGTCCCAGGTGGGACATCACTGTCCTGTGACAGATCGCTGATCTGTCACATCACAGATCACTGTGACAGATCAGCAATCTGTCACAGGCAGTGCACAAGGCTTCCTCATGCCTGCGCTTTGCAGGCACTGAGGAAGCCAGCTTCCCCAGGCCCCCGAAGGCCCCCGTCGCCATCTTGGATTCGGGGGCCTGGAGGAAAGGAGCCCCCCGCAGCAGCGCTGCACATTGCGCTGCCGTGGGGGGCTCAGGGAAGCACGGAGGGAGCCCCCTCCCTGCCGATGCTTCCCTTTAACTCCCGGTACACCGCGATCGTGTTTGATCGCGGTGTGCAAGGGGTTAACGTGTCGGGGGCGGTCCGTGACCGCCCCTGACACATTGTGCCGGGTGTCAGCTGTGATAATCAGCTGACACCCGGCCGCGATCAGCGGCGCTCACCACGTGGGCGCCGCTGATCGCGGTAGACGTACTATCCCGTCCCCGGTCATACGGGCCCGGGTACCGTGGACGGGATAGTACGTCTCATGTCAGGAAGGGGTTAATGCAGGTAATGACATGTGCCCGCAATAGGCATGAGCGGAATTGCGATCCACCCACGCCTATTAAGTAGTTAAATGCCGCTGTCAAACTCTGACAGCAGGCATTTAAATGCAATTACAGATGCCGGTCCGGAAAGGCACGCAGCGGTGACCCTTGTCACTTGATTGGGGGTCTTCACTGCATTGCCATCTCAACCAGAGGTCTCCTCGAGACCTCTATGGTTGTTGATGGCAGATTGCTATGAGCTCCACCCTGTGGTCGGCACTCATAGCAAGCCTGTAATTCTGCTGCATAAAGGTGATCTGAACATCACCTGTATGTAGCAGAGGCGATCACGCTATGGCCGCTTATAGCCTCCTATGCAGGCTATTGAAGCATGCCAAAAGTAAAAAAAAGTGTTTAAAAGTATAAAAAAATAAAAAACCATAAAAGTTCTAATCACACCCCTTTCGCCCCAATCAAAATAAAACAATAAAAAAATCAAACCCACACATAATTGGTATCACCTGATCAATCAATAAAAAAAGAATTGACCTGATCGCTAAACGGCATAGCGATAGAAAAATCAAAACGCCAGAATTATGTTTTTTTGGTCGCCGTGACATTGCATTAAAATGCAATAACAGGCAATCAAAAGAACATATCTGCACAAATGTGGTTATCATTAAAAATGTCAGCTCGGCACTCAAAAAATAAGCCCTCACCCAACCTGAGATCGGAAAATTGTGCAATTTTTTTTGCAAATTTTGGAATTTTTCTTCACCACTTAGATAGAAGAGAACCTAGACATGTTTGGTGTATATAAACTCATAATGAAGTGAAGAATCATAATGGCAAGTCAGTTTTAGCATTTAGTGAACCTAGCAAAAAAGCCAAACAAAAAACAAGTGTGGGATTGCACTTTTTTTGCAATTTGACCGCACTTGAAATTTTTTTCCCATTTTCAAGTACATGACATGGTAAAACCAATGGAGTCATTCAAAAGTACAACTCGTCCTGCAAAAAATAAGCCCTCACACGGCCATATTGACGGAAAAATAAAAAAGTTATGGTTCTGGAAAAAAGGGGAGCAAAAAATGAAAACGAAAAATCGAAAAAAGCTCCGTCAAGAAGGGGTTAAAAACCTTACGTGATACAGACTTTTGGAGCACATTTTCGTGTTCAGCACGAAATATGGAAAAATTATAGCTCTCAAAATGTCGTGAGGAAAAAACTATTTTTTGCAAAAAAAGCGTCTTTTAAAGTGTAACAGCTGCCAAGCATAAAAACCAGCTATAAAAACCTGCTATAAATAGTAAATCAAACCCCCTTTATCACCCCCCTAGTTAGGCAAAAATAATAAAATAAAAAAAGTATTTATTTCCATTTTCACATTAGGGTGAGGGCTAAAGTTAGGGTTAGGGTTTGGATGAGGGTTAGGGTTTGGATTAGTGTTAGGGTTGGGATTAGGGTTTGGGGTGTGTTAGGGTTAGGTTTGTGGTTAGGGTTATGGCTAGGGCTGGGAATAGGGTTATGGGTGGCTCGGGGTTAGGGTAAGAGGTAGAATTGGTGGGTTTTCCACTGTTTAGGCACATCAGAGGCTCTCCAAACGCGACATGGCGTCTGATCTTAATTCCAGGCCAATTCTGCATTGAAAAAGTCTAACGGTGCTACTTCCATTCCAAGCTCTGCTGTGCACCTAAACAGTGATTTACCCCTACATATAGAGTATTGCCCTACTCAGGACAAATTGGTCAACAACTTTTGTGGTCCAATTTTTCCTGTTACCCTTGTGAAAATAAAATATTGGGGGCAAAAAGATCATTTTGTAAAACAATATGATTTTTTATTTTTTTACAGCTGTACGTTATAAACATCTGTAAAGTACTTGGGGGTTCAAAGTGCTCACCACGCAACTATATAAGTTTCCTAGGGGGTCTAGTTTCCAAAATGATTTCAAATGTGGGGAGTTTCCACTGTTTAGGCACAACAGGGGCTCTCCAAATGTGACATGGTGTCAAATCTCAATTCCAGGCAATTTTGCATTGAAAAGTCAGACTGTGCTCCTTCCTATCCGTGCTCTGCCATGCGCCCAAACAGTGGTTTACCTGCATATATGGAACATCAGCATACTCGGGACAAATTGTACAGCAACTTTTGGGGTCCAATTTTTCCTGTTACCCTTGGTAAAATAAAACAAATTAGAACTGAAGTAAATTTTTTTGTGAAAAAGTTAAATATTCATTTTTTTTAAACCTTCCAAAAATTCCTGTGAAGCACCTGAAGGGTTAATAAACTTCTTGAATGTGGTTTTGAGCACATTGAGGGGCGCAGTTTTTAGAATGGTGTCAAGTTTGGGTATTTTCTATCATATAGACTCCTCAAAGTGACTTCAGATATGATGTGGTCCCTAAATAAAATAGTGCTGTAAAAATGAGAAATCGCTGGTCAACTTTTAACGCTTGTAACTTCTTAACAAAAAACAATTTTGGTTCCAAAATTGTGCTGATGTAAATTAGACATGTGGAAAATGTTACTTATTAAGTATTGTGTGTGACACATATCTGTAATTTAAGGGCATGAAGATTCAAATTTGAAAAATTGTGACATTGTCAAAATTTATGCCAAATTTCCATTTCTTTCACAAATAAACACAAGTAATATCAAAGAAATTTTACCACTAACATGAAGTACAATATGTCACGAGGAAACAATGTCAGAATTACCGGGATTCATGGAAGCGTTCCAGAGTTATTGCTTAATAAAGGGACAGTGCTCAGAATTGCATGCAAACAACCCTTGGGGGTTAAGGGGTTAATAACCAGTAAAAGCTATGCAGAAACCTGCAGGCTGATATAATTAGCCTAGTAAAGGGTCGTGGATACCTACCCCCAGGCTAAAAACATCAGCTCTCATCTGCCCCAGAAAAAGCGCATCTCTAAGATGCACCAATTCTGGCATTTAGCCTCGCTTTTCCCACTTGCCCTGTAGCGGTGGCAAGTGGGGTGATACTTGGGGGTTGATATCATGTTTGTATTTTCAGATGACATCAAGCCCTGAGGTTAGTAATGGAGAGGCGTCAATAAGACGCCCTATTACTGCATGAAAACACAGACACCCAGAAGAAAGTCCTTTTTTTAAATTTCAACCTGGCACTGTCTAAGATGAAAACTATTTCTCTCCCAGACATGGATTATGGCTTGGGACAGAACAACGGAGAGGTGAGGGATATTGCTGTTTTCTTAATTTTGGTTTATTACAGGAGAATGAGGGCTTTGGTGGAATTAGGCGTGGTTGTAAGTTTGGTTTAATTAAGATTATTAAAGGAGTAAATTGGAGAATTGGGCTGAAAAATGGCAAATGAGGTTTAACACAGATAAGTGTAAGGTTATGCACATGGGAAGGAGAAACAGATGCTACAATTACTTACTAAATGGGAAACTGCTGGGGAAATCAGACATGGAAAAAGACTTAGGCATCTTAGTCAATAAGAAGCTAAATTGGAGTGCCCAGTGTCAGGCAGCTGCCACCAAAGCAAATAGGGTCATGGGATGCATTAGAAGAGGTCTGGGGACACGAGATGAAAACATAATTCTTCCTCTGTACAAATCACTCGTCAGACCTCACTTGGAGTATTGTGTGCAATTTTGGACGCCGGTGCTCAAGAAAGACATTGCTGAACTTGAAAGGGTTCAAAGGTGGGCTACTAAAATGACAAATGGAGTTGGTTCACTACAATACCCAGAAAGGTTATCAAAATTAGGTCTATTTACTCTAGAAAAGAGAAGACTCAGGGGAGACTTAATATATATGTACAAGTATATCAGAGGGCAATACAGAGATCTCTCCAATGAACTGTTTGTACCAAGGACTGTGACAAGAACAAGGGGGCATTCTCTTCGTTTGGAGGAAAGACAATTTCTGCACCAGCATAGAAGAGGGTTCTTCACGGTAAGAGCAGTGAGGCTCTGGAATTCTCTTCCTGAGGAAGTGGTGATGGCCAACTCACTGAATGAACTTAAGAAAGGAATGGATGCTTTTCTTGTGAGTAACAGTATAGAAGGTTACGAATAACATAATATTATAGGTAGATGGTTCACCCAGCTTAGGGGAAGGAATTTTTTTCCCTATGGAGAAAACTGTCTTCTACTCTGTTTTTTGCCTTCCCCAGGATCAACAATGCAGAACAGCTCCACTAAAAATAGGCTGAACTAGATGGACATAAGGTCTTCCTTCAGCCTTCAAAACTATGTTACTATGTTACTAAGAGTCTGTGTCATATTTTCAATTAAATTGCTTTATTCTTGGTGTGTGTTTTTATACAATGTGATTATGAGGTTAGTAATGAATAGGTGTCTTATAGACGCCTCTCCATTAATAACCCATGGGCTTGATGTCACCTGACCATACAAAGGTGGGAACCTCGGCTTTCTGACCAGCAGCAATGATTTCACTGCTGATCAGACTCACTACGCCGGTGTTTCCCCATGCTGTCACACAGCTTGGGAAACACCGGCTTTTGTGTTGTGTATGTTTGGCTATATTCGGCGATTTAGTCAACAATTAAATCAGTGAATATTGCAATTTCGATGATTGTGAGCCGAACAGAACATTAAAATATTCGCTCATCTCTACTAATAATTCTACAAGGGAACCCATTTCTATCTACGTAGACTTGTCTTTTACATAGTAACCATGTATTTTTATACAACTAGCATTTCTTTGTTTTTTGCTTTTATACCAACTAAAGCTTTTCAGGGTCAGATCATGAGCAATTTCACTTTATTTTAAATACATATTTCCCTTCAAACAAAGAACAGCAAGGTTGCTAGATGACAAACTACGGCATGATAATACCGCAGTGTTGTAAGAGCCAGTCTACCTTTAGGAAGAAAACAATGAGAGCTAGATTATTTCCAGTCAAATAGTATCTAAAGCTTTTGGGTAACAACATCTAATCAGTGAGCTGGGAAATTCATGTCAAGCATTGCAATGCACATCTGCATAGCAGGAAAGCTCATAGGTTTTTGTGCAATCAATCTTGCATACTGTATATAAAATGTTTTAAACACTTCAAGGGAAAATGATCATGTTTTCGAAGCAGGAAATTTACACCTTATACCGAAGAGTTCTGAAATTAATAGTGTTAACCATGAATTATCCTGTATAAAATGCAAATAATACAGACTTAACCATCTAACTACATATAAAGTTGTGCTGTATATTTATACTTCACATTGCAATTAGTGTACCAACATATTTATCAGTTCAATACTGAAGTTGTTACATCTCACTTCTAGGTTTCCCTCGTGGGTTTATTTTAACATTTTTCACATATATTTGGTGCAAAACGTAAAAATTCTCATTCAATTGATTCAATTGCACAGTCTCTAGATCTATAATTTATTTAGGAAGAATCAGGACAAGCAATCTGACACAAAATCATTGGTCTGGACAAAGCTGAGCACTTCTAAAAAAAAAAAAAAGAATGATTTAAAAATGATTTATCAAGTGCCAAACACGATGGCCAAGATGGAAGATCAGTATATTATAGCAACTCACCCAGAAAGACTAAATACTGATATATTCAAAGTGTATGATGTAAAAGTTCCTAAACATTTTGAATTATTGCACATATTTCTTTATTTGGTGCTGAAATTTTATGATAAGTATCTGGAATGGACAACAGTTGCCACTAGATCAGGGGTGGGGAACCTCAGGCACATGGACCTTTTACGGTCCTCGATTACTTGTTATCCGGCCCAAGGGCAGACTACAGGTGACCGCAGTATTTGAGTTGGCAGCTGTATTTTAACAGTCACCAACCCTTTCATTTCTTTTTGCTCTATGAGCACGTGTACACAGCGTTCACTACTGAGAACTAACATGTGATTTGTATGGCCCTTGAAGGGTGGTATAAATATCCAAATGATCCTTGGCAAAAAAAAGGGCTCTCCACCCCTGGAGTAGATCTTCTATAGTTATTTCCATGCTTGTACATAGGGGAAAATAGCAATTGATTCATTGGGTACATAATTGTTGATAAATACAACCCATAATCAATGCAGAAAATATGGTTATACGCCAAAATGGACTTACAAGTTCCTTATATAACAATAGTGTTTCAGATAAAAATTAACTTTTATTATGTCTATTAAAAACTCAAAACATTGCCAAGTACTATACAAGCAACTGTGCTGGCTACCATCACCCTACATAATCAATACCTATTGTCACAAGCCTACCTACCATTGGAGGATGGCACCGTAAACACAAAACGAGAATGGCGCCACCGCTCCTTGGCGGCTGACTCCTAGATGTTTCTAGATTGGTGAATCACATAGTAATTCATTTATCTAAACATAGAAAGGAGTGTTATATTGGGGTTGCCAATCAACGACTGATGTTGAGTTAGGCAATAATAAAAAGTATATGCAAAAAAGGGGTGAAATAGTAACTTGCTAATAAAGTGACAAGTGAAAACACTTAGTACCTCGCTATACTGTTCCCTATATAGTCTTCCTGACAGTGGAGGTTGGCACCTCAATGGTCAGCGGAAAGGCGTCCCCGCTCCATATCGGCTCTCCCTTAGGGTCCCTGAACTCACTATAATGTTAACACAAGGTGGCCGTAAGGCAATTAACATAAAAAAAATGCCAAAAAGACAGATAAAAATTCTAATGGCACGCATAATATATGCTTAACACAATTTGATAACATTAAAGACAAAAAAATTCCCACAATGCAGAGGTAATAAGCTCAAAAATAGTTATACAACAAAAGAAAGGAGCATAGATACCAAAATTAATAAATCTTACTTTTTCAAGTATTAAAAATTATTATATAATATGAAAAATTATTTTTACAGCCAAAAAACAGAGGCAATGAAAAAACAATCAGGGGAGATCTGCATACGTATTCTGGCTCTTAATACATGCATAAATTTAAAATTTTCACAATTTAATGAACATAAGCTTCAGAAATAAATATAATCACAATGTACTAAAATATCATTCTTATATTCTATAATTGCTGTCCGATTGAATATACAATATAATTAGAAATATATTCACATAAAGTGCCTAGTGATTTGAAAATGCTGACAAATTAATGATAAAATAAAGATATAAATATAATCACAAATTATGCAAAAAAAAGTGAAAAACAGCATAAAGCTAAAAAATGCCACCATATAAAAATTATATTTATTGAGTAGTAAGGTACAAAATAGTGTAATGTACTGACTGAAAAATAGTCAATAAAATGCCAATGTGCAATTACTGAAAAAATATGCAACACGATTACATGGACAGCGGCCACCACCATCTTAGAGAAGGGCATTGCAGTGATTGGCTTGTTTGTGTGGCGTCACAGTGGCTATAAAAGCCCTGAACGCCTACCGCCATCTTACTTCTGCCGATCTTAGCATAGGGAGAGGTTGGTGCTGCTCGTTCTCAATAGGGAGAGTGTTTAGGCAGGAAAGAAAAAAAAACAGCTTCTGCTGATAGCGATTTTCACTGTACAACACAACAGTTAGTGTGCAGTGACAGGGGAGGATATATTTGTGTGCAGCAGCTCTGGTGGTTATTAGGCTGCCTTATAAGGCTACCTGATAGCTGCATTGCTGTGTGCACACTGCTGTGCAGACTTCTTTTTTCAAAGCAAAAATACTTTCATTCCTTTTGTCTCCACAGTTACCGAGCGTTCAATCTTTCACACTTTTGTGTGTAGCAGCGCTGGTGGTTATTAGGCTGCCATATAAGGGTACCTGATAACTGCACTGCTGTGTGCACACTGCTGTGCAGACTGCTTTTTTCAAAGCAAAAATTCCTTTTTTCTGCACAGTTAGCGAGCATTCATTTTTTCACACACCGTATAGAGGTGTACGCTCCTCACACACTACCGTGTACCGTCTGGTATCACAGACAAATACATGCTATCTGTGTGTGACTCCGTAAAAAGATAGATGGAGATTTTCATTTTTCCATACATACACAGTAGAGAGCTGTCCGCTTATCAAACAGTATTGTGTATCTGCTGTTTGTTTTGCGGTCAAATCTATAGAGACAGCATGTGTGTGAGACTGCGTTAATACATACACGGAAGTTTCAATTTTTCCATACACCGTATAGAGCTGTCCGCTTGTCAAACAGTATCCTATATCTGCTGTTTGATCACGGTCAAATCTATACAGAGACAGCGTGTGTGTGACTCCGTTAAAAAATAGACAGAGATTTAAAATTTTTCCATTTATAAATCGTATAGAGCTGTCCGCTTGTCAAACAGTATCCTATATCTGCTGTTTGATTATGGTCAAATCTATACAGAGACAGCGTCTGTGTGTGACTATGGAAAAAAATAGACGTAGATTTTCATTTTTCAATACATACACCGTATAGAGCTGTATGCTCCTCACACACTACAGTGTACCGGCTAGTATCATGGACAAATACATGCTATCTGTGTTTGACTCCGTAAAAAAAGACGGAGATTTAAAATTTTCCATACATACACCATATAGAGCTGTCCGCTTATCAAACAGTATCCTATATCTGCTGTTTGATTACGGTCAAATCTATAAAGAGAGAGCGTGTGTGTGTGACTCCATTAAAAATAGACGGAGAATTAAAATTTTCCATACATACACCATATAGAGGTGTCCGCTTGTGAAACAGTATCCTATATCTGCTGCTTGATTACGGTCAAGTCTATACTGAGACAGCGTCTGTGTGTGACTATGGAAAAAAATAGATGTAGATTTTCATTTTTCTATACATACACCGTATAGAGCTGTACTCTCTTCACACACTACCGTGTACCGGCTGGTATCATGGACAACTACATGCCATCTGTGTTTGACTCCATAAAAAAATAGATGGAGATTTAAAATTTTCCATACATACACCATATACCAATCTATACAGAGACTGCGCATGTGTGTGTGAGTCCGTAAATACATAGACGGACATTTCCATTTTTGCATACATCGTATAGAGCTGTCCGCTTCTCTAATAGTATCGTATATTTGCTGTTCGCTTTACGGTCACATCTATACAGAGTCATCGTGTGTGTGAGACTCCGTAAATACATATACGGACATTTCCATTTCTCCATACACCATATTGAGCTGTCTGCTTCTCAAACAGTATCGTATATCTGCTGTTCGCATTACGGTCACATCTATACAGACACAGCGTGTGTGTGTGAGACTCCAGAAATACATATATGGACATTTCCATTTTTCAATACACCGTATAGAGCTGTCTGCTTCTCATACAGTACCGTATATCTGCTGGTTGTATTATGGTCAAATACATACTGCCAGAGCATCTGTGTGTGACTCCGGAAACAAATATACAGAGATTGACAGTTTCACCAAAAACGTATACAGCTGTACACTTCTGATACAGTACTGTATATCTGTTGGTTGGATTATGGTCAAATACATACTGGGAAAGCATCTGTGAGTAACGAAATATATATGGAGATTTACATTTTTCCATACACCTTACAAAGCTGTACGCTCCTCATACAGTACCATATCTCTGCTGGTAATTTTGGTACATTTTCCCAAACATAAGGAAGTATGGTGGAAGAGGCCGCGTACATGGGCGTGGGGGTGCAACTGGTACTGATGGTGGTGGTGGTGCATCTGCTGGTTATGGCAAAAGCACAATAGCAGCTAAGGCAGGAGGTGTTGAGCCTGCGTCATTGTCTGCCACAAGAAGGCCTTTAAGGTTCTCTTTTCTGGGAGTAGGTAAACCGCTTTTAAAGCTGGAGCATCAGGAACAGGTTTTGGCTTACATTGCCGAAACAGCCACCAGCTCTATTGCCTCCTCTTCTAAATTTACAAATACTGCAAGCACAGAGTCATCAGTGCAGGCTTCTGGTCAGGAACAACACCTTTCCTTGTGTCCTTCACCCACACCAAAAGTGAAGGATGCGGCAGCCCACACTTCAGATTACTCCATGGAGCTCTTTTTTATACCATGCCAGGGTTATCAAGTCAAATCCTGAATTCCCCAGTCCAAGATGAATCTGACATGGAGTGCACTGATGCACAGCCACTGCTAGATGATTCTGCTGGTACATTGACCCAGAGCAATACATTTGCCTCACAGTCTAGTGAGCCTGAATCAGACCCTGATGAACCTCAGGTGCCCCTTCCAGCATACTATACCACCTTACACGGTAACACAGAGGAAGGTGCAGATGAAATTGAAGAGGAGATGATGGATGACCCAGTTGTTGACCCGGATTGGCATCCATTGGGGGAAGAGGGTGCCGCTGGCAATAGCTCAGAAGAGAAGGATCCGCAGCAGGCATCGCCATCACAGCAGCGGTTATCTGGCAGGCCCATAGCTATACCAAAACTAGTTAAAAAAACAAAAAGAGTTGCAGGACAGCTTGGCCAGATGGTCAACTTTGCACACCGTGCAAGCCCTGAAATTTTATACAACAGTAGGAAGAGTGCAGTGTGACATTTTTTTGACCAAAATCCTATTGATGAGGCAAAGGTTATCTGTAAGAAGTGCGGAAGGACCTTTAGCCGAGGAAATTTTAGAACTCAGAAATTTGAATACCAGTTACATGCTTAGACATTTAATCAACATGCACTTGCAAGCGTGGACAGACTACAAAACCTCAGGCAGCAAATGTGCACCTGCTCCGACTGAAGGTAGCCAGCAACGCTCCATCGCTTCCCCCACTGTAAGACCACCACTACCGTTAAGCACACCACCAGCACTAAATGTGGAGGTGTCGTCGCAAGGCCAAAGCACTCAGGGAATCACAATGGTTTTGCAACACAACACTGAATATAGGGCATCATCACCAATACCATCACCAACCCCCTCTCACTCCGTCCGGTCCACCGCTACTTCCCCCATATGCAGCTCTCCAGTCCAGCTCACCCTACCAGACACTCTGAGTAGGACAAGAAATTACTCATCCTCTCATCCGCTTACCCTGTGTTTGAATGAATACATTGCCAAACTGATCTCATTAGAGATGATGCCCCACCGTTTGGTTGAAAGCGAAGCTTTCCGCGAGCTCATGGCCTACGCTGTCCCACGCTATGACCTACCCAGTCGGCACTTCTTTTCTCAAAAAGCCATCCCTGCCCTCCACCAGCATGTGAAAAACCGCATTGTCCATGCACTAAAACAGTCAGTGAGTGGAGAGGTGCACCTCAGAACAGATGCTTGGAACAGTAGGCATGGCCAGGGCCGCTACGTGTCCATCACTGTGCACTGGGTTAATGTGGTGGATGCAGGCTCCACAGGGGACAGTGGCGGTGGAGTAGTGCTGCCTATCCCATGGTATAGGAAACAGTTGGCTGTAGGCTTTCGACCCTCCTCCTCCTCCATCAGCGAAAGCTCATCCACAGAGCGCAGTCGCACGGGCACTCCATCCGCAGCTGGCAGTGTTGCACATGAGGTGTCCCACTATCGAACAGCTAGTGGTAAGTGGCAGCAGGCTGTTTTAAAGATGATGTCTTTGGGTGACAAAAGACACACTGCGGAGGTACTGGCCGACTACTTGCATCGACAAACTGAGTCATGGCTGAGCAGTCTACATCTTGAGCCAGGCAAGGTAGACAGTGATAACGGCAGGAATTTTGTGGCAGCCATAGCCCTTGCAAAACTCAGACACATACCTTACCTGGCTCACACCTTGAACCTGGTTGTGCAGTGCTTCCTACATAATTATCAGGAGTTAACAGCCCTGCTCAATAAGGCGCGAAGATTATGCTCGCACATCCGTCGTTTGCCTTGCACTCCAGTCATATGCAGAAGCTGCAGCGATCGCTCCACCTCCCTCCAAGCACCGCCTAATCATAGACGTTGCAACAAGGTGGAACTCCACCATGCACATAGTTGAGAGGCTGTGCGAACAGAGGCAGGCTGTAGTGCATTTGTGGGAGAATACATGGGCAAGCAGTTTGAGGGAAGACATGGAATTATCGAGTGTGCAGTGGTCAAAGCTGAAAGACCTCTGTAAAGTCCTTCAGTGTTTTGAGGAATGCACACAGCTGGTAAGCACAGACGATGCCATCATAAGCATGAGCATACCACTTATGCGTCTGCTCATGCAAACTTTGACACACATTAAGGATCATGCGTCTGCAGTAGAGGAGGAGGACGAGGAGGAGGGAAGCCTTGATGACATTCAGCCATTGTCAGCTTGTCAGCGAGGGCAACTGACCTGGTCGAGGTGGAGGAAGAAGAGGAAGATGAGGAAGAGGATGAGGGAGATGATTATTTTGGGGAGGAGGATGCTTCTCAGGGGGCAAGAGATGATGTTGGCGTGCCAAGGTCAGGTCCAGGGTTTGTGCGTGACTGGAGGATGTGGATTTCCAAGAAAGTGCTCGTCCACCCATCACTGTCAGTGCATCTGTTAGGCGTCAGGTTCCTGCGTCTGCTCTGCAGGAATCCAGAGCCTCACATTCTGCGGTCTCCTGCTGTCTTTCTACTGCAGAGGAGATTACTTTGCAGCAGACCGTTCCAGAGACTAAGTCCCTCTGTATTCCTATTGGGCATGCTCACGAGACGATCTTCCATTGGAGATCGGGAGTCATGTGCCCAAGTCCTGTTCCTGATCTCATTCGTCAATCTTGGAGATCTGGAAGGTCCCGCACGGCTATAAAAAGCGTGCATGGCCGTTCCGCCATGCGCTAGTATAGACTATACTTGCTATGTGTGAATGGTGACAGATGTATGTTTCTGGTGACTGACTCATTATAAAACCCCTTCCCTCTGATATTACACATGTGGATAGGGAATTAGTTTAGCAGTCAGCGCCAGTCAGTGGCAAGCCTTAGGCCACTGTGCACACCGCACCTCTATGCTAGCATCCGACATTGCGCTTGCTTTCTAGCTTTGTTGTCGAGCGCCAGTGTCCTACGCCGCGCTGCAGATGCAGCCCTTCTTGGCGTTCGCAGTAGCAACGCCGCACACACGGTAGGTCTAGACGGACGTTGCTCCTCTGTCTTAGGTCCTGCTCCTGTGACCAGATACTATGTGTGCATTTACCGGAGGCCTGTGACACTAACAGGCTCAGCGTTTTTGTATGTTTTTGTTGCGGTGTCTCTGTGTGTGAACAGAGCCCGCTCTGCACACTTTGGGTGAAGTTGAACCTGTGCACATTATACCGCCATATTGCTCCTCTGTCATTACCTAGCAGCAGTCATATATATCATCTACTGCACGGTGGACCCCGAGCGGCGAACGCACTTTATTACTATTTTTATTTAGTGCGTTCCGCCGTTCCTAACAGCATCGATCACACCTGGAACATTGGCCCACATGTGTGATTATGCCTTTCGGATCCTAAAAAGGGACCCCCCGCATTGCCAAAATGATGAAGGATGACGACTACTGGCTAGCCAGCATCCTGGATCCATGCTATAAAGGCAAATTACGGAACATCATGCCACAGGAGAAACTAGAGATAATATTGGCTAACAAACAAGCAACTCTGGTAAACCGTCTGTTGGAGGCATTCCCTGCACACAGCAGCGGTGCTGGTTCTCCCACGAGCCGTAGAGGTCAAAATGGAAGAGGTGTTTGTGGTGCACACAGCCAAAGTGGCGTTGGAGACAGGAGTTTCATGACCATGTTGTGGACTGATTTTTCAAGTACCGCTCACACGACTGCTAATACAGAATCGATTGCAAGTGACAGGAGACAGCAGTTGTCAACTATGGTTACAAACTACTTCTCTCATATCGATGTTCTCCCTCACAGGTCATTCCCCTTTGACTATTGGACCTGAAAACTGGACACCTGGCCTGTTTCGCTCTTATTCATTCTCGTCTGGACTACTGCAACTCTCTTCTGATCGGTCTCCCTCTTACCAAACTTTCTCCTCTCCAATCCATCTTGAATGCGGCAGCCAGGGTCATATTTCTGTCCAGCCGCTTCACCGATGCCTCCATCTTATGCCAGTCATTACACTGGCTACCTATTCGCTACAGGGTCCAGTATAAACTCATCTCTCTCACCCATAAAGCTCTCCACTGTTCTGCACCGCCTTATATCTC
This sequence comes from Dendrobates tinctorius, assembly GCF_039654945.1. Taxonomy (NCBI): domain Eukaryota; kingdom Metazoa; phylum Chordata; class Amphibia; order Anura; family Dendrobatidae; genus Dendrobates; species Dendrobates tinctorius. Next base: position 2,190,560 of record NW_027361699.1, on the reverse strand, counting down.
CTCTCTCATCTCTGTCTATCGCCCTACACGTGCCCTCCGTTCTACAAATGACCTAAGACTAACATCCCCCGTAATCCGAACCTCGCACCTCCGTCTCCAAGACTTCTCTCGTGCTGCTCCAGCTCTCTGGAATGCACTTCCCCAGATGATCAGACTGATACCTAGCCCTGACCTATTCAAGCGCGCTTTGAAAACCCATCTCTTCAAAGAAGCCTATCACATCAACTACTCAGCAAGCTAACTTTGCCCTGTTCCCTCCTTCCAAATATTATTCTGAATCTGCACCCTACTATTCATCTGTCTCCACACCCTTCATGCACATAACTGCACTTGATACTTGTCTATTGCACTTAAACACACGGGCTGATGACCGGATCATGCAGCTTTATATGAAAATCCCTATTATAATTGCCAGACCTGAATTAACAAGCATTTCTCACCTACTGTGTCCCCCCATTTCCTTGTAGATTGTAAGCTTGCGAGCAGGGACCTCACTCCTAATGTCATTGTTTGAATTGTCTTAACTTGTATTGAATTTATTGTCTGTACATGTCCCCGCTTAATTGTAAAGTGCTGCGGAATATGTTGGCGCTATATAAATAAAAATTATTATATTATTATTAGAATTGGCACAATATGCCTTATAGGAGCTCGCTTACCCTGCTGCTAGTGTGTTATCTGAAAGAATCTTCAGTGCTGCTGGATCAATCCTGACAGAAAAAAGGACCCGTCTGTTGACCCAAAATGTTGAAGATCTAACCTTTATTAAAATGAACCATGCATGGATTTCAAAGGATTTTGTCCCACCTTCCCCTGATGACACATAGGTGGCAATAAAAATGTCTCGCGTTTGTCCTCCTCTTCCTCGTACTTCTCCACTTCCTCCATTTGCAGCATCTGAATGTACAGCCTACACATCAACATATGCCATTTTTTCAACCACCCTAACTGGGCTGCCCCCCCATGGCTGGGGTCACCACCTGGCGCAGCCGGGCAAGTGCCTTTGCCCTGAACAGGTGCGTCGTCCCACTCTTGGGCGGCGGCACTGGCACAGGGCCCCTCGTAGTACAATAAAGTGTCTCTGATGGTGGGGGGGCCCACTCACCGTCAGACACACCTGCGTTCTATGAGGGGCCCTGTGCCAGTACCGCTGCCCACGAGTGTGCCCCCCTACTTGGTCATGGCCACAGCACTTGCAAGTTGCAATACTTATCTCTCCCTGCTACACCGCTGTGAAGTCTAGCCAGTTAAATCCTTCACAGGGACGGGCACTACAACTTTGCTGAACTGATCAATGATGGTTAAAACGTATCTATGGCCAGTCCTGCTGGGCTCTACCTTCAGATGATCAATGGCTACCATTTGTAATGGACGTCGACTCACAATCGGATGCAGGGGTGTTTTATGATCAGCTTTTAAAGTTTTCCTAGTCACAGACGTGTGACATTCCTGCCACCATTTTTCAATGTCTCATCTCATGGCAATCCAATATAATCACCTGCGGCCTGTGGCTTCTGTCTTTTGCACTCCAAAGTGAACAGACAGATCATTATAGGCAGTGAGAACCATGTGTACATCTCTCCCTGTGATCACAATTTGATGGAGACGAGTAACGGTGATGGGATCCACGCTACTGCGATACAGCAACCCTTTATTCACAAAGAGCTGTTTTCGCAGTCTCCATAGACAAATTAATTAATTAGGTTTTCCCGTGATTAGTAATTTCCAAAATTTCTGCAATCACTCGACTTTCCTTCTGGACTTGTATCCATCTAGTTTCCTGTAGCGGAGAGTCTGGACTGGCTTACTGACACTGAATTATATGCGAATATTTAAAAGTACCACAACACTGTATACTGTTGTACGCCTTGAATGCATTTCCCTTTTTCAAATTTTTATATTCTGGTGTAATCCGTACTGAGCCTGTGAGAGTTTGTGTCAGACTCTGCAAAACTATAAGGAGATTTAAAATGACACCAACACTGTATGCAGCTATATGCTTGTAATATATTACCCTTTTTGGACTTTTTATATTCTTGTCTAATCCACACTGATCCTGGGAGTGTATTTTTCTGACTCCGGAAATAAAGACGGATATTTCCAATTACCCCTGGACTGGATACACCTTGTATCTTCTGATACAGTTCCTTTTTTCAACTTGTTTGCGTACGGTTAAATCCATACTGACCGAGTGAGCGGGTGTGGTTGACTCATGAAATCCGGTGGTTGGAAAAATAATGGAAACACCTGGAAACATCAACAAAACTTAGGTTAATATGGTGTAGGTCCAACTTTTGTGGCGATTACAGCCTCGATTATCCGAGGTATGGATTCATACAAGGTGTGAATTGTTTCCAAAGGAATTGTAGCCCATTCTTCAGTTAAAACACCATCCAGTTCTTTGAGCGACAATGGTGGCGGAAATCGACATCTAACTTGAATCTAGAAAATCTGCCATAAATAGAGATGAGCGACTTTGCCTTTTTTAGGGTCGAGTTGGGTTTCATGAAACCCAACTTTTGCAACAGTCAGGTCGAACGAAATCGGCCAACTATAGGGAAAAGTCGGAGGCCGACTGAAGCAAGAAACCCAAAGCAAGTCAATGGGGAAGCAAAGTCGGCAGGGAGTGGAGAACAGTAAACACACCTACAGTGCCCATTTCAATGCCAAAAACATCAATTCTTATTGCTGAAGCTTGTCAACCTTAATTTACTTCATAATAATAGTTACTCATTGAAAACTGGGGGTTATTTGGCTAAAGTTGTGGGGGGGTAGGGCTGGCTCCAGGTTTTAGTGTGCCCTGGGCCAAAGAGTGTCAGTGCGCCCCTTTAACACATACCACAACTCATGATGCTCTGATACGGCACAGAAATATAGGTATAATAGAAAAACAAATACTTCACTGCATACATGACATGACTGATCCATTTTAAATTGTACAATAGCTCAAAAAAAGACAGTATATTACTCCATACAGTATTATGGCCACCACATTGTGCGCCATACAGAATAATGAGCCCCATATATTTCTCCATACAGAATAATTGGTCACATATAATGTTCCATACAGTATATGATGAGCTCCACATAATGCTCCAGTATATGATGGGCCTCATGGATGATTCTCCAGTGTATGATGGGCCCTAATAATGCTCCATATATAATGGGCCCCATTTCTAATGCTCCAGTGTATTATGTGCCCCATAGATGCTGCTCCAGTGTCTGATGTCCCCCTTTTGGAATGCTCCAGTATATGATGGGCCCCATTTTTAATGAACCCAGGCAGGGTATGTGAAAAGCGCTCCATGGAATCAAACTAAAGGAACAAAAAGCGCAATAGGGTCTTATCCGGGTTATTGTTAGAAGAATAAATTAGAATCTACTCACCCTTTTCAGGAGAGGTTCAGGCATATAAGATCCGTAGTCAGCTTGCTGCACGTCCAAAGGTCAACTCTGTGACCGTAAAACTTCAGATTCTTTGGAGTAAATTCATGGACTTCAGTGCGCAGCTAGACAAATTCACTTATCCAGGTTATGAGAAAGATTAACTGTTTATTTCCCAACGCGTTTCAAAGTGTATACCACTTCTTCATCAGGGGATGACATATATGAACAGACAGAGCTGTCACAGATTATATACAGACATGATTCGAAAATTGGCGCCAATGATCACATGTCAAATGGTACAAATGTCAAAGTTCAAAGTACACCAAATGGATTGTCATATTAGTTAATCTTTGTTCATTAAAAGGTATTACTTTTATTATTTCACAGATAAAAACTAGAAAATCAAGAAAAAACAAAAAGAAGAAAGAAAATAAAGAATTATATATATATATGCCTATTTTAAAAATCGAACTCCTGCTTAGTACAGATTGTGTCTCTCTTTTTTTCAAACAGCAGGACTTCGATTTTTAAAATAGGCATATATATATCTTTATTTTCTTTCTTCTTTTTGTTTTTTCTTGATTTTCTAGTTTTTATCTGTGAAATAATAAAAGTAATACCTTTTAATGAACAAAGATTAACTAATATGACAATCCATTTGGTGAAGTCCATGAATTTACTCCAAAGAATCTGAAGAGCTCCATGGAGTAATCTGAAGTGTTTGCGGCTCATCCTTCACTTTTGGTGTTGGTGAAGGACACAAGGAAAGGGGTTGCTCCTGACCAGAAGCCTGCACTTACGACTCAGTGCTTGCATTTTGTTAAACTTCAGAAGAGGAGACGATATAGCTGGAGGCTGTTTCAGCAATGTAAGCCAAAAACAGTTCCTGATGCTCTGACTTTAAAAGCAGTCTACCTACTCCCAGAAAACGGAGCCTTCCAGAGCTACACCATGACGCAGGCTCAACACCTCCTGCCTTAGCTGCTATTGTGTTTTTGGCACTACCAGCAGATGCACCACCACCACCATCAGTACCAGGTAGTTCCCCATGGCCACGTCCGCTTCCTCTTCCACCATACTTCCTCGTTTTTTGGAAAATGGACCCAAAATACCAGCAGATATATGGTACTGTATCAGAAGTGTACAGCTCTATACAGTCTAGGGATAACAGTAAATCTCCGTATATATTTCATGACTTATACACAGACGCTCACAGGCTCAGTATGGATTACCCAATAAAATAAAAAGTTGAAAAAGGGTACAGTATCACCAGATACAAGGTATATATAGCATAGTGTAAACATTCTGAATCTCCATATATATTTCAGGAGGCAGAAACAAACGCTCTCAGGCCCAGTATGGATTACACAAGAATATGAAAAGCTGTTAATGGATAATGTAACACAAGCATACAGCTGTATATAATGTTGGGGTAATCTTAAAGCTCCTAATATATTGTCGGAGTAACAGACAGACGTTCACAGGCTCATTATGGATTACACCAGAATCTAAATAGCTAAATAGGTTACTGTATCAGAAGCGTACAGCTGTAAACAGTGCTGGCCAAATTTGAAATTTGGGTATATATTTCCGGAGTCACCCTCAGACGCTCAGTCTGGGCTTGACAATAATAAAAAATGTTGTAAAAAAGGTACTGGATAACAAGATAGCAAGTATATATATTATAGGGTACAATTGAAATCTCCGTATACATAGTCCTGTAGTCACTCTCAGACGCTTACTCTGTATTGATTTGACCGTAATACTAAATGTCAAACAAAGGTACTGTATAACAAGATACAAGCTGTATCGAGTATAGGGTAAAAATTGGTATCTCCGATTCACCGTATATATAGAAGGCATAAACCACACATGCTCACTCACTATGGATGATACCGTAATACAAAATTTTGAACAAAGGTACTGTATCAGCACATAGCAGGTGTATCCAGCCTAGGGGTAATTGTAAATTTCCATCTATACTTCTGGCGTCAGACACAGACACTCACAGGCTCACTATGTATTACATCAGAATTTAAAAAGAAGAAAAAGGGAAAGGTAGTCAAAGCGTACAACAGTTTACAGTGTTGTGGTACTTTTAAATCTTCGTATATATTTCAATCTCAGTAAGTCAGTCCAGACTCTCAGCTACTAAAAACTACAGACGGAAAGTCGAGTGTTAGCAGAAATTTGGGAATTGCTCATCATGGGAAAACCTCCCGCTAGATGTTGCACAGGTGATGCAGACCCTCAATTACTGTGTCTGTGGAGACAGCAAAAACGGTTCTTTGTGAAGAAAGGAATGCTTTATCGCAGTAGCGTGGATCACAACACCGTTACTCGTCTCCATCAAATTGTGATCACAGGGAGAGATGTAGACATGGTCCTCACTTCCTATCATGATGTGTCTGGTCATTTTGGAGTGCAAAAGACAGAAGCCACAGGCCGTAGGTGATTCTATTGGATTGGCATGAGAGGACACATTGAAAAATGGTGGCAGGAATGTCACACGTCTGTGAATATAACAACTGTGAAAGGTGAGCATAAAGCACCACTGCATCCGCTTGTAAGTTGATGTTCATTTCAAATGGTAGCCATTGATCATCTCAAGGTAGAGGCCAGCAGGACAGGCCATAGCTACATCTTAACCATCATCGATCAATACACCAAATTTCTAGTGGCCGTCCCTGTGAAGGATTTAACTGCCCAGAATACACAGCGGAGGAGTAGGGAGAGGTAAGTATTGCAAGTTGCAAGTGCTGTGGCCATGACCAAGCAGGGGGGGCACACTCGTGGTCGGCGGTACTGGCACAGGGCCCCTCATAGTACACTGGTGTGTCTGATGGCGAGTGGGCCCCCCACCGTCAGAGACACTGTATTGTACTATGAGGGGCCCTGTGCCAGTGCCGTCGGTCATCAATGGGCCCATCCACCTGTTCAGAGCAACGGCACTTGCCTGGGTGCGCCAGGTGTTGACCCCAGCCATTGGGGGGTGGGTGGTCAGCCCACTTAAGGAGGTTTAAAAAATGGCATATGGTGATGTGTTGGCTGGATATTCAGCTGCTGCAAAGGGCGGAATTGGGCAAGTTCGAGGAAGAGGAGGACAAAAAAGAGGCAGTTTTTTGGCAACCTATGTGTCATCAGGGGAAGGTGGGACAAAATCCTTTGAAACCCATGCATGGTTCATTTTAATGAAGGTTAGATAATCAACATTTTGGGTCGACAGACGGGTCCTTTTTTCTGTCAGGATTGATCCAGCAGCACTGAAGACTCTTTCAGATAACACACTAGCAGCAGGGCAAGCGAGCTCCTTTAAGGCATATTGTGCCAATTCAGGCCAGGTGTCCAGTTTAGAGGCCCAATTGTCAAAGGAGAATGACCTGTGAGGGAAAACATCGATATGGCAGGAGAAGTAGTTTGTAACCATAGTTGACAACTGCTGTCTCCTGTCACTTTTAATCGATGCAGTATTAGCAGTCGTGTGAGCAGTACTTGAGAAATCATTCCACAACATGGTCATTAAACCCGTCTCCAACGCCACTTTGGCTGTGTGCACCACGAACACTTCTTCCATTGTGCCCACTACGGCTCAAGGGAGAACTAGCACCACTGCTGTGTACTGGGAAAGCCTCAAACAAACGGTTTACCAGAGTTGCTTGTTTGTTAGCCAATATTATCTCTAGGTTCTCCTGTGGCATGATGTTGTGTAATTTGCCTTTGTAGCATGGATCGAGGATGCTGGCCAGCCAGTAGTCGTCATCCCTCATCATTTTGGCAATGCGGAGGTCCCTTTTTAGGATCTGCAAGGCATAATCGCACATGTGGGCCAATGTTCCAGGTGTCAATGCTGCACTGCCAGTGGAGGGTGGAGGAGCACTTTCTGGCAAATCCACATCCCTACAGTCACGCTCAAACACTGTACCTGACCATTTTCTCTTGCCCCCTGTGAAGCATCCTCCTGCCCAAAATAATCATCCTCCTCATCCTCCTCCTCTTCCTCTTCTTCCTCCACCTCATCCAGGACAGTTCCCTGACCAGACAATGGCTGACTGTCCCTCCTCCTCCTCCGCTGCAGATGCCTGATCCTTAATGTGTGTCAAACTTTGCATGAGCAGACACATAAGTGGGATGCTCATGCTTATGATGGCGTCATCTGCGCTTACCAGCCATGTGCATTCCTCAGAACACTGAAGGACTTTACAGAGGTCTTTCAGCTTTGACCACTGCACACCTAACAAGTCCATGTCTTCCCTCAAACTGCCTGCCCGTGTATCCTCCCACAAATGCATTACAGCCTGCCTCTGTTCGTACAGCCTCTCAACCATGTGCAGGGTGGAGTTCCACTTTGTTGCAACGTTTATGATTAGGCGGTGCTTGGGGAGGTGGAGCAATCGCTGCAGCTTCTGCATACGAGTGGAGTGGACGTTTGAGTGACGGATGTGTGAGCACAGTCTTCGCACCTTATGTAGCAGGGATGTTAACTCCAGATAATTATTAAGGAAGCATTGCACCACCAGGTTCAAAGTGTGAGCCAGGCAAGGTATGTGTGTGAGTTTTGCATGGGCTATGGCTGCCACAAAATTACGGCCGTTATCACTGACTACCTTGCCTGCCTCAAGATGTAGACTGCCCAGCCATGACTCAGTTTGTCGCTGCAAGTAGTTGGCCAGTACCTCCGCGGTGTGTCTGTTGTCGCCCAAAGACATCATCTTTAACACAGCCTGCTGACGCTTATCACTAGCTGTTCGATAGTGGGACACCTCGTGTGCAACACTGGCAGCCTGCTCTTCCTACTATGGTATACATTTTCTGGCTTTGCGCGCTGTGCTAAGTTGACCATCTGGCCAAGCTGTCCTGCAACTCTTTTAGTTTTTGTTCCACGTTTTTGAACAGCTACGGGCCTGCCAGATTACCGCTGCTGCGATGTCAATGCCTGCTGCGGATCCTTCTTCTTATCTGAACTATTGTCAGCACCGCCCTCCTCCCCCAATGAATGCCAATCCGAGTCAAGAACTGGGTCATCCATCACCTCCTCTTCAAAGTCATCTGCACCTTCCTCTTTACCTTCCTCTGTGTCACTGTGTAAGGTAGTATAGTATGCGGGAAGGGGCACCTGAGTTTCATCAGGGTCAGATTCTGGCTCAATAGACTGCGAGGGCAATGTGGTGCTCTGGGTCAATGTACCAGCAGAATCATCTAGCAGTGGCTGTGCATCAGTGCACTCCATGTCAGATTCATCTTGGACTGGGGAATTCAGGATTTGATTGGATAACCAAAGCATGGTATGTCAAAAGAGCTCCATAGAGTAATCTGAAGTGTGGGCTGACGCATCCTTAACTTTTGGTGGGGGTGAAGGACACAAGGAAAGGTGATTTTCCTGACCAAAACCCAGCACTGATGACTCCGTGCTTGCAGGTTTCGAATGTTCAGAAGAGGAGACAATAGAGCTGGTGGCTGTTTCGGCAATGTACGCCAAAACCTGTTCCTGATGCTTCGGCTTTAAAAGCGGCTTTCCTACTCCAAGAAAAGGCAACCTTACAGGCCTTCTTGGGCCAGACGATGACGCAGGCTCAACACCTCCTGCCTTAGCTGCTATTGTGCTTTTGCCAGAACCAGCCGATGCACCACCAGCATCAGTACCAGCTGCGCCCCCCTGCCCATGTCCGAGGCCTCTTCCACTATACTTCCTCATGTTTAGGAAAATGCACCAAAAATACCAGCAGAGAGATGGTACTGTATGAGTAGCGTCAACCTTTGTAAGGTGTATTAAAAAAATTAAATCTAGGTATAAATTTTGTTAGTCACAGACGCTCTCCCAGTATGTATTTGACCGTAATCCAACAAGCAGATATACGGAACTGTATCAGAAGTGTACAGCTGTATGCGTTTTTTGTGTAACTAACAATCTCCGTATATGTGTTTACAGAGTGTCACACACACACGCTGACTCTGTATAGATGTGACTGTAATGCAAATGGCAGATATACAATACTGTTTGAGAATCAGACACACGCTGTCTCTGTCTAGTTTTGACAGTAATTAAACAGCAGATATATGAAACTGTTTGAAAAGCGGTCAGCTCTCTAAGGTGTAGGTCTTGAAAATTGGAAAAACTCCTCGGCTTGTTTTTCCAGAGTCACACACAGATAGCTTCTATATGTCCGTGATACCAGCCGATACACGGTAGTGTGTGAGGAGAGTATGCCGCTATACGGTGTTTGTATGAAAAATTGTCAATCTCCGTCTATTTGTATACGGACTGACACACGCTGTCTCTGTCTAGTTTTGACCGTGATCAAACAGCAGATATACGAAACTGTTTGAAAAGCGGACAGCTCTATGAGGTGTAGGTCTGAAAAAATGGAAAAACTCCTAGGCTTGTTTTTCCAGAGTCACACCCAGATGGCTTCTATTTGTCTGTGATACCAGCCGGTACACGGTAGTGTGTGAGGAGTGTACACCGCTATACGGTGTGTGAAAAAATGAATGCTCAGTAACTCACCAGAACAAAATAATAAAAGTTGGAGTGCTTTGAAAAAAGCAGTTTGAACAGCAGTGTGTACACAGCAATGCAGCTATCAGGTAGCCTTAAAAGGCAGCCTAATCACCACCAGCACTGCTGCACACAACAAAAATCTTCCCCCTTTCACTGCACACTAACTGTACAGTGAAAATCGCTATCAGCAGAAGCAATTTTTTTTTCTTCTTCCCTGCCTAACGCTCTCCCTATTCAGAGTCAGCAGCAGCACCTCTCCCTATTCTAAGATCGGCAGAAGTAAGATGGCGGTCACGGCCTTTTATACCCATTGTGACGTCACGCAAGGCCAGCCAATCACTTCAATGCCCTTCTCTAAGATGGTGGTGGCCGCTGCGCATGTCATTGTGTTGCCCACAGTGTGCGTCCTCCATTACTGGCTGAGAAAAGGCACTGGAAGCATTATTTGAAACTTGACTTTGGCGCTCTGCTCGGCGACCTCATGGCCAACCTCACGCTATGGTCGGGTTTTGATCGACAAAACCCGACTTTAGCTAAAGTCGGCTATTTTTGAATTTGACCGACCCGTTTCGCTCAACTCTAGCCATAAATGATCAATAATGTGGAGGTCTGGGGATTGTGGGGGACAGATGAGATGCTCAACTTCATTACAGTGTTACTCTTGCCATGCTTTAATGATTCGAGCTGTATGAATTGGTACATTATCATCCTGAAAGATGGCGTTCCCCTCTGGGAACAGTGCTTGATCCACAGGATGCACTTGGCTGCCCAAAATGCCTAAATAATCGTGGCTGTTACTTCTTCAATTAAGGGATATCATTGGCCTGGCGTATCTCCATGAAACAGCACCCCAGATCATCACAGAACATCCACCATGTTTTACGGTTGGGAGAAGGCAATCTGGATTGAATGCTTCTTTAGGCTATCTCCATACGTACACTCAGCTGGAGTTTGTAAATAGGGTAAACGATGATTCGTCTGAGAATATAAAATGTTTTCACAGCTCGAGAGACCTTTTCTGTAGGTTTCTACACCACTCTAAATGCATGAAAACATTTGTCATTGAGAGAAGAGTTTTTACAATTGCAGCTCTTCCGTGGAGTCCAGATTTGTGCAGCTTGCGACAAACTTTTTTTGTGGAAACTGTGTTCTGTAGGTGTTCACTGAGCTCTGCATTGTTTTTCCGAGTTGCGATCCTCTCTACAAATTTGCTTTACAGTCCGACAGTAACTCTCTCAGTCAACTTCGACTTTCGGCCGGACCTGTGCTTTGCTGCGGACATTTTTCCATCTCTTTCAAATGCAGCCATTACTTTGGAGACAGTACCTCTTGACACGCCAAGCATACGGGCACTTTCTGTTACACTAGCACCTGCCATACGAGCATCAACAATTTGGCCTCTTTGAAAATCATAGAGGTCTGCCATTGGTATCAGGTTTTCCTCAATGTTCTTAGAATTATGCAAATCAAACAGTTAATTTACATACACATATCACATGACACAAATAGTCAACTACAAAACATTAACATATGTCACGGTTTGCATGTTTATAACATGTTTGAAGATTATGATGACAACACGTTAGGTGTTTGGTTGCATTATTTTGTCCAACCCCTGTATATACAGAGTGTGTATTAAAGCCCTCACCGCCAACTGCCATTTTTCTTCTGCCTATCTTTACAGTAAGGAGAGGTTGCTGACTCTGTTTATGATTTGGGAGACACTTAGGCCTGTAAACAGAAGTTGTTATGTGCTTGTGCTGAATGCAATTGTTGGGTTCTGTTAGTGTGTAGTGACAGGGGAGGATTTTCTTGCGTGCAGCAGCGTTAGTTATTAGGCTGCCTGCCAGTGACAGGGACCATTTTCTTGTGTGCAGATGTGCTGATTATTAGCCTGCCTTATTGCTGTATTGCTGTGTGGACACTGCTGTGCAGACTGCTTTTTACACAGCACTCCTACTTTTATTCTGTTTTTCTGCAGTGAACAAACATTCATTATTTCACACACCATATAGAGCTGTACGCTCCTCACAGACTACTGTGTACCGGATAGTATCACGGAGAAATACATGCTGACTATCTGTATGAGACTACGGAAATATATAGGGAGATTAACATTTTCTATTACAATATATAGACCTGGTATTTGATGATACAGTACCTTTGTTCTAAATTTTTGCTTACGGTATAATACATACTGAGTGGGCCTGTGTGGTTTACTCATTCAATATATACGGAGAAAAACATTTTACTCTATACACCTCCTATCTTGTGATACAGTACCTTTGTTAGACATGTTGTCTTACGGTCAAATCCATACTGGGTGACTGTCTGAGGGGGACTACGGAAATATATATGGAGATTTAAATTGTACCCTACAATACATATATTTGCTGTCTTGTTATCCAATACCTTTTTTAAACATTTTGTATTATGGTAAAATCCAGACTGAGTGAGCGTCTGAGGGTGACTCCGGAAATATGTACAGAGATTTACATTTAGCCCAATACTGCATCCAGCTGTACGCTTTTGATACAGTACCCTTTTTTGCTATTTACATTCTGTTGTAATCCATACTCAGCCTGTGATTGTCTGTCTATTACTCCGTAAATATATTTGGAGATTTACGATTAACACAACACATTATACAGCTGTGAGCTTGTGATACATTACCCATTTGCTGCTGTTTATATTCCAGTCTAATGCATACAGAGCCAGTGAGAGTCTGTTTCTGACTATGGAAATATATATGGAGATTTACAATGACCCCTACACTGTATACAGCTTTACGCTTCTGATCCATTACCCTTTTATTGCTTTTAACATTGTGGTGTAATCCATAATGATTACACCACAATGAGGCTGTGAGCATCTGTGTCTGACTCATGAAATATATGCGGAAATTTATAATGACCTCTACACTGTATAAAGCTGTATGCTTCTGATACAGTACCTTATATCTGCTGGTATTTTGGGTCCATTTTCACAAAAATTATTAAGTATGATGGAAGAGGCCGCGGACGTGGGCATGTGGGGCCAGCTGGTACTGATGGTGGTGGTGGTGGTGCATCTGCTGGTAGTGCCAAAAGCACAAAAGCAGCTAAGGCAGGAGGTGTTGAGCCTGTGTCATGGTCTGGCTCTGGAAGGCCTGTAAGTCTCCCTTTTCTGGGAGTAGGTAAACCGTTTTTAAAGCCGGAGCATCAGGAACTGGTTTTGCCTTACATTGTTTAAACAGCCTCCAGCTCTATCGCCTCCTCTTCTGAAGTTTCAAAAAATACAAGCACTGAGTCGTCAGTGCAGGCTTCTGGTAAGGAGCAACCCCTTACCTTGGGTCCTTCACCCACACCAAAAGTGAAGGATGTGCAGCCCACACTTCAGATTACTCCATGGAGCTCTTTTCACATACTATGCCTGGGTTCATTCTAAATGGGGCACATTATATATGGAGCATTATTTGGGCCCATCATACACTGGAGCATCATCCATGAGGCCCATCATACCCTGGAGCATTCCAAATGGGGGACATCAGACACTGGAGCAGCATCTATGGGGCCTATTATACACTGGAGCATTAGAAAATTAGGAAGTATGGTTTAAGAGGCCGCGGACGTGGGCGTGGGTGGCTAGCTGTTACTGATGGTGGTGGTGGTGCATCTGCTGGTAGTGCCCAAAGTACAATACCAGCTAAGGCAGGAGGTGTTGAGACTGCGGCATGGTCTGGCTCTGGAAGGCCTGGAAGGCTCCTTTTTCTGGAAGTAGGTAAACGGCTTTAAAAGCCGGAGCATCAGGAACTGGTTTTGGCTTACATTGCCAAAACAGCCTCCAGCGCTATCGCCTCCTCTTCTGAAGTTTCAAAAAATGCAAGCACTGAGTCGTCAGTGCAGGCATCTGATCAGGAACAACCCCTTTCCTTGTGTCTTTCACCCCCACCAAAAGTGAAGGATGCGGCAGCCCACACTTGAGATTACTCCATGGAGCTCTTTTCACATACCATGCCTAGGTTATCAAGTCAAATCCTGAATTCCCCAGTCCAACATGAATCAGAGATGGAGTGCACTGATGCCCAGCCACTGCTCGATGATTCTGCTGGTACATTCACCCACAGCACTACATTCCCCTCGCACTCTACTGAGCCAGAATCTGACTCTCATGAAACTCAGGTGCCCCTTCCCACACACTATACCACCTTACACAGTGACACAGAGGAAGGTGCAGATGAAAGTGCCGGTCCCTGAGCAGGTGGGGGGCATACTCATGGGCAACGGCACTGGCACAGGGCCCCTCATAGTATGCAAAAGTGTCTCTGCTGGTGGGAGGGCCCACTCGCCGTCAGACACACAAGCATACTATGAGGGGCCCGGTGTCAGTGCCGTCGCCCACGAGTGCCCCCCCTGCTTGCTCATGGCCACAGCACTTGCAATACTTACCTCTCCCTGCTCCATCGTCGTGACATCTTCCGCATTTCCTGACAGTGATATTCAGGTCAGAGAGCGCGATGACATCACGTCTGTATGCCCTCTGCCTAAACAGTCCAAGTGCAGAGAGCTGGAAAATGTTGATGGTGAGGAGTCCAGAGTAGAGCAGTGCCCAGCGAGGAGAGGTATTTAGCTATTTAACTATTAGCACTATACACTGGAGAATGAGATATGTGGCCCATCATACACTGGAGCATCATCCATTTGGCCCATCATATACTGGAGCATTCCAAATGGGGGACATCAGACACTGGAGTAGCATTTATGGGGCCCATTATACACTGGAGCATTAGAAATGGGGCCCATTATATATGGAGCATTATTTGGGCCCATAAGACACTGGAGCATCATCCATGAGGCCCATCATATACTGGAGCATTCTAAATGGGGCAGTTTATATATGGAGCATTATTTGGGCCCATCATACACTGAAGCATCATCCATGAGGCCCATCATATACTGGAGCATTCCAAATGGGGGACATCAGACACTGGGGCAGTATTTACGGGGCCCATTATGCACTGGAGCATTAGACATGGGGCCCATTAGACATGGAGCATTATTTGGGCCCAAAAGACACTGGAGCATCATCCATGGGGCCCATCATATACTGGAACATTCTAAATGGGGCAGATTATATATGGAGCATTATTTGGGCCCATCATACACTGGAACATCATCCATGAGGCCCATCATATACTGCAGCATTCCAAATGGGAGACATCATACACTGGAGCAGCATTTACGGGGCACATTATACACTGGAGCATTAGAAATCTTGCCCATTATATATGGAGCATTATTTGGGCCCATAAGACAGTGGCGCATCGTCCATGGGGACCAACATATACTGTAGCATTATGTGGAGCTCATCATATACTGTATGGAACATTATATGAGACCAATTATTCTGCATGGAGAAATATATGGGGCCCATTATTCTGTATGGCGCACTATGTGGTGGCCATAATACTGTATGGAGTAATATGCTGTCCGTTTTTAGAGCTATTGGATAATTTAAAATAGATATCAGTCATGTCATGTAAGCAGTGAAGTATTTTTCATTGTACTATACCAATATTACTCTGCTGTATCGGAGCATAATGAATTGTGTTATATGTTGAAGGGACCCACTGACACTCTTTGGCCCGGGCCACACAAAAACCTGGAGCCAGCCCTACCCCCCCACAACTTTAGCCAAATAACCCCCAGTTTTCAATGCGTAACTATTATTATAAAGTAAATTAAGGTTGACAAGCTTCAGTAATAAGAATTGATGTTGTTGGCATTGAAATGGGCACTGTAGGTGTGTTTACTGTCCTCCACTTCCTGATGACTTTTTTCCCCATTGACTTGCATTGGGTTTCGTGTTTCAGTCAGACCCCGACTTTTCCCTTTAGTCGGCCGATTTCGTTCGACTCGACTTTTGAGAAATTTGGGTTTCAGGAAACCTGACTCGACCCTAAAAAAGGCATAGTCGCTCATCTCTAATAATCACTAATTGTGCAAACTAATGCAAAGAGGTGCAACAGCTGTGTTAAATTAGTATAAGGACGTCACCACACAGAGTAAGATAAAGTTATAATGAATTGCAATACACATTTAAAATGGAGCAGTGTCAGACATGTGAGAAATAACTTACTAAGCACGAGCACACTTAGTAAGCAAACACATTTCGATTTTGATATACTGTATGTATAATTTTTATATGGTGGCAATTTTTAGCTTTATGCGGTTTTTTGCACTTTTTTGCACAATTTATGATATTTTTATCTTTATTTTATCTTACTATAACTTTATTTTACTCTGTGTGGTGACATCCTTATACCAATTTAACACATTTGTTGCACCTTTTTGCATTAGTTTGCACAATTAGTGATTATATTCACTCTTTATTTATTTTTAAGCCACAGCATCTTGTATATTTTCAGCAATTGCACATTGGCACTTTATTGAATATTTTACAGTCAGTACATTACACTATTTTGCACCTTACTACTCAATAAATATAATTTTTATAAGGTGGCATTTTTTAGATTTATGCGGTTTTTTGCTTTTTTTTTTGCATAATTTGTGATTATATTTGTATCTTTATTTTATCATTAATTTTTGTCAGTATTTTCAAATCACTAGGCTCTTTATGTGAATATATTTCTAATTATATTGTATATTCAATCGGACGGCAATTATAGATTATGAGAATGATATTTTAGTACAATGTGATTATATTTATTTCTGAAGCTTATGTTCATTAAATTGTGAAAATTTTAAATTTATGCATGTATTTAGAGCCAGTATACGTATGTAGAACTCCCCTGATTGTTTTTTCATTGCCTCTGTTTTTTTGGCTGTAAAAATAATTTTTCATATTATATAATAATTTTTAATACTTGAAAAAATATAAGATTTATTAATTTTGGTATCTATGCTCCTTTCTTTTGTTGTATAACTGTATTTTTGTATTTCTGCATTGTGGGAATTTATTTGTCTTTAATGTTATCAAATTGTGTTAAGCATATATATTATGCATGCCAATAGAATTTTTATCTGTCTTTTTGGCATTTTTTTGGATGTTAATTGCCTTACGGCCACCTTGTGTTAACATTATTGTGAGATCAGGTACCTTGAGGGAGAGCCGCCGTGCAGCAGGTGCGCCATTCCGCTGACCAGTACGGTGCCAACCTCCGTTGTCAGGAATTCTATGCAGTAATAGGGAACAGTATAGCGAGATACTTAAGTGTTTGCACTTATCACTTTATTAGTGTGTTACTATTTCACCCCTTTTTTGCACATGCTTTTTATTATTGCCTACCTCAACATCAGTCCTTGATTGGCAACCCCTATACACTCCTTTCCATGTTTGGGTAACTGGGAGACTATGTGACTCACCAATCTAGGGACATCTAGGAGATTTAGGGTCTGCCGCCGAGGAGCGGGGGCGCCAATCTCATTTTGTGTTTAGGTTGCCAACCTCTGCTGGTAGGTAGACTTCTGGCAATAGGTATTGATTATATAGGGTTATGGTAGCCAGCACGGTTGCTTGCATGGTGCTTGGTAATGTTTTTGTTTTAAATAGGCATAATAGTTAATTTTTCTCTGAATCATTATTGTTATATAAGCTACTTGTAAGTCTTCTTGAATTTTTGACCTTATAAGTTTAAATTTTGATACATTTTTCTCTTTGATACGCCCAAATGTCACTCCAAAAATATATATTTAAAAAGCATGACAAAGGAGTTTTATTGACAAAATCTTATACATTTTATTACACATATAGACATACAAAATAACACTTTAAAAGGAATGAACAACCAGTAGCAGAAAAAAAAAGTGACTCAAAGATGTAGTTGCACCAATTATGTACATTGTATATACTAGGATAGTCATAATAAGGGTATGTTAAAAGTGCTCTTCAGAAAAAATCCAAAAGGATAGTAACATAAAGAGAACACTGGGAAGTGTATTAATAGTCCATAAATGTCGCTATGAACACATAAGATACAATCATAGCCAGCCAATCTCAATGAGCAGCACTTAGAAAAGTAACCAGTCAAGATAGTAGAGCCCCAAAGCACGTTTCATGTGCGGTATTAAAGCTTCCTCAAGGGGATAATCCTAGGGATCTTCCTCGAGAACAAGCTTTAATACTGCATGCGAAAATAACGTGCTCAACATGGGTAAGGATGCAATATATCATCTTTGATATGGACTGGTTACTTTTCTAAGTGTTGTTCATTGTTTGTATTTTCATATTTGGAGCATTCAATAAATAATGCTTATTTTACCCACAGCCTTGTTCTTGTTAGCATGTCTGTTTTATAAATACCAAAACTCAATGATCTGTGGGATGAACAAGTTCAGTCTCATAGATCAAGTACTTAAGCAGTATTGTTTCCTGTAATCCTGATTGAAATACATAGTCAAGGATTTCAGAATTACTCAAGAAAATGACCAGTTTGGAGAACCAATAATTAGTTGGTTTTATAGTTTTCAAATATGGGAATCAAGATCCATTCAATAAAGAAATTGCCAAGAAACTAAACAACTAAACAATTGCTCATGTTTACAGGCAATATTGAATATTTTTTTTCTTTTAACTAAGTCATAAACTTGCATTGGAAATTGCCCCAACATCAATTTTTTATAGTTTATCTCAAGTGGAGCTTTTAAGTCCAAGAGATTTTGTGTTATTGCTCTCATCCATCCTTAACAAATTTCCATTTAATAAGCAAATTGGTTTCTCAATGTCTTGCCATAATCTCATAGTGGTTTTCTTTCTGAAGAACATTACTACAGGCTAAACAGATGAATGCCTTATGTCCATAAACTTTATGTTATCGTGTTCTGTTTCACGGATCTCCCTTTGGTGCTTTTCCAAGTGTTTTGACAGCATGCTCTGCTGCTAGCACTGTGCCATCTGCTGCATGGATTTTCCAATAGGGAGCCAATGCTTCAAAGCTCCTTGTCATTGTATGGAAGTCCCACTGCAATCTGCTTCTCACATTCTGTTGGCTGTATCCTGATTGATATGTTTCTTGGAATTATGGTGCTTGTTTTGCAAATACATCCAAATATTTTAATTGCTCTTAACTAGCAGTTCTTTTTGCAGACGGCACAGTGACATTGTTGCACTATGTTCAATACATATTTTGTTTCACCAAGTTACCAATGTGCCATGCCTTTATATTTTGATAATAAATATGATTTTTTTACTGAATTCTATTGCTGTAATTGAAACAAGCACTGTGATGAATCCAAGTCAGCTGACAGAGTATATCCACAAAGACTGCTGGTGCAAACTCTCCGAGCCCTACAGTCTTTGTTGGTGTTTTAAAAAGCACCTTGTGCCATGTGGGAAGAGTCCATGTTATTTATTGAGAAACTAGTCTTTATTTTCCCTGCAACATCACTCTGGTAATATTGATCACTTAATGACGAAGTCTATTTGGGACTTTAAGGCATAGCCCCATTTTTCAGTTCTGGCATATGTCATTTTTGGTAATAATAACATTTGAATGCTTTGATATTTCCAAGTAATTCTTATTTTATTTCATTATACATTGTACTTTATGTTAGTAGTAATTATAGTTCTATATGTTTTGATATTTCCAGATGATTCTTAATGTTTTGTATCTTTACACATTGTACTTATGTAAGTAATAATTAAAGTTCTATATTTCTTGATATTTCCAAATGATAGTTAATGATTTTTTGTTGCACATTGTACTTTACATTTGTATTAATTATAGGTTTATATGTTTTGATTCCTAAAAAGTTAGAAACAGCAGTTTCAAGTTTTAATAGTTGTTTTGTTGCTGTCTTTTTCTAAAAACCATTTTAATAGTAGTATAGAATGTCACATTAAATCTCACCTGCATGAGACATATAGTAATAGCACATTATATGGTGTGAAGGGGTGAAGCGTTACATATGGCTTTATAGAGATCGACAGGCTTTCTGTGTAATGCACAGTAATGCTTGGTCTTCCAGGGATAGATGCTCTTCCGTCATAACCAATAAATGAGCAGCCTGCCCTCACCCATTCTCATTAACTTTGAAGTCACTAATTCAGTATTTCTATATAAGTTTTCAACAAAAAATGGAGAGATAAGAATTAAGTTGTTAAAATTGAAACACCCAATCCTTTTCTTCGCAGGGCAAATAAACTGTCATCAGGGGTGCTAGGCAATAGCTTTCTCTACACCCTTAAGCTGCGCAAAGAGTTAATGTTTATGGGATGATGCTCAACACATAACTGTTGGCCAAATGCTCATTTGAATGACAGCAAGGATTTTAGTTTCCGCATGACATGACTATTTTAAAATATAGCATTGGCCGACAGCTATCTCATGTGTAAGGATAACATTTCAGTGACTCTTTAAAAAAATATACTGCAATCTGATTGGCTATTAAACTTATCTCAATAGATCTACTTTTCTTTGGGACCTTTTTCATAAATCTTTCCCTTTGTCAGTTATAGGCATGATGTTTAAATGCATGACTTACAGAATGCACTTTTTTTGCCCATATTACTGAGTTTTCATCCAAATATTTATGGTACATTGCTGCTATTAAGGATAGCTAGGTTGATGTCATAGAAGTTGATATTAATGTTTCCAGGTATTTCTGTAGCTCTGTGTATTTATAAAAATCTAATTTGTCTTCTAAATACATTTCATCTAGGAATTGTGTTTATTTTATTATGCCAATCCTTATCTGTAATACCGTATCAGTCGTAACACAAAATTTACTTCAGTGCTACTTAATTACTATTCTCAGAAAATACTGTAACATGGGGGTCTTCTTTTATCTTCTGATATCAACAGCGTCCCTTAGAACTCAAGTTTACATGGGATCGCAGTTATTGATCACAAAACACCTAAACAGAAACAAAAAATCTGCCCTTGCGTATGTCATTGTCAAGGCAAACATAAGAGGGTGTTCTGAAAATAAATGTTTTCCCAATAGTCACCGGTAGAGTTGAGCGACTTTGGTCGGATCGGGTTTCATGAAACAAAATTTGAGTCGGATGAAACTGGGCTGACTAGGGCAAAAAAAGTCGACTTTTATTTCCCATTGACTTGCATTGGGGTCTGGTTTCAGACGAGACTCCGACTTTTTTTGCCCTAGTCGGACCAGTTTCATCTGAAACAAATTTTGTTTCATGAAACCCGATCCGACCAAAGTCGCTCAACTCTAGTCACCAGTTAGCCTGAAAAAACACCTTTGCCCATTTGCGACTTAAGGAGAACGCCATGTGACTGATTTCTGTTATTCCCAAATGTAGTCTGAGCATGCAGAAGGGAGCAAGATTTTCTAATTATTGTGTCTTTTTCTATATTATTATATACATGTGAGCAATTGGAGGATAGTACTTTGTGTGAATATTATTCCTTTTATGCTAGTTCAGTATGCCATTTTGATGGTCAGATTGTCCAAACGAATGCTCCAACATACTACTGATACATCGTATTGTGGCCATACCTATTTTTAGATGTATGTTCTGCCTCAAGGTTTCTTTGCCATATTTATGATTCACTATCTCAGTCTTGGACACGGGAAATTCGTTCAAATGCGTTCTTTGTGCTGTGACTTTACAAGTAGGGAAAATGCAGATCTAGTTAAATAATAGTAAAAACTGCATTTTAATGTGCAAAGTAAGGTATAGAAACTGCTATTAGAATGCACCACTGAGCTCTACCAATTGTGCATTATTAATGCTTCCGAGTCCAATTTTCACATCAAACAATGTATTATTAGGTGCATTCGGAAATCCACTTAATTCAGTAGTTTATCATGAAGGTTAAAACATTATTAATCAATGCTTTAACTTGAGTCAAAATCTATATATTTGTTCTTTACTAAATCATGGACCCAATTTATCTAAATGCTCCTTTTGCACAATTCTATTAAAGTGTCAGAAAGAAGAGATAATCAATCCAAGGAACTTTTACTTATAAAGAAGAAAAACAACTTTCCACTTAGCAAGAAAATGAAAAAAATATGCATGGCTATGTTTACTATGTTATATAATTGTAGCTTCACATGAGTATATTAGGAGATCTACAAAGCCATTAGTTGGGAGTCATTAAATCTAGGGCGTGGTCAGAACACGTCTGAAGAATACCGAAAATCCAAATGCCTACTAAGCAAAATGTGAAATTTGAGTATGTAATAAGCGTGATCATGACATTCAATCAGCATAAAAATCTTTAAATTGCTCACTCAATTCTCAACTACATTATTATCAACATAATAAAGTATTCTATATGTACCATAATTTAATGTACATTATATACAGAATAATATACTGCATGGACAAAAGTATTTGGAGACACTTAGTAAAAATAGCAATTAGGCTTTTCATTTAGTCCTAAAGCCACATGTTTGTAAAATACAGCATGCTGTAGCCCATGAGAAATCATGTGCAGCAAAATAATAGAGCTCTGGATGCAATTATATCTAAAAAGAACGGCCTGGAGAACTGGCTGCACAGTCATAATGTCTGGATAGTGGGTGTACCCGAGAAAGTGAAGGATACTAAGCCTAAAGAATTTGCTGAGGACTGGGTGCTAAAAAAGTTTGGCAAGGACACTATGATTTCATTTTTTGTAGTTCAATGGGTCCAATCAGATAACTCCCTCCAGGCAGCCAGCCTTGCACAGTGCTTATGAAAATCTTGCAGTATAGAGACAGAGACACCATACTGCGCAAGGCAAGAGACATTCCTTATCTGTCTGTGGATGAGTACAAGGTCTCCATATTTCTAGACTTTTCCATGGAGGTCCAAAAAAAGAGCTTATTTTATTGATATTAAATGTTGGTCCTTTTCTATGCTATATCCTGCAAGATTAAAGTTGGCTGCCATGAATAATACTTGCTTCTTTGACACAACTAAGGAAGTCCTCACCTGGCTGGACCAGAATGATAGGATACTACATGCATCAGGAGATTGAGTTTCATTTATCCAGGAAATTTTAACATGGTCTGTATGGCCTCTCCATAGGTCCACTGATACTGCAGTTTTATTGTGATGCTCGCTATCCTCATGCTTTTCCAATACTCTATCTATGCATAAGTGCTTTCTTCTGCCATCTCCTTCCCCCTTTTTCCCTTCTCTCTTCAACCCATCCCTTCGCCCCAGCCTTTTTTTTATCTTTTTATCTTCTTTTCTGACTGACTGAGGTTACAACATGAAAGGGATATCCTTATTAGTAATTTTTTGTACTCTAGGATGTTGGAATATTTAGCAAATTGGTTATTACTAGTGTTGAGCGATACCGTCCGATATTGAGAAATATCGGATCGGATTGGATCGGCCGAAACCCAAAAAGTATCGGTTATCGCCGATTCCGATACCGGAAGTCCCATTCAAGTCAATGGGACTGAAATATCGGAATTAAAAAAACCCTTTCTGTACTTGCACATCCTGTTTGGGAGGGGGGAAGAGTGTGGGCGGTGCGTGGGCGGACACTGTGTGTGTCTGTGTGTGCGGGCAGGGCATGCTCGGGCTTGCCGGGGGGTCTGTGCGGGCTTGCCGGGGGTCTGTACGGGCCTGCCGGGGGTCTGTGCGGACTGCCGGGGGTCTGTGCAGGCTTTCCGGGGGTCTGTGCCGGCTGCTGGGGGTCTATGCGGACTGCCGGGGGTCTGTACGGGCCTGCCAGGGGTCTGTGCCGGCTGCCAGGGGTCTGAGCGGGCCTGCCGGGGGTCTGTGCGTGCCTGACGGGGGTCTATGCGGGCCTACCTGGGGTCTGTGCCAGCTGCCGGGGGTCTTTGTGTCTGTGAGCAGGCATCGTCCGATGGGACTACAAGTCCCATTGGGCTATGCCTGCTGCAATGACAGTGATTGACACATTAGCCAATGATGGGACAGTAGTAGTCCCATCATCCGGCTAATGTGTTGAATGTAAAAAAAATATATATATATATACATGCTACATACATTCTACATACATACTACATATATACAACATTCATACATACTACATACATACTACATATATACAACATTCATACAACATACATACATACTACATACATACTTCATATATACTACATTCATACAACATACATACATACTACATACATACTACATATATACAACATTCATACAACATGCATACATACTACATATATACTACATTCATACAGCATACATGCATACTACATACATACTACATATATACAACATACATACATACTACATACATACTTCATATATACTACATTCATACAGCATACATACATACTACATACTACATACATACTTCACATATACTACATTCATACAACATACATACATACTACATATATACTACATTCATACAGCATACATACATACTACATAATACATACATACTACATATATACAAAATTCATACAACATACATACATTCTACATACTACATACTTCATATATACTACATTCATACAGCATACATACATGCTACATACAATACATTCATACATTCATACAATGCATATATAGACATACAGTACATACAACATAGAGTACATACTCACCATCACTTGTCACTTTGATCCCCGAAGCCAGTGTCATCTGTGAAAAAATATGAAAATAACAAACAACTGATATACTCCCTGATCCGCAGAAATCCACGAGTGTCCCACGCCAATCTCCCGTGGAGGACAGCAGCATCAGCTGATGTGACCGCTCTCTAGGGGCTCCAGGAATCCAATGATGGGAGGTAGGTATCCTTCTGCACTGTATTCCTCCACCACTGTAAAAAAATAGTCCCTAGTCTCACTTTTGGCATTGCTGTGTGAGAAAGTTCCCATGCAGCTTTTGCCATAAGGTGAGACCAGTGAACCATAGTAACCTCTCAGTGATGCACTGCAGCACATCGTAGTGGGACACTTGTGGATTTCTGCGGATCAGGGAGTATATTGCTTGTTTGCTTTTTTCTAAATTTTTTCATAGATGACACTGGCTTAAGGGGGTCAAAGTGACAAGTGATGGTGAGTATGTACTCTTTGTTATATGTACTGTATGTCTATATGTATGTATTGTATGAATGTAGGAATGTATTGTATGTAGTATGTATGTAGTATGTACTATGTATGTATGTTGTATGAATGTAGTATATATGTAATATCTATGTATTGTATGAATGTATGAATGTATTGTATGTAGTATGTATGTTGTATGTAGTATGTATGTAGTATGTATGTTGTATGTCTGTAGCATGTTGTATGTATGTAGTGTGTATGTACTATGTATGTATGTTGTATGTATGCAGTATATATGTAGTATGTATGTATTGTAAGAATGTATGAATGTATTGTATGTAGTATGTATGTTGTATGTAGTATGTATGTAGTATGTATGTTGAATGTATGTTGTATGTCTGTAGCATGTTGTATGTATCTAGTATGTACTATGTATATTATATGAATGTAGTATATATGTAGTATGTATGTATTGTATGAATGTATTTTATGTAGTATGTATGTTGTATGTATGTTGTATGTCTGTATCATGTTGTGTGTATGTTGTATGTATGTAGTAAGTATGTAGTATGTATGTATGCATGTTGTATGAATGTAATATATGTGTATGTAGTATGTATGTATGTTGTATGAATGTAGTATATATGTATGTAGTATGTATGTATGTATGTTGCATGAATGTAGTATTTATGTAGTATGTATGTATGTTGTATGAATGTAGTATATATGTAGTATGTATGTTGTATGTTTGTATGTTGTATGAATGTTGTATATATGTAGTATGTATGTTGTATGAATGTAGTTTATTTGAAGTATGTATGTAATACGTAGTATGTATGTATGTTGTATGATTGTAGTATATACAGTGGGGCAAAAAAGTATTTAGTCAGTCAGCAATAGTGCAAGTTCCACCACTTAAAAAGATGAGAGGCGTCTGTAATTTACATCATAGGTAGACCTCAACTATGGGAGACAAACTGAGAAAAAAAAATCCAGAAAATCACATTGTCTGTTTTTTTTTCATTTTATTTGCATATTATGGTGGAAAATAAGTATTTGGTCAGAAACAAGCAATCAAGATTTCTGGCTCTCACAGACCTGTAACTTCTTCTTTAAGAGTCTCCTCTTTCCTCCACTCATTACCTGTAGTAATGGCACCTGTTTAAACTTGTTATCAGTATAAAAAGACACCTGTGCACACCCTCAAACAGTCTGACTCCAAACTCCACTATGGTGAAGAACAAAAAGCTGTCAAAGGACACCAGAAACAAAATTGTAGCCCTGCACCAGGCTGGGAAGACTGAATCTGCAATAGCCAACCAGCTTGGAGTGAAGAAATCAACTGTGGGAGCAATAATTAGAAAATGGAAGACATACAAGACCACTGATAATCTCCCTCGATCTGGTGCTCCACGCAAAATCCCACCCCGTGGGGTCAGAATGATCACAAGAACGGTGAGCAAAAATCCCAGAACCACGCGGGGGGACCTAGTGAATGAACTGCAGAGAGCTGGGACCAATGTAACAAGGCCTACCATAAGTAACACACTACGCCACCATGGACTCAGATCCTGCAGTGCCAGACGTGTCCCATTGCTTAAGCCTGTACATGTCCGGGCCCATCTGAAGTTTGCTAGAGAGCATTTGGATGATCCAGAGGAGTTTTGGGAGAATGTCCTATGGTCTGATGAAACCAAACTGGAACTGTTTGGTAGAAACACAACTTGTCGTGTTTGGAGGAAAAAGAATACTGAGTTGCATCCATCAAACACCATACCTACTGTAAAGCATGGTGGTGGAAACATCATGCTTTGGGGCTGTTTCTCTGCAAAGGGGCCAGGACGACTGATCCGGGTACATGAAAGAATGAATGGGGCCATGTATCGTGAGATTTTGAGTGCAAACCTCCTTCCATCAGCAAGGGCATTGATGATGAAACGTGGCTGGGTCTTTCAACATGACAATGATCCAAAGCACACCGCCAGGGCAACGAAGGAGTGGCTTCGTAAGAAGCATTTCAAGGTCCTGGAGTGGCCTAGCCAGTCTCCAGATCTCAACCCTATAGAAAACCTTTGGAGGGAGTTGAAAGTCCGTGTTGCCAAGCGAAAAGCCAAAAACATCACTGCTCTAGAGGAGATCTGCATGGAGGAATGGGCCAACATACCAACAACAGTGTGTGGCAACCTTGTGAAGACTTACAGAAAACGTTTGACCTCTGTCATTGCCAACAAAGGATATATCACAAAGTATTGAGATTAAATTTTGTTTCTGACCAAATACTTATTTTCCACCATAATATGCAAATAAAATGAAAAAAAAACAGACAATGTGATTTTCTGGATTTTTTTTATCAGTTTGTCTCCCATAGTTGAGTTCTACCTATGATGTAAATTACAGACGCCTCTCATCTTTTTAAGTGGTGGAACTTGCACTATTGCTGACTGACTAAATACTTTTTTGCCCCACGGTATGTAGTATGTACTATGTATGTATGTATGTTGTATGAATGTAGTATATATGAAGTATGTATGTAGTATGTATGTATGCTGTATGAATGTTGTATATATGTAGTATGTATGTATGCTGTATGAATGTTGTATATATGTAGTATGTATGTAGTATGTTTGTAGCATTTTTTTTTACTTTCAACACATTAGCCGGATGATGGGACTAATACTGTCCCATCATTGGCTAATGTGTCAATCACTGTCATTGTAGCAGGCATAGCCCAATGGGACTTGTAGTCCCATCGGACGATGCCTGCACACACACAAGACCCCCAGCAGGCCCGCACAGACCCTCAGCAGCCGGCACAGGCCCATACAGTCCCCCAACAGCCGGCACAGGCCCCCGGCAGACACGTACAAACGCCCAACAGCTGGCACAGGCCCCTGGCAGGCCCGTACAGACCCCCGGCAGCCGGCACAGGCCCCCGGCAGGCCCGTACAGACCCCCGACAGCCGGCACAGGCCCCCGGCAGGCCCGTACAGACCACCGGCAGCCGGAACAGGCCCCTGGCAGGCCCCTACAGACCCCCGGCAGCCCGTACAGACCCCCGGCAGCCGGCACAGGCCCCCGGCAGGCCCGTACAGACCCCCAACAGCCAGCACGGGCCCCCGGCAGCCCTTACAGACCCCCAGCAGCCGGCACAGACCCCGGCAGGCCTGTACAGACCCCCTGCAGTCGGCACAGACCGCGCATCATGATGCGCACAGACCGCGCATCATGATGACATCATTTCAGCAGCCAATCACAGCCACAACAGTGGCTCATTGCATTATGGGAACTTTCGATTCTGGTATCCGATATTGAAAAAATATCGGTACTCGATATCGGAATTCTGGTACAGTGAATATTGGCCGATACCCGATATTTGCAGTATCGTAATGCTCAATGCTAGTTATTACACTTAACCTGCTGAGTTTTTGTCTCCCTCTATGGTACAACAGAGGCAGTGGCATTGGTCTTCGCTCCTCTAAATGAGGGGTTTGTTCGTAGAGACCCAACTGTGCCTAAACACTATGTTTTGGTTGGGTAGTTTGGATTTGGATTTTGGGAAGTGGTGGTTTCGGGTTAGCTATGCAAAACTATTGTAATTATTGCTGCCTGTGGATTAGAATGCAAATTGGTTCCATTTCAATTTGGGCCCTAAGTAGAGGGCTCGTCTTATTTTTCAACTTTGAAAATGACTAATGCTATAATGTTTCTGTCATGGAAAGTTAAGGGACGTTATTGATCCAGCGAAGTGGAGAGCTATTTTGGATGATACCAAATCTTTACACTTAGCGATAGTCTGTCTACATTTTCAGCATACTCAAGGGGAATAAGTGCACTAATTCATCCCAACATCTCTTTCCAGTGCCAACTCACTAATATAAAGAAGGGAGGTATATCTGTATCCTAGGTAAGCTTGCAACTGTTGACCATATTAATATAGTGGTATACATTCCTCCTCTATACACTGGGACTGTTGTTCAAAAGATCTTACAATTTATTGGTCAAGCCCCACAGATTCCACTGTTAGTACTTGAAGATTTAATAATACTATAGACAAGTCTCTAGATAGATATCAGAAAGGACAGCTAGCCTTGGTGATGGCTATTAACCCTTTTGAAAAGTTTTGTGTGAGGTTGATCTTCTGGATCTATGGAAAATACAAAACCCTTGTGCTAAAATGTACTCATGCTTCTTTCCTACGTATGGCTCTTTATCTCGTATAGATCTAGCGCTAGGCAATACACCATCAGCCACGATGCTCCACTTGGTAGAGTATCTATCAAGAAGTTTGTCTGATCATGCTCCAATAAAACTAACACTCCAGATAGGCTCACAAAGATGCAACAGTGCCCCACTCTGGAGATTCAACCCATAGTGGTTAAAAAATTTTATTCAGTCATCAAAAATCACTGAATTAATAAAATAATTATTTGATAAAAAAGATGGATCTGGGATCTGTTGAGACTGTTTGGAATGCAATCAAGGCCTTTTTGAAAGGTCTTCTAAATAAGGAAGTAAGCAAAGTTAAAAATCACTCCAAATCATTAGACCAGGCATTTTTGGTCTGAGGTGCATAGGGCAGAGGACCGTTACATAGCTAATCCCTATGACATGCATCAAGTACTAGTTAAGGAGTTGGAGCATCAACTAGCACAACATATGTTGACAAAAAAGAATAATAAACATTTTTTTCAGATGAAAAAGTACTTTGAAGAAGGGGAGGGGGCAGGACATCTCTTGATGAGTATAGTGAAAGCTCAACAGGGTACTTCTTTTATTAAACAGATGGAGAGAAAATGTGGTGCATTAGTACAGGCTCCATCAGGTGTTCTCAACACGTTTCAGGATTTTTTTGTTTCAGGTGGATCTGGACAAGTTGGAAGCTTGGGCCGAAAGGTGGCAGATGTGGTTTAACAATGATAAAAGTAAGATTATATGCAGTACATGGGAAAAAGGAATCAATATCACCATTACACACTGAACATGAAACCACTGAGTAAATCTAACATGGAGAAGGACCTGGGGATCTTAGTTAATGATAAACTTATCTGAAGCAGCCAGTGCCAGGCAGCGGCTGCCAAGGCAAACAGAATCATGGGGTGCATTAAAAGAGGTCTGGATACACATGATGAGAGCATTATACTGCCTCTGTACAAATCCCTGGTTAGACCGCACATGGAGTACTGTGTACAGTTTTAGGCACCAGTGCTCAGGAAGGATATAATGGAACTAGAGTGAGTACAAGGGGGGGCAACAAAATTAATAGAGGGGATGGGAGAACTACAATACCCAGAGAAATTAGCAAAATTAGGATTATTTAGTCTAGCAAAAAGACGACTGAGGGGCGATCTAATAACCATGTATAAGTATATAAGGGGACAATACAAATATCTCTCTGAGGATCTGTTTATACCCAGGAATGTGACGGTCACAAGGAGGCATTCTCTGCATCTGAAGGATAGAAGGTTTTTCTACCAGCATAGAAGAGGATTCATTACTGTTACGGCAGTAAGAATCTGGAATTCCTTGCCTGAGGAGGTGGTGATAGCGAACTCAGTCAAGAGGTTCAAGAGAGGCCTGGATGTCTTCCTGGAGCATAACAATATTGTATCTTACAGCGATTAGGTTCTTTAGTCGGAAGTAGATCTGGGGATTTATTCTGATGGAATATAGGCAGAACTGGATGGACAAATGTGTTTTTTCGGCCTTGCTTGCTAACTATGTTATGTTACTTTATGTATCTAAAGTCTCCCTCTCTAAGGAGGATCCTAATGCTTTTTTTGACTCTCTTAAAGTAGCCTAAAGTAGCCTAAATTGGCAAATGAAAGTATTAAACTGCTAGATGCCCCTCTTAGTTTTGAAGAGCTGGAGTTGGCCTTTGGCTCAGTTGCTAATAACAAGTCCCCTGAAGCTGATGGTCTGCCAGCAGAAATATTTAAACAATATAGGCTTGTTACCTCAATTATTAGTTGTTATTAACTCTGCATTAGAGAAGGGGAGACTAACACCCTCTATGAATGATACCACTATTATGGTTATCCCCAAACAGGATAAAAATCCCCACCTCTCACAATCCTATCGAGCAATCTCATTATTGACAACTGATATCAAAATACTGGCGAAAATTCTTGTAAATTGGCTTTCCAGAGTCATTGCATCAATTATTGATCCAGAACAAATGAGGTTCATGCCAAACATGTTGACGGCAGTGAACATTTGCCGTCTATACTTAAACATGCAAATGCCATTAGATGAATGTGGTTTTAAGGCAGTTGTTTCACTTGATACAGCCAAAATGTTTGATATTGTGGAATGAGAGTATTTGTCATCAGTTTTATCTAATATGGGTTTCGGTTTGGCTGTTCTTATATTCAGCTCTAAGGGCAAATGTGAGGGCAAATGTTGTCTCGGGTTTCTTCTCTTTATGTCGAGGCATGACACAAGGTTGCTCTTTATCTCTGTTACTATTCACTATAGTAATTGAGCTGTTGGCAGTGGCAATCAGAATGTCTACTGAAGTAAAGGGATTTCAATTTGGCTCCCTCCACGAAGAAGTGGCACTTTCTTCTGATGATACCTTGTTATTTTTTGGGGACTGGCTAAATTCACTGAAAGAGGCAATGTCCATAATAAACCAGTTTAAATCCCTCTCAGGGCTATGTATAAATTGGGACAAATCCTCTCTTATGGCTATAGGCGCCACTCCTCATGAAGTTCATGATTTGTCTGGGTTGTTGAAAGTGGTGCAGTCATTCAAATATCTTGGAATTCAAATCGTAGATAGAATATGGATTTTGACATTTTAAATATTCTGTTAATGTTTAACTGATCCCAACAAAAAAAACAAATGCCTGGTGCAATTTGCCAATTTTTCCACTGGATGGGCCAATGTAATTAATATGGTTCTTATGCCATAAGCTTTACATGTGCTACATAATGCACAAATCTAGTTACGCTCCTAAGAAAGAAAAGTCCAGCTCCAAGAGGTAAAATTCAAAGAATTTATTTAATACCATTAAAAAATGAATACATGGCTGCTTGTGATCAAAAAATAGGTATACCCAGAGGGGATTACCGCATGGGATAGTCCAAAGAGGCTCTGTATTCGTTTCGAGCATGATCTGCTCTTAGACTCAGAGTAACATCAAAGTATCAGCTGAGCAATATATAAAATCAATACTCGAGTGTTCAAAATTAATAAATCAACAAAACAAATTATATACTACAAATAAAAGAAACAAAAAATAAAGAGAACGAAAATATACAAAAAATTACAAGAATAAAGAAATATAAAAACAAAAAGAATTCAATAGTGCAGCATAAATTCTTTTCTCAAATTTAAGCCCAAAGGTACACGTGTATCAAGTATATAAATCCAGTATGCTTCTCGATTTCGTAAAAATTTCTATCTCCACCTTGTATGTTTCTTTTAATTCGTTCAACCGCATAAATTTTCATGCTAGATAGATCCCTGTTATGGACAGAAATAAAATGTTTCGATAGATTAGAGACATTTCTATTAGTGGGTTGAACAATATCATGTAGGTGCTCGCGTATTCTGTCCTTCAATTTGTGAATGGTGGAACCCACATATTTTAAACTACATTTGGTACACTCAATTTGAGTTACAGTTTATGAATTCTTTAATTTTATACGTATTATTATTTGTAGAGTCAGAGAAGGATAGAGTTTTACATGAAAAATGACAGGTATTACATGGTAATTGACCACATCTGTGTTATCCATTTATAAGTAACCAATTATTTTGTTTATTATTTTTTGAGCAATGCAAACTGGGTGATAAACTATTACCCAATGTTAATGCTCTTCTAGACACAATTCTTATGCCATCCTTCAATAGCTCATTCATGACATTATATTTGCGTAATAAATGTAAGTTCTTATTAATTATGTTGCGGATTTGTTTAAAATATGGGCTATATGTGGGTACCAAGGTAGGACGATCTTTATTCCGTTGGACAATTGTATTCGTTTGATGTGATTATCTCTAGTTTTGCTATTAACTATATGTGCGGCTCTTTGGCTAGTCCAATTTGGATAACCACGTTTATTCAAACGATTTTTTATGGAAAAAAATTCATTTTTAAAACTATCCTCTTCACTACAATTTCTTTTTGCACGAGTTAATTCACCCACTGGAATGGCTTTAATAGTATGCACTGGGTGATAGCTGCGAGCATGCAGGATGGTATTACCTGCTTTTTTTTTCTATGGGTGGATGTAGAAATACACTGATGAGGTTTTCCAGATAAACAGAGATCCAAAAAGCAAATGCTATGAGAATTAAAAGAATAAGTGAAATTTAAATTAAATTGATGTATTCAATAAACATGGGAATATCTGTATCCCCTTTCCATATTAGTAACAGATTGTCTATATATCTTGCATACCACTCAATATGGTCAGAAAAAGGGTTATTAACATTGAATATAAAAAGTTCCTCCCACCATGCCATCACTAAGTTAGCCACAGATGGTGAAAATTTCGCTCCCATTGAAACACCATTGTTTTGTAGGAAAAACTTTTTATCAAAAAGAAAATAATTGTGAGACAACAAAAACTGTTAAACCGCAACAATATAGTTTTGCAATTCTATACAATAAGGACTATATTTTTGGAGATGAAAAAGTACTGCTGAAATCGCCACATTGTGGGGGATGCTGGTGTACGAAAAGATAACATCACATGTGACCCATGTAAAATTTGGGTCCCAGATTATATTATGAAGCATACTTAGAACGTCCTTAGTTTTTTTTTAAATAACCAGGTATGCGATATACCAGGGACTGGAGAAGAGAGTCCAGTCATTGACCCAAACGTTCATTCAGAGACCCTATTCCTGCTACTATAGGACGAGGGAAGATGTCTTTATGCGTCTTCGGCAACGCGTGCATGATAGGGATTACTGGGTCATCTATTTGAAGGAATTCTGATTGTTTCTTTGTAAAAAAGACAAATTTCTCTCCATCCATAATAATATCCTTAATTTTCTTTGAAAAAAGACTGGTAGGATCACCTTGTAAGGGTGTGTAAATGGAGTCCTCAGAGATCATTATTAATCGCTGAGGAATAATCATTCTCGTTCATACCCACAACTGAGCCACCCTTATCAGACATCTTAATAATAATTTGAGGATTAGATTTTAAACTAATTAAAGCTGCTTTCTCAGCTCAAATCTAGTGACCCCTTCACTTATTTCATAAAAGTAATACTATATTTTGTGATTTAATTTGGAAAAAAGGAATTCCGAGGATTAAGTTAGAACCCTGCATAAACCTAAAACCTGGGACAGCTTTGCAATCCCTTCTTATATTATATATCCACACAATTACAGCACTTAAAGTGATGGCGCCCCCTCCTCTTCAATGCAGATACTGAATTATATGTTAAATGGTGATAATCTTGCCTAAATGCTCTACTCCTAGGCATAGTTGTGACTGGAGGGGTGCAAAAGGAGTATCATTACACCATAAATGTCTTCTGGAGGCTGGACTTAAGGGTCTTGTTCTGTAAATAAAACTGCTAGTGCAGGTACATTGTTTCTGGATATCATACTTCTTTCCTATTTGAGGATGATAAAAATAGGCCCCTTTCAACAAATTGTTGCAGCAAGCATGCCCAAGACAAGGAAAATTACCAAGGCTTTGGTGGCTCAAGGTAGTTTGTAAATCTTTTTTAGAACTGCCTATATCAGACATTACTAATTCATCCTTCAGGTTCTTATTCCTCCTGTAGGAAAAAAGTGGTGATTGTTGGGTTTCTGAGATATTGTGGACCACTTGCAAAATTTGTAAATTTATAAATATTGTTTGGAATCTTAGGTTCCTTATTTTGCTTGAAATCTTGTCCATATGGGATTATTCGAGATGTATTGTTATTTGGTACTGTACCTTTAAGAGAGTTTGTCTGTATAGTGCCATTGGTAGAGTGAGATATATTCATGTTTGTCTTAATGATATGTTCCAGGTTTATATCCCTCTAGGTATCCCACTAATATCTTGATAACCAAAGATACCATAAGGAGTGCAAAGTCCAAAGAATATAAAATATATATAATTTTATTAGAAATAATTGTCACAAGCATGAATACATACAAAAGGATCAGGTAATGAAGGCAAGGTCACAGATTAAATACAGTACCATGTAAAAAATGCCAAGGTGCATTATACTACCATGGGAATAGATTATAAATGTACTGGCCAGTATATGTACTAAATCCCCCACTGTTGGAACCGGCCAAAATACAATTAAATATACATCATAAATAAATGCCCCAAGTGCTTACCCATAAGCGATATTAATCAAGACCAAAGCCCCACGCCACCAACGCGCGTTTCGCTGCTATTTTTCAAGGTGCCGTACTGTGTGTCACACCAGGCTGATTTTTATATCCCTCCATTTCACAATCTACGAATCACAGCGTATGTCAATGGTAACGCCCCCGGAAGTTACATCATCAGCATCATAATGACAGAATGCTAGACACAGCGCATATAATCAGTCACGCCCCCCGGAAGTTACATCATCAGCGTCATGGCAACATGATGCCAGTCACAACCATACAACCAGTAAAGCCCCGGAAGTTACATCACAATCGTCATAGTAACATAATGCCAGTCACAGCGCATACCACCAATAACGCCCCCTGGAAGTTGCATCATCAGCATCATGGCAAAATAATGCCAGTCACAGCACATACAACCAGTACCGCCGCCCGGAAATTACATCATCAGCGTCATAGTAACCTAAAGCAAGTCACAGCACATACCGGTAATGCCCCCCGGAAGTTACATCATCAGCGTCATGGTAACATACTGCCAAACACAGCACATACAACCAGTAACGCCCCCCAGAAGTTACATCATCAGCGTCATAGTAACTTAATGCAAGTGACAGCGCATACAACCGGCGACTGGTTGTATGTGCTGTGATTGGCAGTATGTTACCATGATGCTGATGATGTAATTTCCGGGGGCGTTACCGGTTGTATGCACTGTGACTTGCATTAGGTTACTATAATGCTGATGATGTAACTTCCGGGAGGCGGTACTGGTTGTATGTGCTGTGATTGACAGTATGTTACTATGGTGCTGATGATGTAACTTCCGGGGGGCGTTACTGGTTGTATGTGCTGTGTTTGGCAGTATGTTACCATGACGCTGATGATGTAACTTCCGGGGGACATTACCGGTATGCGCTGTGACTTGCTTTAGGTTACTATGACACTGATGATGTAATTTCCGGGGTGCGGTACCAGTTGTATGTGCTGTGACTCGCATTATGTTACCATGACGCTGATGATGCAACTTCGGGGGGCGTTACTGGTGGTATGGTGGTATGCGCTGTGACTGGCATTATGTTACTATGATGATTGTGATGTAACTTCCGGGGTTTTACTGGTTGTATGGTTGTGACTGGCATCATGTTGCCATGACGCTGATGATATAACTTCCGGGGGGCGTGACTGATTGTATGCGCTGTTTCTGGCATTCTGTCATTATGATGCTGATGATGTAACTTCTGGGGGGCGTTACCATTGACATTCGCTGAGATTCGTAGATTGTGAAATGGAGGGATATAAAAATCGACCTGGTGTGACACACAGTATGGCACCTTCAAAAATAGCAGCAAAACGCGCATCGGTGGCGTGGGGCTTTGGTCTTGATTCATATCGCTTATGGGTGAGAACTTGGGACATTTATTTATGATGTATATTTAATTGTATTTTGGCCGGTTTCAACAGTGGAGGATTTAGTACATATACTGGCCAGTACTTTTATAATCTATTCCCATGGTGGTATAATGCACTTTGGCATTTTTTACATGGTATTTAATCTGTGACCTTGCCTTCATTACCTGATTCTTTTGAATGTATTCATGTTTGTGACAATTATGTCTAATAAAATTATATATATTTTATATTCTTTGGACTTTGTGCTCCTTATGGTGTCTTTGGTTTTCAAGTTCTAATGTGGAGTGTCCTGTGGAAGCCCTCTATTACCTATCACTGATATGGGTCGAGTGGGTGTTCAATCATACATTGTGCTTTGGATGGTTTGTTATTATCCCACTAATATCTGTGGTTGTGCTACTGGAGAGTTATTTGTGCAAACTTTGCTCTACGTTACAGGTATTTTACCGATCTGAGCTAGCGAATGGATGTTAGATTAGCTAGTAATGCAATGGATGCTTAGTGGGATTGTTTTTAATTATATGTTTGGTTTTTGGTTTTGATGGGATTGTATTTACTATTGTGTTTGTATTTTATTGGTGCTTTGTTGATTGTGGGTGGTACTTGTCCTATATAATGGTCGTTAGAACACTCTGTACTGAGCTTGAAAAAGGTCTTCAGACCGAAATGTTGCCACAGGAGGCAGAATATAATGTAAGGTTTTTTTACCACTGTCTGAGGCGCTGTCTTTTTTATCTATTGCTATGGAACTTGCTCCTGGTTTTGATGTGCACTCTCTGGTTTTGATGGGCACCTTTACAAATCTGTCTTAAAGACTTTGACGCTTATAGGGTGCGGTTTAACATTTTGTTTTTTGGTATCAGTGACTTCTGCGGAGATGTCCTAGACCTCATTAATTCTATTCTTAACTGGCAGATCCCAGAGGATCTTAAAGTGTGTGTTCTTGGTTATGTGGCAAAAATACCTGTTAGGAAGATACACCAACTTGCTTTATTCTGAGTACTGTATCAGACTCTGGAGAGTATAGCTGCTCATTGGAAATCACCAAAGTTGCCTTATATTAATAAAGTTATAGATGCCATAAATAGTACTATACACGTTGAAAAATATGTATTCCAAAAAAGAAGGAAATGTCAAAAATTAAACTGGAAATTTGGGCACCTTGGTAAGATAGGCCTAACCTAGCATCCTTGACTTTGACTTGGTCAAGGATATTATTATGTGTGTTCTGAAGGAGTGGATGACTGTTTGATGGCTCTCTATATAGACATATTTAGTCATAAAGAATTAGATATCTTTTCATAAGGACGGCCTGTCTAGATATGTCTCCACTGGGACCTTTTATGGTTTATGGTTTGCATTTTACTTCCTTAAAGACAATCACTGTGATAATGCAACAGATAACTACTTCTATTTGTCTGATCTACTCTTAAGGTTGACTAAAGGATATTCATGTCTTCTCCACAGCAATAAAATGACATTGGGGTGGTTGGGAGGATACTGTTTTCCTCTGAATTTTGATTTCTGTAACATGATTCTTTTGGAAAAAGTTAATAAAGATGTTATCTGATTCAAAATGCACCATAGCATCTATAAAATTGAAGTTATGGGATGGACACACAGAGCAGTCATAAAAAAACACTCAATTGATCTTACAAGAAATTTGCCAGTACAGTTTTCTACTGCATTGTGGAATGGTGCTGCCAATCAATGTGACTTTAATCTTAGGCTACGTTCACACGACCATATTTTCCATCCGAGAACTGTCCATAGAAAAAACTGACATCACAAGAGCAGCACTAGGACCAATGCTATTCAGGTTGGCTCTTCTGAAAACAGCTTTTTAACTCGGACCGAATGCCCATGTGTATAAAATCACAGCATGCGCTAGTCTCTTCCATATTTTGGGTGAGATTTGCCAATTCAAATCTATATAAGCACTACAAAAAATTGGATCCCATTTAGAGCAGCTCAATAGGATCCAATTTTTATGGATAAAATGCCATTAATATCATAGGAAGCTGTATTTGGTCTTCAAAATTGTAATAACTGCTTATATTTAAAAATTTATGCCATATGGATGTTATATGTATGTAAAAACAGGACATATGGGTAGTATACTGATTGCATACGGATGGCATACAGAGGCAATGCATATCACCAATTTTTTCTGGATGATGAGGGATCATTTTTTTATATGCTAATGTGAACTTAACCTTCCAAAGAGATTCTTGTTCACTATTGTTTGTTTGATATGAAATACCTTCAACCCATTACAGCATTTATGGTGCGTATTTTGTTGCTTGGGCACAGGGCTGTATAATATACACTGCTTCTACAGAAAAAGCTCTATTTCAAAGAAAAAAAAGTAGCAATACATATCAATCAGCAGTATCTACTTAGAACACTTT
The DNA here is from genome assembly GCF_039654945.1 of Dendrobates tinctorius. Taxonomy (NCBI): domain Eukaryota; kingdom Metazoa; phylum Chordata; class Amphibia; order Anura; family Dendrobatidae; genus Dendrobates; species Dendrobates tinctorius. Next base: position 2,151,610 of record NW_027361699.1, on the reverse strand, counting down.
CCCTTGTAGCATTTAGGATCGAACATCATTTGTTTGTTTATTTTTTTAAAACTTTTAATTGATGTTTATTGTAAAAAAAAAAAAAAAATACATAATTAACCCCTTTCTGTCATATGACGTACTATCCCATCCATGTGCCCTGGGACTTAATTCCCAGGGACGGGATAGTACGTCACAGCGATCAGCGGCGCCCATGTGGTGAGCGCCGCTGATCGCGGCCGGGTGTCAGCTGATTATCACAGCTGACACCCGGCACAATGTGTCAGGGACAGTCATGGACCGCCCCCGACACAATAACCCCTTGTACACCGCGATCAAACACGATCGCGGTGTACCGGGGGTTAAAGGGAAGCATTGACAAGGAGGGGGCTCCCTCCGTGCTTGCCTGAGCCCCCCACAGCAGCGCAATGTGCAGTGCTTCTGCGGGGTGCTCCATCCCTGCAGGTCCTCGAATCCAAGATGGAGACGGAGACCTTCGGGGGCCTGCAGGAAGCTGGCTTCCTCAGTGCTTGCAAAGCGCAGGCATGAGGAAAGTCTGTGCAGTGCCTGTGACAGATCGCTGATCTGTCACAGTGATCTTTTTGTGACAGATCAGCGATCTGTCACATGACAGGTATGTCCCCCCTGGGACAATGTAATAAAGTTAAAAAAAAGGTAAAAATAATTTTGAAAAAATCGCTAAATAAATTAAAAAAAAAATTCCCTAATAAATTCATTTTTTGGAAATAAAAAAACCAAACAATAAAAGTACACATATTTGACATTGCCGCGTCCATAACGACCCGCCCTATAAAACTGTCTCACTTGTTAACCCCTTTAGTGAACCCCTTGAAAAATAAAATAAAAAACTAAGCAAAAAATAATGATTTATTATCATACCACCAAACAAAAAGTGCAATAACGCGCAATCAAAAAGACGCATATAAATATCCATGGTACCGCTGAAAACGACATCTTGTCCCGCAAAAAACGAGCCACCATACAGCATCATCAGCAGAAAAATAAAAAAGTTATAGCTTGCAGAATAAAGCGATGCAAAAATAATTATTTTTTATATAAAATTGTTTTCATTGCATAAAAGCGCCAAAACATTAAAAAAATGACCTAAATGAGGTATTGCTGTTACCGTACTGACCCAAAGAATAAAAGGGCTTTATCAATTTTACCGAGGGCGGAACAGTGTAATTGCACCCCCCAAAAGAAATTCATGAAACGCTGGTTTTTGTTCATTCTGTGTCTCAAAAATCGGAATAAAAAGCGATCAAAAGATGTCACATGCCCGAAAATGATACCAGTATAAACATCAACTCGTCCCGCAAAAAATAAGACCTCACCTGTCTCAGTGGGTCAAAATATGGAAAAATTATAACTCTCAATATGTGGTGATGCAAAAACTATTTTTACAATGAAAAGCGTCTTTTAGTGTGTGACAGCTGCCAAAAATAAAAACCCGCTATAAATAGTAAATCAAACCCCCCGTTATCACCCCCTTAGTTAGGGAAAAATAATAAAATTAAAAGAAAATGTATTTATTTCCATTTTCCCATTAGGGTTAGGGCTAGGGGTGGGGTTAGGGCTAGGGAAAGAGGCTAGAGTTAGGGCTGAGATTAGTGTTAGGGGTGTGTTGGGGTTAGGGTTGGAGTTATAATTGGGGGTTTCCACTGTTTGGGCACATCAAGGGCTCTCCAAATGCAACATGGCATCTGATCTCAATTCCAGCCAATTCTGCGTTGAAAAAGTCAAACGGCACTCTGTCCCTTCCAAGCTCTGCCATGCGCCCAAACAGTGTTTTACCCCCACATATGGGGTATCAGCCTACTCAGGACAAATTGCAAAGCAACTTTTGTGGTCCAATTTCTCCTGTTACCCTTAGGAAAATAAAAAATTGGGGGCAAAAATATCATTTTTGTGGAAAAAAATGATTTTTTTATTTTCACGCCCGGGCGTTATAAACTTCTGTGAAGCACTTGGGGTTTCAAAGTGCTCACCACACATCTAGATAACTTCCATGGAGGGGTCTAGTTTCCAAAATGGGGTCACTTGTGGGGAGTTTCAATAGTTTAGGTTCATCAGGGGCTCTCCAAATGCACATGACACCCGCAGACCATTCCATCAAAGTCTGCATTCCAAAACGTCACTTCTTCCCTTCTGAGTCCCGACGTGTGCCCATACAGTAGTTTTCTCCCACATATGAGGTATCAGCGTACTCAGGACAAATTGGACAACAACTTTTGGGGTCCAATTTCTCCTATTACCCTTGGGAAAATAAAAAAAATTGGGGACTAAATGATCATGTTTGTGGAAAAAATACGATTTTTTTATTTTCAAGCCCGGGCATTATAAACTTGTGTGAAGCCCTTGGGGGTTCAAAGTGCTCACCACACATCTAGATAAGTTCCTTAGGGGGTCTAGTTTCCAAAATGGTGTCATTTTGTGGGGGTTTCCACTGTTTAGGTACATTAGCAGCTCTCCAAATGCAACATGACACCCGCAGAGCATTCCATCAAAGTCTGCATTCCAAAACGTCACTACTTCCCTTTCGAGCCCCGACGTGTGCCCATACAGTAGTATTCTCCCACATATGGGGTATCCGCGTACTAAGGACAAATTGGACAACAACTTTTAGGGTCCAATTTCTCCTGTTACCCTTGGGAAAATAAAAAAATGGGGACTAAAAGATCATGTTTGTTGAAAAAATAAGTTTTTTTTTATTTTCACGCCCGGGCGTTATAAACTTCTGTGAAGCACGGGGGGTTCAAAGTGCTCACCACACATCTAGATAAGTTCCCTGGGGGTCTAGTTTCCAAAATGGTGTCATTTGCTGGGGGTTTTCACTGTTTTGGTACATCAGGGGCTTTCCAAACGCGACATGGTGTCCGATCTCAATTCCAGCCAAAAACGTCTAATGGCGCTGTTTCCCTTCCGAGCTCTGCCATGCACCCAAATAGTGGTTTACCCCCACATGTGGGGTGTCAGCGTACTCAGGACAAATTGCACAATAACTTTTAGGGTCCTGTTACCCTTGGAAAAATAAGACTTGAGGGTGAAAAGATCATTTTTGTGGAAAAAATATGATTTTTTAATTGTACGGCTGTACGTTGTAAACTTCTGTGAAGCCCTTGGGGGTTCAAAGTTCACACCACACATCTAGATAAGTTCCTTGGGGGGTCTAGTTTCCAACATGGTGTCATTTGCGGGGGGATTTCCACTGTTTTGTTACATCAGGGGTTTTCCAGTCGCGACATGGTGTCCGATCTCAATTCCAGCCAAAAAAGTCAAATGGCACTGCTTCCCTTCTGAGCTCTACCATGCGCCCAAATAGTCGTTTACACCCGCATATGGGGTATCAGCGTACTCAGGACAAATTGCACAATAACTTTTAGGGTCCTGTTACCCTTGGAAAAATAAAAATGGGGGGTGAAAAGATCATTATTTTGGAAAAAATATAATTTTTTAATTGTACCGCTGTACATTATAAACTTCTGTAAAGCCCTTGTGGGTTCAAAGTTCTCACCACTTATCTAGACAAGTTCCTTGGGGGGTCTATTTTCCAAAATGGGGTCACTTGTGGGGGAGTTTCCTCTGTTTAGGTACATCAGGGGCTCTCCAAACGTGACATGGCGTCCGATCTGAATTCCAGCCAATTTTGCATTGAAAAAGTCAAACGGCGCTCCTTCCCTTCTGAGCTCTGCCATGCGCCGAAACAGTGGTTCCCCCCACATATCAGGTATCAGCATACTCAGGACAAACTGAACAATAACTTTTGCAGTCCAATTTCTCCTGTTACCCTTGGTAAAATAAAAAAATTGAATCTGAAGTATTTTTTTTGTGAAAAAAAGTTAAATGTTCATTTTTTTTTAAATATTCAAAAATTCCTGTGACGCACCTGAAGGGTTAATAAACTTCTTGAATGTGGTTTTGAGCACCTTAAGGGGTGCAGTTTTTAGAATGGTGTCACTTTTGGGTATTTTCTATCATATAGACCCCTCAAAGTGGCTTCACATGTGATGTGGTCCGTGAAAATAAAATGGTGTTGCAAAAATGAGAAATCGCTGGTCAACTTTTAACCCTTATAACTAGAGTTGAGCGAAACAGGTCGAAAAAATTCAAAAGTCGCCGACTTTTGGCAAAGTCGGGTTTCATGAAACGAAACCCGACCCTAGGATGAGGTCGGCCACGAGGTCGGCGACTTACGCGCCAAAGTCGCGTTTCAAAAGTTTGTTTTGCGCTCTTTTTCAGCCAATCAGGATCCACGGACACTGTGGGCAACGTGATGACCTAGGCACGGGTCACCACCATCTTTCAGAAGGGCATGCAAGTGATTGGCTTGCTTTGGTGGGCGTCACAGGGGGTATAAAAGGGCGTGCACGCCGACCGCCATCTTACTTCTGCCGATCTTAGTATAGGGAGAGGTTGCTGCTGATTCTGTAGGGAGAGCGTTAGGCAGGGAAGAAGACAAAAAAACTGCTTCTGCTGCTAGCGATTTGGCCTGCACAACACACAAGTCACTGTGTGTGCAGTGCAAGGGGAGGCTATATAGTATTGTATCAGTGGTGTTGGTTGTTGGGCTGCCTTTTAAGGCTTCCTGACACGCTGGCATTGCTGTTTACCCACTGCTCCGCAAACTGCTTTTTTAAAAGCAATCCAATCTCCCTTATCCTCTAGTCACTTTTGTCACAGCTGTGCCATCGAGCCTGTCACATAGCGCTCAGATATCAGTGGGCCTCACACAATCCACAAGTGTCCAGTGTCCAAAAGTGTGCGCAGAGATTCAAAATCTCCATTATCCTCTCGTCACTTTTGTCACAGGCAGCTGTGCCATCGAGCCTGTCACATAGCGCTCAGATATCAGTGGGCCTCACACAATCCACAAGTGTCCAGTGTCCAAAAGTGTGCGCAGAGATTCAAAATCTCCATTATCCTCTCGTCACTTTTGTCACAGGCAGCTGTGCCATCGAGCCTGTCACATAGCGCTCAGATATCAGTGGGCCTCACACAATCCACAAGTGTCCAGTGTCCAAAAGTGAGCGCAGAGATTCAAAATCTCCATTATCCTCTCGTCACTTTTGTCACAGGCAGCTGTGCCATCGAGCCTGTCACATAGCGCTCAGATATCAGTGGGCCTCACACAATCCACAAGTGTCCAGTGTCCAAAAGTGTGCGCAGAGATTCAAAATCTCCATTATCCTCTCGTCACTTTTGTCACAGGCAGCTGTGCCATCGAGCCTGTCACATAGCGCTCAGATATCAGTGGGCCTCACACAATCCACAAGTGTCCAGTGTCCAAAAGTGTGCGCAGAGATTCAAAATCTCCATTATCCTCTCGTCACTTTTGTCACAGGCAGCTGTGCCATCGAGCCTGTCACATAGCGCTCAGATATCAGTGGGCCTCACACTATCCACAAGTGTCCAGTGTAAAAAGTGTGCACAGAGATTCAAAATCTCCATTATCCTCTCGTCACTTTTGTCACAGGCAGCTGTGCCATCGAGCCTGTCACATAGCGCTCAGATATCAGTGGGCCTCACACAATCCACAAGTGTCCAGTGTCCAAAAGTGTGCGCAGAGATTCAAAATCTCCATTATCCTCTCGTCACTTTTGTCACAGGCAGCTGTGCCATCGAGCCTGTCACATAGCGCTTAGATATCAGTGGGCCTCACACAATCCACAAGTGTCCAGTGTCCAAAAGTGTGCGCAGAGATTCAAAATCTCCATTATCCTCTCGTCACTTTTGTCACAGGCAGCTGTGCCATCGAGCCTGTCACATAGCGCTCAGATATCAGTGGGCCTCACACAATCCACAAGTGTCCAGTGTCCAAAAGTGTGCGCAGAGATTCAAAATCTCCATTATCCTCTATTCACTTTTGTCACAGGCAGCTGTGCCATCGAGCCTGTCACATAGCGCTCAGATATCAGTGGGCCTCACACAATCCACAAGTGTCCAGTGTCCAAAAGTGTGCGCAGAGATTCAAAATCTCCATTATCCTCTCGTCACTTTTGTCACAGGCAGCTGTGCCATCGAGCCTGTCACATAGCGCTCAGATATCAGTGGGCCTCACACAATCCACAAGTGTCCAGTGTCCAAAAGTGTGCGCAGAGATTCAAAATCTCCATTATCCTCTCGTCACTTTTGTCACAGGCAGCTGTGCCATCGAGCCTGTCACATAGCGCTCAGATATCAGTGGGCCTCACACAATCCACAAGTATCCAGTGTCCAAAAGTGTGCGCAGAGATTCAAAATCTCCATTATCCTCTCGTCACTTTTGTCACAGGCAGCTGTGCCATCGAGCCTGTCACATAGCGCTCAGATATCAGTGGGCCTCACACAATCCACAAGTGTCCAGTGTCCAAAAGTGTGCGCAGAGATTCAAAATCTCCATTATCCTCTCGTCACTTTTGTCACAGGCAGCTGTGCCATCGAGCCTGTCACATAGCGCTCAGATATCAGTGGGCCTCACACAATCCACAAGTGTCCAGTGTCCAAAAGTGTGCGCAGAGATTCAAAATCTCCATTATCCTCTCGTCACTTTTGTCACAGGCAGCTGTGCCATCGAGCCTGTCACATAGCGCTCAGATATCAGTGGGCCTCACACAATCCACAAGTGTCCAGTGTCCAAAAGTGTGCGCAGAGATTCAAAATCTCCATTATCCTCTCGTCACTTTGGTCACAGCTGTGCCATCGAGCCTGTCACATAGCGCTCAGATATCAGTGGGCCTCACACAATCCAAAAGTGTCCACTGTCCACAAGTGTGTGCAGAAATTCTAAATCTCCCCTGTCCTATAGACACCTTGTACCTTGTTTTACATTACTATATAGTTTGTTGGATTTTGTCTACATTTCTACCAAAAATGAGGAAGGCTGGTGGAAGAGGCCGTGGAATTGGGCGGGGGTTGGCAGCTGGTAATGATGGTGTTGGTGGTGGATCTGATGGTAGTGGCAAGAGCAAAATAGGACCGAATGCAGGAGGTGCTGACCCTGCGTCATCGTCTGGCTACATAAGGCCTCGAACGCTTAGTTTTCTAGGAGTTGGCAAACCGCTTTTAAAGCCAGAGCATCAGGAAAAAGTTTTGTCTTACATTGCTGACTCAGCCTCCAGCTCTATCGCCTCCTCTTCTTCAGTTGTAAAAAGTAAAAGCACTGAGTCGTCATTGGAGGCTCATGTTCATGAACCACACCTATCCTTGTGTCCTTCACCCCAGCCAAGATTGAAGGATGACGCAGGCCATACTACTGATTACTCCATGGAGCTGTTTTCACATACCATGCCTGGATTATCAAGTGAAATGGTGAATTACCCAGGCCAAGATGAATCTGACATGGAGTGCACTGATGCACAGCCGCTGATGGATGATTCTGCTGGTACATTCACTCAGAGCACTACATTGTCCTCGCAGTGTACAGAGCCAGATTCTGACCCTGATGAGACTCAGGTGCCCCTTCCCGCACACTATACCACCATACACGGTGACACAGAGGAAGGTGCACAGGACATAGAAGAGGAGGTGATGGATGACCCAGTTGTTGACCCAGATTGGCATCCATTGGGGGAAGAGGGTGCTGCTTCCAATAGCTCAGATGAGGAGCATCCACAGCAGACATCGACATCGCAACAGCTGTTATCTGGCAGGCCCGGAGCACTCCAAAGACAGGTTCCAAACATCAAAAGAGTTGCTGGACAGCTTGTCCAGAGGGTCAAAAGATCACAGCGTGCTAGGCCGCAAAATGTCTGCCAAAGTAGGAAGAGTGCAGTGTGGCACTTTTTTGAACAAAATCCTCATGATCAGGCCAAGGTTATCTGTAAGAAGTGCGCAAAGACCTTTAGCCGAGGGAAAAATCTGAAAAATTTGAATACCAGTTGCATGCTTAGACATTTAACCAGCATGCACTTGCAAGCGTGGACACAACACCAAACCTCAAGTGCCACATGTGCAACTGATCACAACGAAGGTAGTCAGCAACGCTACATTGTTTCCCCCACTGTAAGCCCACCGGTTAGCACAGCAGCAAATGTTGAGGTGTCGTTGCAAGACCACAGCAGTCAGGGAATCCCACTGTTATATCAACGAAAGACTGATTCTAGGCCATCAGAAAGAACACCAACTCCATCACCATCATCAACCCTCTCTCAGTCCGCCCTGTCCACCGCTACTTCCACCATATGCAGCTCTCAAGTCCAGCTCACCCTCCCAGACACTATGAGTAGGTCAAGAAAGTACTCAGTCTCTCATCCGCGTACACTGGGTTTGAACGCCCACATTGCCAAACTAATCTCGTTTGAGATGATGCCCTTTCGGTTGGTGGAAAGCACAGCTTTCCGCGAACTCATGGCCTATGCAGTACCACGCTATGACCTACCCAGTCGCCAATTCTTCTCTCGCAAAGCCATCCCAGCCCTCCACCATCATGTGAAAGACTGCATTGTCCATGCACTCAAGCAGTCAGTGAGCGGAAAGGTGCACCTCACAACTGATGCATGGTCCAGTTGGCATGGCCAGGGCCGTTACGTGTCCATCACTGCGCACTGGGTTAATGTGGTGGATGCAGGGTCCACAGGGGACAGCGGTGGTGGGACAGTGCTGCCTAGCCCACGGTATAGGAAACAGTTGGCTGTAGGCGTTCGACCCTCCTCCTCCTCCTCCTCCTCCTCCTCCAGATGCGAAAGCTCGTCCACAGAGCGCAGTCGTACGAGCACTCCATCTGCAGCTGCCACTGTTGCACACGATGTGTCCCCCTATCGAGCAGCTAGTGGAAAGCGTCAGCAGGCTGTGTTGCAGATGATGTGTTTGGGCGACAGACACACCGCCGAGGTGCTGGCCGAGTACTTGAAGCGACAAACTGAGTCATGGCTGGGCAGTGTACATCTTGAGGCAGGCAAGGTAGTTAGTGATAACGGCCGTAATTTTGTGGCAGCCATAGCCCTTTCAAAACTCAGCCACATACCTTGCTTGGCTCACACCTTGAACCTGGTGGTGCAGTGCTTCTTCAAAAATTATCCGGAGTTAACAGCCCTGCTCCAGAAGGTGCGAAGACTGTGCGCGCACATCCGCCGGTCGCCTGTACACTCCGTTCGTATGCAGAAGCTGCAGCGATTGCTCCATCTTCCCAACCACCGCCTCATTATTGACATTGCAACAAGGTGGAACTCCACCCTGCACATGGTGGAGCGGCTGTGCGAGCAGAGGCAGGCCATAATGCATTTGTGGGAGGATACACGGCCAGGCACTTTGAGAGGAGACATGGAGTTTACAGGCGTGCAGTGGTCGAAGCTGAAAGACCTTTGTAAAGTCCTTCAGTGTTTTGAGGAATGCACACGGCTGGTAAGCGCAGACGACGCCATCCTAAGCATGAGCATCCCACTTATGCGTCTGCTCATGCAAACTTTGACGCACCTTAAGGAGCAGGCGTCTGCAGCCAATGTTGATGAGGAGGAAGAGGAGGAGGGAATCCTTGATGACATTCAGCCATTGTCTGCTCAGGGACCTCTCCTGGACGAGGTGGAGGAAGAAGAGGAGGAGGAGGAGGATGATGGGGATGATTACTTAGGGGAGGAGGATGCATCTCGTGGGGCAAGTGAAAATGTTGGCGTGGCAAGGTCTGGTACAGGGTTTGTGCGTGACTGGAGGGATGTGGATTTGCCAGAAAGTGCTCCTCCACCCAGCACTCGCAGTGCATCATTGACACAGAGAACATTGGCCCACATGTCAGATTATGCCTTGCGGATCCTAAAAAGGGACCCCCGCATTGCCAAAATGATGAACGATGATGACTACTGGTTGGCCAGCATCCTGGATCCACGCTATAACGGCAAATTACAAAACATCATGCCACAGGAGAACCTTGACCTAATATTGGCTAATAAACAAGCAACTCTGGTAAATCGGTTGCTTGAGGCATTCCCAGCACACAGCAGCGGTGATGGTTCTCACACAAGCCGTACGGACCGGGGGCAGCTTGGCAGAGGTGTTCGTGGTGCACACAGCAGAAGTGGCGTTGGAGACAGGGGTTTCATGACAATGTTGTGGACTGATTTTTCAAATACCGCTCACACAACTGGTAATACTGCATCGATGGAAAGTGACAGGAGACAGCAGTTGTCAACTATGGTTACAAACTACTTTTCCTCCCATATCGATGTTCTCCCACACAGGTCATTCCCCTTTGACTATTGGGCCGCTAAACTGGACACCTGGCCTGAATTGGCCCAATATGCCTTACAGGAGCTCGCTTGCCCAGCTGCAAGTGTGCTATCGGAAAGAGTCTTCAGTGCAGCTGGATCAATCCTGACAGAAAAAAGGACCCGTCTGTCAACCCAAAATGTGGATGATCTAACCTTCATTAAAATGAACCACGCATGGGTTTCCAAGGATTTTGTCCCACCTTCCCCTGATGACACATAGGGTGACAGAAAAATGGCTTGCTTTGGTCCACCTCTTCCTGGTACTTCACTTATTTCGCCTTTTGCATCAGCTGAATGTCCAACATCAACATATGCCACTTTCTAAAACTCCCTAACTGTGCTGCCTCCCCCCCATGGCCGGGGTCAACACCTAGCGCACGATACCGTGCGAGTGCCGTTGCCCTGGACAGGTGGGTAGGCCGACTCTTGGGTGCGGGCACTGGCACAGGGTCCCTCATAGTGCAATCAAGTGTCTCTGACGTTGGTGGTGCACACCCGCCATCAGACACACCGCTGTACTATGAGGGACCCAGTGCCAGTACCGACGCCCACGAGTGGGCCCCCCTTGCTTGGGCAGGGCCCCAGCATTTGCAATCTTTACCTCTCCCTGCTCCTCCGCAGTGTAATCTGGGCCGTCAAATCCATACTGGGCCTAACACCGTCTGAGCCTGCCTCCTGAGACATATATTTTGAATGTGTACGCTATCCATACATGTTATCCAGGGATACGGTACCCTTTCTAACCTTTGTGCAATCACGTGCAATCCATACTGGGCCTAACACCGTCTGAGCCTGCCTCATGCTGTATAGACATATATTTTGAATGTGTACGCTATCCATACATGTTATCCAGGGATACGGTACCCTTTCTAACCTTTGTGCAATCACGTGCAATCCATACTGGGCCTAACACCATCTGAGCCTGCCTCATGCTGTATAGACATATATTTTGAATGTGTACGCTATCCATACATGTTATCCAGGGATACGGTACCCTTTCTAACCTTTGTGCAATCACGTGCAATCCATACTGGGCCTAACACCGTCTGAGCCTGCCTCCTGAGACATATATTTTGAATGTGTACGCTATCCATACATGTTATCCAGGGATACGGTACCCTTTCTAACCTTTGTGCAATCACGTGCAATCCATACTGGGCGTGAGAACGGCTGGCGAGCTGTTAAGCAAGCTACAGCACATGTCCAGACAAGTACAGGGATTCCCTAGCGAGGAGACTTATTTGATTGTTTTCAATGTTGGGACAGCAATTTTTGGGGAGCACTATACTCTGGAGAATGATAGATGGGCCCCACCATACACTGGAACATTCCAAAGGTGGACATCAGACACTGGAGCAGCATTTACAGGGCCCATTATACACTAGAGCATTAGAAATGGGGCCCATTATGTTTGGAGCATTATTTGGGCCCATAAGACAGTGGAGCTTCATCCATGGGGACCAACATATACTGTAGCATTATGTGGAGCTTATCATATACTGTTTCAAACATTATATGGGACCAATGATTCTGTATGGAGAAATAGATGGGCCTCGTCATGAAATGTAAAAAGTGAGGTATTTTTCATTGTACTATACCGCTATTTATCTGCCGTATCGGAGCATGATGAGTTGTGGTATGTGTTAAAGGGGCGCTCTTTCGCCCAGGGCACATGAAAACCTGCAGCCAGCCCTCCCCCCCACAACTTTAGCCAAATAACCCCCATTTTTCAGTGCGTAACTTGTATTATGAAGTTAATTAAGGTTGACAAGCTTAAGTAAGAAGAATTGATGCTTTTGGCATTCAAATGGGCACTGTAGGTGTGTTTCCTGTCCTCCTCTCACTGCCGACTTTTATTCCCCATTGACTTACATTGGGTTTCGTGTTTCGGGACGACCCCGACTTTTCCCTATAATCGGACGATCTTGCTCGACCCGACTTTTGGAAAAGTCGGGTTTCACGAAACGAAACGCGACCCTAAAAAACCAAAAGTCGCTCAACTCTACTTATAACTTCCTAACAAAAAAAAAATTTGGTTCCAAAATTGTGCTGTTGAAAAGTAAACATGTGGGAAATGTTACTTATTAAGTTTTTTGTGTGCCATATCTCTGTGATTTAAGGGCATAAAAATTCAAATTTGGAAAATTGCGAAATTTTAAAAATTTTCGCCAAATTTCCATTTTTTTCACAAATAAACGCAAGTTATTTGAATGAAATTTTGCCACTTACATGAAGTGCAATATGTCACGAGAAAACAAGTATCCATGGAAGCTTTTCCGAGTTATTACCTCATAAAGGGACAGTAGTCAGAATTGTAAAAATTGGCCTGGTCATGAATGTGCAAACCACCCTTGGGGGTTAAGGGGTTAATGATAAATATTTACCAGTGAAAATAATATTTTGCAATATCTATATGTGTTCCAATATTCAAAGCATTTGAAATTCAATGAACATTCAATCCCACATGAACCATTTTACATTTACTGAACAGTAAGCCTTATTTATTATACACAATGTCTATGATCGGGTGGTAAATAATCATTTTTACTATATATTTTTTAATTACTTCTTTCAAAGAGGACAAAAAAAATTCAGCGCAGTATAGAGTGCAAATACATTGAATCAAAAAGTCAAGGACAAACAGTGAGACACAATAATGAGTTGTATTTGAAAGCCACGATAATGTGAGCAGAACTCACTGCGCACAGGGTCAAAAAAAGTAAAAGGCAACATCATAATGACATTTTTCTCAATAACAAATGTATGACCTGAAATATGTTCATGTCCATATCACAGAAAAAAATGAAAGAAACAAGAAGCACTTCTTGATGAAAAACAGCAAAAAAATGTTAGGGGAATATGAAAAGGTAAAAAAGAGAATGTAAAGCTGTTAATATAAATAAAGTTAAAAAGGTAAAGAGTTGTCTCATCTACTTAACTGGTAAAATCAGAAAGTGCTTGTAAAAAACAAACAACTTTACACTTTATCTCTTATTAAAAAATACTCTCCGTACTTACGAGTGGCCACCAATAAGTTACATGTCACCTCAGATTTCCAAATATCTAAAAGGGTATTCCGACATTTATTTATACATGAGAACGCAAACCATATATTGCAAAAACAAACACATTACAAATTCGGCTCTTATACATTTTTTTGCAGTCAATGACTGGTATAGTCCATAAATTAGTCCAATATAGTGCATCCAAGGGTTAAATAAATATGGCTAAATGGTGTTTTATTGTAACCCCTGACATTCAGTTAGCAATATACCTGAGTTGGTGCATCTTTATCTGCATGTCCCTTTACAGTGGCCATAACATTACTTTATGGCCACTGGAATGTGATAGCCTGGCACCAAGTCAACTCTACAAGACACAGTAATTTAAAGGGATATTTCTATCTTTAAAAGTCAGAGAGGTAAAAAAATAAGAGGTGCTCCCTGTGTAACAATGTGGACAGCAGGCAAGGATGAGTCAGAGGGTTGGTTACTCAGTGGAGCAGGTTGTCCATGGCACATAAAGAGTGATGTATAATCCAGGTGTGGTTCCTACTTTGGCCACTGACCTTGCACCAAATGGAGAAGGATATACCAAGTAAAGGTGAGAGGAGAGCGATAGATTGTGGATCCTGCCACTGACAAAGTTTAATACAAGCAATAAGTATAAAAAACAAGTTATTGCACTACACAGTAGAAACAACTCCTTCCTCAGGCATCCTTCATAGTCATCACTTATAACTAAAAAGACCACAGGGGGTTCAACCACTGGGACCCCTAACAATCCCAAGAATGAAGGCCTTCAGACACCTATATCAATAGGCATGCGCACCACCACTGCACTTATTTTTTGGAGACTGACGGAAAAAGCTGACTCTTGCACTCAGCTATCAATAGGCAGTGCTACAGAGAATGAATGGAGCAGTATTGTGCATTAATCTAAGGAATTTTAGAGCCCTGGTTTTTTTCAAATCAGTGGAGCTCCCAGTGTAGTACCCAGTAAGTTATCGCACAACTTTTTCTTCCATTTTAAATATTTACATCTAAAGGTACCCCGACAGACCCCATATTAATCAGTGATGTCCCTCTGATTTATTTTGCATCAGTTAGACAGCAGATTTATTTTTTACCTTATTTAATTTCTTTCTGTTCCTCAAATTGGCAAACATAGCCATATTTTATGAAAAAACTCTCTTATTATAAATGTAAAATGCATAGATTTCACAGAGTGGGCACTAATGTATCACCATTATACTATATATTATTAAAGCTGTTGTTACACATCTAAATATTTAGTATGCTTTTTTGTACAATAGAGCAATTTTTGCTTTTCTAGAACCAGTATGCCTCATTTCCCAATCATTTCTCAATTCAGCAGTTGTTGTCTGATACCCATGTCTGGATTTTCAATTGCATATTGGAATTTTATGTTTTTCAATGAAATGGCTAGCAGATGAAAACACTGTGCAATTTAAGGTGTCAACAAACACAAGCAATACATTTTAAGTAGGAAGTATTGTATTTTTCATGCTGGAATTATTATATAATTGTTCTTTTTTTATGTCCTAAAAAAGCAAGTCACTACTTTAAAGATGTGAAACATTTAGTACATGCAAAGGTAAAGGCGATTTTGGTACAGTTGCCAACATTTGTCCTGACCAGTGGTGATGATTTTACCGTTGATTAGAAGCAGTGTTTGCAGCCCTGTCATCTGCCTCATATTATTTCTGTATCTGCAGTTGGAACTCATACCTTACATGCAAAGGGAGCACAATCATAGTAAAAAGTGGTGCTGGTGCTGCATACTTACACACAATTTGACCTCCAAATCTCCTTATGGCAGACAAATTTCTTAACGAGTAACAGTCGTCTTAATTTTTATTTCATAAATCAATAGTACACATGAAAATAAGCAACTTTGTAATACGTCTTATCAGAGGAATCTACTTATTTCTCCTCCTGGACTGATCCTTCTCAATTCATTGGTAAAATCTGATTTCAGTGAAGACAGATTTTTGCGTTACGTTACTGAGATAGGGGATGGCAGTTGGGGGCAGAGCAGAAGGGGAAAGTGGTTAGTCAATGCGCCACCCTCCTTTCCCCATTTCTATAGAATTCGATCAGTAACTTCTGCCCATCTCAGCAATGTAACAATCAGTCTTCACTGAGGGCAGATTTTGCCTGTGAATTGTGAATTTTTAAAACGATTACTCAATCCAAGAGGAGAAATAAACAGATTTAGCTGATAAGAAATATTGCAGACTTGATTATTACCATGTGTACAACTAATTTATGAAATGGACATTACAAGGAAGGTTACACTTTATGGTTTGGAATAGCCCAGTAAAGAAATAGAGGATATTACAGCATTTCCAGAATATTCCAGTGCACCCACAAAATTCTCCGAAGGGTCCCAAGTCCCAATGGTCCAGCAGAAGACAACTTTTGAAGCTAGCTTTGTAGTCAATCACTTGCCATTAAAATCTAATAACTTATAAGTTGACTAGAAAAAAAGGAAATTTAACCCCTACTTATGATCTTGTACATCCTGTATATGCAAAGATACTGACAAACGTAACGTCAGACTGATACTGTCAGGTTTTGAAAGGCTGTGTGATTATTGAGCTCTTTGAGGAAAAGTGTTCTTACTGAATATTCACAACCATCAATCATGCCTCCTGGAAAATGCATTTCTTTTGACAAATCTATATATTTCATAGAAAGAGAATGCCATAATTTGGGTGAGCTGCTCTGTTAGGGCCCATTCACACTAAATGCCACATAGACTACATGGTACATGTGCAATAAAAACTGAACCGTTCACAATGGCTAACATAAACAAATATGTAATTGACAGGGTAAATATAGCTGAAGCTACTCATAGAGGAACTAGGTGTGAACCATTACAATTTAAGCACATATTTTTTACACCATTCCATAGAAATGGAATATTGAAGGTAACCCTGCTTCAAATAAAAAATCTTCGCAACTCTAACTGTGCTTTAATCTAACACACTAAGCCACTTCTCAACATAGAGGTTAGCAATTTGCTGAAAATTTATATATATATATACACTCACTGGCCACTTTATTAGGTACACCATGCTAGTAAGGGGTTGGACCCCCTTTTGCCTTCAGAACTGCCTCAATTCTTCGTGGCAGAGATTCAACAAGGTGCTGGAAGCATTCCTCAGAGATTTTGGACCATATTGACATGATGGCATCACACAGTTGGCGCAGATTTGTCGGCTGCACATCCCTGATGCGAATCTCCCGTTCCACCACATCCCAAAGATGCTCTATTGGATTGAGATCTGGTGACTGAGGAGGCCATTTGAGTACAGTGAACTCATTGTCATGTTCAAGAAACCAATCTGAGATGATTCGAGCTTTATGACATGGCGCATTATCCTGCTGAAAGTAGCCATCAGATGTTGGGTACATTGTGGTCATAAAGGGATGGACATGGTCAGCAACAATACTCAGGTAGGCTGTGGCGTTGCAACGATGCTCAATTGGTACCAAGGGGCCCAAAGAGTGCCAAGAAAAAATTCCCCACACCATGACACCACCACCACCAGCCTGAACCGTTGATACAAGGCAGGATGGATCCATGCTTTCATGTTGTTTACGCCAAATTCTGACCCTACCATCCGAATGTCGCAGCAGAAATCGAGACTCATCAGACCAGGCAACGTTTTTCCAATCTTCTACTGTCCAATTTCGATGAGCTTGTGAAAATTGTAGCCTCAGTTTCCTGTTCTTAGCTGAGAGGAGTGGTACCCAGTGTGGTCTTCTGCTGCTGTAGCCCATCTGCCTCAAAGTTCGACGCACTGTGCGTTCAGAGATGCTCTTCTGCCTACCTTGGTTGTAACGGGTGGCAATTTGAGTCACTGTTGCCTTTCTATCAGCTCGAACCAGTCTGCCCATTCTCCTCTGACCTCTGGCATCAACAAGGCATTTCCGGCCACAGAACTGCCGCTCACTGGATTTTTTTTCTTTTTCGGACCATTCTCTGTAAACCCTAGAGATGGTTGTGCGTGAAAATCCCAGTAGATCAGCAGTTTCTGAAATACTCAGACCAGCCCTTCTGGCACCAACAATCATGCCACGTTCAAAGGCACTCAAATCACCTTTCTTCCCCATACTGATGCTCGGTTTGAACTGCAGGAGATTGTCTTGACCATGTCTACATGCCTAAATGCACTGAGTTGCCGCCATGTGATTGGCTGATTAGAAATTAAGTCTTAACACACAGTTGGACAGGTGTACCTAATAAAGTGGCCAGTGAGTGTATATATATATATATATATTATTTTTAATGATAAAGATACAGCAGTTAAATGAAGATTATGATGATGATATTGGTATATGATATGGTGTTATAGAGCACTCTTTTTCTCAAAAAATGCAGCAACTTAGCAACTTTTCAAACTTTAGATTCAAAGTTTCCTACTATTTTGTGTTTAGACCTCCTATGCTTAGTTATGGCCAATAAATCTGTGACTACAGACAAAAGACTACAAATAAATTAAATGTTTAGTCTGATACTACATTCACAAGATTAATATTCATAAAGTAGGCCACAGATTTTTTCCATAATATACTATCTTTAGCTGAGTAATGTATCTAGGGAAGAGAGGTTTGTCAGGTATATGTTTTTTGTGCTAAATATCATGAAAAACCAGCTGCCATTTTGCTTTGGAGAGAGTATTTAGATAATGGGGTTGGGCAGTCAAGTGAATCTTTTTTGGAACTGTGCTAAATAAATAGTTGCCAACTTCTTTGGTGTTGCTTAGGTCCTGCCTAAACCCCATTTCTGGCCCGCTCAGGGACATCGCTGATCCATCCACAATGTCCACTTTTGGAAAGTTGAGATATATAAAGACGTTGGCACAACTCTGAGATGGTGGTGCACAAGTAGGATCCCAATCCGTATACTTGTTTTAAACTAACTTGGCACACACACGTGAATGATGCAGGTGAAAAATTGATATTTAATAAAGTACAGTACATACAGTACAGTAGATTTTGAGCCAAATCATTTTGGCTCAATAGACAATTAAAATCTAGAATAATTGGTAATTATGGTAAATAGACCAACACAAGCAGTCTACAATCTCTACATGGATTGACCCAACCAGAGAATAAAGGAATGTTATAATTGGGAATTACATATAATACAGCTCCTTAATAAAGACATGTAAGCGTCTTCGAACCACAAAGTCTTATTTAACCAAGTGATAAAATTGTTATTATGGCTTGTTAGGTTCTCTTTTAACATGCCCAAACTACGAGTTGTAATAATACACCCAATATTGGACAGATGCCCATGCTCTTTGCCAGCATTCATACCCATTTAATGAAAAACGATGTTTATTTTTATTCAGTTTGATTGGTTTTACTAACTCTCTCCTAAAAAGCCTCATGCTCCTGAAATATGCGGAATGTATCGAATCACAGTGAACAGTGGAGTCATCCAGCATTTATCTGCTCTGGTTTTTATTCATCCATGCAGACAGTATTCTTTAAAAGTCACTATCTGAAAGGTTTCCTATAGAAAGCGCTAACTCTACAGTAAATGCTAAGAAATTATATGTTACGTTAGTGGCGCATTAATACCCACTAGAAACCGCAGCAAAAATAGGGTCTAAACCAACAAAGACCAATCTAAACGGAAAAATTGTAAAATGTAAATTATTTTGCGCAGGAGTCTAGTTGAAGAATAGTAGTTATGTAATTAAATGGTATTTTCTTTTTTAAAAATTATTATTAGTTGTAGCCGTTAATTTAAATACAATAAGATTTATCTAAAAATTACCCTACAATATGGTATAGATATTTTCTTAAAGTGCAGATGTGCCCCAGAATTTATAGGAATAATTCAGACTAGGGATCCTGTCTTTAATTTCAGAGTGAATGAGGGACACTAATAGGAGGTATAAAATTGATTAGAATATGCCCAAAAGCCGATTTATAAAATATTCATATATCAAAATGGTTTAAAAAAATATATATAGGGTGCTACATACATTTAAATTTCCCAGCACTGCTAGGACCCCATTCATAAAGTGGAGCATTCAGGTGCATTTTGCATATCTGCACTTTAAGAAAACATCTATACCATATTGTAAAGTAATTTTTAGATAAATTTTTGCATTTAAATTAACGGCTGCAACTAAAATAATTTTTAAAAAAGAAAATACCATTTAATTACATAACTACTATTCTTCAACTAGACTCCTGCGCAAAATAATTTACATTTTACAGCAAATGCTTAGAGTCTGAATTCTTCATATTGTGTTGGTAGCATATGCTGGGCATCATCTTCTGAATGCTAGGCAAATGAAAGAAGCAGTAATTGGGGTTTACTATGGTAGCACAATTAAGGGAAAAACGTTCCAGAAACATCTGGCCATTTATTCCTATTGCACCTGAGTTTGCTATCCTTTCCCTGCCTCTGTTTGGCCATAGGCCTCTTTAATATGTAATGGTGTATGTTATTAGTGCGAAATAATAAATATTTAATTTTTCTTCTCTAACGGTTTGCTTTACTGAGAATTTAATGACTCTAGCAAGCTTCATTCCTCACATTGGCAGCTCGCTCTTGCAGTGGGATGGTTTGCTTCTCCCGCCCCGCTGTGACTTGCGCTGAATATCCTATTTAGGACCTTTCCAGTAACTGTCTGAACAATAAATAAAACAGTTTTAAAAACTATGTTACTATGTCCTTGGGAAAAGCAAACACAGGGAAAGTAAAACAATGTTAACTGTTCATTCAGAAATAACATTGTATATTGACTTTCCTCCAAATGCATATTGCGCCTTTCTGAGCTATGCATTTTTTATTAATCTTGTGCTTGCTGGACCAGAGTAGCCACTTATCGGTTCATTGCACTTGTGTTTTGTAATACGGACTTCCTTGTTTGTAAACTCAGTTCAGTTCAACAAGCCATTGCCCTCCTCTGTAAATCTTAGGGTAGATGTGTGACCCCTTTAAATATTAGACACATCAATGTCTGTTTAGCTTTTTCGACGGTCTCAGTAAATTCTACTTTTTTTAAGATGTCATTCTCAGTTTTTCTCTAGATGGTAACACATATCCATTATGCACATGATGGCCCTGTTACATGATAGTGAGGCCCATATGGATATTATTAAAGATAAACTAGGGCATGCATCAGTAGAAATGTGATCCACAATTTGATCCATCTGTTTGTGTTTATATATACAGGTATCAGCAGAAATGGAGTACATGCCCATCATCAACTAATATGAGTAAAAGTGGAGATTTTATAATAAAAGTTTACTGAATATTATTAACCTTACTTTCATGTCATGGGCTATAAAATGTTCTATGAAACTCAGCTCTGTCAAAATATATGAAATTGTTCTTATTTTCAGTGGGATATTGAAAAAAACAAAAGGAATTTTACTTTTCAAAGGGGCATATTCATTTATAGGAGTGTGTGCATAAATAAGTAAGCCTGCGCCTGCTCTCACTGTTATTAGTGGCAGTAGTCATAGTCTGATGAGAGCAGTAGTCTCATCAGCCAACACCAGTGACCAAAGGTAAACTTTATAACTCCGATTACAGCTGGGGGCTCACGCTGTCACACAACAGCATGGGAACCACGGCTGTCTGACCGGCAGTGACAATTTACAGTTGATTAGAAGCAGTGTTTGCTGCCCTGTCATGCACAAGACAGCATGGCAAACACTGGATGTTCGGGCCCCCCATTTAAGTGAATGTGGTCCTGGTTTGGGTCCGGGTACCGTTCTGGTACCCAAACCTGAACTTTTTTAAACTGTTCGGCCAAACTCACCAGACCCGAACATCCAGGGTCCGCCCATCTCTGCATGTGTCACACCAACTGCACGAGGACCCCAGGAGAGTGAGTGCCGAATCTTTGAAATTGGAGCATGGGAAGTGAGTATAAGGTTCATTAGCAAGGGGTATGAGAAGACATTATGCAAGTTACGGTGCTTGCTCGCAGCTCCGCTCCACCATTATTCACATTAGCTGCAGTTTTACATCTCCGCACGATGGACCCCGGGTGGCGAACATACCTTGTTATCATATTTTATTTGGTGCGTTCCACAACCCTAACAATATGTCAGTACATAGCATTAAACCCTATTATTTTTTTCAAGTTGCTAAAGATAATATTTCATAGTATTAAATTATAATGATCATGTTATTAATTATAATATAGAAGCCTGAACCATATTAGTACTTTACAGTAAACATCCACTAAATCTGTCCCAACCTCATGGTGATTTAAATGGTTCAGTCTGTCTGCATGTAAAATGGCCAACCAGTTGGACGTCTAGGGATTTCCAATCTGGAAATGGTTTAGTGATTAACATAAACATTTTGTTAGCAGTTTCAATGTAACATGCCTTGTCAATGTGCAGTGATGAATTGAATCAATAAGTGAAGTGATTACTGCCTGCACCAATAAATCACTGGACAAAGCAGTTTGATGTCATTCTTTTCTATTAGCATGCACTTATTGGTGAACTCCTGACATGTCTCCTTCAGAGTTCTCATAGAGTGTCAAGGGCTGATCGTCTGGGAATCCACATTTGTTTTATGAGGAAGCCTGAACAACTGTGCTGTTTTATACAACTATCTATAATCTCAAAGGGATCTGTTACAAAGATTTTGTCTTGAAGGTGTCAGGCAGTGTCAATTTTTGCTACCTCCAGTTTTACAGTAGATAATATAGACGATAATCGACTGAGAAAGTTGCTTGCTCTTATAAAATTAAACATATGAAATATGTGTACAGTATAAACATATTGTACATATAGTATTCTATATACTGTATGTGTGAATAATTTGCAATAGTGAGGTAAACATTCAGCGTTCCGCATTCCTCTTCCCATCCACTGCAATAGTATTTCTGATCTGGTATTTGTTTGATTACAGTCCTTAAGAAGATATGGTAAATAAAATATCTAGGTTTTCCCACTTATTAATGCCAATGTAACCCTGAAAAAAGGGTTGTCAATGATTGGAAGTTAAAACAAAATCAATCCAACTAAGGGACTGCTGACTACTTTGGCCCCAAAGTTACTATAGCATTTAATCTTAATAATCCTGACATCCAGGATCCTCAACGCATTAACCTAAATATCCCTGTGTGGCTCATTCAAAATTTTTACCATAACCAGGTTCCTCGCATCATGTTCTCACATGCTTTATGCATTTAATAGCCCTCTGTGTCTGTACTGTTACATATTTAGACTGTTAACTGGTTCATACAGCAACAGGAACACCTGATTCTTACACTATGGCTGGTCTAAACAATAAAAGCAATTGTTACCATCTACCTTTCGTGTCTCCCCTTTTTTCTTATAGATTGTAAGCTTGTGAGAAGGGCCCTCACTCCTCTTGGTATCTGTTTTGATCTATGTGTTTATTGGTATGCTGTAATGTCTATTGTCTGTAGAAGTCCCCTCTATAATGTAAAGTGCTGCAGAATATGTTGGTGCTATAGAAATAAAAATATTATTATTATTATTACTATGGGATATCAGCTTAAGGGACCTTGGCTCTAGCTGGAGCAATACAGATCTGCTCCATTGATCTTCACTGAACCCATGGAGACATTTGGGGAAACCAGTATTGGGACCTTACAGACACCTGACCCCACGGATATGTTTGGAGAAGCCAGGATTGGGACCTTACAGGCACCTGACCCCATGGATATGTTTGGAGAAGCCAGGATTGGGACCCACTTGTCACCTGGCTCCATGGAGATGTTCAGAGAGGCCAGTTTGTAGCTGTCTGTTCACCTGGCCTCATGCCACAACAGACTGTCAGCTTCCTAAGCTTGTCATTACTTCCTCTCTTTGAATGCTTATCACTGATGGGGGTAGTCAGCCCTGGAAGCTGCGATGTTGCAGCTGCTCTAATCATGGCAAGTTAGTGGAAGATTGAGACTCTGCAATTTACGCCATCTTGGGAATTTTCTTGGGCTGTTCTACGTGTTATTGTCTGTTTGATTGTTCAATAAATTATTGCCACACTGTTTTACCCTGTCTTGTTTGAGTTGTATTCTTCCCATGGGAAAGAAGTGTGGGCATTCAGTTTGATGAGACCTGGTCCACGCGGTCTCGGGCCAGGGCTGACGTAATTGCACAGCTCAGGAACAGTTCTGTTTG
This sequence comes from Dendrobates tinctorius, assembly GCF_039654945.1. Taxonomy (NCBI): domain Eukaryota; kingdom Metazoa; phylum Chordata; class Amphibia; order Anura; family Dendrobatidae; genus Dendrobates; species Dendrobates tinctorius. Next base: position 2,128,260 of record NW_027361699.1, on the reverse strand, counting down.
GAGGGAGTTTGTAGTTTTCCAGGCCTGTGTGCACAGTTTCAGGAGTCCTCTAGTGGTGATACTGTTGCTGAACCACCATAGAAAAGTCCTTTTAAATGCTAACCTTGTGCTTTGCTTTTTCTATGCCATACATCCTGCATTTAGCCTAGGCATAGCTGCTGGAGCAGTGATTATAGATGAATATAGCCACTAAGCAGGGTTTAAGGCTTTGCCGTCCATTTCTAAATATATAGCTGCTGCAAGTGACCACATTTTTTTGATGGAAAAATTGCCAATATTGTGATCCATACAGTTTAACCTGCTTTGTATTAAATTACGATGGTATTAAACTGAAAGAAACCACTTTGCCTGCTGCAAGTGACCATATATTTTTTGGTGAAAAAATTGACTGTATTTATCATCCATACAGTTTAACCTGCTTTATGTTAAATTACGATGGCATTAAACTGGAAAAAAAAAAGCTTTTCCTGCTTTAGGTGATTAAATTCTTTTTGTTAAAAAGTTAATAGTATTGTCATCCATAAGGTTAAATCTGCTGTGCGTTAAATTATTCTGGTATTACGCTATGTGCACACGGTGCATTTTTGCTGCTTATTTGATGTGTTCTTTCTGGGTAGAAATGATCCATAAATGCTGTGGAATCCTTATGCCAGCAAAGTCTTTGACAATCTTGAAGAGCTGTGCACATGATCAGTAATTTTCCTTTCAGGATTTGGTGTACGTTTAAATCTGCAGCATGTCAATTCTTTTTTGTTTTTGTCAGCGTTTAACCCATTGAATGCACAGGAAAAAAAACTCATGCAAAAATGCGCTTAAAATGCAGCTGATATTCCACAGCGTTTTTGCTGTAAGGCAATGCAGAAACCTTGCAGAAATTTCTGTAAGCAAATACTCAGCGTGCGCACATACCCAAAACTAAAGTAAACTGTTTTGCCTACTTTTTTGTGAAAAAATGTACTGTATTGTCATCCATACAGTTTAGCCTGCTTTGTGTTGACTTACGGTGGTATTAAACTGGGAAAAAAAGCGCTTTGCTTGCTGCAGGTGACCAAGTTACTTTTTTGAAAAAACTGACTCTATTGTCATCCATATAATTTAACCTACTTTGTGTTAAAGTACGGTGGTATTAAACAAAAATAATTGCTTTGCCTGCTGCAGGTGAGCAAATTTTTTGTGTGAAAAAAATAACTGTATTGTCATCCATATAGTTTAACGTGCTTTGTGTTAAATTATGGTGGTTTTAAACAGAAAAAAGTGCTTTGCCTGCTTCAGGTGACAATTTTTTTTTATTTTATTTTGAATTTCCAGAGGCCTAACAATCACAAAATGTGTGAGGCGTACAGTAAGGGACGGGGAAGTGGACGTTCTGATGATGGTGCACACAGATGGCAAGGGCATGGAGAAGGTGCTGCTGGAGCTTTTGCTGGACCAGAAGAAACACACCCATCCTTGACACACAGCTTCCTGCCTCCCTGTCTCACTTTGTAGAGAGGCACAGGTCACCACTTCTGAAGACACAGCGGTGCGAACAGGTAGTTAGTTGGATAGCAGATAATGCTTCCAGCATGCTTGCCAGCAACACCCAGGCTTCCACATGGTCCAATCTCACCAGCCAAGAGTCTGTATCACTTAATCCTCAAACTTTTCCCCCTTTCTCCCACCATGTTGAGTCCCAGGAGACCAGTGATGCCACACTAGGACACAATAGGACTCTCCAAGCAGCTCTTTACATTATCATTTCTTCATTGTGGCCTCTCGCCCTGCATATTCCAAGAGGGACAGTAGGATAAGCTGTTTAGTGATGAACAAAACTTAGAGCAGCCATGGTTACAAGATGATGTTGGAGAATGGCAAATTTTGTCTTTGGAGGTAGATGATGATGAGACACAGTTGCTGATTAGTCATGTTGTTAAGTCACCAAGTTAGGAGGACCAGGGTGCAGTGTTGCAAGATGAGGTTGTGGATGATAAAGTCACTGACCCAACCTGGAAAGCTGGCATGAAGAGTGAGGCCAGCAGTGCTAAGGGGGCGTGATCATCTCACTGAAGCAGGAAGGAAGAGGCAGTGGGATGACCAGAGGAAGAAGGCTGGCAAATTTTCCGCAGAGCACCAACACTCATAAATTTCTCCTTCATAGAGTTAGGTGTTCCCCAGTCTAAGACTTTTTTAAATAGAGTTCTGAGAAAAAAAATTGTAATTTGCAACATGTGCCATGACAAGTTCAGCAAAGGTCAGACCACTAATTGTCTAACCACATGACGAGGCATATGTCATCTAAGCACCCGACTCGGTGGGTCGAATGCCTGGGTCGATAATTGGTGCCAGCAGGTTACACCACTGCTCTTCCCCTGTTTTAGATGTTTGCCAATCCCTTGTCCATGACACTGATGCAGATGCCTCCTGCCCGGCACCTGTACTTGCACATTCTGAGGCACCATTGTCAGGCACTTCCAAATCCTTTTCCCAGCCCAGCGTTCCGTTCAGATGTCCCTACTCCAGGCCTTGGAACAAAAAAAAGTTCTCAGCCATCCATCCACAAGCCCAAACGCTACATTAGCACATTTCTAGGCAGTTTACTGTGGGAATTTTGCTGTTTAGGCTTGTGGGAATGGAAGATGTTCACTGATTCTTCGCGACAGCCATCCATCGGTACTGGTCCCCAACTGCCTCTATTTCTCCAGGTGTGGCATCCCCGCCTTGTACCAGGATCATGCACTTGTCCAGGATCATCACAAGTGCACTTACCAACGTAGTTACAGGGATGGTCCACTTACTGACCAATACGTAGATAAACGCTTGTGGCTAGGGATGCTACATTTTCCTGACGGATCACTGGGTGGACCATGTGGAGGTCGGGGTCGAGTCCATCCTTAGCACAGCACATATGCTACCAACGCCAAGGATTGCTGTCCCTACTTCTATCAAGGTTTCTTCCACCTCCTACATCAGTTCCTGCACCCCCTACTGTTCCTCCTCATCCTCCATCTATGATTTGAAATCTCAGAGCAAGTTGTCCACATCAGCCGGAAGCTGGAAGCTCTGTAGTACTGCCGCAACAAAGCGGCAGCAGGGTCTGCTGAAGCTGATTTGTTTAGGAAAAGAAACCACACACCGCTGCAGAGTAGTTAAAAGGAATAACAGACAAGACAGATCTGTGGCTTTTGTCACTGGACCTCCAACCAGGCATGGTCGTGTGTGATATTGGGCATAACCTTATGGCGGCTATGAAGCTTGGCAAGCTCACACTTGTTTCATGCTTGGCCCACGTGCTGAACTTGATAGTTCAGTGGTTTCTGAAAACTTATCCAGAGCCTCTTGTTAAGGTATGTAATGTGAGCACCCACTTATGCAAGTCAGCTACAACTTCCGCCGCTCTGGCAGTGCTGCAGCAGCACACGCAAGTACCAGCTCACCAACTGATGTGTGATGGGACCACTCACTAGTTCTCCATATTGTACATGCAGGCAAGGCTTTATGAGCAGAAGCGGCCAGTTGTGGAATACTAGCTTCAACATGCCCATCAGTATTCTTGTCAGCATCTGCACATAACAACTGAAGAGTGGGAATGGATGTCTGACATTTGTGTAGTCCTCCATGTCTTTGAGGATTCAATAAAGATGGCAAGCGGCAATGACACCTTAATTAGTACAACAATCCCGCTTCTATGCCTATTTAAACAGTTGCTGTTCACAATTAAACGACCAGGTGGAGATGAAGGAAGACATGAGACAGGGAGATACTATCTAGCCCAGCCTCATCTCATCTGCTCAATGCGGCTAGGGTAACAATAAGGAGGAAGAGGCAGAGGAGGAAGCTGGAGGAACAGTAGTTGTTTGCTAGCAAAACAGAGGCTGGCACTAACACAAGTTTCATCTTGTCTCTCCTACATGGATAGCCAGAGGAGAGGAATGAGGAGGATGAGAGGGAGGAGGTGGAAATGGATATTTTTCATCATGGTGGAGACAGGGAAGTGTTGGCTGTAGGAAACTTGGCACATATGGATGACTTTGTGTTAAATTCATTTTGGCCAAAAAAGAGTACTGGACATTCACCATGCTAGACCCTTGCAACAAGGAGAACCTTGCACCTCTCCTTCCTATGGTGGAGAGGTCTAGTAAAATGGTGCTATAGCTAAAGGCCATTGTGGAAAATATGTTGAAAAAGATTACATCAGAGAACGCTATCGACAAGATGCAAGCTTCCTTGCCCATCCAAGTAGGAGAGGCGAGTGAGATTCACACTAAGTACAGCAGAGGCATGGATATACTGTCAAAGGCCTGGGCCAATTTCATTACACCCTGACATCATTTAGGTCTTGGTGACTGGGTATTTTTGACAAAGAGGAAAAACTTTTTAAAGATGTTCAAGCAATACCTGGCCATCCAAAACCCTAATTTCTCTGCAATCTCTGCGATCTACAACTATTGGGTCTCAAAGCTGGACACCAGGCATGAGCTGTCTTTCTATGCCTTTGAGGTGTTGTGCTGTCATGCCGCTAGCATCTTGTGTGTTTAGATATTTAGTGCCATCTGCAAGTCATAATAAACAGGCGATTTCACCTGTCAGCATAAAATGCTGACAGGCTCACTCTGACAAAAATGAACAAAGCCTGGATTATACATGAGTTTTCACACCACCAGATAACAGGATCACATAAAGTCTTTTTAATCTCCAATATTTAATTAAAGCACTACAGTTGGTGCCTTCAAGAGTGTATGGATGATCCCGTTTGTAATTTGAGGCAGGATTTGCACTATGTGCAGAGCCTTTATGAGTGTAGGAGTACCACAACTACACTTTCTACTTTCTTGTCAACAATTGAATGATGACCTTAAATTGTTGCTTGCAAAGGTGTATGGATGAATGTACTTATAATTTTTGACTAGTTTTGCACGCACTGTGCGCAGAGCTTTTATGAGTGTAGGAGATAACAGTGTATTTAAACAAGCCACATGGCTAAAGAAGGTCATGATTAGGAGCACTGTTGTGGAAATTGCCAAAGGTGAGTGCTTGGGGAATGTGATTCTCCAGAACTGACTGATGATGTTTTCATAGCTGAGAAAAGAGAGGGGGGAGTTGAGCTACCTGCTGTATAGAAATCAACTGGTTGGGGAGATCTGATTGTGGTAACCTTCCTCTGGGAATATAACTACTGTGCATACTTGGCAAGGCTTGAAACAAGCTATACACTACAGTATGAAAGAAAAAAGCTCTCATAACAGTAGAATCATATTGTAAAATAAGTCAATTGCAAGCTTATTTATTTTCATGATGTCTAATTATCTAAATCAGTTCAATAACAGGATAATATCCCACCCTGTTATTGAATTGAATTAATGGGGAAAAATCCTGGTTCAGTTCAATGAAAGAAGTTAACCTAGGAGGATGTAACTACTAGTTTCATTGTAAGTTTTATTTTATCATTAACTACAACATAAAAATTTGCATGTAATAAAACTAATATAATATTGTTGCTATCCTCACAAATGTGCTGATTGCTGGAAAAAATGTGCAATCTTTATGTTTGGTACTGTATCTTGCAAAGAGATATTGACTGAACAGTGCAATGTCATGATCCTGGCTTGCTTCAAATTTTGATTTTGGATCATCACAAGATGTATGCATCAGCAAAGTGACAGTTTAGTTTTGAGACTCAAAGGGGCTTATCACCACATTTACAGGATTATTCCATAATGCTTTCTCTCACATGTAATCGACATTTTAAATCTTTTTAAGCAAGTGAATGAGAATAACATCCCAGACTGTGACATTTAGGATAGTATGTGGATTGATTTGTTTCCTCTGTTAAAATGGAACTAAAGGGAAGAATGGTAATATTGGGAGGGGCTTACAAAGATCATCCTGCTTTCATCAAAATTTAAGCTTATTTTGTAAGATAGGATGTGGATAAATGTAGAACAAAATAGTTTCCTTGTAGATGTTAAACATTTTTTGAACTACAGGGTATTGATACATGGCAAAGAAGTGACTGAATTCACATGAGTCCAAAATATATATAATATACATTATATATATATATCTATAATATAACCGGGGGAGCGTCACTCTGTCTGAAGCCTTTATAGACTGCGCAAGCGTGACGCGCCTGCACAGTTTGGACCTAGAGTGACGCATCCCACATAGAGTGACGCATCCCACCAGGAGATCGCGGTATGCGTAAGCACTGAATGCATACCGACGATCTCTGCAACACCTTACCGAACCCGGTGTTGCTGTTGCCGGCGGGGTCTTGCGTCTTCAGGTGACACTGGAGTGGGCGTGTTGTAGCGCTGGGATTGGCACCTGCGAAGTCCATTCTTACTGCCGCCATTTTCTTGAAGACACACTGCAGTGTGTCTTCAAGAACATGGTGGCAGAAAGCGAGGACTGCGCAGGCACCAAGTCCGGCACGACAACACGCCCACTGCAGACATGAATCAGCGCCTGCGCAGTCCGCACTTACCGCCGCGATTTTCTTGAAGACACACTGGACTCGGGCACCACAACACTCCCAGAACAGGACAGTGATGGACACAGGGAAGAAAGGTGAGTATAAATGTTATTTTTAATGTGTGCAGTTTAATAGAGGTGAGGGTGACAATTCATATCAGGATTGGGGGCTGATGGACCCATGCATACCACGAAAGGGGGGTGAGGGGGCCATGCATACAGGATAGGGGGGTGAGAGGACCATGCATACCAGGATTGGGGGGTAAGGGTACCATGAATACCAGGAAAGGGGGTGAGGGGACCATGCATATTAGGATAGGGGGGTGAGAGGACCATGCATACCAGGATTGGGGGTGAGGGTATCATGCATACCAGGATAGGGGGGTGAGGGGACCATGCATACCTGGATAGGGGTGAGAGGACCATGCACACCAGGAATGGAGGGTGAGGGGATCATGTATACCAGGATTGGGGGGTGAGGGGACCATGCATACCAGGATTGGGGGGTGAGGGGACCATGCATACCAGGATTGGGGGGTGAGAGGACCATGCATACCAGGAAAGGGGCGTGAGAGGACCATGCATACCAGGATTGGGGGGTGATAGGATCATGCTTACCAGGATAGGGGTGTGAAAGGACCATGCATACCAGGATTGGGGGGTGATAGGATCATGCATACCAGGATTGGGGGGTGATAGGACCATGCATACTAGGAGAGGGGGGTGAGGGGACCATGCATGCCAGGATTGGGGGGTGAGGGGACCATGCATACCAGGATTGGGGCATGAGGGGACCATGCATACCAGGATTGGGGGGTAAGAGGACCATGCATACCAGGATAGGGGGGTGAAGGGACCATTCATAGCAGGATTGGGGGTTGAGAGGACCATGCATACCAGGATTGGGGGGTGAGGGCACCATGCATACCATGATAGGGATAAGCGGGTACCATGCATACCACGATAGAGATGAGGGGTGCCATGTATACCACGATAGGGATGAGGGGGGTGCCATGCATACCAGGATTGGGGGGTGAGGGAACCATGAATACCAGTATATGGATAAGGGGGCACCATGCATACCAGGATTGGTATGACATTCATCCACTCAATGCCGACTTTTATTCCCCATTGACTTGCATTGGGGTCAGGTTTCGGACGAAACTCCGACTTTTTTTGCCCTAGTCGGACCTGTTTCATCTGAAACAAATTTTGTTTCATGAAACCCGATCCGACCAAAGTCGCTCAACTCTAGTTTCCAGTTCCAAAGTATGGGTCCTTATTGTTTTCAATGGAATTTGGTTCAGGTTCAAGTTCGGGTACAGTTCTGGTACCGCAAACGAATTTCAGGTCAGGTGCCAGAACTAGAATTTCCACGGGTCTGTTCATCCCTACTGAGGAATACAGGCAGATAGAGTTGAGCGACTTTGGTCGGATAAGGTTTCATGAAACAAAATTTGTTTCAGATTAAACTGGTCTGACTAGAGCAAAAAAAGTCGTAGTTTCATCCGAAACCCGACCCCAATGCAAGTCAAAGGGAAATAAAAGTCGGCATTGAGCGGATGACATTCATCGACTCAATGGCGACTTTTATTCCCCATTGACTTGCATTGGGGTCGGGTTTCGGACGAAACTCCGACTTTTTTTGCCCTAGTCGGACCAGTTTCATCTGAAACAAATTTTGTTTCATGAAACCCAATCCGACCAAAGTCGCTCAACTCTACAGGCAGATATTTATCTATCATGCAATACCAACAGGGAGGCATTTCATTTGTATCCAAATTATTCAATGGTCCTAAACATACAGCCAATGTTATTAAGAACTATCTTCAGTATAAAGAAGAACAAGGACTCCTAGAAGTGATGATATGACCCAAACAGAATCCTTGTCTCATCATCGAGTCTATCTGGGATTACATGTAGACAAAGAAGAATTAACACACGTTTACATCCACAGAAGAGCAGAGGTTATTTCTTAAAGATGTTTGGAACAATGTCCCTTCCAAGCTCCTTGCAAAAAACTGTGTGCAAGTGTCCCTAGAAGAATTGATGCTGTTTTGAAAGTAATGATTGATCACATCAAATATTTATTTGATTTAAACTTCTCTTTTGTTCATTCACTTTATAGCTTGTGAATTCATATAAATAAAAAATTAGCACTTAAATTTTAAAAAATTTTTACAACAATTTTTCACACCTGGCTAAAATTTCTGCACAGTACTATTTTCAGCACCTGGAAAATACTTTAAAATATATTCTATGAAAATATTATCCATTATATATATATATATATATATATATATATATATATATATATATATATAAATAAATATAAATAAAATTAAGAGACCATAGCAAAATTTTCAGTTTTTCTGATTTTTCTCTTTATAGGTATATTGTTTGAGTAAAAAGTAAATTGCTCTTTTATTCTCTAAAATACTGACAACATGTCTTCGAATTTCCAAGCACTAAATTTTGTATTTATTTTCAGAAAATGAGAAATTGTCAAAAGAACAAAAAAAGCAGTGCTTGCAGTCCTCAAATAATGCTAAAAGAAATCAAGTTAATAATCATTTAGAAACAACAACACTAATGTTTTAACTCGGGAAGAGTTCAGAAATCAATATTTTGTGGAATAACCATGATTTTTAATCCTAGCTTTCGAGGCTCTTGGTATGCTTTCCTCCAGTCTTTCACACTGCTTTTGGATGACCTTAGGCCTCTCCTGGTACAAAAATTTACGCTGTTCTTGTTTGATAGCTTTTGACTATCCATCTTCCTCTTGATTAGATTCCAGAGGTTTTCAATGGGGTTCAGGTCTGGGGATTGGGCTGGCCATGACAGGGATTTGATGTGGTCATCCTTCATCCACACATTGATTGACCTAGCTGTGTGGCATGGCGCATTGTCCTGCTGGATAAACCAGTCCTCAGAGTTGGGGAACATTGCCTGAGCAGAAGGAATCAACTGTTTTTCCAGGATAACCTTATATGCGGATAGATTCATAAGTCCTTCGCAAATATTAACTTGCCAATTTCAACCTTGCTGAAGCATTCCCAGGTCATCACCCATCCTCCACCAAATTTCACAGTGGGTGCAAGACACTGTGCCTTGTACGTCTCTCCAGGTCTCCATCTAACCACTAGATGACCAGGTGTTAGGCAAAGCTGAAAATTAGACTCATCAGAGAAGATTATCTTACGCCAGTCCTCTATGGTCCAATCATTATGGTCTTTGGCAAACTTCAGCCTGGCTCTCCTTTGCTTCTCATTGATGAAAGTCTTTTTTTCTAGCTTTACATGACTTGAGCTCTGCCTCTAGGAGTCTGTTACAAACTGTTCTTGCCGTGCACTTCACCCCAGCTGCCATTTGCCTTTCCTTTTGTAGGTCACTTGATGTCATCCTGTGGTTGCTGAGTGACATTCGAATAAGATAACTGTCATCTCGGTCAGTGGAGAGTCGTTTTCACCCTCTGTCTGTCTGTAGCTTTGTTGTCCCCAATGTCTGCTGTTTGACCTTATTGTAATGGACTGTCATCTTAGAAATTTTAAGGATGGACGCAACATGACTAGTCATGAGCGAGCATACTCAGAAATGCTCGGTACTCGCCCGAGCATCACTATACTCGCAGTACTCATTGAGCGCCAAGCATTTCTGGGTTTTCTCAGTGGGAATTTGGGTCCCCGCCATGCATGTTTGCCGCTCTTTAGAGTGCCAATCAACATGCAGGGATTGTCTGCCATGCACAGTAATGTCGCAGCCATCTTGGATATGGTATTACAGTGATTGTTTGGCTGCACAGCATCTTCAGGTCTACATGAGACCTGCCTCTGCGCCAGCTCGTCACAATCATCTCCAGAATCAGACAGTGTGGGGATAGCTGCTGCCAAGATGGGGTCAGATTGGGGGTTTATAAGTTAGTGTGGGTATAACATAATAGAATACACATATCCAGCTTAATCAACAATCCTTCTAAGGACTAATTACAGGGTATACAGACTGAAGTGCTAGGTAGGCAGGGAGTGTTTGTGGGTTTATAGATATCAGTAGCTGGCACGCATTGTATGTGGCATACTTCAATGCATACATCAAGAGAATCCATTCCATTACAGTCTACTGCTGCTGCCTATTACATATATTGACCGTATATACATAGCCCTAGGTATCAGTGGCCATGAATTTTTCTTTTGCATCTTAATCCTGATTATTTTAATCCAAAGCATTCCAGAGCCCCTTTTTTCTCCATTTGCTTGTTGACACTGCAGAACACAGCCAAATCCTTTTCATAGTACTGTACAGCATAAAAATCCAGCTATATTAAAGTGGTTTTCCTGTCCCACCCATCAAATCTGAGTGCCCAGAAAATTCTGCCATTTTTGTGGTACTGTAATTTTTTTGTGTCTTATATAATTTCTTGACATCATTTTGCTGCCCAGAAAATATTTAGCTGCCAAAAAAATATTTAGCTACAGGTCAGATATTTTACACGGGGTTTTGTCCGCCACACAGATCACATTTCATTGCATTCAAAATTGTGCTATTTCAGGCCTCCATAGAATATTTTTGTTGTGTCTTAGCCTACTTATTGACACAATTTAGCTGGGCAAAAGCAAAAAAAACAGGCCAGATATTTGAAAGTGGGCTATCTCCGTCAGACACCTCTTTTATCTGTGGGCTACAAATTGTAACATTTGAGGCCTCCATTCAACTGTTTTTGCTGTCTGTGACCCTAGTTCTATACACTATTTTGAGGTAAAAACAAAAAAAATACAGGCCACATATTGAACAGTGTGGTATCTCCGTCTGACTCATCATCTATCTATGGGCTGCAAATGATGGCATTTGAGACCTCCATTCAACTGTTTTTGCTGCCTGTTACTCTAATTCTACACAATATTTTACAGTAAAAAAATAAAGGCCACATATTGAAGAGTGTGGCATCTCCGTAAAATGCCATGTCTATCTGTGGGCTACAAATTGTGGCATTTGAGTCCTCCATTCAACAGTTTTTGCTTTCTGTTACCCTAGTTGTATGCACTATTTTGAGGTAAAAACAAAAAATACAGGCCACATATTGAACATTGTGGTATCTCTGTCTGACAACTCATCTATCTATGGGCTACAAATTGTGGCATTTGAGATTTCCATTCAACTGTTTTTGCTGTCAGTTAACCTAGTTCTATACTCTATTTAGTGGTAAAGTAAAAAGTACAGGCCACATATTGAATAGTGTGGTATCTCCATAAGACGCCTCATCTATCTGTGGGCTAGATATTATGCCATTTGAGACCTCCATTCAACTGTTTTTGCTGTCAGTTAACCTAGTTCTATACACTATTTAGCGGTAAAAGCAAAAAGTTTAAGCCACATATTCAATAGTGATTCAATATGTGGCCTAAACTTTTTGCTTTTACCGCTAAATAGTGTATAGAACTAGGTTAAGACGTCTCATCTATTTGTGGGCTACAAATTGTGCCATTTGAGGCCTCCATTCAACTGTTTTTTGCTGTCTGTTACCCTAGTTCAATACACTATTTTGCAGTAAAAACAAAAAATACTATCCACATAATGAACATTGTGGTATCTCCATAAGACAACTCATCTATCTGTGAGCTACAAATTGTTGCATTTGAGGCCTCAATTCAACTGTTTTTGCTGTCTGTGACCCTTGTTCTGTACACTATTTTATGGTAAAAATAAAAAATACAGGCCACATATTGAACAGTGTGGTATCTCCTTCTGACTTCTCATCTATCTGTGGGATGCAAATTGTTGCATTTCAGGCCTCCATTCAACTGTTTTTGCTGTTTTTTACCCTACTTATTGACACCAGTTTGCTAAAAATACAAGCAGTCCAGATATTTTAAATTGTGTTTTTCCCACACACAGATCACATATAAGTTGGCTCCCAATTCAGCCACTTGTAGTGAATGTGGAAAATATTGTAGTCCATTTAAAATGGCCCAGGCACGTGGCAAGAGATGGGGAAGTGGAGGTGATGGTGATGGTGCATGCAGAGGCCGAGGACATGGGCAAGCTGAAATTGTGCCACAACAAAAACCTGACCTTCCTGTCCGAATTTGTAGGGGACCGCAGAACATCACTATTGAACCCAAAGCAGTGTCAAAAGGTTGTTGCTTGGATAGCAGATAATGCTTCCAGTCACTTTGTCAACACCACCAGCATCCTGTCTTCCACAGGGTCAAGTCTAAGTAGCAGTGAATCTAGAACGTATTTTCCTCACTCTGATCCTCCTTCCTCCCGCCATGCCAAGTGCCCGGAGACAACTGATTCCACACTTGGACACTCCGAAGAGCTGTTTACTTTTCGATTTATAGATTCGGGTCTCTCGCCCAGTCCACTTGAAGAGGGGCAAGATGAGATCGCATGTAGCGATACCCAAATATTTGAGCAGCCACGGTCACATGAAGGTGACAGTGGAAACGTGTCACAAGAGTTGGACAAAGATGAGATGCAAATGCTAGAAAGTCAGGAGGAGCACCAGGGTGCGGAAATAGAAGATGAGGTGGTAGATGATATAGTAACTGACCCAACCTGGCAGGAGAACATGCAGAGCGAGGAGAGCAGCACACAGGGGGAGGGAGGTATAGCACCCCAACAGGCAGGAAGAAGCAGTGTGGTGGCCACAGACAGAAGGCAGAAAGCGGGCAACTGTTCCTCATAACACCAGCAAGAAGAAAGTTGGCAGTACAACTGTTAGGTCTTCCCGAGTCTGGTTGTTTTTTCAAGACTCTGCCGATAACCCCAAACAGGCCATTTGCACCACCTGCCATGCCAGCATCAGCAAGGGTAGCAAAACTAACCGACTAACCACCACCAGCATGCTCAGGCACATGGCAGCAAAGCACCCAACTTTGTGGGTTGAACCCCAGATTCCAGGAACACTGCAGGTGAAACTACTGCTTCTTCAGCTGTTGTGCATGGAAGCCAATCCCTTGTCCATGGTGCCTGCGAAGATGCCTCCTGACCTGCACCTGTCATTCCACACACTCAACTACCACCATCATCAAGCACGCCTACATCCTTGTCCAAGCGTAGCCTTCAGTTGTCCATACCCCAGTCATTGGAATGCAAGCGGAAATTCGCAGCCAACACCCCACAGGTCACAATACTAAATTCACACATTTCTCATCTGCTTGCGCTCAAAATATTGCCTTTTAGGCTCCTGGAGATGGAAGCTTTCAGCAACCTAATAGCGGCAGTCATCCCAAGGTACTCGGTCCCCAACTGCCACTATTTCTCCCGGTGTGGCACAACATTACCCATGCCCTCAAAAATGCTATTACTGGGAAAGTCCACCTAACTGTGGCAAGTGCTTGTGGGCAGAGATGGTATATCTCGATGTCACACTGGGTTACCATACTGGAAGCGGGAACCCAGTCGGACCTTGGGATGTAACACGTCCTCCCAACACAAAGGATTGTGGGACCTACTTCAATCTGGGTTGCCCCCACAAACTACAGCTCCTGCACCACATCCTCCTCCTCTTCAGCCTCCATCTCTGAAATGAGCACATCAGTCAAAAGCTGGAAGCACTGCAGCACTGCCTCAGCCAAGCGGCAACAGGCTGTGCTGAAGCAAAAAATGCTTAGGTGAGAAACCACACAATGCTGAAGAGTTGTAGACAGCTCTGAAAGAGCAGGCAGATCTGTGGCTGACATCGCTGAACCGACAGCCAGGCATGGTCATGTGTGACAATGGCTGGAACCTGGTGGCGGCTCTGAGGCGAGCTAGCACACGTACCATGCCTAGCCCATGTGCTTAACCTCTTGGTTCAGTGGTTTTTCAAAACCTACCAGTAGCTGCCTGATCTGCTTGTGAAAGTGCACCGCCTGGGTGCCCATTTTAGAAAGTCATCTACAGCTTCAGCCTCCCTTGCCGTGCTTCAGCAACATTTGCAGCTTCCAACTCACTGACTAGTGGGTGATGTCCCCACATGGTGGAACCCTATACTGCATATTTGGAAAGGATTTGTGAGCAGAAAAGGGCAGTTGTTGACTACCAGCATCAACAAGCCCGTCGGTATTCAGTTCAGACTCCACACATACTGTAAGACCTCAGGAGTGAACATGGATGTCAGACATATGTACCATCCTACAAAACTTTGGGTACTCTACCAAGATGGTGAGCAGCAATGATACCATAATTAGCATTACCATCCTGCTTCTTTGCATTCTCGTTAATCAGTCAATTAAAAATTATGCGTCACCCCTGTGAAAGTAAAACAGCATAACACTGTATATCCAGCATATATGCCTACAGTTAAGAAGCCAGACAAGACCAATCCTGGATTAAGGATATAGAAGGTCACCTAAAAGATGAACTTAATAGGTGAACAAGAAAACATCTAAGAGGTACAGCAATCAAAATCTTTTGCCTTATAAATGCCGTCACCCCTTTGCTCATATATGTGAATACATACAGCTATGGTCTCTAGAACCACAAATATAACAAACAGGTGAGAAAAATAAATAAAGGAACAATCTCACCAAATAGACAAATGGGTCAGGAGTCAAAGAAGATCCTCCATTTGGGACATCGCCTTAGGGAAAGTGCAGGGCATGTGCAATTAGGGTCAGCTGTGGACTGCCCTTGTTAGGGCAGGAGTCTGGGGAACAGCTTATTATAGTTTCAGGGATGTGACAGGGTATTGTCTCCCCTATTTGGACCCTCCAGTTGGATTGAACAGAGGATCTTCTTTGACTCCTGACCCATTTGTCTATTTGGTGAGATTGTTCCTTTATTTATTTTTCTCACCTGTTTGTTATATTTGTGGTTCTAGAGACCATAGCTGTATGTATTCACATATATGAGCAAAGGGGTGACGGCATTTATAAGGCAAAAGATTTTGATTGCTGTACCTCTTAGATGTTTTCTTGTTCACCTATTTAGTTCATCTTTTAGGTGACCTTCTATATCCTTAATCCAGGATTGGTCTTGTCTGGTTTCTTAACTGTAGGCCTATATGCTGGATATACAGAGTTATGCTGTTTTACTTTCACAGGGGTGACGCATAATTTTTAATTGACTGAATAAAGGTTATATTTTATTTTTTCACCTATGCTTTATATTCCTAATGTTTTTTGGGTGTCTATTATGGCAGTTCCGAAGGGAATCTGTTTAGTGCTTTATACATAATTCTCTGCATTCTCAAAAGCTCTCTGCTCACAATGAAAGAGGATGCATTGTAGGTGGAACATGATGAGATGGAGCAAGGAAGCATACAGGGTGATTACACACAGCCCAGCCTCATGTCATCCCAATGTGGAATGGTTGACAATAAGGAAGAGGAGGAGGAAGAACAGAATCTACTTTCATGCGCTATAGATGGTACTGCAAGCACAACTGTCAAACTATCTGTTCAGCGTGAATGGCTTGAGGACAGGAAGGAGGAGGAGAAAGAGGAGGACAGCATTGTCAGTCGTACTGTTGGTGAGGACACGGAAGTCTTGCCTGTTAGCAATCTGGCATGCATGGCAGACTTTATGTTGCATTGCCTTTCCTGAGACCCTCGCATTATCAAAATTTTTGGTGATACACATTACTGGTTGGTGACACTTCCAGACCCATGCTGCATTGAGAACGTTCAATCTCTTCTTCCAGAATCAGATAGGTGTACTAAAATGTTGCAGTACCAGAGGGTTATTGTTGTGAAATTTTTTTTAAAATTCCCATCTGAAAATGCTGGCGGTAGAGGTCACAGTTCGTTGGAAACCAAGGAGTAGAGAAGAGAGAGACACAACTCCAATCCTGCAGAGGCAGGGGAACACTGTCAACGTTCTGGGAGAGTTTTCTCAGATCCTCCCATCGCTCTGGCCCAGAGGCGCAGGCTACTCTCACAAGGCGTGCAAAGTTTGGGAAGATGCTGAGGGGAGTATCTTGCTGACCGTACCAATGTCCTCTGTGATTCCTCTGTGCCTTTTAATTATTGGGTATCCAAGATGGACATGTGGCATGACCTGGCTCTCTACACATTGGAGGTCTTAGTGTTTTGTCAGAATGGGTTTTTAGTGCCGCTGGTAGAATTATAACTGATAAGTGCATCCGCCTGTCAACTGAAAATGCTGACAGGCTGACTCTTATAAAAAATGAACAAGGGCTGGATTGGGCCAGACTTCTCTACAACACTGAATGATAACAGCGAAACATAACCTCCAATACAGTGTCTTTTTTTGGGAGGTGTATTCCCATGCACCTTTTCACAACCACATATGGGTATACACTTTCTGATTTTGACTATTTGGTGTTATCCTCCTCCTTTTCTTCATCCTCATCATCCACCACCACTAGATCACCATGGTGACCATGATCCGTGATACAACAGCCAACTTATTTTGAAAAGAGTTGTTTTGATGCTCTTTAAAAAAAATGTTAACAAAGTTTGTTATTGTGTACCCCCCCAGGG
Source organism: Dendrobates tinctorius (assembly GCF_039654945.1). Taxonomy (NCBI): domain Eukaryota; kingdom Metazoa; phylum Chordata; class Amphibia; order Anura; family Dendrobatidae; genus Dendrobates; species Dendrobates tinctorius. Next base: position 2,111,384 of record NW_027361699.1, on the reverse strand, counting down.
GGAAATGTTTTTCAGCCCATACACTTAATGTATGGGCAATACAAGTATAGGAGACCCAATCTTTTAAACTGGGAAAAAAAATTTCTGAGGTCATTCTTCACGTCTCTCCAGACACCACCACTAGAATACGAGGGTGAATGTGTTCCGTGATGCAATAGCCAAGTAATTTTTTTAAGGGTGTTTATGATACCTGTTACAAAAATGCTTACACAGTATGTTGAGGTGTAAAAAAATTTTCGGACGCCATCCTCCACATCCACTAGATCACAAGCGTGAATGTGTTTCATGATGCAACAGGCACTATACTTTTTTGCAAGGGTGTTTATGGTGGCCATAATAAAAATATTTACACAGTAGGTTGATGTGTACCCCCCCAGGGGGACATGTTTGTCTGCCCATACACTAAGTGTATGGGCATTACAAGTATAGGAGACTTGCTCCTTTAAACTGGGAAAAAAATATCGGAGGCCATCCTCCATGTCTCTTCCGACGCAACCACTAGATCACCAGGGTGATTGTGTTCAGTGATGCAACAGCCAAGTTATTTACACAGTATGTTGATGTGTGCCTTCCCCAGGGGAAAAGGTTTTTAAGCCCGTACACTTAGTGTATGGGCATTACAGGTATAGGAGACCCGCTCCTTTTAACATTTTTCGGAGACAAACCTCCAAATTTCTTCAATTGCATTCAATGCATAAGCAAACAGTATCAGAGAACTAAATGAATAATGTGAACTTGGTTTTCCTGTGGCCATCCAGTACCTGGGTTCAAAGGCTAATTGGGATGCCTGTAACTTTGGGGCAGGGCAGGCCTTGCATTCAATGCATAGGCAAACAGTATGGGAGTAGCAAATGAACACTGGGAACTTTGGTTTCATGTGGCTATCAAGTACATAGGTTCAAACGCTTATTGGGGTGCGTGTAACTTTGGGACAGAACAGGCCTTGCATTCAATGCATAAGCTAACAGTATGGGAGCAGCAAATGAATACTTGGAACTTTGATTGCATGTGGTCATCCATGACGTCTGTTCAATGGGTTGTTGGGGTGCGTCCAAATTTTGGGCAGCCCTGCCACTCACTGCATATGCAATAACAGTATAAGGGACCCACTGCTTAATAATGGGAACAACAAGGCATAGCCGGCTTATGGCTCTCTAAGAAAAGTGAGGGTCGACTGCTGGCCCTATAAAAATAGACTTTGTGACTTTCAGAGTTCCTTCTTCATAAATGTAACAAAATGTGTCTGATGATATGTCATGCACCACATGGCCAAATAAGGTTATAAAATGTTAAAATGACATTTCCCAGTGAATGCATTTGCCTTGGTTGAAAGCAATGTGAAAAATGCATTAAAAATGCTATGTTTGAATATAGCACAAGTGGTGGAGGAACTTTGTTGCTTTGGATTATTTATTTTGCCTTACATACAAATCATTACCCTGGAATAGATGCTCCTTAACATATTTCCCAGGAAAATCTATTTTGGTTTCGATTTTGTATGTTTTAGTGTGCGCCTGAAAAAGTGGCATAAGACTCTGACAACATTGTTCACAGCTGTGACCTGGAAGTCTGAAATGCTACCAGGGGTATTCCCCATGATGTTCCCATGTCATTGAGCACTGTTCCCATCGATTTCAGACATTTTTAGACCATAAAAGGACCCCAAGGGGATCGCAGCAAAAATGCTCGGTTTTCCTGGTGACTTACATTGGGCTTGACCCGAGCAGTGAGCACCCGAGCATTTTAGAGCTCGCCCTTCACTAAACTTGACCCTCACTGTATCCCTCTGCTAGTAAAGCCAGAATTGAGCCCTTCTTTTCCTCACACAAGACTTTTCTTTTCAACTCCTTTGGCATGCATAAAATTTATTATTTCATTTCTGTTACTTTTGGGATATTACTAGCACTTGTTTTGCCACCCTGCTTGTCCTATTGCAAGAGGATTGTGAACACCACAGCAGGGTTTTTATACTTTCCGTCGTTAAATAAGATTTGGTTCAGGTGATCACCTAATCAGAAGCATATTAAATAGAATGAGGTGTACTCTGGTTGGAATTCAACTGACACTGGAATGGAATGGCTGGCTTTTATAAAACTGTGCAGTGCTCTCTTAATTTTTTCCAGAGCTGTATATATATTGGTTTATATTTTTCATAGGATACGGTCTTTCAGTTTTCTTCCAGGTGTCAGAAACCACATTTTCCAGATAGGAAGACTGTGGGACTCTGCACATCTATGACAAGATTACTGATGCATATGAACAAGACACAGTTGCTATGTGGGTTTATGACAGAATCAGGATGCAGAACTCAAAAGCTGGCTCTCAGTTGTCCTCCTCAGGGCTGAATGCCAACTCAGAGACTATACTTTCCACCACTATATTAAACTGCTAGGCTTGTAGTGCACCTTAGGCTTGTGTACTGATTTTCCCAGCAGCCAGAGTAGTCTCAGTAGCAGCAGGACTTTCTATGACTGAATTAGTAAAGGAAATCAGTCACAATAAATGCTGGCATCAGACGTGCGTGGTATGCTTCAGGCAGAAAACATAGCAGCTCTAGAGACCAAGCTACTGAGCCGTTCCTTTAAGGAGGAAGCCAAACATATTCTCCTAAGGCTCTCAATTTTTTTACTCAAGAGATGTGATTGGATGGTTACCTGAACTTTGTACACATGTAACATAATGAGCAAGCAATAATTAACTGTATACTGTGTAGCATTTAAGAATGTTAAGAGCTTTAAATAACTCGTTTTGCATTCAACTGCTCTGGACAGGTTTTTTAAAACAAATTTAGTGACCTAAGAAGTACAATTCAGAGAATTTTATCTGTTCATCAGATCGCAATAAAATTCTTCAACATTTCTAAATCTTTTTTATCTGAACCCTTTACCAAAAGTTCATTGGAATTGAACGGTTTATGAGTTACTTGACTTGTGTCAATATTCATTTGCACTATTCATTAAGCTGTACTCAGATCTAAAGTTAAAATAAGTTTTGCATCCGAAGATATCAACAGGTTAAGCAGTAAGTGAGATACTGTGATTTGTGTTACAAAGTAGCTCACATTCTCACATCAGGTTATGGACAACATGACATGGAAATTATTTCACATGTTGCAAGTTTCAGTTCTGATTCCTTTATTTAGTGTCTAGTTTATATATTTCTCATGTGGGAGTATGCCTCCCATTTCAGCTCTTTCACTCCAGTTTGCTGTGGCTTTTGCTACCTCTTATGTATCGACTTAGCATTATTTTTCGACTGGTTACCCTTTCTACTGCCTATGAGGGATATCCTTTCCAATGTGTTGACAGACACAGGAGTATGTGATGTCCCCCTTCTTTTCCCTAAGTTTTCAGTGCTTCTTCTCCCTCCCTTCTTTGAAAATCAATGTCATTAATCCCCACCCTTTTTAGACTGCCAACATTTTCTCCCTATCTGCTCTGTAATACAGGACAACCTGTGCATCCAGAAGACTTAGATGACAATTTTTCTCCCCACTGTCCAATCCATCACGTACAACCTCCTCCTGTTCCTTGCTGTTCTCTGTGAGAAAAGTCACGAGGGAGCAGAGAGAGCCATCTCAGCCAGGAAAGTTAGGCATCAGATTTATGCCTAATCTTTTAAAGCCCATGAACAGATGTAAGATCCTGTATCATGATATGCTATGTCAGTCATGAGTTTGAACTGTGACTCCATGTAAACACGCGGTGACAGTTCAGTGTTGATAGCTGTCAGTCACAGCTGAGTGGCATGGGAAGAAGTGGGGGGTATCCATGCCGTCGGTCCCTGATCTCAGCTGTGATAGAAAGTTTCTTAATTTTGCATTTAGAAAGCTAATCAACAACTAAAAAAAATGTATTATTATAATTCATTTCAGTGTGTGAATTTCATAGTCCAATGTGCAGCTACATTATGCAAAAATATATGTGTTATATAATAGTTCTACACATTGGTAACGTGAAATTTTCATATTCTGTAATATTGACGTCATCATCAGGAAATTAAAGTTGGTCCTCTAAGTTACAATATTAATTCATTCTGGGATGCCTTTGCATGATTCAAAATATTGTACTTTGAGACTATAACCATGTGGAAAATTCATTAAAAAAAATCAGATAATAAATACTGTAAAGCAAGTCTATGAATTAAATATACAAAATTGATGCTGATATTTGACAAATGACTGGCTCTCTTGAGATAAGAGCTTCTTCTGGGTCCTAAAGCAAAACACATAATATTATTATAGTAGTACTGTAAAAAAACACTGTTGTCTGGTATCTGTAGGAGCAACAAATCCTGACACAAAAGTTTTTGCAACTGTCTGCAATTGATTAGTGGAAAAGTATCTGTTCTAGCCCAAGTAATCCAGGTGTAGAATTGCTAATCTATCTATCTATCTATCTATCTATCTATCTATCTATCTATCTATCTATCTATCTATCCCATATCTATCTATCTATCTATCTATCTATCTATCTATCTATCTATCTATCTATCTATCTATCGTATCTATCTATCTATCTATCTACAGTATCTATCTATCTATTCTGTAGGAGCCAGAACGCCAAATGGTTGGTAGGGGATCAAGTACTTAATTCTCACTGCAAAATGCAATTAAATTTATACAATGTGATTTTCTGGATTTTATTTTTGATATTCTATCTCTCAATGTTAAAATTAAACTACCCTTAAAAATATAGACTGTTCATGTCTTTGTCAGTGGGCAAACTTACAAAATCAGCAATGGGATCAAATACTTATTTCCCCCATAACACCTCAGCAGTGCCACAGGCTGATCGCCTCCATGCCACACCGCATTGATGCAGCAATTGAGACCAAAGGAGCCCCAAACAATATTGAGTGCATTTACTGAACATACACTTCCGCAGGCCAACATTTTGGATTTAAAGGTACTGTCACACTTAGCGATGTACCAGCGATATGACGCGGTCAGGATCGCTGGTGCATCGCTAAGTGGTCGCTAGTGAGCTGCCACACAGGCAGATCTCACCAGCGACATCGCTGGGGACGGGGGTCGATACTTACCTGTCACACTAGGCGATCCTGAGTCCTCCCACCCAGCTGCACACTCGTCGCTCGTCTCTCCACAGGAAGCGCCGCAGGAAGCTGACGACGAGAAACAGTCCTGGACGTTCTCACGCGATGAGCGATAACGAGCGGGGGAGCCGGTCGGAGGTATCATACACAGCGATGTCGCTAGCAATATCGCTATAACGTCACGAGTTATAGCGATATTGCTAGCAATATCGCTTAGTGTGACAGGCCCTTTAAAATCAGTTTTTCAAGCTGGTGTTATAAAGTGTTCTAATTTACTGAGATAATGACTTTTTGGTTTTCATTGGCTGTAAGCCATAATAATTAACATTAACAGAAATAAACACATGAAATATGATCACTCTGTTTGTAATGACTCTATATAATATAGGCGTTTCACTTTTTGCATTGAAGAACTGAAATAAATAAACTTTTTGATGATATTCTAATTTTTTTGAGATGCACCTGTATCAACATGCATCTATCTAGCTAACTGTCTGTCCATCTATCTATCTATCTATCTATCTATCTATCTATCTATCTATCTACAGTATCTTTCAATCTCTATCATCTATCTATGTCTTTATATATGTGTTTATTCAGCTACATTTCTATTATGTATGTTTTTGACTTACTTCATTAGAGTTTGTTGAATTTTTGATTTTTCACCCAGTAAATGGTAGACTGTGGTAAGACTTTAAAATGAATAATGCACACTTTTCACTCTGAATAGTATATAATTGTATACACAGGGCCAATACTCTTTGAGTGTGATATTTAAAATAACAAAAAGAAGATTACTGCAGAGTTGGCAGTGTGTTCTTCATTTGTGATGTGAAAGCGCATAGCTTTGTCAGAAGAACAGCAGGCTGCATGAGATGTGCTGCTATCAGCTATGATTGTAATCTGCATGTGTTCAGAAACACTCATAAACTATGCTATTCTGTTGTGTCCACAGGAAACTGAAAATTCTGAAAACAAAGTGATTATAAGGTTGCACTGTATTTCACTAAATTCTCACAAAATTCCCTTTTTTACCATTAACAATAAGTAAAGTATTATTATTATTAATACTAATATTTTTATAGTAAAACTTAGTATGTTTATACTAGAAAAATATATATCTTGATCAAAAATAAAAAAAAGGACGGGACTCAAACAATTATAATATCTACAAAATTATGACATCACAGCCTCCAAAAAAATTATAAATTTTATTGAAAACAAAAAAATTGCAAAGAGGCAAAAAAAGCACAATATCAAAATATGGATACGTAATTAAAGGTAGTAAGCAAGATTCTCAGTGAAAGCTCAAAAAAGGAGGGATGCATAAAACACAGATGTAGGGATGGGCAATAAATGGAAAATCACTAGCAAAACACAGTGCACAGGGAATAAATATGTCAACTAGTCTCAATATGTAAATTATTATTATTATTATTATTTATTATTATAGCACCATTTATTCCATGGGGCTTTATATGTCAAAACGGTATACATAAAAAACAAGTACAATAATCTTAAACAATAGAAGTAACCGAATAATACAAGATGAGAGAGGACCCTGCCCGCGATGGCCCACAATCTACAAGGGATTAGTGAGGATACAGTAGTTGAAAGGAGAGCTGGTCATGCAGCGGTATGGTGGAACAAAAGTTACTGCAGGTTGTAGGCTTATAAATAAAATAATATCCCTCCCTACACAGTGCAAAGTACGACCATACTACAATGGAGAGCACAAAAAATATATCACCATATATAATATGGTATACAAGTAAATCACAAGTGTGTTGAGCATATCCTATGTACATGGAACATAAATATGACAGTGTTAAATAGCCAGCATCCCTTACTAAGGTTTATATTGTATGCCTCACAACCCCAATGCGCTTTGATAAACAACACTTTCCTTTTTCCATTTTCTTCTACTATCCTTCTACTATCCTCTAGTTCAATTCTCACTCACTCTATACACTACTTTTGCACATTTTTTAACTCTTCAATTTTTTTCATTCACAACTTTCTATTTCACACAAACGTATAAACATGTTTTTCTTTACTGTTTTCTGTTTTGTGTGATTTTTCTTAAATTTCTGCACCCACCCCTAAATTGGCAGCCAACATGTAAATAGCCTCCCATTACCATTATAAGCTTTAAACACTTCTCTGCACCTGTAATCCCTTTCTGTCATTTTTTCATGACTTGAAAAAGATGCCTGTGCTGCGATATCAATGGATATGGATGAAAGACAACCTTATGTATTTTTGACACATGTAAAAACAAATATTACTAAAAAAAAGCCAGTAAGGCCTCTTTCACACATCAGGTTTTCGCCGTCAGGCGCGATCCGGCGCTTTTGACAAAAACCGGATCCGGCGAAATGCAATGCCGGATCCGGTTTCCCCCCCATTGACTTGCATTAGAGCCGGATCGAGCCGGATGGCCATGCGTTTCATCCGATTTTCGCCGGATCCGGCAATGTGACGCGATCTGGCGTCTGGAAAAAACGGCTACTGTAACGTTTTTTGTCTACGGCGAAAAAGCCGGACACGCCGGATCCGGCGTGTCCGGCTTTTTCATACAATGAAAGCCTATGAGCGCCGCAATGCGCCAGATCCGGCGGCAGCCGGATCCGGTGGCCGGATCCGGTTTTTTTGGTCTGAGCATGCTCAGTAGCTCTGCCCACAAGACATATATAAAAGCAAGACAGTGTGACCCTCAGCCACACCCAACATGCCACCCAAGCCAAGAATCAGGAGAAGGCAGCAGACATCTGCAGCAGCAGCACCATCAGCACCACCCCAAATGGAGCAGCATGCTGAACAACGGGAGGGGAGTCCAGCAGCAGATGAGAGATGGTAATTATCAAATCCCCCATTCCTCCAAACTAGGGCTATGGAATATCAAGATATTCATTGGCCCTTTGTTTCTCTTTATTCAACAGCCGCCCAATAGATGCAGCAGCAGCAGCAGCAATGGCAGCAGCAGGAACACCACCCACAGCCATGGAGTCTGGCCATGAGGAAGACAGCACATCTTCTTCTGGGAGCCCTCCCTCGCATCGTCAGCGTTTGACGGTAAGTTTTTATTTCCAAAATCCATCATCTCTGGAATATATGTCTATTCATTGCCTTTTATTTCAAAACAGGAATCACAAGATGAAGAGGAACCCCCCCGAAGAAGAAGGAAGGGGTGGACAGACACTTGGAGTGGGCTCACAATTGGTAAGTTTTTTGCATCAAACGCAGAAACACAACATCACACTACACACAACACATAGAAAACAATGTTCTGCAGACCACACACAGCAAACAAATGCCTACATCCAAAGACATAACATTTTTTGTTTTCTTCTCTAGTCTTCCCAATCTGGTGCTCGGCCAAGAGGTCCTCGCAGTGCCTCCCGGGGTCGTCGGCGACAGCAACGCGGCGGTCACCAGCGTGTAAGTATAAATATTTTTGCTTTGTTTTTTTGCACTTTTTATTTCATTTCTTTTGTGGAGGCTAATTATGTTATTTTTGTCTTTTTCTTTAACAGCCTTCACAGCGTGCTCCCGACTCTGACAGTGAGGATGGAGGGATTGATGTGGACCGCCTCATCGATCTCGTCAGAGAAAGGGAGCCGCTCTGGAATATGGCTGACCGCCGCCACGCTGACCTTATCGTTACCCGACGACTCTGGGAGGAAATCTGTTCGCTCCTTGTGGACCGCTGGGAGGACCTCGAAGCTCGGGCCCAGATTAAAGAGCGTAAGTATATACAGTACCGGTTGCTTGATTTAAACCAGTGTTTCCCGAACTCCAGTCCTCGTGGTCCCCACGGATCATGTGTTCAGGATTTCTATTTACTTTGGAAATCCTGAAAACATGACCCCTGGGGACCATGAGGACTGGAGTTTGGGAAACACTGATGTTGCATACTAACCACTTTGTCCTTTCTCGTTTCAGGGGAGAGAATTGTGAAGCGGTGGCGGTCTGTGAGGGATCGTTTCAAGAAGGAGTTCAATAAAGAGATGCGGGCCCCGAGTGGATCTGGAGGACGCAGGAGCAAGTACAAGTACGCACGAGCCCTGTCGTTCCTCCGGGAGACAATGCTCACCAGAAGGTAAATATTACACACCACATGTGACAAAAAAATGTTTACATGTAACTTTTTTTTTTCAGCCAGGGCCATACCATGTCACTATTTTAATTGTTTTTTTTTCTCTTTATTCCACAGCACGGTGAGCAGCACTCGGGAGCCTGCACGATTGGACCCTTCTGAGGCGATCCCTGAGGAGACTGGCACCGAGGGACACTTCGACCGCCCTGGTACATCTGCACCTTCCCAGCCTTCCCACACATTCGACCCATCTGTCCCATCCACCAGCACCAGCACAGGAGCATCGTGGCCGCCTACATTACATGAAGCTGCTGGTGAGGAGATCGCTTTCCCTTTACCCCACCCTTCTGCCCCTGCCACCTCTAGTACACCTGCGGGTACTGGGCGGCAGCGGCAGAGGGGTCAGGAAAAGAGTTATGCGCCAGAGTTCTTGCATCTGAATGCATCTTTCCAGAACTGTCTAAAAGTCTTGTCAGAGCAAATCTCCGCAGGCTTTCAGCAGATCAACTCCAGCATTCTGGAGGTGAAGACACTTCTGCAAACCATGCATTCAGAAGCAAGATCTTCGCCAAACCACACCTTTTTCAGGTCTGTTGTGGAGCGCATGGCAACACTATCTCCTACCCAGCAGATGCATGTAATGCATTCGTGCCACGGTGCTCTACAGCAGGTTACCTCCCAACCTCCACCTCCCACCACTGTAGTTCCTCCACCTGCACCCCCTCCAGCCACTTTCCATCCTCCCCCTCCTATTACATCTGCACCCCCTCCAGCCACTTTCCATCATCCCCCTCCTATTACATCTGCATCCCCTCCAGCCACTTTCCATCCTCCCCCTCCTATTACATACCAGCAACCTCCCCAGTACCAGCAACCTCCCCAGTACCAGACATCTCCCCACTTCCAGCAACCTGCCTCGTACCAAACTCCTTCCCCGTACCAAACTCCTTCCCCGTACGAAACTCCTTCCCCATACAACTTTCCATCAACATCATCTGCTCCTACAGTCCCTGCCCAACCCTCCACTCCACCGCCCACCACCTCTTCTGCCTCTCACATGTCCACCCATTCTGTAGCTTTTTCCACACCATCACCTCTAACTGTTCCTTCCCCACCACGATCCCAGTCCTCTCTCCACACTCCCAGTGTCGAAGTGTCCCGCAGCCCCTCCAGCAGTATTTCCACCCCACACTACACCGAGTTATAATGTTTTTTTTGTAATAAAAATGCCCATTTGGTTGGTTTCAAACCTTTATTAAAAAAGTTTTTTTAACTTTAAAAACAGTTTACAAAAAAAAAATATTTTAAATAAAAGTTAAATTATTGTTTACACTGGTTGTCTGTCATTTCTTTCTGCGGCGAAATATGTTTAAAAAAAAGGTTAAATACAGGGTATTTAAAAGGTAAAAATGTATTCAAAACCAGGTATATAACTGTGGGTAAATTTTAGCTTTTTGCCACAGTTGTGTTCCTGGTTGTGTTTGAAGCAAAGTATTTCACCTAAAAAGTTGTGTTTATTGTTGGTGATTTCCTAACAATGTACACAACTTTTGTTAAAAGGTGAAATACTTTGCATAAAACACAACCAGGTACACACCTGTGGCCTAAAGCTAAAAATAGAGACCATGACAAGATAGCCAACTTTGGTTGGCAAAGGTATATACTGTTGGTACAGAAGGTACACAAGTTTGGTTGGGCACAAATCTATCACACTCTGTCATCCTGCCAGTGTACTCTGCCTTGAGGTGACATAAAGCATAGTGCAAAATTGTCCCTCATTACTGAAACCGTCACAGAACTTCTAGTGGTAATGTCATGGTAATCTTGCAAGGTGGTTTCTTCAGAGGTGTCCTCAATGGAAATGGGTTCCTTGCAGATAACAAAATTGTGGAGTACCATGCAAGCTTTGATCACCTCGTCAACGTTTCTGTCTTGAGGTTGATCGCAGTCAATAGGACCCGCCATTTGGCTGTCAGAATACCAAAGGTACATTCAACCATTCTTCTTGCTCTTGTGAGGCGGTAATTAAAAATGCATTTTGGTCTTGTCAATCCTCTGCTAGAGTACGGTTTCAAAAGGTGTTCTGACAGCTGGAAGGCTTAATCCCCTACACAGACAAATGGCATAGGTGGACCAGATGTTTGCGGCAGCGGTCTAGGTGGTGGGAACTGGAAGGTGTTTCCATACAGTTTACGCCCCATGGCAGACAGTTTGAAAACTTGAGAGTCATTGGAGCAGCCATAGGCCCCAATATCAACAGCAATAAATTTGTATTCCGCGTCAGCGATGGCCATGAGGACAATTGAAAAATATTTCTTGTAATTGAAATATTCCGATCCCGATCCGGCTGGCTTTACAATGCGGATATGTTTCCCGTCCACAGCGCCCAAGCAGTTGGGAAACTGACATATCTGTTGAAACTTGTCAGCAATTTCAATCCACCTCTCTGTTGTGGGCTCTGGTAAAAACTCTTCAGCTAAGGAGTCCCACAGTGCACGGCATGTGTACTTCACAATTCCCGATATGGTGGAAATCCCGAGTCTGTACTGGAAATGCAGTGACGAAAGGGATTCTCCAGTTGCAAGAAATCTGTGGGGAATTAAAAAACAATAAATTAGTTTTAAATCACAGCATTACATACCAAAACTGAGCTATAACACTTGGAGATACAAACTACCACCAACAAGATTGCAGTGAAAGTGTGCTCTGATGCGATCACATCCAATAAATGTGGCTTACCTTAAAGTCACCATCAGACACTCTGTGGGTGAAACAGAGAAGCGGCAATAGGTGTCCGCTTTTCTTATGAGGTGTGCAATGCGCTCCACCAAGTAATCAAAATTCTCCATTTTCATCCGAACATATCCAAAAAATTTATCCGGGTTTCGTCGAAGGTCCATGCAGAGTGTAGAATAGACCCCACGCGTCATTCTCTTGGCTGTGATGGGGTGGATCCACAAACGTCGTCTACGATGCCTGATGCGCTGCTGTCTCGCTCTCTCCTTCTCCAGAACAATCACCCTCAAACGATTTGCCGCTATAAAATCCGCCAAATTCTTCAAAATATTTCCAATCACAACATCCATCTTCGCCAGTAACTTGCTCTTCTCTCCAACCTGCACTTTCTCCTCTACAACCTGTCAAAGAAGGGCTGTAGGAACACGCTATATATAGTTTTCCAGTAGCCAATCCCGTTCGGAAGGCCACAAGGGTCAATTTTAAAAACCGGATCCGGCGTAATCCGTCGAAAAACGGATAAAAAAACGGATGAACCAGATGAGACGGATCCGGTTTTGTCTGTCAAGAACAAGACGGATCCGGAAGAAAACTGGATCCGGCACATCAGGTTTTACAAAACATTTGCCGGATCCGGCATTCCGGCACGACGCCGGATCGTGCCTGACGCCGAAAACCTGATGTGTGAAAGTAGCCTAAAGGGCCCTTTACACTTAGCGATATCGAAAAAGCGTCTCCGTTCTTGTGACGCAGCAGCGATATCACTAGCGATATCGCTAGATGTGATACTCACCTCCGACCGGCTCCCCCGCTGGCTAGCACTGATCGTGTGAGATCGGCCTGGTCCATTTCTCGTCGTCGGCTTCCTGCTGGCGCCGATGAGCGAGCCATGGACGCAGGCGGAAGACTGACACCCTCGCCACGTCTGACAGGTAAGAGCGACTGCCGACCACTGCTGCATCTCTAGTGAGATCTGCCTGTTTGGCAACTCACTAGTGACCATTTAGCGATGCACCAGCGATCTTGACCGGGTCATATCGTGGTCGGGATCACTGGTGCATCGCTAAATGTAACAGGGCCTTTAGACAATAGACAAGAAGCAGATGTCATGGTTAACAGAAGAGACCTTAAAGATCACCAAAGAAAGATGAATGGCATGAGCAAAATATAACAAACAGAATGCAGACAACAATAGTAAAAGATTAAGGAGAACCATTCAAGCAGACTTAAAACTTTAGGCTGCATGTATATCTTTTATACCAAAATATGATGTAAATATAAAGAAGTAGAAAGAGAGCCTGTGAAGGACAAGACCAGGAAAGCATACCTAAAGATCAGAGATACATTGAAAGTTCCAACCAAGAGTGGGCATTTTCAAAGATGCCAACGGGAACAAACTAACTCAGCTAGAGTAGATCAATGAAAGATGGAAACAGTACAAGGAACACCTCTACAAGAACATCTCAGTGATACAGGAAGAAACCGAGACTGGAAATTATAAAAACCCGAGCATCCTGAAAGACAAAGTTGTTACTGCAATAAAACGTCTGTCAAACAGATGTATATTATATTTATAAGTATAAATATTGTGACAATTTTCCAATAGAGCTAATAAGGTCTTCTATAGCAGCAGTTGATGTTATCACATGCCTATGTCAACAGATATGGACAACTGGTAAGTGACCCAAGGACTGTACAAGACCGGTGTTTATTCGTATTCCGAAGAAGGGAGATGCTAACGACTATAGAATCTATCAGACTAATGCATACCTCATGCCAGCAAAATTCTACTCAAGGTCCTATAAAGATGGTTGCAGCTTTACTTTGACCAAGAGCTTTCATAGGAAAATGCAGTATTCAGAAAAGGCAGAAGAGCAAGAGATGTGTTTGTTAACATTATATAGCTAATGGAAAAGGTCAAAGAATGCAACAATAAGATCTATTATTACTTCATCGACTACAGCAAAGCCTTTGACTGTGTTTATCACAAATAACTTTTGAATACCATGAAGGCTATGGGTTTGCCGAACCATCTGATCAGCCTTATTATGAACCTATACATCGGCCAAGAAGCAACAGTTTGAACAGAATATGGTGACAAGGCATGGTTCAAAGTAGAGCAAGGCCTCAGACAAGGCTACATCCTGTCAGTATTTCTCTTCTATTTATATGCAGAAGCTATTTTTAGGAAGGCTGAACTTGCCAAAATAGAAAAATGAATCAAAATTGCTAGACAAATCATCAAGAATCTTAAAGTAAATATACAGATGATACAACATTGATAGCAAAAAGTATAGATGGAATGAAGGACTTTTTAAAGAGTCTTAAATGGAAAGCTAGAACATGGAACTGCTACTCAATACAAAGAAGGCAAATATATTGACTATTGCCAACTATGACCAGGACACATTTGAGATGGACAGCGACAAACTAGAAGTTGATGGATTAACTGGATCGATAACTCAAGATCCAGCGATGTCACCAGAAGTCAATAGGAAAATACAGTAGCTGTGGGCAAATCAACAATGAAGTCACTGGACAAGATCTAAAAATTTAGAAACATTTAACCGGTGACAAAGACATGGCTTGTACATAGTTTGGTCTTTTCTGTGGTAACGTTCGGATGCAAAACCAGCACGATAAAAAAACAAAACAGAAGGAGAATTGACGCCTTCGAAATGTGGTGCTGGAGAAGGACATTACCAACACCATGGATGGGAAGAAGAACAAACAATTCAATTTTGAAACAAACCAAGCCAAAAATGTCTCTCAAAGCAAGGATCACCAAGCTACAATTTGCCTATTTTAGACACATCATATGAAGAGCGCAATCACTATAGAAGAACTATATTAATAGAATGGAAAGACAACGTCAAGAGTAAGGCCAACAACAATATAGCTTGGTACTATCAAGATACTGAAAACACTGGTGGACTTATCTACGCATGCACAAGATTGATCTTCTTACAGAACGTTCAACCATCAAGTTGCAATGGCTCAAAATTGAACTAAAGGCTGTTAAATAATAATAATAATAATAATAATAATAATAAACATCATTGCCTTGTAGCAAGAGTCTCTTTTCCATATGTGCAACCTATCTTCAAAATGCTTTTATTCCCTATACAGAGTGTATATTTCAGTTTTATTTCCCCTTTATTTTGATGCTGTGACACATTTAATTGAGGAATGAGAGATGTAACCAATTACAACAAAATTCATAAAATCATTTTCCATTATACTGTATCTGGGATGATGGAATTTTTAGTCTCAATCAGGCCTTGATAAGATACTTCCTTGGCCAGGCTCTGACATAGTAATGGACATCAAAGGTTCCGCAGAAAAATACAAAGATAGACCCATGTGGAGCTGACTTTAGAGCCAACCACTTGTTACTAAGTTCTGAAACATATTCTGCCTTGTTTAAAAAAAAAAATCATTTATGCTCCTTTTTTGTCTGCAGGCACTCTCTGAATAAATTGAGGCATGAGATTCAAAATTTTCTTTTATCATGCCACAACTATGAAATATGTTGTTAAAATACCTTCTATTGTCAGCTCAAATCATTTCAAGAAGAGAGAATGGTAGCATTTGCTTGAATAAGTAATTTTTTAGATCTGCTCTTTTTAAAATTCCTGTCTAGCCACAGAGGAAATAAGAGCAATCTCCTGTGCATTTGCAAAAGGACCCTAATGTTTAGTATATGAGGTCATTGATTTCACTAGCAGTCACATACACAGCACAGACTGATGATGTTTTTGACTAATTATCTAGATCAAGACTGCTCATATTTTTCATCTCAGATGTATCCCACCATTTTATAACATTCATGACAATGATTGAGGAGCAAACTGTAGAGAACTTTCCTGTAATGGAGCAGTAGCTATCCTTTTTAATACAATATAGGACAATATATGCGTCTTTATTTTAAGCTTTCTTGCTGGTTAATGGTTAAACTTTCTTATGTCTCTTGCCATCACTTCTCTACTGAGCAACTGCAGCTGATGACCCCAATAATTTTAAGCTCAATCATTCCTTCCCCAGGGCAGTAAGTTAAAAATTTCTATTTTTAAGACTTTACAACATAACTTATCGGGCTTATTGGGCTGAGACTATGTTCATATCAACTTTATGTATTCTGTTTTTTATTTTCATCACGAGTGCAGAAAAACAAAATTCTTATCTGTAATGATTCCATTATATGATTTAGGGGCAAATGCACCTCAGTGACTATAATTAGGGATGAGTGAGTACTGAAGTATTCAGACTCGCTATACTCGTACCGAGTATACCCTAATACTCGGGTATTCGGTACGAATAGCGAGTCCAATGATAGTCAATTGAAAATGTGAGTAATTGTCTGCTGGACCCTTTAAAGCGGTCTGGGGGCTGAGAACGACGCTAAAAAATGTGTAAATGTTAAAAAATGTATGCTGTAAACAAATGTATATAACATGGGGGCACCCGGTCAGGGGCTGCACGAGTGGTTTTACACCACTGCTTCACTAGAATGTACAAACACTATTTTAAGTCCTTTGTTTTTTTGCCGGAAGAACGGGACTCATACGCCACTTGCGCAGTGCCAGTGATATATCAGAAGAAGTACCGTAATAGTGAGTGATGATGGAGGCAATCTACTGACACCTAAGTGTGTAAGTAGTGTAAGGAGAGCAATCTGCCCTAGGGGTAGGGGCTGTGTTATGCTTAACGCAGGAAGAAGCCACCCATCATCATCATCTTTATCACAAGGGATTCACAATTATAAAGCTTGGACTACTGTCCTTGTTGTGCCACTGCCCAAAGTATAGGCATAGATTTAGTGTCTTCCAAACATTAGCCCTAGGGGCTGTATCATGGTTGATGAAGGAAGCAAGGCTGGTCTGAAGGCCTAACAATTATGATAAAGCCAGGACTACTAGCATAGAGGTGGCCGTGCCCTGTGTCCAGGCATAGTCATAGTGTCTCCAAAAAATTAGCCCAAGGGGCTGTATCATGGCTGATGAAGGAAGAAAGGCAGGTCTGAGGGACCAAACAATTATGATGAAGTTAGGAGTCGGACTACTAGCATAGAAGTGGCCGTGCCCAGTGTCCAGGCATAGCAATAGTGTCTCCTAAAATTAGCCCAAGGGGCTGTATCATAGTTCATGAAGGAAGCAAGACAGGTCTGTAGGGCCAAACAATTATGATGAAGATAGGAGTTGGACTACTAGCATAGAGGTGGCCGTGCCCAGTGTCCAGGCATAGCAATAGTGTCTCCAAAAATTAGCCCAAGGGGCATGATAGCATGGTTGATGAAGGATGAAGTGTCTCACTCTCATCACAAGTGCCTCCGATGGGAAATATTAATTAACGTAACATTGTTTTTAGCTTATTGACCATGAGGTACATGTGTCAGAAGCAGGTTTTGAAAACATGTGTAAGAAGAAGAAAAGGGGCTTGTATGGGAAGGGATGGATGTGATCACCAATTTAAAAAAAAGCGTGTTGGATGACTTTAGGTTGGGATACTGTCATCTGGAGGGCTTAAATACTGTTGCGAAATCCAGTCCTTGTTAAATGTTATCAGAGTCAGCCTGTCTGCATTCTCTGTAGTCAACCGTGTGTGTGTATCTGTGATAATTGCCCCAGCGGCACTGAAAACATGCTCTGACATCACACTAGCAGCAGGGCAGGCCAGCACCTCCAAGGCATAGAAGGAGAGGTCGGGCCAACTATGCAGCTTGGATATCCAGTAATTAAACGGTACAGAGGCGTCAGGAAGGACACAGGTATGGTCACTTAGATAGTCGTTGACCATCTTGTTCAACTTCTCCCTCCTTGACACTTGACATTGCTACTGTTGCAGCTAGTCCTTGGTGATGAGCCGGTTTATGGAAGATGGCCCAGTTTGTGGACATTTTACCACCACCTCTTTTGAACCTGCTTGGCGTATCACTCCCCATTAATGCATGCTGTTGCACAGAGCTGGTATCTCTGCTATCAGTGGTGTCTGAGGGTGTTGTTGCCACCAAATTATCGACAACGGCCTTCTTGAAGGATTCCATTGTGAAACCCCTTGGTGACTGCAACAGTAGCGAAGGAAATTTGTCCTTGTACCTTGGGTCTAGAAAGGTGGCCAACCAGTATAGGTTGCTATTGAAAATGTGGATTACGCGAGGGTCTTGGCACAGACAGTAAGATATGAAGTGTGCCATGTGTGCCGAGCTGCATAGAGGCAAATTTTCTGTAACCCCTGAAGGAAGAACAATACCCATCCTCTCCTCACACTGACTCTCCTCCTTCACCTCCTCCTCTTCAGCCCACCCATGCTGGACAGACATGAAGCTGGGGTTTGGATTCCCCTCTGTAGCATGACGTGTCCCCTCGGTACCACTGAAAAAGAAGTCCTCTCCCTCCCCATTTTCATCATCCTCTTCATCCCCCAATGTTACCTGATGATAATGACTGGGCTGGGTAGGATCACCCTTGTGAAATCTTGCTCCATACCCAGCTGCTGGGCACGCAAAGATTCCATTTTTTGATTCTGCAGCGATTTTTTCAGCAGACATAGCATAGGGATGGTTATGCTGATAATAGTCTGATCACCGTTCACAAGTTTGGTGCAGTACTCAAAGTTATCAATCACCTCACAAATATCAGTGATCCACACCTACTCAACAGTTGTTATGTGTCTTGGCTGAGTCTCTGTGTGATGGGCATGTTTAAGCTGGTATTTAGAAAGTGCCCTCTGCTGCTCACTTACCCTTGCCAACATATGATATGTTGAGTTCCACCATGTTGGCAGGTCGCAAATCAGTCTGTGATTTGGAAAATTAAATTGCTTTTGAAGTTCTGCAAGACCGGCAACAGTGCTTGAGGAGTGGCGTAAATGGGTGCAAATACAGCGCAGCTTCTCAAGTAGGTACGGCAAGTCAGGGTATGTTTTTATAAATTTCTACACCACCAGGTTCAGCACTTGAGCCATGCATGGCACGTGTACCAGCTTCCAGAGCTTTAAAGCCGCCACCAGGTTACGCCCATTGTCGCAGACAACCAGACAAGGTTGGAGTTGCAGTGGGGAGAGCCACTAATCGGTCTGTTGCTTTATTCCTTGCCAAAGCTCTGCTGCAGTGTGTAGTGTGTCACATAAGCAGATCAGCTTCACCAGAGCATTTTGCCGCTTTGCCGATGCGCTGCTGCACAGCTCCCAACTTGGGAGTGATGTGGAGGGTAATTCAGCATAGGATGACGAGGCGGAGGAGGAGGAAGAGGGGAGACTGGACATATATGATGAGGCAGAAACCCTGATTGAGGTTGGGCCCGCTATTCATTGAGTGGGTAGGATATGTGTTGATGGTCCAGTTTGAGACTTTGTCCCACCCTCCACCACGTTCAGCCAGTGTGCCGTGACAGAGATGTATCGTCCCTGGCCACAAGTACTTGTCCACGTGTCTGTTGTAAGATGGACCTTCCCAGTTACGGCATTAGTGAGAGCACGTTTTAGCTTGTTTAAGACGTGCTGGTGTAATGCGGGGACAGCACAGCGGGAAAAATAGTGCCGGCTGGGAACCGAGTATCGTGGGGCAGCCACAGCCAAAAGATCACGGAAAGACTGTGTCACCACAAGCCTAAACGGCAACATCTCCACGGCTAGAAACTTGGCAATGTGCGCGTTCAGTATTTGTGCTTGTGTGTGCGTGGCTTGGTATTTATGCCTCCTTTCATACCTCTGGGGCACAGACAATTGGATGCTTTCCTGGGACAAATAAGTGGATGATCTTGTTATGGCCTGTGCCTGTGCAACCGCAGCTTGCGAGCAAGAGGTATGATGATCACCTGCTTCCTGCCCAGCAGATTGGTGAGACCATATCACAGGCGACATGGCAGTGGTTTGACCCGCAGTCGCAGACACTGACTTGGTACCCTGTTGTTCATCCCACCGACTAAGGTGCTTGGCTGCCATGTGTTTCCGCATATTGGTGGTGCTTTGGTTGCCTCTGCTCAGCTTCCTATGGCAGATGCTACAGAAGACAACATTTGGTTCAGAAGGACTATCGGAAAAAATTTCCAGACAGCGGCTGAACGCACCCTTGCCTTGACTTGGGGCACAGAGGGATTGCTCTTGGCAACAGTTGACACACTTCATACTCTGCTCAAACTAGTAGCCCTTGGTACCTTTGTTGGTGCTACGTATTCACCTTCATCCTCTGTGCTGCTCTGCTGGCTTTGCGTGCCAACGGTCCAGGTCGGATCGGTGGTCTCATAATCGACCACCTTGTCGTCCATGTCATCCTCCTTCCGTGTTGATATTGGCGACTGGACAAATGGCAACTGTGTGTCATCACCATCAGCCTCCACCTCTTCACCCGGTATATCACGTGGATGAAAGTGGCTTCCTTCTGGATGTGGGGTTTCAAATATTTGGCCATCTTCAACAGACGATACCCCCTCACGTTCCTCTTCAATGTCACGCTGTGAGAGGCCAGAGGCAACAAAACAAAATGGACCAAACAGATCCTCGGAGTGACCAAGGTTGGGGTCAAATGTTTCCTGTGACTCCTGACCGGGTGATGAAGTAGGAACTGGTTGAGAATAGGATGACCCAGTGTTATCTTTATGGACAGTATATTTTTTGTAATGGATGATTGGGTGCTGCTAGAACAATTTGTGGAGGCCTTGTCAGCCATCCAAGACAGTATCTGCTCTTGTTCTTCTTGCTTCCAGGCCCGTTTATGTTCCTGACTGGGAAATTTCGCCAGGAAGCTAGGTGCATCAACCTTCTTCAATCTTCCAGACTCTGTGCCTTGTTGGGCACCAATGACCCCACGTCCACATCCCTGTCCCTTCACAACAGCCTTTTTAGGAATTTTGGATTTTTCTGCCATAGTTGCAGATGTTCAGATGCAGATATTGGGGAACAAGGAGCAGTTAGTGCTTTGTGGAAGGTAGAACTACAGCCTAGTACTGCTTTGTGTTTTACAAACAGCACCACAGCAGCAGAAAAAAATTGCCCTGAGGTTTAAGGTGAGATTACACACCCCAGGAACCACACAAGACAGCGGTGCTGCCACTAAAAAATTCCCCTGAGGTTTAAGACAAGAATACGCACCACAGACAGCACACAAAACAGCGGTTCTGCCTGCGTGTCAGTTGTGCAGAACCGTGCGTGCGTACTATTTGCTGTTATTATGTGAAAGCAGCATGGCAGCAGCACAAAAAAAGCCCTGAGGTTTAAGGCAAGAATACGCACCCCAGACACCACACAAGACAGTGGTGCTTGCTGCGTGTCAGTTGTGCAGTACCGTACGTGCTATTCACTGTGAACACAGCACGGCAGCAGCACAAAATAACTGCCCTGAGGTTTAAGGCAAGAATACGCAGCCCAGACACCACACAAGACAGTGGTGCTGCCTGTGTGTTAGTTGTGCAGTACCGTGTGTGCGTACTATTTGGTGATATTATGTGATCGCAGCACGGTAGCAGCACAAAAAACTGCCATGAGGTTTAAGGCAAGAATACGCACCCCAGACACCACAGAAGACAGCGGTGTTGGCTGTGTATCAGTTGTGCAGTACTGTGCGTGCTATTCATTGTGAATGCAGCATGGCAGCAGCACAAAAAACCTGACCTGCAGGGGTAAATGTGACCTAAAAAAAAGCTGGGAAAACGGTCACTACTCAGTCCCACCCTGACCTTATAATTTCAGCTCTCAAAAGAGCTTTTGGGCTTCACAGAGGATTTCTGGCTGATTTGAACCAAAAAACACAACTCTCCCTAGCAGCTGCTCACACTCTCCCTACACTAGCTGTGTTCTGCATGCAATGTGCAGAAAATGGCGGAGGCAGGCAGGGCTTAGTGCCAGGCTATGATTGATGACTCATAGGAAGCTGGGTGGCCAGCCAATCATAGTAATGCCACCCACAACCAAGAAGGGTGCAGCATTACTGTGATTGGCAACTGCTGGGTGGGAGAAGCGAATAACGAGGCAAGTAGTGAAATACTAACTTTGGTTCGAGTACCGCGATTACCGCAATACTCGCCGAGTACCGAATACCCATGAATATGCTCACTCATCCCTAACTATAATGTGATCTACTGAAAGAAAAAAGAAAACACTATTTTCTACATTATATTATTGTGTTGTTTTGTTTTTTTATAGAAACTGTAACAGTGACTCTTATCAGAATTTCCAAAGCAGATGTGAACTAAGATTCCTTCACATTTTATTCCTTAGATACTTGACATGATACAAATAGATTTTTAAATTACAATAATTTTGAGACATTACATTGAACACCAATGTCTGTCACCTCAATCCATTCTTTGACATCCAATAAACAAAAGAGAAAAGTCAGGACTATGAGCATAAATGCTCGAAATGCGTATACCTGTCCTCCTGGTTTTCCAGATCCCAGACTCCCCTTTCCTCCACTTGTTCAATATGCCATTTCAGTGTCCTAATGTCACAAAAAAGTCATATTTTACACTAGATCAATGCTGGACTTTTTTGTCATTATAACAGCACAGATTTATGTTGATAGTAGAAAAATTATTTCTCCACAAGCCTCGACTAAAACATTTTATTAAAAAAAAAACTTTATGTGAGACCATGTTTACAAATTCAGTAGTTTACATCAGCATTTGTAAGCCAAAACCAGGAGTGGGTCAGAGAAAAGAGGGAGTCACAAAAGCGCAAGTAGGGTCTTATCAAACATTACACAGAGTTGCCCACCAAGAGAACTACTCACCTGGTGATTGTGAAGGAAAGACATATAAAAATGGCAGCTGCTGCAGATCCACAGGTCAGTGTAGGACCTGGTTGAAGCATACACTTAGGTAGGAAGGAAGTAGCATCCCCGTGCTGCTGCAAGAAGAATTCCAAAAATTGTAGCGGTTTCAACGTGGTTTATTCTACGCGTTTCAGAGTTCAGGTGACCCCTTCATCAGGACATACCACAAATATTGAACAATAGTGGGTGATAAATATAGAAGTGGAGACATGTTTCTATTATACTTTTCCTCTGATTGTTCCACTCCTGGTTTTGGCTTACAAATACTGAATTAAAATACTGACCAAATACTTAACGTGTGAACATGGCCTTATACAGGTGCTTCCCAAAAAATTAGAATATAATCAAAAAATTAATTTATTTAAATAAATTAATTTAATTTATTTATTTAAGTTCTTCAGTACAAAACGTGAAACTCATATATTATATAGAATCATTACAAACAGAGTGATCTATTTAAACTGCTTATTTCTGTTAATGTTGATGATTATTGGCTTACAGCCAATGAAAACCCAAAAGTTATTATCTCAGGAAATTAGAAGAATTAACAAAAAACACCTGCAAAGGATTCCTAAGCATTTAAAAAGGTCCATTAGTGTTTCAGTAGGCTTCACAATTATGGGGAAGACTGCTGACTTGACAGATGTCCAGAAGGCAGTCATTGACACTCTCCACAAGGAGGGTAAGCCACAAGAGGTCATTGCTAAAGAACCTGGTGGCTCACAGAGTGTTGTATCCAAGCATGCAGTATTATTGCAAAGTTGAGTGGAAGGAAAAAGTGTGATAGAAAAAGGTGCACAAACTACCGGGATAACCACAGCCTTGAAAGTATTGTTTAGAAAAAGCCATTCACAAGGAGTGGACTACTGCTGGAGTCATTGCTTCAAGAGCCACCACACACAGACATATCCAGGACATGGGCAACAAGTGTCTCATTCCTTGTGTCTAGCCAGCCATGAACAATAGACAACACCAGAAGTGTCTTACCTGGGCCAAGGAGAAAAAGAACTGGACTGTTGCTCAGTGGTCCAAGGTGTTGTTTTCAAATGAAAGTAAATTTAGCATTTCATTTAGAAATCAAGGTCCCATAATCTGGAGGAAGAGAGGAGAGGCACACAATCCAAGCTGCTTGAGGTCAAGTGTGAAGTTTCCACAATCAGTGATGGTTTGGAGAGCCATGTCATCTGCTGGTGCAGGTCCACTGTGTTTTGTCAAGAGTCAGACTAAAGTCAGCGCAGCCATCCAACAGGAAATTTTATAACACTTCATGCTTCCCTCTGCTGACAAGCTTTTTGGAGATGGAAATTTCATTCTCCAGCAGGACTTGTCACCTGTCCACACTGCCAAAAGTACTAATACCTGGTTTAAAAACAACAGTATCACTGCGCTTGATTGGCCAGCAAACTTGCCTGGCCTTAACTCCATAGAAGAGGGTCATGAAAGACACCAGACCCAACAATACAAACGAGCTGAAGGCTGCTATCAAGGCGACCTGGGCTTCCATAACACCTCAGCAGTGCCACAGGCTGATCGCCGCCATTTCACGCTGCATTGATGCAGTTATTGATGCAAAAGGAGCCCTGACAAGGTACTAAGTGCATTTACGGAACATTCATTTAAGTAGGCCAAGATTTTGGATTTTTAAATAATTTTTCAAGCTGGTATTAAAAAGTATTGAAATTTACTTAGATAATGACTTTTTGTTTTTCATTGGCTGCAAGCCATAATCAACAACATTAACAGAATTAAACACTTGAAATAGATCACTCTGTAATGACTCTATATAATATATATGGTTTCATTTTTGTATTGAATAACTAAAATAAATTAACTTTTTGTTGATATTCTAATTTTGTGAGTACATACTGAATGTAAGGTGCAGGAAGTCATACTCAAAGTTAAAACTTATACAGCATAAAAGTTCTACATGCATATAATTAGACGTTAGAAGTCTATTGCAGGTAATCAATGTTATGGCTTAATTATTCAGCTCTGGAGAGTTTCCACTAAATGTGCATTCTATATAATTAAATATCTACACTTTTAATGTGATTTTTTAATGTTGGACTACAATTCCTTAGATCAAATATCCTAGCTAGCGATATTAACTAATTACGTCTCACACAAACAGGTAATTTGAGATAAAAAGGTAATCTTCTTTTGAGATTTTTATAGTATAAAGTTGTAATGTCTTAATTTTGCATACAATTATAGCAATATAACCCAGAAATATAATTCTAGCATTATTTCATATTTCAATAACATAATATATCATGGTATGGGCTCACTTTTGTGTCTGTAAAGGGATTGAAGACCTATCCTGGTGGAAGTAACCAATTTAAAAATGTACAGCACACTTTATGTAATGAAAGAAAAGCACTTGTTACAACTCCTTGCCCCATGAATGAGCATGCATCAATATGCATGTAATAAATTACATATTAACATTCATTGACATTTTCTTACAACACCACTCAAAAGTTTATAAATTTATTTTCCAGAAAATGCATGGACCCAGTCATTTTTTATTCATGCAAAGGTACATTGGATATAAAAATTCTACACACCCCTGTTAAAATGCTCATTTTTTGTTGTGTACAACATTATACCAAGAAAATTCAGTTCAGAAAATTTTCTACCTTTAATGTCATCTATAATTGGGAAAAATCAATTAAAATACAAACTGAAATTTGTCAGGTGGAAAAAAATAAGTTATAATACAATTGCAAAAATATGCATACTTTCAGACTAATAATTTGTTGAAGTAACTTGAATTTATGAGATTAATCAGTCTTTTTGGGTAGGAGTCTATCAGCATGGCACTTCTATAATTATCAATCTTTGATAGCCTATCCTTGCAGCAGTGCTCCAAATTTGTCAGATTGCAAGGTTATGTCCTGTGTACATCGCACTCTTGAGGTCACTTAGAGATATTCAATTAGATTCAGGTGTGGGCTATGCTGGACCATCTCTAAACCTGGATCTTCTTCTGGATAAAATATTATTTTGCTGATTTGCAGGGTATGCTTAGGGTTGTTGTTGTACTGAAAGGTGAAATTCCTTTTCATCTTCAACTTATTATCAGAGGCTTGAAGGTTTTGTTGAAAAATTAAAGGGGTGTTTAAAACTGTTCATAATTCCCTTCACATTCACTAAAGTCCCAGTTACAGCTGTCAAAAATCAGTTCCATAGCATAATGCTGCCTCCACCATGCATCACTGTGGATATGGTTCTCTTTTTGTGATTCGCAGTGTAAGCTTTTTGCCAAACATACGGTATATGTCAGAGTTATGGTGAAAGTTCAACCTTGGTCTCTTCAGAGTACTGTTTTCATATGCAGTACACAAACAGCCTTTTGGCAGCCTCATGTAAATGACATATAAGTAAAAATTTTAGATGAATGAAGTGATTCGATATTAAATTAATTCACCACAAATTTCACAAAAAAAGTATTCATACAAAGCAATATTTGTTTGCAATTTGATTCTTGAGAATCCAGCAAAATTAATTCACTTTTGCGGGAAAAGGTTAAACAAACCGCTTCCATAGTCAATATGACGGCACTGACTAAGCATTTGGCAACATTTTTGTAAGTATTATTAGTGTTAAAACTTTGCTGCATTCTTTGGTGTTTATTGGTAGCACTCCTTGTTGTAAATACACAACCTAAAATATGTAGTTTGTTTCTTAACAAATCAATTATGCCCTTCCAATTCAACACATCAAAAGATACAGTTGCAAAAGCCAGATAGCCCATTAAGATGGGAATATGTTATCTATGTTGATGACTTCCTCATCCTATTCATCTCCTTATCTTGCCATGTTACTTGAAGGAGCAACACATAATAAAGATACTGTATGTGTATTGCGACAGAGTCACTGGTACAGTATATGAAGAGAGATACGTATCACTGCACATACTGTGGCCAGTGATGAAGAACCAGATTGTTTTTGCCTCCAACATGCTAAGTGCTCAGAGGGTTAATAGAAAGATATGTTATGGGCTAGTTTTAGTGGTCCTTCATAGAGCGGGTGGATGGAGGTCCACCATATCTCCACCTGCAGAGTCCTTACGGGACCTGTGTGAGGTCAAGGTCATGTAACCATCACATTGGTTGTTAAATAACTGGACATGAGAGTCAGGTGGTGTTGTGTCTTGGGAGAGCAGGAACTCCCACATAGCTCCTGGAGGAGCTGAGGACTGTGCGGGATACCTGCAGGTGAATCATGCAGGGAAAGGACTCATATAGACTGTGTTTATGATTGTTTTACTGTCATACCAGCAAGAAAGTGTGTATTTTGCTGAACCCTGCCAAGGTTTATGCTATCCACAATATCCACAATAAACCAGCAGGTGATCTTCTACCAGAACTGTTCCTGTGTCTACCTTGTGAAACAGCTGATCATGTTGACCTCTCACAGTATAAACAGCATCTTACAATGTAAATTTTCTGTTGATATGCCAGTAGATCCTGACAGTTTAACAGATAAGAGAAGTGCTTTTCATTTCTGCCTTTAGAGGAACTCCATCTCAAGTGGCAAACAATTCCTTGCCCATGTTAAAGAGCTTATCTGACACTTTTCATTTTTTCCTTTAAGGTTAAGAACATACAGACAGGTAGTTGCACATTCTTCCCTGTACCAATCTTTGCATGTTCAGAATTGTCACAGACTGCAGGCGATTCTGTAGTTTTGTTTTTTGTTAAATTGATAGAGCAGCTTCTTACCCTTAGCTCTATTGAAGGTGCATCTCTGCTGATGTCATGCTAATTGAAAGCAAGCACCCTGCTGTGGGGAGCCTGCTGTCAATCAGCATGATGTCAGCAATACTGCATAATTAACAAAGCAGATGGAAAGAGGAGGAGCTGCTCTCTGGTGATGTAAACTAAGTGAAGCAGAACATTTCTGGAAGGAACTGTCCTTGACTGCTCTGAGTTGGCTCACATTGGCAACTAGCTGCCTTTATGTTCTTACCTTTGACAAGCATCCATTAATGTAGCAATATGTCTTTTATATACACAGTATTTTATTGACTTTATATTTTTATTACGGGTTGCTTATATTTTATAGATTATAAGAAAACATTTTAATGTTGAGTAACCTATAAAATGCTTGCAACCATGTGCTTTTATATGAACAAAGCTTCTTGGTGTTTTCTAACATTCTTAGAATCTATAATAAAGAATAGAAAAATATTTGTAATTGAAAGACCTCAGTGGTTGATACCTATAATAGCTAACTGAAAAGATGGTAACAAATTGCAAGCTTTCGAGACTACTCAGGTCTCTTCATCAGGCATATAGACTAATACAAAATCTGAAGAATCACATATTTATACACAACACAGCATAGAACTGTCATTATGGGTAAGTGACAAACAGTTGTGTCCACAAATATGGGAATAGTTCATAGAAAAGGAGTGAAAGTTAAATTGTCCTCTGATTGGGGTCTGGTTCTGTGCTGTGATGCAAGGTCTGAAGAGAAAATTCCTTAATTGATGTAAAAATACATAAATCCATGTGACACATTCATTCCTGCATTAAGTTTGTTAAAGGTTGTCATAAGTTTATACTCCCAGACTCTCCTGTTTCTCTGAGATTTGAAGTTACCTTTCAATGCAAGTAATTTCATGTCCATGATGCCGTGATCAGGCATACAAAAATGTTTGGTCACAGGTAGATCCATTCTTTTTTCTCTTACTGTGTGACGGTGAGAATTCATCCTTGTTCTAAGCTTTTGCCCTGTCTCCCCAACATACAGACCCCCAGTTGGACATTTAGTACAAATAATTAAGTACACCACATTAGATGTGATGCAGCTGAAAGTAACTGGGATCTTGTAGTCCTGATGTGAATTAGGGATCTTTATCTTGTCCGTGGTCACTATAAATGGACAGGTTTTACATTTTTTCTGGTTGCCAGGAAAGGTTCCTGCAGCTGTTGGAGAAGACAGGGAGCTTCTGACAATGATGCATCTTAGATTGGGGGGCTGCCTTAAACACAGTAGTGGAAAAAAAGTTGAAACACATTGAGGCACATGTGTATAAAATGAGCATGTTAAGGTACTGTCACACTTAGTGATGCACCAGCGATCCCGATCAGCGATATGACGCGGTCAGGATCGCTGGTGCATCGCTAAGTGGTTGCTAGTGAGCTGCCACACAGGCAGATCTCACCAGCAACATCGCAGGGGTCGGGGGTCGCCACTTACTTGTCAGACGAGGTGATCCTGACGTCCTCCCGCCCGCATCCACGCGTCGCTCGTCTCCACAGCAGGAAGCCGACGATGAGAAATGGTCCAGGATGTTCTCGCGCGATCAGCGATAACCAGCGGGGGAGCGGTCGGAGGTAAGTATCAGACATAGCAATATCGCTAGCAATATCGCTATAATGTCACAAAAACCAGTGACGTTATAGCGATATTGCTAGCTATATCGCTTAGTGTGACAGGCCCTTTAGAGAGGTACAGTCTCTCGAAGCAAAGATGTTCAGAGGTTCATCAAATCTGTTAACAATGGCAACTGAAAATGTTGCAAAAATGTTCTTCGACATGAAATAAAAAGACTTTGAATATCCCTCCATCTACAGTGCATCATGTCATCAAAAGATTCAGAGGTCTGGAGAAATTCATGTGCACAGGGGACAAGGCCGTCAATCAGTAATGGATGCTTGTGATATATGGACCTTCAGGTGGCAATGCATTCTAAACAGGCATGATTCATTTGTGCAAATAACTGCATGGGCTTAGGAATAATTTCAGATATCATTGACTGTGAACACAGTTCACAGTGCAATCCAAATTGTTATGTGGGCAGGTGAATCAAAATGTTTAATTTTGGAAACTACAGATGCTTTGACCTGCTAACTCAAGAGAAGAGAGGGACTATCCAGGTTGTTAAAAAGCTTGTATCTCTCATTGTATGGGGTTGCATTAGGCTGTTATCTTGGTAGTCATTATCAATACTGAGCATTACATAGAGGGTTTAGAACAACATATGCCCCCATCCAGATGTCTATTCAGGGAAGACCTTGCATATATCAATATCAGACTATGCTAAACCGCATGCTGCATCCATCAGAAAAGCAAGACTTCACAGAATAGTTTGGGTAGTGAAATGGCTGCCTGCAGTCCAGCGATTTCTCCAATAGAAAACATTTGGTTCATCATGAAATAAAGAAGACTCAGAACTGATGAGCAGCTAGAATTCTACATCAGACAAGAATGGGGCAACTTTCTGTCCCAAAATTCCAGTAATTGGTTAACTCATTTCCCAGACATTTACAGACATTAGAAGAATAAGTGAAGATTCTCGACAATAGTTGACATGATTGTGTCCTAAATTTTTTTAGATATGTTTCTGGCATCAATTTCTAAATTAGTTTGCTGTTTTTTTTCAAATGGAATGGAAAAATATCTAATTTTCAACTTTTATGACATTTCTAAATCATTGCTTTCTTGCTCTCTACACATTTTACTCAGCATCTCAACTTCTTCACAATTGAGGTTGCATTATAGTAAAATATCAATAATTATAGAAATCATAATAAAGAGAAAAATGCAACATAACAATTTACTAAATTCCCTTTATAAGTTATAGTACTACACAGATAAAAAGATTACAAGTAGAGCTCAACACACAATGCATCACTGAGCCGTTTCATTGAGTGTATCGATACAATACTCTACACTCATGGGATGTCTAAATGTCTTCTTCATTTGCTGCTTGTCTACAACACCTGATCTTAACTGTCTTATGTCTTAAAGTCCTATATATACGCAAAGATAATATAGTCATTTGCATTTACACGCAAAAACTATGCCCTGCTCTGTGAAGCTTAGCAAAATAAAATTATAACTGAATATCACATTGTCCTCACTCCACACATTTCCTACATACTGTAATGATAGTTATTGTTATTACTGCTTTCATGGTAACTTTATTATATAGTCTCAAGCAGGACAATAGTTGTGCATAGTGATGTTATTGTATTATAATTCAACAGTGTAAAAAGGCAATGTAATGTATGATTCATGTCATTCTAGGAGAAAATTGAGTTTCATTATGGACTTGTACTTTTCTATTTCAGATGCGAAAAAGGAGAATATGTTCCTCATGCATATAAAGTTCATGCACTTAGCAAGGAAGGTCTATCATATAACAAGCTTTCATTGTGTTATGATATATTTGTTCCTGCAATAAATGTAAAGTACAATACTCAGATAAGCAAGCAGATTTATATTGCATCTATTTTCTTCAAGAGTTAGATTTTTATGTGGGGAATTATGTTGAATTTATTACATAAAAGCCAACTCACCAAAATCATCCTGGAATCTCCACATTCTCTCCAATTGGGCAATGTTCCATGTGTGGTTAAAAACAGCTGTTTTGGCACCTAGCAGGATTTGGGAATGAAAAAGTGATAGTTGATTTTTGGAGTGCAGATTTGTCTGGAATAGATTGCAGATACCATGCAAATTTGTTCCTAAACAGTAGAAACCCTCCATAAGTTTCAGCATTTTGGAAACTGGACCCCTAAACCCTTCACTACCTTGCGATTTATGGCTTTTGTGCTTTCGTTTTCTGCTCCTCTTTTTCCCATTGCCATAACTTTTTTTATTTTTCCATTAATATAAACATATGAGGGCTTGTTTATTGTGGGATGAGTTGTACTTTTGAATGACAGCATTAATTTTACCATATAGTGTACTGGAAAAAGAGGAAAAAATTCAAAGTGCGGTGAAACTGCAAAAAAAAGTGCAATTTATCATGTTCGCCAAAACTGACCTGTCAATATAATCCTAAAAGTCAGAACGAGTATGCAGATAGCAAACATGCATAGGTTCCTCTTTTATTTAAGTGGTGAAAAAAAATCTAAAGTTTGTAAGAAAAAAAGTTGACCCAAATTTGACCCATGTTTCAGGATCTGAGGCTGGATGAGGGCTTATTTTTTGATACAGTGTTTTGATCGCTTTCTATTGCATTTTATTGCAATGTGGCCAAAAACATTTAAAACTTATTTCTGTGAGTTTGGTCTGTTTTTCTTATCACACCATTTTCCAATTTGATTAATTTAGGTTATAATTTGATTGATTGGATATTTCTGAAAGTGATACCAAATAAGTGTACTTCTAATTTTTGTTAAATTGTTTTATTTTGAATGGGGCCAAAGTGTGGTGATTTGAACTTTAATGTTTTTTTTTAATTCTTTATATTTTTCAAAGCTTTTTTTAACTTTTTACAGGCTTCAATAGTCTCCTTAAGAGACTTGAAGATGTGATCATCTATATCCCTGAGTTGCACAAAGCAGCTCTTTGGCCCTGCTGTGTGTAGCATAAATCATGATCTCCTATGAACACTGGCCACAGGATGGCATTCAAAAGAGATTTACAATGACAGACACAG
The DNA here is from genome assembly GCF_039654945.1 of Dendrobates tinctorius. Lineage (NCBI taxonomy): Eukaryota > Metazoa > Chordata > Amphibia > Anura > Dendrobatidae > Dendrobates > Dendrobates tinctorius. The sequence goes on along the minus strand of NW_027361699.1, from coordinate 2,079,323 downwards.
GAGTCTTTTTGGAGACCCCGGATGTTATAACAACCCATCAGTGCCCTGCGATCATGCGACAGGGGCCCCAACAGAACGTCTTGTGATGTGCTTCCTCCTGGCATGTGCAAAAAGCTGCTGTGAGAGATTCATAGTGGCATTTAGCTTGTTAATAGCTGCGGGTGGATCTTGAATTTACCAGCGGCTTTTAGAGGTAGGGAAAGATGTGGGCTCAGCGCCGGACCCCGCATCACTTGCAGGGACATGACCTTGCACATACCTACACTATCTAAGGTGATGAAGGGGTTAAAAGAAATCATCTATGGATATGGTGAACATTTTGAAACATGTTCTTCCCAGAACATTACAGCATTGAGACATGAAAACCAAAAAAATATGTAATTTCCCAGTAAAATATTGTTGCGTCCCTAAATTTGTCACTTCCACAAAAAGTAAGATGAGAGAATGGACTCCTCAATTTGATATATAATTTCCCTTCAATGTGGTGATATGCAATATATGGTCCAAATCAAACGTTTGAGCATGAAAGTGCTCTGAAGGGAAGAAATGCCATTTCATTCGTTGAGCACAAATCTGTCTGGAATCGATGGTAGTTGCCATGTCGCATTTGCTGAGTATATGAGATGTCGAAATATCTGATTCTACTAACAATCATACCATTTCAGGAACCATACTCCTTAATGAATTGTCATAAATTATGTTGAGCATTTTAAACCCACAAGTGTTTTACAGAGTTTTATAACACTATGACATGAATATAAAAATATAATTTTATCACTATAGCTGCAAATTTTTATTTGTGCATGGGCTACTAACAGAAAATGGGGTGCAAAATTTGTTCTAAAATTTTTGAAAAATGCTGTGATAACAGACGTGTAATCAAAAACGGCTGTTTGGCCACATGATAGGACTTAAAAGTTTAAAGCCCTATTTGACTTTTGGAGAAGATATTTTACTGTAATAGTTTGCAGCAGCCATTTATTAAGGCCATAAGGTACCAAAACAGAAGAAACAGGCAAGAGTGACTCTGCTTTAGAAACTAGATCCTTTGCTTTTGACCCAGCTTGTGCTAGTGGAGCATGCAATTGATTAGTTTTTTCTCGTGACAATAATGCCACACATGTGGATGCTAACTGTGTTTAGACACACTGTAGAAATCAGAATTAAGGGGGGCCATTTTGATTTTAGAGCACAGATTTACCAGCTTTTGTTAGGTTCACAATTATTCTGTTACAAAAAGGAGATTTATAATAAACTGCTGAATGAACCTTTTATTATAATGATGCAGGTGAAATGGAACCTGAGGCCTTTGTTTCAGCATCTTTTTAGTCATGCACACAACTGTGGTTGACTGAACTTCCGTGAGCTAAATTGACACCTAAAAAGGTGAACACCGCTGACGGAATCCAAAGTGACTCTATCTAACTTATTATACTATTTCTGTAAGGTTTTTTTCTGAATCCCTTTTTTAAGATTTAGATGGAAAGCCCTAGTTAAGTGCTCAAAATAATGCACAGGATAATTAGTAAACAAAGCCTTACACTCCCTTTCACGTGCATTGGGGTCTTTCTTTTTCTACTCAGGATTTACTCATTTACTATATCATTTTACTGTTTGTGCTAGCACTTAGCGATTTGTACTTACTGTACTTTCTTGAAGTGTCTGACTTATTGGCAGGTAAAACTGCACACTGCTTTATGGCCATTTGGCTTTTTATATTACATAATTTACTTATCTTTCCATATTGAGCTCTAAGCATTCATTTATGCTCCTAGTCGCAATTTTATTTTCTAATTTTATTGCCAATGACCTTATCTGTAGTTTGGTGTGGCTGCCCAGTGTTATATATATATATCTATATATATAGTTAATATGACTACCGATTAGGTGAACCCAACCTGTAAAGTTCAGTGTCATTGCTGAACATCTACTGTTCGGAAATGGACACTGAACACGGACTTCACCGGGAAGTCCGTGTTGCTGTGCATGACAGTGTGGCAAACACTGCTTCTGATCGGTGGTAAAATCATGACAGCCAGACAGCCACAGTTCCCACACTGTCAAATGAAAGTGTGAGCTCACAGCTATGATGAGAGGTATAAAGTTTACCTCCGGTCATTGCTGTTGGCAGATGGGACTACTGCTCCCATGAGCCAATGCCTGCTGCCACTAATAATAGTGATAGCAGGATAAACTTATGGGAGTATTCATTAGTCCGTGCCTGCACTGTAAATAAATAATTTTAAAAAACGGCATGGGTTCCCCTGTATTTCTGACAACCAGCTTTGTTAAAGCAGACAGCTGGAGGCTGGTATTCTCAGGCTGATAAGATAGATGTGGGCCCCCAGTAAAAAAAGCATCCCGCAGCTGACCAGTATAGGTGCATATAATAGATACGCCAATTATGGCGCTTTGTCCAGCTCTTCCCATTTGCCCTGTAGCGGTGGAAAGTGGGGTTGATGTCTCCTTTATATTGTTAGGTACCATCAAGCCCATGGCTTAGTAATGGAGAGGCATCTATAAGACAACCACAGCTGTCTGACCAGCGATGATGACTTTACCGCCTATCAGAAGCAGTGTTTACCATGCTGTCATGCACATGACAGCTTGGTAAAAACTAGATGTTTGGGCCCCCCATTCAAGTGAATGGGGTCCGAGTTGGGGTTATGGTCTGGTTACTGTTCTCATACCCGAACCTGAAGTTTTTGTAATTTTTTGGCCGAATCCACTGGACCCGAACATGCAGGTGTTCGCCCATCTCTAAATATGACCTCCTTTTTATGTGATAAACATTTGTCCTGAACACTGAGTTTTACTATTTGTTTTTGGGCTCCCTGAGTATTATATACAGTGGGGAAAAAAAGTATTTAGTCAGTCAGCAATAGTGCAAGTTCCACCACTTAAAAAGATGAGAGGCGTCTGTAATTTACATCATAGGTAGACCTCAACTATGGGAGACAAACTGAGAAAAAAAAATCCAGAAAATCACATTGTCTGTTTTGTTTTCATTTTATTTGCATATTATGGTGGAAAATAAGTATTTGGTCAGAAACAAAATTTCATCTCAATGCTTTGTGATATATCCTTTGTTGGCAATGACAGAGGTCAAACGTTTTCTGTAAGTCTTCACAAGGTTGCCACACACTGTTGTTGGTATGTTGGCCCATTCCTCCATGCAGATCTCCTCTAGAGCAGTGATGTTTTTTGCTTTTCGCTTGGCAACACGGACTTTCAACTCCCTCCAAAGGTTTTCTATAGGGTTGAGATCTGGAGACTGGCTAGGCCACTCCAGGACCTTGAAATGCTTCTTACGAAGCCACTCCTTCGTTGCCCTGGCGGTGTGCTTTGGATCATTGTCATGTTGAAAGACCCAGCTACGTTTCATCTTCAATGCCCTTGCTGATGGAAGGAGGTTTGCACTCAAAATCTCACGATACATGGCCCCATTCATTCTTTCATGTACCCGGATCAGTCGTCCTGGCCCCTTTGCAGAGAAACAGCCCCAAAGCATGATGTTTCCACCACCATGCTTTACAGTAGGTATGGTGTTTGATGGATGCAACTCAGCATTCTTTTTCCTCCAAACACGACAAGTTGTGTTTCTACCAAACAGTTCCAGTTTGGTTTCATCAGACCATAGGACATTCTCCCAAAACTCCTCTGGATCATCCAAATGCTCTCTAGCAAACTTCAGACGGGCCCGGACATGTACAGGCTTAAGCAGTGGGACACGTCTGGCACTGCAGGATCTGAGTCCATGGTGGCGTAGTGTGTTACTTATGGTAGGCCTTGTTACATTGGTCCCAGCTCTCTGCAGTTCATTCACTAGGTCCCCCCCGCGTGGTTCTGGGATTTTTGCTCACCGTTCTTGTGATCATTCTGACCCCACGGGGTGGGATTTTGCGTGGAGCACCAGATCGAGGGAGATTATCAGTGGTCTTGTATGTCTTCCATTTTCTAATTATTGCTCCCACAGTTGATTTCTTCACTCCAAGCTGGTTGGCTATTGCAGATTCAGTCTTCCCAGCCTGGTGCAGGGCTACAATTTTGTTTCTGGTGTCCTTTGACAGCTCTTTGGTCTTCACCATAGTGGAGTTTGGAGTCAGACTGTTTGAGGGTGTGCACAGGTGTCTTTTTATACTGATAACAAGTTTAAACAGGTGCCATTACTACAGGTAATGAGTGGAGGAAAGAGGAGACTCTTAAAGAAGAAGTTACAGGTCTGTGAGAGCCAGAAATCTTGATTGCTTGTTTCTGACCAAATACTTATTTTCCACCATAATATGCAAATAAAATGAAAAAAAAAACAGACAATGTGATTTTCTGGATTTTTTTTTCTCAGTTTGTCTCCCATAGTTGAGGTCTACCTATGATGTAAATTACAGACGCCTCTCATCTTTTTAAGTGGTGGAACTTGCACTATTGCTGACTGACTAAATACTTTTTTTCCCCACTGTATCTCTATTAGTGATGAGTGAGTATACTCGTTACTCAAGATTTCCCGAGCATGCTCAGGTGATCTCTGAGCATTTGGATGTGCTTGGAGATTTAGTTTCTGTCACCACAGCTGCATGATTTGTGGCTGCTAGACAGCCTGAATACATGTGGGGATTTCCTAACAAACAGGCAATCCCCATATGTATTCAGGCTATCTAGCAGCAGCAAATCATGCAGCTGCGGTGACAGAAGCTAAATCTCCAAACACATCCAAATACTCGGCGATCACTCGAGCATTATCGGGAAATCTCGAGTAACGAGTATACTCACTCATCACTAATCTCTATGATATATTCTTCTTTTAGCTCAGGTTTTTTATGTATTTTCTTGTAAAATAATAAAAGTTGATATGTTGTAAGGCAGAATAAACAACATTTCAAGCATTGTTTTTATTTCTACTTTTTAACATAGTTCACCATGCAGTGTAAGTGATAAGACAGATTTTTTCAAAACTAGTTTTTTCGCTGCCATATACTGAGAGCTAAAACTTTTTAATTTATTGGCTGAGAGAGCTGTACGTTGAGGTTTGAGATTAAATTATTATTGGTAACATTTTGGTATACATAACATTTTTGTCATTGATTTTGAATGTCTTATTATCCTCTTTAAGAAAATAAATGTTGACACTGAGACTCTGTGACATATCCACAAATATATGTAGTACATATAAATTTTGGCACTGAACTTTTGTAATACACATAATACACATAATTGGAAGGGAATGGTCACTCAGACATGGATAGATCTATTCTTTATACCTTACATTAAGTCAAAGATAAGTTAATGATCTGAATCAAAACTTGACTTGCTGAATAACATAGCCTCATAAACTTCTGATGTTTAGATTGATCGAATTTTATTTATATCTCAGTATAATTTTTTTATTGGAAGAACATTCATCATTTTAATCTTATAATCTTAGGGTTTTAAAGTTGTATGCATTTATGTTTGGAAAACGTGGGAATGATTTACAACTCTCCTCACCATAACTTAGGTCAAGTAAATCAAAGCGTTCCATTAAATTATTACATCGATTTCTCTAATTTTATAAATAAAATGCTTCCTGGGCATAATTCCCTTCAATTACACTTGACCACATTATGATCTTTACTAACCACAGAAGTATTTTACTTTTTGTTGTTCGTCTAAAGCCAAGTTCAATTTAGTGTGTATTTTTGGATATATGTATCCTGAAATGAATTGTCCGAAATTAGAAAAAAAAAGTAAATATGTTTTCCAGGAATAGCAGTAGTGACTGATATTATATTGCAGCCAGTAAATCACAATGCAATACAGCTGCTTTCATCCATAGAAGCCCTCAGCCCAATGATACAGCAGACGGGATTACATGATAATAATAAATACAGGCTATTTAGACTTGTTGAAAATGAGTCATAATTGATTGTACTTATACTATTTGCTAGTTGATTATCACTCGTTGATATTCTAATAGTGATAACAGTTGCCTATTTTTAACCTAAGCATAAGCGTTGGAGGTAATTTGTCAAGAAAAAGTTTTAATGCAGTGTAAATAAAAGTTGTACTTTAATAACTATTTGTGCTATGTGGAAGAAGGGCATTGTTTGCTTGTTGCAGTTTGTTGTCTGAAATTGTAGCTCATTCTCCATTTTTCCCCATCCTCATTATTTTTTTTTTAACATACAGTATTAGTTGTTGAATCTGCTTTGCATTTTACACTTTGCCACCTTATATGTCTGCAAAAACACGTTAGTGTGAATATCACCTAAAAATGGGAACGGTAACAGTATTGTTTGTTAATTGGACTCCCATATGAGATGCAGTAGTTTTGGCATATGTAACAAACACCATATTTATTAACAAGCTGCTGCTAGTCTAAGACTAGAGCTTCTGTTTACTATATTTTATATACTGTATTTAAGTGCAAATATTAGAGACAAGCAGATCTGCCTAGATTTGAATTCGGCACAGCACACAGATTTTACAGGGAAATTTAATTCACAGAGGATTTATTCTCTGTAAATTGAATGTTTCTATTTATGCTCTTTCTAGATCCAAATTTAATGTAGGATGTGAAAAATAAAAAATATATATAACTCACCTCAGCACTCACCTATTCTTCAGCCCATTTTTTGGTCCTCAGCATCTCTTCTTTTCTAATTTCCATATTACTCGGATTCTCTTTGACTTTCTTAACTCCAGGCACTGTTTTCTGTCTTGTAATGGCCTCTGACTAAGGTCCCTGTGTGTCGTGCAGTCACTCGGGTTACGCATGTCATAACTTTTGCCACAATGGTTTGGCGCATAGTGATGTCTGAGGTCTTCTCCAGCTAGAAGACCTGACTTGGAGTGAAAAAGCTCAAAGTAAATGCGTGCAATAAGCCCTATGTAGAGAATTATTATTTTCTTTTAACTGTTTGTCTCTCGACAGTTCAGAAAAATGGTGGCCACAGCTGGCTATAGCTTGCTGAATTCATGTGGAACGAATTGAAAAAAATCCATATTTTGGAGAATATGGAACTTTGTAAAATTTGAGGACAACTCAATACTGCTTGAATAAGTTTGCTCATCTCTAGTTACAATGTTTAATGATTCTGTTTATTTACATTTAAATATATACTTACTTCATCATACTTTTTTAGTTAGACCCAGCAGCAAACATAAAAAATTATTGTGCACCATAGCCAAGATCAAAATGAGCTCACCACATTGATGCTAGAGTTTTCCCCCTAGTTGGTTTAAAAATTGTAATAATAATAATAATAATAATGATAATTAATATTATTTTATTTCTATAGCGACAACATATTCCGCAGCACTTTACATTTTAGGATTCTCCCTCCATGCCCTTTGCATGTCCCTTGCCTCTATTTCCCACTAATTTATGAGCAAATAATGCAGTTTCTCTGGAGGGTTACGCAAAAGATCCAGTCACACAGTAATAAAAGAGGAGAAACCACCCATAGCTAACCAATAGTTATTAAATAAAATGTAACTAGTTTTCCTTTATGAATAGGTTTTACGCCAATATATGAATACTGCATTGTGAACAAGGAAATGCATTCCCTAGCATAGTACATGTGTTTTATAAGCAGTTAAATGCAAACTCACCTGCTGCATTGACGCTATACAGGTCACACTCATTACCTGCCCATTGAATAAAGAAGCTACAGGCAAAAATAAAATGTTAAGCTTCATCAGTGCCCAGCTACCTTTGCGAGGGTCAAATAGGTTTTAAAGTGTAATATTGTTCATGGCACAATTGTAATTTATTGCTACATAATCTGCATCCCTCTGGGCCATGAGAAGTAGACAGAAATGTACTTCAAGGTTCTGAATCATTCACTTTCTGCTGATAACCCCAGCACCCTTTTATTAAATAAGAACCATAACACAGTATTCCCTCCATAAGAGGATTTTATTATTTAATTTAAGTCATTAAAATTTGCCATTGGCTCTGGCTGGTAAATCACTCAACTCATTTGCTGCATTTGTCTAAGATAACTCATGAAATCTTAATTGGTCAAGACCACACAAAGATATTCAATTTTTCATTTAGAGAAACTTGTTCTCTCATGTATATTATGGCATACTAGTTCATTATTGGATAATCCTTAACTACTTTTTTATGATTCTTTTATCTAAGCCTTGTGATTCATTGATTTTACTTTGCTTTAACTATGCAGGAAAACAGTATTCTAAAAATCCAAATATAAAGTGGAGAATAGAGAGATTTAACATGGTAAACCATGTCAGATCACATCTTGTGGTTTCGTGAACAATGTCACTAATAACGAAGAGCAATTTGTTTTTTGTTAGCTCAAATTTATTCAAATGAATGGGGCTAAAATGCAATATCAGACAATTTACAAGAGTTTTATTAGAAAGCAGTTTTTTTTGCAACCCCTTTATTAACAGCAATATTAGAAATGTCAGTGTTCCTACATTTAAATAGAGAATTGTTAAAAATCTGCAGCACTCTGCTGGCACCTGTAGTGCATCTGGGATTCAAAAATCTCAGCGACTAGCTGAACACAGGTCCTCTTTGAAATTCACCACCATAAATGAACAGGTTTATGGTTTCTTGTAGTATGTAAGGGGTTAAGAGTTCCATGTTGCAACTCTGCTGTGTTGTTTTATTGGCTCTTGCGTCAGTTGCTGCTTGTTGGAGCTATGCCCTTTTCATTATTCAAACCTTCTCCTGGCTGTCTTCCATGTCAGCTATAGAAATACTATCCTGTGCCTGCTACTCTGGAGATGGAGTTCTTGGAGAAACTGTTGTGCTTCTTTGAAGTTTGTGGATTTACATTTGTTTTTGTGTTTTTTTCCCTCTTTGTCTCATTCCCTGTGTTGTCTTTACCATAGTAGTAAGATTAGTGTCTTGTTGTGCTGCACACTAGCCATGGTAAGGAGCAAAGACAGACAGGATTTAAGCATATGATGGCACACAGGAGGAAGGACACAACCAATGTGATAGTTACAACATATGGTGAGTGTTGAGGGGTCACCATCTTCCTCCTCTCCCTTTTGTCAGAGCTTTTTTTCACCAGCTCCCCCACCACCTCCCTATGCGTCACACATGGGGAACCTCCCTGCCTGGGTGTGACAAGAATACAACATAACGTAAAATGCCAAACCTAGACACAACTAGACACTACCATTATTTTGATATTGTTCCTCATTGATGACAGAAAGTAAATACAAAAATGCAGAAACAACTTTTATTATTAGTTTTGAAATTATAGTTTATTTTAAACAATGAGTGTTGAATAAAAATCACTATTCATTTTGAATAAAAATAAAGGATAAGTGTTGATTTGAGAGGAGGTGAAGAAGGGAGGAACCAGAGGCAGAGGTCCTCCTCCCTTCCACATAGAATCTTATCAGTATCAACTAAGATCACCTCTCTTAGGGTACCGTTACACCTAGCGATGCACCAGCGATCCCGACTAGCCATATGACGCAGTCAGGATCGCTGGTGCATCGCTAGGTGGTCGCTAGTGAGCTGCCACACAGGCAGATCTCACTAGCGACATCGCTAGGGATGGGGGTCGCTACTTACCTGTCAGACGCGGCGATCCTGCATCCTCCCGCCCGGCTCCACGCGTCGCTCGTCGTCACAGCAGGAAGCGCCGCAGGAAGCTGAGAACGAGAAATGGTCCAGGACTTTCTCGCGCGACCAGCGATAACCAGCGGGGGAGCCGGTCGGAGGTAAAGTATCACATGCAGCGATATCGCTAGCAATATCGCTGCAACGTCACAAAATCGGTGACTTTACAGCGATATTGCTAGCGATATCGCAGTGTGTAACGGGGGCTTAAGTAATGTAAAAATTGGTTATCACTGATTACAGATGTAACCAGTGACCTAAGAATTTTTAAAATGACTGATTGGTCAGTGTTACACTTGCGCCCTGACTGGTTGGCGTGAGTGTGGGGGTGCAGAACCGCAGGGTGCGAAGCAAAGAGCAAAGAGAAGGATGCAGGGCAAAATGCAGAGGACAGTCACAGCATGCAGAGCAGAGTGCAGAGCAAAGTCACAGGATGCAGAGCAGAGTGCAAAGCGTAGTACAGTAGCAGGGTGCAAAGACCACAATGAAACACACAGTGGGATAGGAAAAGCAACAGACAGGGATATAAATGGACACAGCTTAGGGCTGAATTCAGACAAGGTCAGGTAGAGGAATAGGGACAGAATCTAGGATACAAGAATAGGGCACAGTACAGACAAGGACAGACACGGGAACAGATACTGGACAAGGACACAGGCCTGAGTATGCAGCCCTCAGGGAGGTGGAAACATAGGACACAAAGCGCACAGTAACAGGTCTGGGAATGCAGCTCCCAGAGAAGGCGGAAACAATACATGACCTGGCATCTCAGCAGAAAGACTGAGGAAAATAGTTGCACAGGCATCCTCCTATGGGCAGGGATGCCTTAAGAACTTGAGGCCTCTTGACAATTGGCATGGGGCACACTGACTCAATAAGAGCCAGAGAGTGCCAGCACTGCCCCCAAGCACACAGCCAGGAAGTATGCAGAGAGCAGGCAGGAAACAAGTGGCACCCAGCATGGAGCCAGCAGAAGACAGAACTCACAGCACGGCCCGAAGTAGTGAGTAAGTTTCTGTGTAAGGCAGGTGGGGGATGGGAGGCCATGCAGTGATGCTGGCATGGTTTTTACAGTCAGTGTATGGTCCATGGGTTTGTTTTTACCATTTGTGTGTCACTAGTGCATTCTCCAGGTCTGTGTGTCCATTTTTACCATCAGTATGTCATCAGTGTATGGACCGTGTGTCGTTTTTACCAACAGTGGATTGTCAGTGTGTCCATTTTTACCATAGTTTGTCATCAGTGTATAGTCTTTGTGTCCCTTTTTTCCATCAGTGTGTCATCAGTGTATAGGCTTTGTGTCCCTTTTTACCACCAGTGTGTCATCAGTGTATTGTCTTGTGTTCCTTCATACCATCAGTGCGTCATCAGTATATAGTCCCTGTGTTCATTTTTACCATTAGTTATTGTCCATATCACTGTTTCACCATCATTGTGTCATTACTGTGTCCATTTTCACCATCAGTGTGTCATTCGTGTTTTTCATACACGGGTAAATAAATAAATAAATGACAAAGCTTCTATACTTAACAATGTTAATAGGGATAGCACACGGATGACATACAGATGCTGTATGTTTCTTTTCACAAACCCATACACTTGTATTAGCCCTTTTCATCTGTGACACTGGAGAAAAACAGATAAGTCTCTGTGAGTTTTGCATGGACATATACATCCCTATAGACTATATTGGGTAGGTGTTGTATTTGTGAAAAACACAGACAGAGCACATGCTTGCAACACGAACATCTGAATCAGTCCTAAAAGAAAGGGAGAAAAAACGAATATGCAAAAAATCCAAAAAGTGACTGCAATGGGAATGGGTTAATAAATTACCACATTTTATGAATCCTGCCCCCAGTTCTTTCAGCACATTGGGTGGCAGGCTATATTAATAGCTTAGCAATGGCATTAAGGATAATAATTGCTGTATGTAGGATACTTCTTCATTTTTAATATTTCTGCACTAAAGTTCAGAAACCCTGGCGACTCTGAATTACAGTTGAATCACAGTTGCACATCTCTTCATTTTCTTTATGTCTTAAACAGCAAGATGACTATTTAATATACTTATTTCCTTTGAAATCTTTATTAAAATGGTATGCCAGATTGGTCAATGTGTCAGATGACAATAATAATAAATAATAATAAATTTTATTTCTATAGCGCCGACATATTCTGCAGCACTTTACATTTCAGAGGGGACTTGTATAGACAATATACATTACAGCGTAACAATAATCACATAGATCATAAGATCCAAGAGGAATGAGGGCCCTGCTCGCAAGCATACAATCTATGAGGAAAAAAAGGGAGACACGAAAGGTGGGTGGTAACAGTTGCCCTGATTGTATGGACCAGCCATAATGTTAAGAGTGTAACAGTACAGATGCAGAGGGCTAATGGATGCATAAAGCATGTGGGAACATGATGCGGGGAACCTGGTTATGGTAAAAAACTTTTGGCTGTGCCACATAGGGATACATTAGGTTAATGTGTTGAGGCGGTAGGTCAGTCTGAATAAATGAGTTTTTAGGGCATGCTTAAAATTGTGGGGATTGGGGACAAATCGTATTGACCTGGGAAGTGCATTCCAAAGAATTGGCGCAGCACGTGTATAGTCTTGAAGACGGGAATGGGAGGTTCTGATTATTGAGGATGCTAACCTCAGGTTATCAGCAGAATGGAGGGCACGGGTAGGATGGTGTACTGAAACAAGGGAGGAGATGTAGGGTGGTGCTGAGCCATGAAGAGCTTTGTGGGTGAGGGTAATAAGTTTGTACTGGATTCTGGAGTGGATGGGTAGCCAGTGTAATGACTGGCACAAGGTAGAGGCATCGGTGTAACGATTGGCGAGGAATATGATCCTGGCAGCAGCCTTCAAGACAGATTGGAGGGGGGAGAGTTTGGCAAGAGGGAGACCGATTAGAAGGGAGTTACAATAGTTGAGACGAGAATGAATAAGAGAAACAGTCAGAGTTTTTGCAGAGTCCAAAGTAAGAAAAGGTCGAATTCTAGAAATGTTTTTGAGGTGTAGATAACAAGAGTGAGGCAGTGATCGGATGTGGGGGACAAAGGAAAGCTCGGAGTCAAGTATGACCCCAAGACAGCGGGCATGTTGCTGGGGAGTAATAGTAGAACCACACACGGAAATGGCAATGTCGGGTATAGGTGCATTAGTAGCGGGAGGAAACACAAGGAGTTCTGTCTTTGACAGGTTCAGTTTCAAATATAGTGAGGACATGATGTTAGACACAGCGATTAGACAATTGCCGGTGTTTTCTAGAAAGGCTGGCGTGATGTTATTTTACTTCACTTCAGGCAGTAGATTTTCTTTGTCACAAGCACCCAATAAAAGATATAATTTTTGAATCCACAAAGCTGAGCATATTGTGTCAACATATTTAATTAAAAAGAAAATCCACACAGTGCTAAGAAGGTAGTAACATAAAAATGTAAGACATTGTAAAACTGATGTAGGTTCATAAAATGAGAAGTTTGCCGTAAAATAGTCTGAGCTACTTAATAAACTTGAAAGTGCATCTCTACCAAACTGTTTTAGTCCCACATTTAGTGTTGATTTCTTTCTTAAAAAGTTTTTAACATTAATAAACGTATATTATCCTTAGGATCTAGTAGTCAAGTCAATTTTACCATATGACAAAACCCCCCAAATCAATGGAGGAATAGACGTTTTGTGGTTTTTTGTTTTTTTTAAGAGTTTCACCAAACTTGGATTTTTTTTTCTTGTCATCCAGTGCCATTATGATGCCATAAATTGTTGCATCCAAAACTACAACTCAACATACTTAAAAAACGAAAAAATCTAGCAAGCATTAATTCATACAGCTATGTTGATGGAAAAATATAAATTTTATGTTCTTGAAAGAAGGGGAACAATAAAAAGGGCAAAAATAAAAATAAACTACCGCTTGAGGGGGTAAATACATCTACTATGGCATGTACAAGTTTGGGCACACCAGGTCAAAATTACTGTTATTGTGAGCAGTTAAGAAAGTTGAAAATGAAATGCCCTAATCATCTCTAAAAGGCCTAAAGTTAAAGATGACACATTACCTTTGCATTTTAGGCAAAATATATTTATCTATATATGCATTTTCATTTTTTACAATTTAATAAATACAGAAAAGAAAATGAGCCAATACTAAAGTTTGGACACCCTGCATGGTTAGTATCTAGTATCAGCCCCTTTTGAAAGTAACCACAGCTTGTAAATACTTTTTGTAGCCATACAAGAGTCTTTCAGTTCTTGCTTTAGCGATTTGCACCTGTCACGTGGACCCGTCCTGTGTGACGCGACCAGCAGGCCGGTAACTAGAACAACAGGACGCGGCACGTGATACTGTCCTGTGTGACACGGCTCGCAAGCCGGTAACTAAAACATCAAGACAAAGAGAAGGGAAACAGTTACAATGTTGGGCCCTGTGATAGGGAAAGGGGACATGGAGACCTCCTGCACTCCCCTGAGTCAGTGTCCCTAACGCTCCTAACGTTCCCTATGCCGGTTCCGCACCAGGCGCCGATCAGGAACCTGTCGCCCTAGCACACCCTACACCTATCCCTTGCTAGGGAACTGGGTGGTGCAGGCAATGGCCCCACCGCTGTGCTAATACACACTAAGGAAAAACACAAACAGGGAGACACCACTTAGCTTTACTCTGTTGCACTTGCTCCTGGCAACAGAGTCCACCACCAGCATGCAGCTCTCCTCCTGAATCGCTGCCACCAAGCTCTGTCAGAGCTACAAGGAAATCCCATAGGACTCCTTTCACACCAGGCTAAGACAGTGCTGCAAGGAACGCTCTCCAGCTCCTTCCTCCACCAAGGATGGTTGAAATGAACACTATCACCAACACTGATTGCAACACCTGTGACTGTTTTATAGAAGAGCCAGCAATCACACCTGCATAATAATCATGTGCACTTAACTAAAGAAACTAGCGTGCAATGACGCTTACCACCACCGGGGGCAAACTTAGAACAAACGACACCAAAGTGCAATAATCCTAATGGCCACCGGGGGCAAAAGCCAACCTTAAGCACAGCTTAGGAAAAAAAAGGTTACCTGTGCTTTTTATATGTCTTGATCCAGCATGGATCATTACAGTACCCTCCCCTTAATGAGGGGCCTCTGGACCCTCAAAACCGCTCCCCATCAGGGAACCACCTACAATGGGGATGCCCAGACCCAGAGTTCACCCCAGCAACTACCTGCATTTCAGGTTGATGAGAAACGAGCCTGCTGGTATTGGCAACGTATGCTCTGGATGCAACGCACATCTCCGAATCTCTGACCTGAGGAACGGGTTGTGTATGTGTATGTTTGGTATGAGCTGATAAGACTCCACAACACACTACCACTGGATGTTCTTTGGTGGCCACCCATACATGCTCGATCACACACAGATCCGGACCTGAATGTTTATTGCCACTCTTTCGTTTGTCACCACTTGGAGAACTCTTTCTGGGATTGACAACAGAGGCGTCCCCCTGTGTCAGCACACTCACACCCCCGCACCTCACCAAGGGGTTTACCACCCTCCAACCCCTTCCACCACGAGGTCTGCGCCTCCCAGGTTTGGTCAATGGCGAGGGTTGAGACTTGCCCCTACTCTCCTGCAGCACATCTGCTGCCCTCACCGGAGAGGACGGGGTCCATTGAAGAGAGACGGCAGAGAGAGTAGTTCCTAGGCAGCAGTCCTCACATGAGTGCCCCCAGCTGACCACTTCCCTAACCCACCAATCTATTACCGGGTTGTGTCTCCAGCCAAGGGAGGCCTAAAACAATAGGTACTGGCAATCCCTCCAAGACGTAGCATGACAAGGACTCCTTATGATGTCCTATACGCAGATGGATATTCTCTACGACCTTGGCCAAGCTCCCCTGGCTCAGTGGAACAGAGTTTATGGCCCAGACGCTTATAGGCTGAGCTAGCGTCCTACACCTCAGACCATGAGTCTGGACAAAGCGAGCATCCACCAGACTGACTCCTGCTCCGCTGTCCACAAACACAGGTATCACCTCTGGTACCCCGCTCGCCAAGACCTCTGCTGACATGGTACTTTGGAAGGGCAAAATGGAGGAAATGTATACTCCCTGGTTGCCTCCCTCCAAGCGACCAGGGGAATGTGGATTCTCAGATGGCACAGATAATTTGGCGCGCAATGGGCAAGCCTTCAGGCATGACCAGTCTGCCCACAGTACAAACATGCTGACACCACTCCCCGAACTGTAGGCAGCTCCGTACACAAACTAGCTCCTCCTACTTGCAAAGGTTCGTCTGGAGATCTGGCATGAACTGGGCAGGCTCTCATAAAATGGCCCGGCTTCCCGCAGGAAAAGCATACCCCCCCACCACAACGAGCCGCAGACACACCCTTTTTTGCATCA
Organism: Dendrobates tinctorius; assembly: GCF_039654945.1. NCBI lineage: Eukaryota > Metazoa > Chordata > Amphibia > Anura > Dendrobatidae > Dendrobates > Dendrobates tinctorius. The sequence continues at coordinate 2,063,325 of NW_027361699.1, read as the reverse complement.
ACCACACCGGGCTGTCTGGGTTCCTCTGTCCGCACTGGTGGGTCCTCCTCCCTAGTGAGGACATTAGGGGTTACTTTTTATATATGTCTTTCCCTAAGGCGTCTATCCACCCGGATGGCAAGGGACATGGCAGCCTCCAGCGACCTGGGAGCGGCGTACTGCACCAGAGTATCCTGCAACTTTGGAGACAAACCCTGCACAAATTGACTCCTAAGTGCAGGGTCATTCCACTGAGTATTAGTGGCTCATCTCCTAAACTCTGAGCAGTAATCCTCAGCGACCCGGGCTCCCTGCTTGCACCTACGGATTCGAGATTCCGCCAGGGCGATGCCATCAGGATCCCCATACACAAGCACCAAAGCCGCAAAGAACTCGTCCACGGACTTTAAAGATGGAGAATCATCCGGTAGGGAGAAGGCCCAGGATTGGGGATCCCCTTTAAGAAGGGACATAATGATTCCCACCCGTTGCTCTTCACTCCCTGATGAACGAGGGCGCAGCCTGAAATACAATTTACAGGCTTGTGGAAACACCAAGAATTGATCTCTCCCTCCAGAAAATCTGTCAGGGAGGGATATCTTGGGTGCTGGCTGAGCCTGTTCCTGGACCAAGCCCCCAGAGTGTTGTGAGTTCATTTTCCCCTTCACCATAGAGGTCTGATGAACTCCCTCTTCTGGTGAAGGAAGGTAGTGAGGCTGATTACCAAGCACCTGGGCAGGATGATGATGACTGGGTGACGGGAATTACTGACTGGATATAAGGCAGCCGACGCCCTTCTGCCTTGCTGGTGATCTATCTGAGGGATTCTAGGAGACCAGTCTGATTCCTGCTCCTCAAAAGCTAAGTTTTCTGCTCTACTTTTTGCATTTGTGTTTTGTTTTTGTTTTGCATTGTTTTCCTTGATTTCTGCCATTCCCTGCTGGGGTGAGCTGAATTCCTTTTTGCTCTGTCTTCAGAAAATACCTGAGTGCTGATATAGTCTTTTTGAAGCCTAGCGTCTTCAGGGCTTTTTTCCCTATCAGCTGTTGGCTCTTGTTTTGATAGGGTTTTGGCGGATTACAGACAGCAGCTTTTCTATCCTGTCCTATCTAGTTAGCTTGGGCCCCATCATTTGCTCAGCCTATCTTTCTATCTGTGTGAGTGTTTTTTCATCTTGCTCCACCGTCATTATATGTTGGGGGCTGCCTATTGCTTTGGGGTGTGCTCTAGGGCAGTTTAGATTTCCCTTTCTGTTTTTAGGCTATGTAGTTCTCCGGCTGTGATCGAGGGGTCTAGAGCACCGTAGGAACCCCCCATGGCTACTGCTAGTTGTTGTTGATAGGTTCAGGGGTCTGCAATCCGATAGCTGCCAACTTCTCTGGTTTTCTGGACTTAGCTAGTATTTCTGTTTTTGCCTCCTACGGTGACTCATTCATAACACCAGAGCTCACAAACAGCCACAGCTGCCGCACCAACCCTCCGCGCAGCCCCCTAATCTCATTAGTAAGAGTCTGCAGCAATTGGGCAAAGGGCTGAACTGGGTCCATGGCTCAGCAGAAAAAAAGTTGGGGTTGGTGATAATGTCACATGGATCCGTCCTGTGTGACGCGACCAGCAGGCCGGTAACTAGAACAACAGGACGCGGCACGTGATACTGTCCTGTGTGACATGGCTCGCAGGCCGGTAACTAAAACAACAAGACAAAGGGAAGGGAAACAGTTACAACGGTGGTCCCTGCGATAGGGAAAGGGGACGTGGAGACTTCCTGCACTCCCCTGAGTCAGTGTCCCTAACGCTCCTAACGTTCTCTATGATGGTTCCGCACCAGGCGCCGATCAGGAACCTGTCGCCCTAGCACACCCTACATCTATTCCTTGCTAGGGAACTGGGTGGCGCAGGCACTGGCCCCACCGCTGAACTAATACACACTAAGGAAAACACAAACAGGGATTCCTCCTGAATCGCTGCCACTAGAGTTGAGCGACTTTGGTCGGATCGAGTTTCATGAAACAAAATTTGTTTCAGATGAAACTGGTCCGACTAGGGCAAAAAAAGTCGGAGTTTCGTCCGAAACCCGACCCCAATGCAAGTCAATGGGAAATAAAAGTCGGCATTGAGCGGATGACATTCATCCACTCAATGCCGACTTTTATTCCCAATTGACTTGCATTGGGGTCGGGTTTCGGACGAAACTCCGACTTTTTTTGCCCTAGTCGGACCAGTTTCATCTGACACAAATTTTGTTTCATGAAACTCGATCCGACCAAAGTCGCTCAACTCTAGCTGCCACCAAGCTCTGTCAGAGCTACAAGGAAATCCCATATGATTCCTTTCACACCAGGCTAAGACAGTGCTGCAAGGAATGCTCACCAGCTCCTTCCTCCACCAAGGATGGTTGAAATGAACACTATCACCAACACTGATTGCAACAACTGTGACTCTTTTATAGCAGAGCCAGCAATCACACCTGCATAATAATCATGTGCACTTAACTAAAGAAACTAGCATGCAATGACGCTTGCCACCACCGGGGGCAAACTTAGATCAAACGACACCAAAGTGCAATAATCCTAATGGCCACCGGGGGCAAAAGCCAACCTTAAGCACAGCTTAGGAAAAAAAAGGTTACCTGTGCTTTTTATATGTCATGATCCAGCATGGATCATGACAGTACCCTCCCCTTAATGAGGGGACTCTGGACCCTCAAAACCGCTCCCCATCAGGGAACCACCTACAATGGGGATGCCCAGACCCAGAGTTCACCCCAGCAACTACCTGCATGTCAGGTTGATGAGAAACGAGCCTGCTGGTATTGGCAACGTATGCTCTGGATGCAACGCACATCTCCAGCATGGATCATGACAGCACCCTTTCTTCCTTGGAAATTTCTTCCAGTTCTGTGAGATTCCTAGTTTATCCTGGATGCACTATTATTTTGAGGTCTAGCCACAGATTTTCAATGATATTCAAATCAGGGCACTGTGGTGGTGTCAGGGTCATTATAAAACTTTCAGCTTGCACCTTTTGAGGTAGTCTATTGTGGATTTTGGAGTGTGTTTAGGTTCATTATCCATTTGTAGATGCCATCCTCTTTTGAAATTTAGTTTTTTTTACAGATGGTGTTATGTTTGCATCAAGAATTTGTTGAAACTTCATTGAATTCATTCCTCTCTATCCGCGAAATGTTCCCTGTGCCATTGGCTGCATCACAACCCCAATGTATGATTTATTCACCCCCATGATTAAATATTGTCGAGATTTTCTTTTCCTGAAATTCTGCACCCGTTTTTCGCTACACATACCGTTAATCATTGTGGCCAAAGAGTTCTATTTTAACCTCATCGGTCTACAAGACTTATTTTCAAAATGTTTCAGGCTTGATTAGATGTTCTTCTGCATACTCCTGAGGCTGAATTTTATGGTGAGGACACAGGAGAGGTTTTTTTCTCATGACTGTTCATTGAAGGCCGCATTTGTGCAGGTATCTCTGAACAGTAGAAGAATCTACTACAACTCCAGAGTTGCTAAATCTTTCTGAATGTTTTTCCCAGTTAACCGGGGGTTATAATTTGCTTCTCTAATCGAGTTGATCGAATTTGTTCAGATTTGGTTGCCGAATTTGAATTTGCCATATTCGTGCCATATTGGTACCCTATTCATGTTGAATATGTGTTTGATGATCGGCTCCGAACATATTTGGTAATTTCTACTCTCATTGGCTCTAATGATGTTCATCTGTGATCGACAAATATTGCAAAAACAATATTTGCTGCTGAATCCAAACAAATTCGTTCAACTATAGACTCTAGCAATTCTAAGAGCAGCTCTCACTGTTAACTGCCATTTCTTAAATACATTTTGAACTGAGGAAAATGCAACTTGAAACTGATTTGCTATCTTCTAATAGTTTTCTCCTGATTTGTGGGAATCCACCATTTTAATTTTCAGATTTCTAGGCAGCTGATTAGAAGAACCCATGGCTGCTATTTTTTTGACACAAGGTTAGAGGAGGTGGGGTTTTTATAAAGCTGGGAAATTTGAAATTTGCACCACCTGGCTCTTCATAATGATGATAGTGAACAAGCCATAACCCTAAAAGCCTAATTAAGGTCTGAAACCTTGGTCAAAGTGATCTGAGCACACAAATCTCCATGGGTGCCAATACATTTGCTTCTGCCTATTATACTTTCTGTAATTATTAAAATGTAAAAATGGTTAAAGATCTGGGAATGTTTAGCTTGCAGAAAAGAAGGATAAGAGGAGACTTAATAGCTGTCTACAAATATCTGAAAGGATATCACACGAGAAGCAATGGAATGAAACTGAAAGGGAGAAGATACAGATTAGATATTAGAAAAACTTTTTGACAGTGAGGTGATCTATGTGCAGAACAGACTGCCATGAGAGGTAGTGAGTTCTCATTCAATGGAAGTCTTCAATCAGAGGCTGGACAGACATTTGTCTGAGATGGCTTAGTGAATCCTGCATTGAGCAGGGGGTTGGACACGATGACCCTTGAGGTTCCTTCCAACTCTAATATTCCATGACTCTATGTCAATATATATATATATATTTTTTCCTAAAATACAAAGGAAATGTATCATCTTTAACTTTAGGCCTTTAAGAGATCATTTCATCTTCAACTTGCTTAACTGTTTGCAATAACAGTAATTTTGACCACGGGTGCCCAAACTTGTACATGCCACTCAAAGAAGGATAGGTATTCAGCAACAGAACCATCAGTGAACAAAACCAAACCCGGGAAACACATGTCTTACACATTTCAAACCGACTGGTTCTTAATCGTAGTTCAGAGTGTTCCCATACTCAAAGTAGCCCTGAAATAAATAAGGGAGTGGAAGGAAATGAAGAGAAGAATTAACCACTCTTACCAACACCCTCTCCCTCCCCCAGACACTCCCACAAAAGAATGCTCATTATCATATAGAATAAGTCAGTAATGTATAGCAAGTCTGTCCTTTTATTCATGCCCATGGGAACTATGGTATCTAGATTTTGTATCTATTGGGCTTCTTTCATGTGAAGGATTCTGGAGTTCCTATGGGCCTGAATAAAAGGACTGACTTGCTTTACATTTACTGACCAATTCTATATTATAATGAGCATTCTTATGTGGGAGTGTCTGGGGGGAGAGGGGATGGGTAAGAGAGGTTAATTCTTCTCTTCATTTCCTTCCACTCCCTTATTTATTTTAGGACTACTTTGAGTATGGGAACACTCTGAAATATGATTAAGAACCAGTTGGTTTGAAATGCCTAAGGCCATGAGTTTCCTGGGTTATTTGCCCTATTTTCTAAACTAATATTTTTATGCCATAATTTTAACCATGTTATACATTAAAGATTTTTTGTCTTTAAAAAATTATTCACCAATGGATCTGTTGCTGGATACATTTCGTTCTTTGATACTACTCGTCTCCTGATAACACAAACTTCTTTCTGTGCACGGCAATTGGATTCTACGGCGGTGAGCTGGATTTTTCAACAAAGTTTTTTTGTTTTACATGCCACTGTATACCAGATTAGGGGAGGTCTGAAACCTAACCCAACCACTGATGAGCTGTATTAGTTGGAGTGGCAGATGGATGTAAATATTGAATAGGATGGAAGTAGCCCAGGTCCAGTCCATGTTTAGCTGTTCAGTACTGCAGATTAACTCCTACCAATTGATAACGGCTGTTTGGTGTCAGTGTCAGCTGAACAGTACTTATATGACATTGTTGACCTACCCTAAGGATAGATATTAGATTTAATATATTTTTATAGAGGTCAATTTACCAAATTTGAATTGCTTGCACCAGTAGAAGGAGTTTACCTCTTTCTGACATACATTTAGCATATCAGAAAAAATAGTGGACAGATGGAGTAACATATGACAATACCAGCTTTTCACATCTGAGTAGTTTTTAGTCTAAAGCAGTAGTTTGGCAAACTTGTGAAATATGACACAGTTTAGCAAATGCTCATTATAAGATTTTAAAAATGATCTATAAATAATAAAATAATAATTTATTACAGTATAGTCTCTTAATGAACCTTTTATTGCAATCATTTCCAACTTCTAACTTATTACAATGTAATTTAATGATCTTTCCTTCATAATTTAATTGGTGTTAAGTCAAAGTATTAAATCACATAGAGTGGCACTATTTCATAGAAATCACTAGATGTACTTATGCTAGAAATCATTTGTAGGCTTGTTATTGTCTTTTATCCCAAAACATCCCCCATAAATATATCAAATGCATTTACATAATTGAAGAGCTTACTATCGGATGTATGTTATTCTTTTTTAATATTTCATCTATGTAAGATTTGGTAACCTTTCAAGTTCATGACATCACAATTTCTTTATATTTCCCCAATGGGATAACTGATAAAATTGCACCCTTGCATAAATCCATCCTACTTGCTGAGCTTTCAGATTAGGAGCTGAAATCCATTACCCTTTTTCAATGTCATGTCTGGAGACTTTATTGAAAGCATTTCATGCGGCATTAGCAGTTTTATGGGCAATGTGGAAATCAAAGTGTCAGAGCTGTATAAGGGCTTGTCATACAAGAGATGGGGAAACCACTTCTAGAACCACTTTGTTAAATCAATTGAAGATCTCCTATGGCATTTACTGCAAAATCTAGTTATGCGAAAGTACTTTAATTTAGGTGTACCATGAGGCAAGTGTGGTTTTCTTTTTCCTTCAAGCGATTTATGTGGAAATAAGTTTTATGTGATGGGCTGTGTTTATTGTACTACAAAAAAATTGAAATATTAAGTTAAAAGTTCATTGTATTAAAAATATAGCTATTAATGTACATAATAAACCAGCTTCATGCCAGGTAGATGGAGCACATTTCTTAGATGAAAAGTTAGAGACAAATAAGTCTGTATGACACGTTGGCTGTAGCTAAGATTCATTTTCTATCATAGTAATAAAAAGAAGATAAGACAATTTGTTCCTTCAGTTTAAATATGTGCCATCTGCTTTTTTTAAGTGTATTATTTTTTTAATAAATATAACTAGAAGGTAAAAAAAGATGGTAAAACACAGGAGTCAATTCATTATGGTACTTATGCAACAATTCTGTTTTAAAACACCTTGATAAGTAGCAAAAGTTTGATGCAATCTGGAAGCTGTGCAAAAATATTTTCAGATTTTCCCAACAGTTCTGACAAATATGGATGGAACATGAGTAAAATAGCGCACAGCTAAGCATGCCCATCAAAATAAATGAACATGTACTTCTCTCAGCTTAATCAAGGGGCTTGTCTCATTGGAGGAAATGGGCGTTGGGGCCCGGGACTACACACCTAACAGGACTCCACATATTTAATAAGTAAGTATACATCCTATACTCATATACCGCATGACTGCATTGGACCAGCTTTGGTAACCCCATCAGTAGCAGCACAGTTCATCAGTATAAAACACAGGGTGCATGCAGGAAATGACTGGCATAGCTGTGCAGTGGCAGTGGCATGATGAAGAACAAGGACCAGGCAGGCAAGGAGATGTCTGGCAGTGAAGAACCAGTAACAGCAGTTTCACTATCCAAAAAATAATTTATAACTGTAAAACACAGTTCTTAGCCAGGAGATCTGTAGCTGTGCAGTGGCAGAAGCCACATGGTAGAGTAAGGTCAGATCAAGCATGAAGATGTCTGGTAGTGAATGGCCAGAAATAGCAGACCAGGCAGCAGCAGTACTACAAAATAGACAACATAATGGACATGGAGTAGATGCCAGGTTGAGTATGGTCCATCAGCACTGACGGCAGCATAGTGTTATAGAAGACACTGGTCTAGTGTGTTGACCCAGAAGTCTAAGGGATTAGGGCTCAGGGTATCTGCTACTGCTTCTGCCTTGAATACTTGTTGTGGTCCTAGCAATGGCATAAGCTTATGAACATTAGGTCTGTGAGGATTGCAGAGGGCCCCGCAGTTCTGCGGTTGGCAGATATCTACTTGGTGAAAGCATCGAAGATCAGGTAAGACAGCTTATCTTGGTAATATGCCAAGTTAGACTCCCTTTCAGAAGCTTTGAAAAATTATCCCATTTTGCTTTTATAGCAGGAGACTAAAATAATGTCAGCCCAAAAGTTATCCCTTAACTTGATGGTAACATCGCACAATAATTAAATCACTTAAATTTATGACATTTACCATGCAAGGTAACTGTTTATCTCTTCCAATAAATCAAGTGGAAGGTGTTCAGGTGTAGTATCCCCCATGGCCCATGGATGGAATGTGATATTGGATATAGGGGCAGAAGAGAGACATATGTCATTGGCGTAATTACGCTTACTACAAAATTAACTGTTATGATGGTGGATTTGTACTCAACAGAACCTTGATTTGAGCTGATGATGTGATCAGAGGCTACATTATCCTGGAGAAACTGATACAAGTGATGTGACATATGTGTCATTGCACCCTCTGCTTTCTACTTACTGTTAGATTTACCAGAGGATAATTATGAGTGACTATATGTAAGGGGTTACAAGGACTGTTTTTTCCCCAAGCACGTCCCGGTTAAGTATAAGTGCTGTACACATTAGTGTATATATTCTTGTGACATGTATTGCATATATTTTCGTCTTGCCTTATAATGCTGCAATGTATATAGTGCTAATGTTTTGTAATATACTACTTTATGTTCATAGTTGTCTAGGAACTGTGTAGTTCCATAGTTTGGCAACTAAATGCCACAGTTTAGTCATTAGATAGGAATGCTACATAGTATATATAGTAAATGGTTAAGATAGGAGGGGCACGGTGGATAAGGCAGGAAGGACTTCCTGATATATCTCAGTTGGGGCCAGGGCACCCGTTCAGCTCACATGGGCTAACTAGCCCTGGGCAACACTGTGCTGCGAAACGTTAGCAAGTGTAAGGTCCAGCCATCTGGTAATTGTGGCCAGGTCATCATTGTCAGAAGAAGCAGCAGCAAAAGTGCTAGCAGCTCAGCTTAGTAGAAACTGCAATTGCTAAGGAGGGCTAAGCAGTACGGACAGGTGATTCAACATGTGGCAGCTTATTGCGTGGGTTGGTGCCCTCAGGACTGGGGCAAAATGGTTGAGGGAATCAAGAAATGGAGTAAGCCTACTCAAGGGGGCTGGAAAACCAAAAGGTATGGTCCGTCCCGAAGCGAGCTTAGTGACACAGAGAAAAGGACAGGTACAGAGAAAGAGTTGCATGATGAGAAATCTGATACTGGAGCAAATATAGATATGCTGTGTAAAAGGATCAGGAAAGTTGATTAATTGCAAGTTGATTTGGACTGTGGCTCATTTTGTGAAAAATGAGACTGATGAAGCCTCCAGAAATGCACAGAGGGCCTTGATGGTGCAGGTGAAGAAGACACAGGTATGCAGAGCTATAGACAGTATGTGATGGGAGGGCAGGGCGCACTAACGTAAATGCTATCAGCCATGACTATTGCCCTGTATCTCCCTCAAACTTATTGTAGTCAGTAGGATGCCACTCCCTTGCAATGCGGAGAAACCCTCAAAGAATAGTGATTCTGATTGTTTGGATGTGATTGATAGTTTGGACTTAGCTAAAACCATTTTTATGGCAAAGATGGTAGCCATGAAGATTGAGGAGTTTGGTGCCAAAAAGGACAACCACCACCATGATGACACCCTTTGTGGGCACGACAGTGCAGAGATGGCGCAAAAGTCTGCCCAGCAATGTCTTTTGCCCCTCCCTTGGAGAGTGCACCCAAGAAAAAAAGGTCTTGCCCTCTGCCACAGATTGCTGGGAAATGGGTGGAGTGGTCAGAAGTGACCCCACCCTGGAACGAGTGGGGCCCAGAAGAAAACAGAGCTATGGACAGTATGTATATGTGATGCAAGGGCAGGGTGCGCCAACACAAATGCTATCAGCCACGACTACCACCCTGTACCTCCATCACATAAACATACTTTTATTGCTAGAGTGTGCTGCCAGAAGTGCTGGTGTTGATGATGCTAGCAATTCCCACATGTTTTGGTAAGGGTACTTTTTTCCATCACAGTACCACATCTGTGTTCAAGTCATTTTTCTTTATCATATGTAGACAAGTATAAAGCTTTAGTTCTTTGACAAAGTATGTTACCAGTCACACCAAACCACCCCTGAAAAACTATAGAACCAACCACAAATGCAGGATGCTGCTTGACTGGCTTTCATTATTTATGCTGGCTGTGCCCTGATTGGCTGTGCTAGACCATGTTATGCGATGTAGGTTATTATGTAATACTTGTCTTGCCAAGCCTAACATCATTAGCCCACTCTGCCACTCTTCATCAGTGTGTGAAATGGATTATAAGAACAGGCTCTTTGATGTCTGAAAGATAGATTGTTAGGCCTTCCTTGTGACCTACAATTAGTACGGAAAGTATTCAGACCCCTGTAAATGTTTCACTTTTTGTTTCATTGCAGCCATTTGGTAAATTCAAAAAAGTTCTTTTTTCCTCATTAATGTCCACTCTGCACCCCATCTTGACTGAAAGAAAAACAGAAATGTAGAAGTTTTTGAAAATTTACTAAAAAAGAAAAAACAAAATATCACATGGTCATAAGTATTCAGAACCTTTGCTCAGTATTGAGTAGAAGCACCCTTTTGAGCTAGTACAGCCATGAGTGTTCAAGGGAATGATGCAACAAGTTTTTCACACCAGGATTGTGGGGATCCTCTGCCATTCTTCCTTGCAGATCCTCTCCAGTTCAGTCAGGTTCGATGAAAAAAATGAACTTTGTCACGATCCATGCTGGATTGTGACAGATAAAAGCATACGTAACCTTTTTTTTCCCTTTAAGCTGTTTGCTTAAAGTTAGTTTTACCTCCAGTGGCCATTAGGGTCATTACACAGTGGTGTCTTTAGTTCTAGTTTTCCCCCGGTGGTGACTAGCTTTATTACACGGGAATCACTAGCAGGTGTGATTACTCTGACTCTTGTCTATAAAGGAGTGTCAGCTGTAGAGTTGAGCGACTTTTGGTTTTTTAGGGTCGAGTTTCGTTTCGTGAAATCCGACTTTTCCAAAAGTCGGGTCGAGCAAGATCGTCCGATTATAGGGAAAAGTCGGGGTCGTCCCGAAACACGAAACCCAATGTAAGTCAATGGGGAATAAAAGTCGGCAGTGAGAGGAGGACAGGAAACACACCTACAGTGCCCATTTGAATGCCAAAAGCATCAATTCTTCTTACTTAAGCTTGTCAACCTTAATTAACTTCATAATACAAGTTACGCACTGAAAAATGGGGGTTATTTGGCTAAAGTTGTGGGGGGGAGGGCTGGCTGCAGGTTTTCATGTGCCCTGGGCGAAAGAGTGCCCCTTTAACACATACCACAACTCATCATGCTCCGATACGGCAGAGAAATAGCGGTATAGTACAATGAAAAATACTTCACTTTTTACATCTCATGACGAGGCCCATCTATTTCTCCATACAGAATCATTGGTCCCATATAATGTTTGAAACAGTATATGATGAGCTCCACATAATGCTACAGTATATGTTGGTCCCCATGGATGAAGCTCCACTGTCTTATGGGCCCAAATAATGCTCCAAACATAATGGGCCCCATTTCTAATGCTCTAGTGTATAATGGGCCCTGTAAATGCTGCTCCAGTGTCTGATGTCCACCTTTGGAATGTTCCAGTGTATGGTGGGCCCCATCTATCATTCTCCAGAGTATATTGCTCCCCAAAAATTGCTGTCCCAACATTGAAAACAATCAAATAAGTCTCCTCGCTAGGGAATCCCTGTACTTGTCTGGACTCCTCGTCGTCCCCATCTTCCATCTCACTGCACAGTATTTCAACTTTGCAAGTGCTGTGATCCTGAGCAAGCAGGGGGGGCCCACTCCTTGGCGACGGCACTGGCACAGGGCCCCTGATAGTATGGTGGTGTGTCTGATGGCGGGTGGGCCGAACCTGCACTTTCATCTGCAGCTTCCTCTTTGTCACCGTGTAAGATGGAACTGTATATGGGAAGGGTAACCTGAGTTTCATCAGGGTCAGATTCAGGTCGTGTAGCGTGCGAGGGGAATGTAGTGGTCTGGATCAATGTACCAGCAGATTCATCGAGCAGTGGCTGGGCATCAGTGCACTTGTGTCGCCCCCAGGAGTACGGTCGCCACAGTGGCATTACCTTCTTCCTAGGGAGTGTGATGTCATGCTTGGGAGCAACGAACGATCTCTCTAGCAGGTTAACTGATTGGGCGGCGTTATTCCCACGAGTCATGACCCTCCAAACAGCGTTCATGAAGGCAAAGTGTTTGTTTTACGTGGGCAGTATGGTTGCAAAGCTGAACCTTAAAGGAATGTCCAGAAGGGCACCACCAGGAGTGGAGCCTACGGTTAAATTCGACTCCACCTGGGAAACCTCAACCATGCCAGCTACAGAACAGATGCACACATTGCAAGCTTAATTTCGTTAACGAACGAGACTCCGTCATGCCCCGCGGTCCGAGTCCGGCTTACTAGAGGGACACGTGAGGCTCTGGCACATGAGATTGGCCAATAACTGGTGTGTCATGCCCTTACATGTCCGTGGCTGCATGTGCGCTACACTGAAAAGGCCAGCGTTTGTCGCTTACAGGTGCAGATAACCCGCTGAACAACATTAGTGATGGGGATCACTGATTACAATTATTACCCGCGAACAATGATTTCCCAGTAAGTGCAGGTCAACCGCAGTTCCGGAATTAGGCCTAACCGTCATTCCTGAAAAAATGAAAAACTTACGTGTGCAAACCACAGGTTCTGTAGCTTGCTTAACAGCTCGCCAGCCGTTCTCACGCCCAGTATGGATTACACGTGATTGCACAAAGGTGAGAAAGGGTACCGTATCCCCAGATAACATGTATGGATAGCGTACACATTCAAAATATATGTCTATACATCAGGAGGCAGGCTCAGACGGTGTTAGGCCCAGTATGGATTGCACGTGATTGCACAAAGGTTAGAAAGGGTACCGTTTCCCCGGATAACATGTATGGATAGCGTACACATTCAAAATATATGTCTATACATCAGGAGGCAGGCTCAGACGGTGTTAGGCCCAGTATGGATTGCACGTGATTGCACAAAGGTTAGAAAGGGTACCGTTTCCCCGGATAACATGTATGGATAGCGTACACATTCAAAATATATGTCTATACATCAGGAGGCAGGCTCAGACGGTGTTAGGCCCAGTATGGATTGCACGTGATTGCACAAAGGTTAGAAAGGGTACCGTATCCCCAGATAACATGTATGGATAGCGTACACATTCAAAATATATGTCTATACATCAGGAGGCAGGCTCAGGCGGTGTTAGGCCCAGTATGGATTGCACGTCATTGCACAAAGGTTAGAAAGGGTACCGTTTCCCCGGATAACATGTATGGATAGCGTACACATTCAAAATATATGTCTATACATCAGGAGGCAGGCTCAGACGGTGTTAGGCCCAGTATGGATTGCACGTGATTGCACAAAGGTTAGAAAGGGTACCGTATCCCCAGATAACATGTATGGATAGCGTACACATTCAAAATATATGTCTATACATCAGGAGGCAGGCTCAGATGGTGTCAGGCACAGTAGGGATTTGACGGCCCAGACTACACAGCGGAGGAGCAGGGAGAGGTAAAGATTGCAAATGCTGGGGCCCTGCCCAAGCAAGGGGGGCCCACTCGTGGGCATCGGTACTGGCACTGGGCCCCTCATAGTACGGCGGTGTGTCTGACGGCGGGTGTGCACCACCACCGTCAGAGACACTTGATTGCACTATGAAGGACCCTGTGCCAGTGCCCGCACCCAAGAGTCGGCCTACCCACCTGTCCAGGGCAACGGCACTCGCACGGTGTCGTGCGCTAGGTGGTGACCCCGGCCATGGGGGGGGGAGGCAGCACAGTTAGGGAGTTTTAGAAAGTGGCATATGTTGATGTTGGACATTCAGCTGATGCAAAAGGTGAAATAGGTCAAGTCCCAGGAAGAGGTGGACCAAAGCAAGCCATTTTTCTGTCACCCTATGTGTCCTCAGGGGAAGGTGGGACAAAATCTTTGGAAACCCATGCGTGGTTCATTTTAATGAAGGTTAGATCATCCACATTTTGGGTTGACAGACAGGTCCTTTTTTCTGTCAGGATTGATCCAGCTGCACTGAAGACTCTTTCCGATAGCACACTTGCAGCTGGGCAAGCGAGCTCCTGTAAGGCATATTGTGCCAATTCAGGCCAGGTGTCCAGTTTAGCGGCCCAATAGTCAAAGGGGAATGACCTGTGTGGGAGAACATCGATATGGGAGGAAAAGTAGTTTGTAACCATAGTTGACAACTGCTGTCTCCTGTCACTTTCCATCGATGCTGTATTACCAGTTGTGTGAGCGGTACTTGAAAAATCAGTCCACAACATTGTCATGAAACCCCTGTCTCCAACGCCACTTCTGCTGTGTGCACCACGAACACCTCTGCCAAGCTGCCCACGGACGGTACGGCTCGTGTGAGAACCATCACCGCTGCTGTGTGCTGGGAATGCCTCAAGCAACCGATTTACCAGAGTTGCTTGTTTATTAGCCAATATTGGGTCAAGGTTCTCCTGTGTCATGATGTTTTGTAATTTGCCTTTATAGTGTGGATCCAGGATGCTGGCCAACCAGTAGTCGTCATCGTTCATCATTTTGGCAATGCGTGGGTCCCTTTTTAGGATCTGCAAGGCATAATCTGACATGTGGGCCAATGTTCCCGGTGTCAATGATGCACTGCGAGTGCTGGTTGGAGGAGCACTTTCTGGCAAATCCACATCCCTCCAGTCACGCACAAACCCTGTACCAGACCTTGCCACGCCAACATTTTCACTTGCCCCACGAGATGCATCCTCCTCCCTTAAGTAATCATCCCCATCATCCTCCTCCTCCTCCTCTTCTTCCTCCACCTCTTCCAGGAGAGGTCCCTGAGCAGACAATGGCTGAATGTCATCAAGGATTCCCTCCTCCTCTTCCTCCTCATCAACATTGGCTGCAGACGCCTGCTCCTTAAGGTGCGTCAAAGTTTGCATGAGCAGACGCATAAGTGGGATGCTCATGCTTAGGATGGCGTCGTCTGCGCTTACCAGCCGTGTGCATTCCTCAAAACACTGAAGGACTTTACAGAGGTCTTTCAGCTTCGACCACTGCACACCTGTCAACTCCATGTCTGCTCTCAAAGTGCCTGGCCGTGTATCCTCCCACAAATGCATTATGGCCTGCCTCTGCTCGCACAACCGCTCCACCATGTGCAGGGTGGAGTTCCACCATGTTGCAATGTCGATAATGAGGCGGTGGTTGGGAAGGTGGAGCAATCGCTGCAGCTTCTGCATACGAACGGAGTGTACAGGCGACCGGCGAATGTGCGCGCACAGTCTTCGCACCTTCTGGAGCAGGGCTGTTAACTCCGGATAATTTTTGAGGAAGCACTGCACCACCAGGTTCAAGGTGTGAGCCAAGCAAGGTATATGGCTGAGTTTTGAAAGGGCTATGGCTGCCACAAAATTACGGCCGTTATCACTAACTACCTTGCCTGCCTCAAGATGTACACTGCTCAGCCATGACTCAGTTTGTCGCTTCAAGTACTCGGCCAGCACCTCGGCGGTGTGTCTGTTGCCCAAAGACATCATCTGCAACACAGCCTGCTGACGCTTTCCACTAGCTGCTCGATAGGGTGACACATCGTGTGCAACAGTGGCAGCTGCAGATGGAGTGCTCGTACGACTGCGCTCTGTGGACGAGCTTTCGCTTCTGGAGGAGGAGGAGGAGGAGGGTCGAACGCCTACAGCCAACTGTTTCCTATACCGTGGGCTAGGCAGCACTGTCCCACCACCGCTGTCCCCTGTGGACCCTGCATCCACCACATTAACCCAGTGCGCAGTGATGGACACGTAACGGCCCTGGCCATGCCGACTGGACCATGCATCAGTTGTGAGGTGCACCTTTCCGCTCACTGACTGCTTGAGTGCATGGACAATGCGGTCTTTCACATGATGGTGGAGGGCTGGGATGGCTTTGCGAGAGAAGAAGTGGCGACTGGGTAGGTCATAGCGTGGTACTGCATAGGCCATGAGTTCGCGGAAAGCTGTGCTTTCCACCAACCGAAAGGGCATCATCTCAAACGAGATTAGTTTGGCAATGTGGGCGTTCAAACCCAGTGTACGCGGATGAGAGACTGAGTACTTTCTTGACCTACTCATAGTGTCTGGGAGGGTGAGCTGGACTTGAGAGCTGCATATGGTGGAAGTAGCGGTGGACAGGGCGGACTGAGAGAGGGTTGATGATGGTGATGGAGTTGGTGTTCTTTCTGATGGCCTAGAATCAGTCTTTCGTCGATATAACAGTGGGATTCCCTGACTGCTGTGGTCTTGCAACGTCACCTCAACATTTGCTGCTGTGCTAACCGGTGGGCTTACAGTGGGGGAAACAATGTAGCATTGCTGACTACCTTCGTAGTGATCAGTTGCACATGTGTCACTTGAGGTTTGGTGTTGTGTCCACGCTTGCAAGTGCATGCTGGTTAAATGTCTAAGCATGCAACTGGTATTCAAATTTTTCAGATTTTTCCCTCGGCTAAATGTCTTTGTGCACTTCTTACAGATAACCTTGGCCTGATCATGAGGATTTTGGTCAAAAAAGTGCCACACTGCACTCTTCCTACTTTGGCAGACATTTTGCGGCCTAGCACGCTGTGATCTTTTGACCCTCTGGACAAGCTGTTCAGCAACTCTTTTGATGTTTGGAACCTGTCTTTGGAGTGCTCCGGGCCTGCCAGATAACAGCTGTTGCGATGTCGATGTCTGCTGTGGATGCTCCTCATCTGAGCTATTGGAAGCAGCACCCTCTTCCCCCAATGGATGCCAATCTGGGTCAACAACTGGGTCATCCATCACCTCCTCTTCTATGTCATGTGCACCTTCCTCTGTGTCACCGTGTATGGTGGTATAGTGTGCGGGAAGGGGCACCTGAGTCTCATCAGGGTCAGAATCTGGCTCTGTACACTGCGAGGACAATGTAGTGCTCTGAGTGAATGTACCAGCAGAATCATCCATCAGCGGCTGTGCATCAGTGCACTCCATGTCAGATTCATCTTGGCCTGGGTAATTCACCATTTGACTTGATAATCCAGGCATGGTATGTGAAAACAGCTCCATGGAGTAATCAGTAGTGTGGCCTGCGTCATCCTTCAATCTTGGTTGGGGTGAAGGACACAAGGAAAGGTGTGGTTCATGAACATGAGCCTCCAATGACGACTCAGTGCTTTTACTTTTTACAACTGAAGAAGAGGAGGCGATAGAGCTGGAGGCTGAGTCAGCAATGTAAGACAAAACTTTTTCCTGATGCTCTGGCTTTAAAAGCGGTTTGCCAACTCCTAGAAAACTAAGCGTTCGAGGCCTTATGTAGCCAGACGATGATGCAGGCTCAACACCTCCTGCATTCGGTCCTATTTTGCTCTTGCCACTACCATCAGATCCACCACCAACACCATCATTACCAGCTGCCAACCCCCGCCCAATTCCACGGCCTCTTCCACCAGCCTACCTCATTTTTGGTAGAAATGTAGACAAAATCCAACAAACTATATAGTAATGTAAAACAAGGTACAAGGTGTCTATAGGACAGGGGAGATTTTGAATTTCTGCAGACACTTGTGGACACTGGACACTTTTGGATTGTGTGAGGCCCACTGATATCTGAGCGCTATGTCACAGGCTCGATGGCACAGCTGTGACAAAAGTGACGAGAGGATAAGGGAGATTTTGAATTTCTGCAGACACTTGTGGACACTGGACACTTTTGGATTGTGTGAGGGCCACTGTTATCTGAGCGCTATGTCACATGCTCGATGGCACAGCTGTGACAAAAGTGACGAGAGGATAAGGGAGATTTTGAATTTCTGCAGACACTTGTGGACACTGGACACTTTTGGATTGTGTGAGGGCCACTGATATCTGAGCGCTATGTCACAGGCTCGATGGCACAGCTGTGACAAAAGTGACGAGAGGATAAGGGAGATTTTGAATTTCTGCACACACTTGTGGACACTGGACACTTTTGGATTGTGTGAGACCCAATGAATATCTGAGCGCTATGTGACAGGCTCGATGGCACAGCTGTGACCAAAGTGACTAGAGGATAAGGGAGATTTTGAATTTCTGCACACACTTGTGGACACTGGACACTTTTGGATTGTGTGAGGCCCAATGAATATCTGAGCGCTATGTGACAGGCTCTATGGCACAGCTGTGACAAAAGTGACGAGAGGATAAGGGAGATTTTGAATTTCTGCACACACTTGTGGACACTGGACACTTTTGGATTGTGTGAGACCCCATGAATATCTGAGCGCTATGTGACAGGCTCGATGGCACAGCTGTGACCAAAGTGACTAGAGGATAAGGGAGATTTTAAATTTCTGCACACACTTGTGGACACTGGACACTTTTGGATTGTGTGAGGCCCAATGAATATCTGAGCGCTATGTGACAGGCTCGATGGCACAGCTGTGACCAAAGTGACTAGAGGATAAGGGAGATTTTGAATTTCTGCACACACTTGTGGACACTGGACACTTTTGGATTGTGTGAGGCCCAATGAATATCTGAGCGCTATGTGACAGGCTCGATGGCACAGCTGTGACCAAAGTGACTAGAGGATAAGGGAGATTTTGAATTTCTGCAGACACTTGTGGACACTGGACACTTTTGGATTGTGTGAAGGCCACTGATATCTGAGTGCTATGTCACAGGCTCGATGGCACAGCTGTGACAAAAGTGACGAGAGGATAAGGGAGATTTTGAATTTCTGCAGACACTTGTGGACACTGGACACTTTTGGATTGTGTGAGGCCCAATGAATATCTGAGCGCTATGTAACAGGCTCGATGGCACAGCTGTGACCAAAGTGACTAGAGGATAAGGGAGATTTTGAATTTCTGCACACACTTGTGGGCACTGGACACTTTTGGATTGTGTGAGGCCCAATGAATATCTGAGCGCTATGTGACAGGCTCGATGGCACAGCTGTGACCAAAGTGACTAGAGGATAAGGGAGATTTTGAATTTCTGCACACACTTGTGGACACTGGACACTTTTGGATTGTGTGAGGCCCAATGAATATCTGAGCGCTATGTGACAGGCTCGATGGCACAGCTGTGACCAAAGTGACTTGAGGATAAGGGAGATTTTGAATTTCTGCAGACACTTGTGGACACTGGACACTTTTGGATTGTGTGAAGGCCACTGATATCTGAGCGCTATGTCACAGGCTCGATGGCACAGCTGTGACAAAAGTGACGAGAGGATAAGGGAGATTTTGAATTTCTGCAGACACTTGTGGACACTGGACACTTTTGGATTGTGTGAGGCCCACTGATATCTGAGCGCTATGTCACAGGCTCGATGGCACAGCTGTGACAAAAGTGACTAGAGGATAAGGGAGATTGGATTGCTTTTAAAAAAGCAGTTTGCAGAGCAGTGGGTAAACAGCAATGCCAGCCTGTCAGGAAGCCTTAAAAGGCAGCCCAACAACCAACACCACTGATACACCACAATAAAGCCTCCCCTTGCACTGCACACACAGTGACTGGTGTGTTGTGCAGGCCAAATCGCTAGCAGCAGAAGCAGTTTTTTTTTCTTCTCAGCAGGACAAAAAAAAAATTGGGATTGCTTTTAAAAAAGCAGTTTGCGGAGCAGTGGGTAAACAGCAATGCAGGAATGTCAGGAAGCCTTAGAAGGCAGCCCAACAACCAACACCACTGATACACCACTATATAGCCTCCCCTTGCACTGCACACACAGTGACTGGTGTGTTGTACAGGCCAAATCGCTAGCAGCAGAAGCAGTTTTTTTTTCTTCTCAGCAGGACAAAAAAAAAATTGGGATTGCTTTTAAAAAAGCAGTTTGCGGAGCAGTGGGTAAACAGCAATGCAGGAATGTCAGTAAGCCTTAGAAGGCAGCCCAACAACCAACACCACTGATACACCACTATATAGCCTCCCCTTGCACTGCACACACAGTGACTGGTGTGTTGTGCAGGCCAAATCGCTAGCAGCAGAAGCAGTTTTTTTGTCTTCTTCCCTGCCTAACGCTCTCCCTACAGAATCAGCAGCAACCTCTCCCTATACTGAGATCGGCAGAAGTAAGATGGCGGTCGGCGTGCACGCCCTTTTATACCCCCTGTGACGCCCACCAAAGCAAGCCAATCACTTGCATGCCCTTCTGAAAGATGGTGGTGACCCCTGCCTATGTCATCACGTTGCCCACTGTGTCCGTGGATCCTGATTGGCTGAAAAAGAGCGCAAAACAAACTTTTGAAACGTGACTTTGGCGCGTAAGTCGCCGACCTCGTGGCCGACCTCATCCTAGGGTCAGGTTTCGTTTCATGAAACCCGACTTTGCCAAAAGTCGGCGACTTTTGAAATTTTTTGACCCGTTTCGCTCAACTCTAGTCAGCTGGTCTTACTCACTGTTGGTGATATTGGTCATTTCCAACCATCTTTGGTGAAGGAAAGAGCTTGAGGAGTTCCTTGCAGCTTACTTAGAGTCCTGGTGTGGAAGGAGCTACAGAGTGGAGTTCTTTGCAGCTCTTACAAAGCCTTGTAGAAGTAGCAGCTATTCTCGAGGAATGCTGTACTCAGGTGCTGGACTCTGTTGCTGGGAGCGATAGCAACAGAGCAAAGTTAAGTGGTTTTTTCCCTGTTTGTGTATTTTTCCTTGTGCGTGTATTAGTGCAGCGGTGGGATTAGTCTCTGCACCATCCAGCTCACTAGTAAGGGATAGGTGCAGGGTGAGCTAGGGTTTAAAGGTATCCTGCTTGGCGACAGGTGAGGAGCCTGTATAGGGAACGTGAGGAGTGCAGGGACACTGGCTCTAGGGAGTGCAAAAGATCCCCACGTCCCTGTTCCCTAGAGCAGGGCCACCCTTGTAACTGTTTTCTCCAGTGTTCCCTTTACTCTGTAAATTTGCCCTGCTGGAGGCTGTATATCCAGCTACATGTGTAATTATTGAAATTCACCCTGCTGGAGGCGGTGTATCCTGCAACATTTGACATTGTTTAAATTCGCCCTGCTGGAGGCGGTGTATCCAGGGTCACGAGTGTCTTAGAAATTTGCCTTGCTGGAGGCGGGGTATCCAGTCACACATGACATCACAAACTTTTTTGAATTTACTAAATAACTTCAAAAGAAATAAAGAGTGAAAAATTTAAAGGGGTCTGAATACTTTCCATACCCACTGTATACAAAGGTCATCTGCATGGAAAGAGAATATGTAAGCTGCAACTAACATTTCGTTTGAATGGTGAGATCCTTTACTTTTAATATATAGTACATAAATGTAATTATAATTTGGCTTGTGATAATGTAATGACTACAGTCTATCATTGCTTCCACTTAAGTAGTACCAGTGTATTACCAGTAAAATTACTCTTCTCCACAGAAAAGTAGTGCTCATGATATTGTAATTTGAATGTGATTTCCACTTCAGTGGACAAGAAAATAATTTTTGTAATGAAAATATTATGGTTGTTATATCTTCAAATAGAAATGCTAATAGAATATCATGCTGAGGCACTTCACCTGTTTACATGGGACTAAAGATGAGTGAATAATTTTGAACAGATTTTAATTTTATTAAAATTTTATAAAAATCAGCATTTATAAAAATGCAGATTTTATGTAATTTCCTTCCGTGCGGATTCAGCAAAATGGCAGCAACTGTCCCGTCATATTCTAAACCATAAAATGCCATTAAACTGTAAATAAAAAATAATTTTACTCACCTCTCAGGCCCCTCCACTGCTCAGTATCAATGGTCCCATCCTCACTGTATCTTCAGATCACATCTTCTCATGCTTAAATTCCTGGGAATCTAATTCTAAGATGGGATTTCCAGCTTTCCGGCTCTGGAGGGATCTGCGCAAGTGTCACAATTTTGTGATTAGAGATTGATGAACCTGAACAGTAAAGTTCGGTGTCCGTACCAAACACGTATTGTTGGAGCACAGACACTGAACTCGAACTTCTCCAGGAAGTCTATGTTACAGTTTGAGTTCAGTCACACGAACACCGGGTATTTGTCACACTGTCATGAGCATGACCGCACAGCAAACACTGCTTCTGATTGGCAGTAAAATCATTACTGACTGTCAGACAGCCCCGGTTCCCATGCTGTCAAATGACAGCGTGAGCCTGCAACTGTGATTGGAGGTATAAAGTTTACCTCCTGTCACTGGTGTCAGCTGATGGGACTACTGCTCTCATCAGCCGACGCCTGCTGCCACTAATAACAGTGAATGCAGGAGCAGCTGATGGGAGTATTCATCAGCTGGTGCCTGCATGCTAAATAAGTAATAAAAAAAACAGCATGGGTTCCCCTCTGTAAGGGGTTTTTGGCTTCAAACCTTTAAATATTCATGCTGCTATTTATATTTATCTGTATATAATTGTAATATATGCATTTTGTTGTGTTTTCATATTCTTATATGTTGAAGAAGATAGGGACAGTGCAGTTAGGGAAAAGGGCCACGAGATGGGACACTGAGTAGACTGCATGTTATGGCTTAGCTGTAGGACACTTAGAAGTTAATACTAGGAGGGGTAGCTGGGGAATAAGAAAGGCAGAATTCCTGTATATAGTCAGTCAGGGGTAGACCACTGTGTGCTGCTCAGGTGGCCTTTGGCCTGGACTGTTCGGCTACCCCAAAACATTCTAAAATAGAAGCCCAGCCATCCATGGAAAGGAGTGTGAGTATAAAGAAGGAAGAGAAGAGTTAAGAGCACAGTATCCGCAGCAGCGTAGTGAAGAGTGAAAAATTTACAGAAGAAGTTAGAGTGGGCTACCGTGAAAGTACACGAGCAGGATAACCATAGAAGGGGTGGATGACCCTGTAGACAGAATTTACGAGTCTAGGACAAAGCTGGTTTCAGGGCGATATATTGCAGTGGCATTTTCACCAGACTCCTCATCCCGTTATATCTTTGTGGCCTATTCTGTGAAGCAAAAGAAGAAGTTAGGGAAAGATGGAGAAATGTATTGCTGGTACGGTGACCATTGTTCTGAAAGTGTTATGGATGTGCTGTGTCCTGAAGACAATAAACCCGTATTGTTTAAAGTTGCTTTGGACTCTGCCGCCTGTCTTTTGAATGCAGGGAAGAATGGGGGACACAGCAGTGAAGAAGCAGCCGGCATGACAGTGAGTATGAATTGTGCTGACATTACTACAACCCTGTCGGTATTTTACACCTGTATCTTTGACAACCAGCCTGGCAAAACTCACAGCTGGGGGCTGCAACCCTCGGCTGTCAGCATTAGCAAGGTTGGTTATCAAGAATAGAGGGGTCCCCACACTGTTTTTGTTTAAATTATTTAAATAAATAACTTTAAAAAATAGCATAGGGTTCCCCCATTTTTGACAACCAGCCTTGCTAAAGCAGACAGCAGGGGGACTGGTATTCTCAGGCTGGTAAGGTTCCATAGAATTTGGTCCCCCTCAGCCTTAGAATACCAGCCTGCAGCCACCCAGAAAAGGCACATTAGATGTGTCTTGTCTGGGTGGCTGCAGGTGCTTTGATCAGCTCTTCCCACTTGCCCTATAGCGGTGGCAAGTGGGGTTCATATTTGTGGGGTTGATGTCACCTTGGTATTGTCTGGTGATATTTGCTTTATTACAGGTAACGTTGACTTCAATGGAATGAACGTTAGGTGAGTATAACTGTTTTTGCTATTTTTAAATAAAATAAGGAAAACTGTATTTTGTTTCATTTCTAATAAAGGACTTTATTCTTGCTGTGTCTTTATTTACAATATAACTGTAGGATTAGTAATGGATAGATGTCTTATACAGTAGATGCCTGTCCATTACTAAGTCGTGGGGTTGATGTCACTGGACAATACAAAGGTGACCATCAATTACAGGGAATATGAAAGTGTGCAATATCCCATAGTTGCCTAATCTTGATCTTTTTTAGATTTTAGCATTATAACTATTCCAAAGTATAAAATTGTTCTTCAGCTGAAATTCTGGAAATGTACATATTTTATTTTGTGCCATCCTGATATAGAGAAACAGCAAATGCTGATGTGCGCATTCTGTTTTTTATTAGTAATATTCACACAGTATTAATTCTCGCACGCTTTTGCAGTCAGTGTTTAAACTGCACACTTCTACAGAAAAGGGGAATAGATGATATTAATGCGGCATCAAAAGGATCCATTGGTTTTTTTATAGTCCATATAAAAAGCAGTTTCAGTAATGCAAAAATGTGGAAATAAAAGTGAACAAAAATCTTCTTTCTTTGTCTTAAAAGACACAATATGCGGCCAGCCTGCTGACATACAATGTCAGCGTCTGCAGAATGGAGCTTGTGAAATATTTGACTAAAAAAGCTCTGTGATGAGAACATTTCTATGCCAGCTCTGGCAGTGTTAGTGTGGATGTGATGTGGTCTTATGGGCAGCACCTGCCATATTCTTAGTATTTATTACTGTGATGACCAACACCACATCTTCATCCATGAAAGCAGACCTTGCCCTGGAGTACAGTTGTAATCCCTGCAGTAAGTCATAGTTATGAAAGTTTTAGAGGTGAATAGGTTCTGTTAAACAAGACAGAAGCGGAGTTAATTATCTGATCTTACTGTCGCAGAGCTTTGATTTGGAGAGACTGAGATGTAAAATGGCTTTTTCATTCCTAGTTTATCACTTGCACTGTGGCAGAAGGATAGGCTGATCACAATAGATGAGCATGCTATTGTCTCCTAAGCAGTTTACATTCTTCCGCGAGACCATTATTTCCAAGTACCAGGTTTCAGATCCCAGTAGAGCCAGATGGCAGTATATTATTAATGATACACTGTAATATAACAGCAATCAGGCTGAGCCATTTCATCCACTAAAGAGGAAGCAATGTAAATATGTTTCTGTAGTTTTTCTTTTTCTTTTGTAATACCTCAGCATATTTATTCATATATATACAGTATATACTGTATACATACATACAGCGTTCAAGCCTCACATACACAAAAGAAGAGTTAGTATAAACTTTCTAGCAATTATTTTTTTTCAGCAGTTTACACATTACGATACTGTATGATGACTTTAGGCATATATCTTGACGTTGTGTTCTTAAACCAAAGCATAAATAGGACAACCCAAAAAATAGAGAGACTGTAAATTATTTATGGAGTACAAAACCAGTCTGAGCATTTACAGATCATTTACTTAATGCTGTTCCAATAGTAAGAGAATTGCATAGTTTGCTGTTTGTCAGATATTTATATAATAGCTCATACCAGTATAAGGAAGTGGACTGCTGCTGTTGCATTCCTTTCCCTAAAGACACCAATCGTGTTATTGTAATGTTTTGCATTGTTAGTAATGAAGCTGTATTCTGGCGAGCAACCAGGAGCTGGCAGGGACAGTGAGAGTTAATGTTTGACTCTATAGGGAGATTTGAAAGGCATGAGTTATTTGAAAAGTGACAATTTCTTGAGAATTAAGAGGGGCCCTGGAGTGCATAGTTAATGTAACAAAAGGTCTAATTCAAGCAGTGATACATTCCTTATTCTGGGTTGACCCTAGGTGAGAGGAGCCTGAAGAGTAGTAATAGCGATATCCGAATTACAAGTGACTAATTGACAAAGTGGCCTTCCATAAACAGGTCATAGGAGAGGACACCTAGCCACGAGACCCCGAGGTGATAACACTGAAAGGTAACAAGCCTAAACAGCACCAAGTGCATGGGACAAGTAAAGTGTCTCGAGTGGAAGTTCAAGGGCAGCAGCAGTGGAAATAGGATGCGGAACTTAAGAACAAATAAAGGACACTTGTTCATCATAACTGTAGCGTTAAAGTTGGATTGTGGTGAAGTAGGGAGATAGAGATAGTAAACTCCTGAGGAAGGAAACTGTGACAAAAATGATTCAAGTTGTAAAGGAAACGTTCATAAGACCTTGTACATGTGGTCTCCCTCATTGAAACAGCTGGTCCTAGCAAACCAGCAACATCAGTAGGGCTCGGGAGATGAGTATCTCACCATTGGCTACCGCCTCACACCAGGTTACATAACTAGGAACTAAAAATGTGATCATAAGTAACCAGTTATTCATAAAGCTCCATCCTACGAATTGATTCTGTACCTCTATGCAGGCAAAGATTTTCTCCTACAAGTCTTATAAATCAAAAATTGCAATATTCTTCACTAGAACACACACGAAAAGCATGACATCCATGACATTGAGCCAATGACATTCATCCACTCAATGCCGACTTTTATTCCCCATTGACTTGCATTGGGGTCGGGTTTCGGACGAAACTCTGACTTTTTTTGCCCTAGTCAGACGAGTTTCATCTGAAACAAATTTTGTTTCTTGCAACCCGATCCGACCAAAGTCGCTCAACTCTACTTAGGAGGGTTGAATCTACTGACAGATTTCCTTTAAGGAGACATGCTGCCTGTGGTTTCTGGCAGTGTGTACAGTGTCATGAGTAATAGTTGTCCTTTCAAAGAACTTTTGTCCACTGAACATATGTGGACCTTTGAAACAGTGATGTCCCAATTTAGTACGGCATCATTCACTCAAAGTAGAGCTTTCAGGGAATTCAACCAAAGGGATACAAGCTCATTTCAAGAATAGAACTCAAAAGTGAGTAGATTGATAAGAATAATTGCTGTGCATGCACAATAGCTCTCCATTCATTGTCTATGGGCCTATTGAAGACAGGGAAGTGCTGTATTCTGCTATTAGCTGTGGATAAGTGCTGCTTGGCTATATTGAGACAACTCCAAAGCCTACAACCAGCAAGACCTTTATCCACCTAAAAACCTTTGAAGGATACATCTGAGATATAAAGCTAGCTGTAAACTGGTAGATATTTCCCAATATGGTGAAACAGTGACCGGATTTGGATAAAATTATAGGAATTGGATGTGTATGAGCTAGTAAATTTGATGCAGTAGAGAATTCTCCTGCAATCAGACTCATTAGGGGAAAGCTGGAATCAGAAAATAAGCTGCTCTTTAAATCAAGTTTTTGCATTAAATGTATTTCTGAAAAAATTGTCAATGTTTTAATATTTTTAGGATATCTTTATCTTTATTAAAAATAAAAAATATTGCAATTTTCACACTGGCTACTGGGGCTGTAGACTTACATTTTCTGTTCTTTCAGGAAATAATACCTGTAAATAGCCACAATGAAGAGATTTTGTCCTTATCTTTTAAATTGAAGCATCTAATGAGCACTTGTAAAAGTTATCGTGAGGGAATCGGGAACAATGTCAGCGTTAGCATCACCTATTGTGCTTGGTGGTACTGTGTGTTAGGCATCTAGATCCCGCCACTGCACAGGGGGAATCTCAAGCCATGTCCTCTGCGGTCTCCCATTCTTCTTCAGCCGCAGAGGATTTCGCTCAGCGGAGATGTCGGTCCCAGCATCTTGCTCAGGCTAATGCTATTCATTTTATTTCTGCTGCCACCCCAGGTTCAGCTATATCATCCAGCATTAGTCAGCAGCAAGCAGACGCTCCTGGGACTAAGTACTGCTTTTCTCCATCTGAGCATGCCCTTGAGACGATTGCTCGTTGGTGGTCGAAGGTCACATGCTCAGGTCCTCAAGCAGCTCAGATTGGACCATCAGTAAGGTCCCGGATGGCTCCTGTTATAAAAGGATCACATGGCCACATGGCTGTGCACTGGTATAGACTATTGTTGTGAATTCTCTCTCTGGCTTCCCTCTGATGGTAACTGGAGGTAGTGGAGCTGATCTGATTGACAGAGGCTTGCCACCTGATAATGAGGAAGACGATTGGAGATCTGGGATTTCTGATTGGGATTTAAGACAGCTGACTCCCTCTATCCCAGCTGGTGATTTTCTTTCTGTTCCTGCTGAGTCTGATGTCTCCTGCTCTTTCCCTGCATGTTCAGCTAAGTGGTTCATTTGCTATTCTGTTTGCATTTGATCTGGTTTTGTCTATATCTGTTTGGTGCGGGTCAGCCAGCCCTAACACTGTGAATTGAGGTGTTACCAGTCATTGTAATACTGCCTCTAATAATATGGGACCTGGCTGAAAACTTATCCTGAGAGCTCAGGAAGCATGAGACTAAAATTCCTCAGTGACCAGTGTGAAAATTGTAAGATTACTTTTTGTTTTTCTTTTAATAAAGGTTATTATATGAAAAAAAGAAACATTTCCAATTTTTTAGTATATGTAACACAGAAACTTGATATCAATATTAAACATCATTTTCTGATGATAGCTTCCCTTTAAAGGGGGTTTTACACATAGCGATATCGCTAGCGATATCGCTATAACGTCACCGATTTTGTGACGTTATAGCGATATCGCTAGTGATATCGCTATGTCTGATACTTACCTCCGACCGGCTCCCCAGCTGTCCATCGCTGATCGCGCGAGAATGTCCGGCTCCATTTCTCGTCGTCCGCTTCCTGCTGGCGCCGACGAGTGACGCGTGGAGACGGGCGGGAGGAAGTCAGGATCGCTGTGTGTGAAAGGTAAGTATCGTGCGCTGCGTCGCTGCTGCATCGCTGTGAGATCTTCTGGTGTGAAAGCTCACTAGCGATCATTTAGCGATGCACCAGCGATCCTGACCGGGTCGGATCGCTGGTCGGATCGCTGGTGCATGGCTAAATATAAAGGGGCTTTAAGCCACAACAAACTATGATTCTTTCGGGATATGGTGAACAAAAAATTCTTAGTGGAATAAAGGCTTTTTCAACATTTGTACTTTCTAATAGGATTAGATAATGGAAATCAGCATCTCAATCAGTGGTGAGTCAGAGGTTTTGCCCTTCTCTCAATGTGTACTTGAATATAATGGTAGCTGTAGTGATTTATGTTAATCTGTATGTGTTTAGTATATTTATACAAAGTGGATTACACTTAGTCCTGTAATTACCATTTTTATGAGGAATGAAGTAGATCAATATTTTTATTAATAGCACTAGGATTAGAAGTATTTCTACCTATGAGAAAATGCATATCTGGTGGTAATGATTTATAACAGCAGATTACATTCTCATTTAAATTTCTCTTATACCTTTGTGTAACCAGTGTTATGCTAAGTATTCAAAACACAAGGTTTAAATGAAGTGATGGAATATCACGACCTTGCAATTTAGCCACTTTTATATAAAATGTATTATAGCATTGTAGGAATCATATTAATGCATGTCTTGGAATTTCAGTTCAACATTTTGAACTTAAAACTATTATGTCTGTCAAGGACTACAGGCTCTAAAATGTTAGCTCGGACAGACTTTGCCCAACCCGCTTATCCTGGCAGATTAGAGAGGAAGGTCAACCTTCACACTATAAAGGTACTGTCACACTAAGCGATATCGCTAGCAATATCGCTATAACTTGTGACGTTATAGCGATATTGCTAGCGATATCGCTATGTGTGATACTTACCTACAACCCGCTCACCCGCTGGTAATCGCTGATCGCGCGAGAATGTCCCGGACTGTTTCTCGTCGTCAGCTTCCTGCGGTGCTTCCTGCTGTGACGACGAGCGACGCATGGAGCCGGGCGGGAGGACGCAGGATCGCCTGGTGTGACAGGTAAGTAGCGACCCCCGTCCCCAGCGATGTCGCTGGTGAGATCTGCCTGTGTGGCAGCTCACTAGCGACCACTTAGCGATGTACCAGCGATCCTGACCGCGTCATATCGCTGGTCAGGATCGCTGGTACATCGCTAAGTGTGACAGTACCTTTACTCTAGTACAGGGATTTGGTCTTACAATGGGGTTTACTGGATTGATGCCATGGTAGTGTTGCTGGCCGGAGGAGCTAACCAGAAGTAAGAGTAGTCATCATGTGTGTGGGGTCAAAACCAAGAACTCAAAAGAGGGAGAAAATCAGAAGAGAAAAAGAAGATTTTTGCCAGCTCACTTTATCCTGCGATCCACTTTGATCCAGTAAGCACGGAGTAACATTTTGACAAACGTGGGAAATCAAGCGAAAAAGAAAAATCCAGCTTCTTGCAGTGTTGCATAAAATTAGAAAATTTATGTCAACCTCTTAAAAATCCATGAAATTCACAGCATTATGCATGGAACAGGAAACAACATGGCCACGTGTTTCAAACTCTAACTGCATTCTTCCTCAGGGCCTGATGGGAAAATTTTCCTATCTATCCTAAATTCACAATGAATCAATCCAACTGGATAAAGCACACAATAATAAAACTAATCTGAATGATTAAATAATGTGAAGACATGACAACGAAAACAAAGAAAAATCAGAAGAAATTATACAGATTACACAAAACATGATATCTCGGCGCAGGTTTTGAACCCAGATTGAATATCCAGCATGCTTCTAAATTAAGGAGAATTATGTCTCCACATCATGGTAGATTCCCCACTTTCTCTATACCAAGTACCCTTTCTGATGTCAGCTGTCTCTGGTGACATGAGATAAAATGTTTGGATGCCAAAGACATACTCATGTTTGAAAAATTATTTGTATTAATAATATCATTTAAATGTACATTGATTCTAATTTTTAACTTACGGCTGGTACAATCAATATAATTTAAATGGCAAGATGTACACTGGATGCAATAAATTATATTTTTTTGTATTACAATTGATAAACTGTTTTATTGGGTGAATTTGAGTATTTTTAAAATTAGAAAAGGTGTTAAAAGGATTGGCATAACTGCAACTTTTGCAGCGTGTTGACCCACATCGGAAAAAAACTCTTGTAACTAAGGCATGTATTACTGGATCTAGAGGAACCAAAGAAACTAGGTTATAAAACATTGCACAAAAATGGGCCATTTTAGTAACTATATTGCTGCCAGATTGTGAAATGTAAAATAGCATTTTATCCACATGTAATAGCAGCAAATATTTAGAAATAATTTGCTTGTTACAGAGAATTGGGAACTGCATTGTAAGAACAGGTTTAGAAAATTCAGTGAGGGCCTCAGAAGGTTTTTTCTTTCGATCATATTGATTTACATTTGATCTATCTTTAGATCTAGTAATATTAAATTCATTTAGGGTAACGCCTATTGGTCCATCTTGTTTCAAGATTCATCATTTGCAGGTTGGATCATGGCTACAATTTCTACGTACCCTAGTAAATTCCCCAACAGGTATTTATTTGACAATGTGTTTGAGGTAACTACTTGCAGAAAGGAGAATTGTATTTCCAGCTGTGAGTTTCCTATAAATAGAAGAGGAAAATGTTGAAGCCTGGTGAGCCCATAAACTGCTGATCCAAAATGGTAATGATGGAAGAATATAAAAAAGTGTAAAAGAAAGGCCAAGTTTATTATTGTTGATATCTCTATAAATAAAAATGAATGTGTGTGTATCACCAACCAATCACGAAGCATCTTTCATTTCACCAGAGCTGTTCAAAAGAAGCTGAGCTGTGATTGGTTGCTATGAGGAACGGTTTTCCTTGCAACCAATCACTAAGCATCTCTCATTTCACCAGAGCTGGTTAACAGAAGTAGAGCTGTGATTGGTTGCTATGAGCAAGTTTTCCCACTTGACAACACCTCAGCAGACACTGACATGGTGGGAGAAATCTAGCATCCCTGGGAACTTAAGCTCCCAGCCATTGTCTGCCCCGCTGAAAGGAGCAGAGAGCACATGACAGAAATGAATCCCCCCCTCCCATGCCTATATATACTCATCACACATTCTCCATCCCAGAGGCACATCTTCACTCTTAAAGGGATCATTGGTATGCAAGTCAGAGCAAATCCATCCAGCGCTTTGGTTTTGACCCCAAGCCTTTCTTACAGGGATCCCCAGTATGGAAGTTAGGACCGTTCCACTCAGCTCTGTGATTCTGACCCCAAGGTTTCTTAAAGGGATCATTGGTATGGAAGTTAGGGAAAATCCACACTACACTTTGGTACTGACCCCAGGCCTTTCTTAAAGGGATCTCCGGTATGGAAGTCAGGGCAAATCCATCCAGCGCTTTTGCACTGACCCCAGGCCTCTCTTAAAGGGATCCCCAGTATGGAGATCAGGGCAATTGCCTTCAAATGCTCTGGTACTGACCCCAGGCTCACTTAAAGGGATCTCCTGTATGGAAATTAGGGCAAATCCCTCAGTACTCTGATTCTGACCTCAGGGTTCTATTAAAGGGATCATTGGTATGCAAGTCAGGGAAAATCCATCCAGCGCTCTGGTTCTGATCCCCCACGCTCTCTTACAGGGATCCCCAGTATGGAAGTGAGGGCAAATCCACTCTGTGCTTTGGTACTGACCCCTGGCCTCTCTTAAAGGGATCTCCGGTATGGAAGTTAGGGTAAATCCCTCAGCGCTCTGGTTCTCACCCCAGCCTTCTCTTAAAGGGATCCTCGGTATAGAATTTAGGACTGTTCCAATCAGCGCTCTGGTTCTGATGCCAGGCCTCTCTTAAAGGGATCCCCAGTATGGAAGTTAGGACCATTCCACTCAGCGCACTAGTTCTGACCCCAGGCTGATGGGATGATGTGGGATATTAGGGGTAGTAGTCCGGTAGCTCTGGCTGACGGGATTGTGTGGGATATTATAGGGAATGTGGCTATGCGTAGCTTTATATATATATAGATATAATCATTATAATTTGTTATAACTAACCGTAGTTAGTTACTATGCCCGGGCAGCGCTGGGCTCTTCAGCTAATATTCAATAAAGTGGCGAATGGCATTAATGTCTCCTTTCCAAACAAACAATAAACCATCAATGACTCTACCAAACCATAATATGGAGCCAAAAAAATGAATTGGAAATGGTTTTCCCAAAATGACATTGCATGATTGGCTAAAGAAGGTGAAAATCTAGCCCTCATTGAAACCCCCTATGCTGTAGATAACATTTGTCAAAAAGAAAAAATGATGTTCCATCAAAAATGAGGTAACCTGTATAATGTAAATTTTCACATCTGTGGAGTGCTGGTTGTATTTGGAAAGATGAAACCACTATTCCTCCAATTTTTCCCATCAGGCCCTGAAGAAGAATAGTTAGCATTTGAAAAGCATCGCCATTTTCTTTCCTGCTCCCCTCATAATGCTATGAATTTCATGGATTTTTAAGATGTTGAATTAAATTTTCTATTTTTATGCAACAAAATCAGAAGACAAGTGGGTGGTCAAAATACAAGCCAAGGTCAGACCACAGAATATACAATAAAGCACACAGGAACAAAGGATCAGAGAGCCTAGGTCTAGCTGAATCAACCAAGTAACTGGCATCTAGAGACTATCTGCTGTGGTTCATATAGTACAGAGCAACGTCCATTGCTTAGCAAAGAGACAATTAAAGGTGGATGGGTAAGGGACTCAGCAATCTAAAACCTAAATAGGCACATGGGTGCCAGCATCCATCAGTATCCATGGTATTATCGCAGTGCAACCTAGTGACTATGGAATGGGTTGCAGCAATAAGTTCAGACAGAGATGTAACAAATGTAAATATACTCCACAACATTTAAATTGCAACATTAAGGAAACATTATCAAAATATTCCTATTTATTCAGTATCAGGAATGCATGAAGAGAAATTTTTGCCTTTGCATGCTATCAATATAGAGCAAAGTAAATGAAAAGTTAATTCAAGACAAGCAAATTTGTTGTGAGTTCATTTTCCCCTTCACCGTCGATGTCTGATGAACTCCCTCTTCTGGTGAAGGAAGGTAGTGAGGCTGATTACCAAACACCTGATCTGGTAGATGATGACAGGGTTACAGGAACTGCTGACTGGATATAAGGCAGCCGACGCCCTTCTGAGTCGCTGGTGATTTCTCTGCTGGATTCTTTGAGACCAGTCTGTTTCCTGCTTCCCAAAGATAAGTTTTTGCTCTGCTATTGAACTTATTAGTTTTGTTTTGTTTACCTTGTATTTTGGAGTTCAGCCATCCCCGGTCGGGGGTGTGCTGAGTTCCATTTTTGTCTCTGATCAGTTTGTCTCTTTGCTCTGTCTTCAGAATTTACCTGAGTGCTGATATAGTCATTTTTGAAGTCCTAGCGACTTCAGGGCCTGTTTTTCCTATCAGACGGTTGGGACATTTTTTGGTAGGGTTTTTTGCGGATTGCAGACAGCAGCTTTTCTATCCTGTCCTTTTTAGTTAGCTTGGGCCCCATCGTTTGCTCAACCTATCTTTCTATCTGTGTTAGTGTTTTCATCTTGCTTCACCGTCATTATATGTTGGGGGCTGCCTATTGCTTTGGGGTCTGCTCTGGGGCAGTTTAGATTTCCCCTTTCTTTCTTTAGGCCTATTTAGTTCTATGGCTGTGATCGAGGGGTCTAGGGCATCGTAGGAACCCCCCACGGCTACTGTTAGTTGTTGTAGATAGGATCAGGGGTCTGCAATCCGATAGCTACCAACCTCTCCGGTTTTCTGGACTTAGCTTGTATTTTTGTTTTTTCCTCCTTCGGTGACTCATTCATAACGAAAATTAATATAATAGATTATACAGTGGGTACAGAAAGTAACAATGACTAGATCTTTGCCTTGACATAATTCTGTCTCTGAGCTCCTTGGCCAGTTCCTTTGACCTCATGATTCTTATTTGGTCTGACATGCACTGTGAGCTGTGAGGTCTCATATATACAGGTGTGTGCCTTTACAAATCAAGTCCTATCAGTCTAATTAAACACAGCTGGACTCCAATGAAGGAGTAGAACCATCTCAAGGAGGATCACAAGGAAATAGACAGCATGTGACTTAAATATGAGTGTCTGAGCAAAGGGTCTGAATACATATGACCATGTAATATTTCAGTTTTTCTTTTATAATAAATTTGAAAAAAAACCTGCTTTTTTCAGTCACGATGGGGGCAGAGTGTACAGTAATGAGAAAAAATGAACTTTTTAAATTTACCAAATGGCAGCAATGAAACAGAGTTTAAAATTTAAAGAGGTCTGAATACTTTCCCTACCCACTGTAGCTTTTATTGACCTATAAAGTTTATTTTCTCTCTTTATTTATTTTTTAAAAATAAACTCCAAGAGCCTTGGAAAATTTTGTCTCATTTTTGTAGTTGATGTCGTATCCACTCTATCATTACAGTTTCCATGGTGAATGAAAAAACACTTGCAAATGAAGGAGGATACATGTAAATAATCCCTGAATAGAATTAGATTTAAAAATGTCATTGTAACCATTGTGTTTATATTACTTCATTAAAGTTAAAAATCTAATTTTCAACTTGTGACAATTGTAGGTTTGTTTCATTTAGTTGTGACTTAATTTTTACAAGTTTTTCAACACTTTTCCTGATGTGATAAATGAAGCTAAAATGTCAACTTTAGACAACCCTTTTTTATTGATCTATAATCCACAATGAGTAAACGATCCAAACTACGATAACTCTTCACTAAAGGCCCCGTTACACACAATGATGTCCCAGTGATCCCACCAATGATACGACATGGATGGGATCACTGGGTCATAGTTAGGTTGATCGCTGGTGACCTGTCACATAGACAGACTCACCAGCGATCAGGACCAGCGAGCAAGCTGATATCTAGGGTAAACAGCGGGTATCCAAGGGCTGGTCACTGATGGATGTCACACACAGCAAGATCGCTGGAGAGATTGGTGATGCGTCACAAAATCAGCAAAATCACTGTATGTAACGGGGCCCTAAAGAATCCTACAGTCAGCTGTTAAAGTGAACCTGGTACTGAAAAAGGGACTCTACATGTCTCATGTAGAGTTACTCTATCTGGTGCTCTCTGTTTTTCTCCTTCTTTCTTTGATAAGATATAGTTCCACTTCAAGATGTTGCACTCAAAGTGCTTCACGTGTGTTCAAAATGTTGACCGCAGTGACTGCTAAGTCTAAACCACACATTCCTTGCCTTTCCTGTGCTGTGTGATAGAGGCAGAAGAGGTTTGATTTAGTCTTATCAATCTAGTCTCCAAACCCATGTTTTAGCTATCTTACAAGCAGAAAAGGAAACCTGGCTGTGCAGAAGAGGCAGAGGGAGACACATTTATAGCCAGTTTTCAGTGCCATGGTGGAGAGTCTCTTTCATACTGGTGGAACCACTGAAGTGAAGAATTACTTAGCTCCTATTAATATTAATGAGTGTAAATGTGCACCATGAAAGTAAAGGGATTTTTACTCTGTGACTGCAGACTTGTGAATCCTCACAGTGTGCACAGTGCATGTTGCTAGAATTCTCTGGTGTGGTATGCTGGCAGTCAGGTGACAACAAGTGTGCGATTTGTATACTTCCAGCCACATACCAACTTGGCATGTCCAGCCATTCTCATTTTACTCAATTAAGGTTTTAATACTAGAGGTTAGGACCGTCCAGAATATGGTCACTATGACGTGATGGGATGGCTTTTACGTTTTTTTAATCCAAATTATGTTAACTAAGCACCCTATATAATTTTCATGCACTATTGCTATTTATTTACTTACTGCAGGTTATTTGCTTATAATGTTTTTTTCTTGGATTTTGTCTGTTTAGTGATAAGTGTGAACATGTGCCTACACACTGCATGCACACCAACTTGTATTCCAGTTCATCTCTTTAGACTTTTATCTTAAAGAAAGAGGCATGGCAGACTGAATATGAGAATTTTATAAAGATGAAATGGTAAAACTGCAAAACATACATTTAGCGAGAGTATAAAAGACATAACAAAAAGACCATTGCGAAGACATAAGTCAGGGTGCCTGATTCTTTTCACATTGCGTAAGACAATAAACTTTTTATTTCACAATGTTTTATGCTTGTTAATGTCATAACAAGAGCTTTAGGAGTGCACTAAGCATTTGTGGATGACTTGCATTGGGATGGCAGACTGTCATACATACTTGACATGCATATGGCAGATGCCTCTGATCATTGCATCATGTTGCTTACTTATAAAAGCAGACTATAAACTACCGAATGACAGTCATGAACCAAACACATCTAGTAGCCTGCGGAACCTGATTCTGGAATATACTATAATTTTCTACTCTCCTTGCCAATTTTCTTACTAATAGAAGTTGCTAGAGATGTACCCATAGGAAAATCCTTTATTAAAAGCAAAATTAATAATATATACATGGAAAAAATGCAAATTTCACATGAAGTGTATATAAAAATTGTAGAATTCCACATGAGTATATACAGCATTTATAAATGTCAAAATGTCATAAAGGTTTTGAGGATGTTTATTTTTTTAATTGCTTATTTTTCCTTTTATTTGAACCATATAAATAAGACAAAACAAATAAAGGATAATATGTAAAAGTCTGGTAAAACAGATAATATCTGAGCACATCTTGAACGTGGAATACCTTGTAAGTGTTAAAGGGGTTATCTGGGACTTTTTTATACAATGTGCCTGAGAACTAACAGGCAGGTTAATTACCTGCCTGTTGTGCCCGGCGCCGGACTCCATCATGGACTACTACTACCGGCAAACCAGTGTCCTCCTCTGACATCATGTTTACAGAGCAGCAGCTTCTCCGCCGCTCCACCACAGCCAGCTCTCCACTGCCTAAATGCCCCATCAGCAGAGCAGCGTGGAAGAAGAAGAGCTGTTATGTTGACTTGGATCAGCTGAATCGCTGGCATGAGAGGTCAGTGCATCGGCGCTAGGTGCAAAAAGCAGTTAGTTAGCAACTACCTGCCTGTCTCTTTTAAATCACATAATAAATCACATAGTTCTGGACAATCTCTTTAAAATGGAGCTAGAAATGAAGAATTTGGACCGTTATAACACAGGACATAAACACCCAAGGAAGGGAGAGAAGAAAGGAAATCCAAGCAAGGGGAAGAAGAAAAGAAATCCTAATGTTTTATTCAAATTAATGCTGATGTAACTTAACATAATCTGAGTTTGGCATTGGAAATTACATCAATTTATTGAACATTGAAATGTTTTACAAGTAATTTTTAACTTTTTGTAGTTTTGTTCATGTTTATTTCACTTAGCAACAGGTTTTCATAAATCCAAACTTTGTGATATTTTATTTCAGTAAATATTTGCACAAAAAAGTCAAAAACATCATACATTTTATAGAGTACACAGGCATATACATTTGACAGCACGTATGTTTATGTATCAGATTACTACACACAAAGCAGATGTACTGTGTAGACTAAAGATCTTAACATGACATTTGAATAAACTATCAAAATATATAAATATCAAAGTAGTGAGTCATAAATAATAGATATTTGCACAAAAACAAACTTTTATTAGGCTTAACAATGCAAACTGCATAAATGAAAAATTGTGTGTTAGTCTTGATGATGCTGGTGTAATTACTTTGAAAACTCCTCTTAGAAATGTTGCAGTGTTGTACTGAATCTATTTTCTACAAAATTGGAGTCCTTAATAGAGATGGGCGGACTCCTGGATATTCGAGTCCAGCGCATTCAGCCAAACAGTTACAAAATGTTTGGGTACCAGAACAGTACCTGGACCCGAACCCAAACCTGGATTCCATTCACTTGAATGGGGGAAGCGAACGTCCAGTGTTTGCCACTCTGTCATGTGCATGACAGAGCAGCAAACACCATTTCTGATCATCAATGAAGTCTTCCCCACCGGTCAGAAAGCCACGGTTCCCACGCTGTCAAAAGGCAGCGTGAGCGCTCATCTGTGATCAGAAGAATAAAGTTTACCTATGGTCACTGGTGTCAGCTGGAGTATGTAATATATGTGCCTTTTCTGGGCAGCTGAGGACTGCTATTTTATGGCCGGGGGGTCAATATCCATGGCCCCTTACCAGCCTGAGTATACTAGCCCCTAGCTGTCTGCTTTAGCAAGACTGGTTGTCAAAAATGGGGGGAACCCACACTGTTTTTTAAAGTATTTATTTAAATAATTAAAAAAAACAGTGTGGGGACCCCTCTCTTCCTGATAACCAGCCTTGTTGAAGCTGACAGCTGAGGGTTGCAACCCCCAGCTGTGAATTTTTCCTGGCTTGTTATCAAAAGTAAAGGAGGACCAACAACATTTTTTTTAAATTATTTATTTACAGTGCAGTAGTGGCTGATGAATACCCCCTTCCACCACTCCTGCTCTCACTATTATTAGCGGCAGCAGGTGTCGGATGATAGGAGCAGTAGTCCCATCAGCTGACACCAGTGACCGGAGGTAAACTTTATACCTCCAATCATAGCTGAATGCTCACACTGGTTTTTGTCAGCTTGGGAACCACGGCTTTCTGACTGGCAGGGAGGATTTCACAACCGATCAGAAGCTGTGTTTGCCGTGCTGCCATGTACATGACAGCACAATAAACACCCGGTGTTTCGGCAGCCGAACCCGAACAGTAACACGGACCGTCCTGGTGAAGTCCGTGTTCGGTGTCCATGCCTGAACAGTAGGTATTCGGTGCAGATGACAAACTTTACAGTTCGGGTTTGCCCATCTCTAGTCCTTAACATAATTTGCACAAAAGGTTGTAAAAGACATATTTACATTTCTGCAGAAATAGCAGATGCTTATCTTTTAAAATTTCATTTTAATGCATTTTTTAATACAAGAAATGCAATAGAAAGAATTATCATATAAACAGTTATAATTTAAAATGCAGATTTACTTTTCTTTAATTCTTAATATGAAAGCCATCATTGTTATAGCAATCACATTTCAACTATAGTGAATAGAGATGAGTGGATTGGACAAAATTAGAATTCGCCAAATTGTGTTTTTTTGATTTGCAGCTATGTTACACTCTGCTGATTAAAGGTCTATTATTGTGCTCCGGGGTCCCTCTTTCTCCAGACTCCAGAGCATAATAAATGTAAGATGTAAAAAACAAATATATAAACTTATACTTACCTCATTCCTCACCTGACCTGCCCCTCAATAGCTCATAGCCACCTATTCCTTACCCCATCATGAGCTGAACCCCACTGCAGGATGGGTCTTTCAGACACAGATAGATTGGAAGTCTCGATCTGTGACCAGGTTATGTGCGACCAGGCCCAATCTATGCTGTCTAAAACAAGAGTACAAGACAGTGAGAAGCGAGATGGGCTGCCCACCATCCGGCCCCATTTCATTTTTTACTTTATCACCATAAGATGATACTTTGGAGTACACCGCACATCACCCTCTCATGATGTCGCAATGTGCGATACCTAGTGACCTACAAGGTTTGGATGTGGCCGGATGTCCTGGCCTAGAGTGAACAGGCCTAGAGTTAAAATGCCAGGAAAAATGGTTTCTGACAGTGGAAAGAAGAGGAGTCTCTAAGGACTAGACAGCGAGGACGTACATGACATGTGAATGCTGAGGCGAGTATAATTTTTTTGTTTGTTTTTTAAAACTTTTCTCAGCTGTCTATAGTTCAGCAAAATGGTGCTCAGCCAAACACCATTGTGCTGAGTCAGTGCAAAGTGAATTTACAAAAATCAATTTCTTAAAATGTAGATTTTGGCGGTATTATTGAGTAGAATTCAATTCCATTTGAATAAATTTACTCATCTCTAACAATTGAACATGAAAAAACTGTTGGTTTTTGGTAAAGTCTTCCCTTTTGTTTTTCAGAGAACTAATGATATCTAATACATTCTTTTTTTTTATCAAAAAATGAGTTGACATGAGTTAAAATCAATTTTAATAACATGTGAAAGTAGGGGTAAAATCAGTATGGTATGTGTTAGAGATGAGTGAAACTTACAAAATTTGACTTCACTGAATTGTGAGGATTTTCCCACAAAATTCGATTTGCAGTTATTCACTGTGAATTGAATGTTCATTAATATGCTCTAGGGTCTCTTCAGACCCCAGAGCAAAATAAACATAAGATGTAGAAAATAAATTAAAAAAAAACCTAATGGTCAACTCACTGCTAGCCTCACTGCCGTATCCACTCTTTACCGTCTTCCATACGGTGCTTGGTGCATCTTTTTGTAACCGCTGCTGAACATTGAATCCCCGTTCTGTATAAAAGCTTATAAGGTCATGACATCAGGGACATCAAGTTATGTCATCAGAGCCGGAAGTTCCGTCTTAGCTTAAAGAAGTTGAGAGATTCAGCTTTGAATAAGAATATTAGCAGAGGACTGGATGAGGGATGGATGGTGAAGAGCAGAAAGGCCAGAGAGTGAGCATTAAGGTGAGTATTACTGGTTTTGTTAGCTACTTTAATTTTTTTAATAGGCCTTTGAAGCTAGGCGGTCACTATGTTGTTGAATCCATGTGGAAGCAAATTACATAAAATTGTGCAGTTTGGCAAGTGCAGATTTTTTAAAATATTTTAGCAGAACTCCATTCCAGTTAAATATAATTGCTCATCTCTAGTATGTGTACCTTTTTGTTGGGTTCCTATGAGAAGACTTATTAACTTTTTACACATAATGACAAGGGTGAGAGGCAAGGTAAAAATGTGAATTTATGATAAATATAATCTATGGAGAATACTTTGGCTTTCTATTATTAGTTTGAGTTACTAATTACAAATAATTTTACTTAGAACTATTTTTAGCTTGGCACTGAGTTATTCTTTATAGGATTTTAAGCGTACTGTATTGAAAAATAAGAGCATTTTATTAGCTCTTAATTTACTGAGTAAAATTAATTCTTAATTCTTAAGAAAGCTTCGTTCTATTCATAATACAAATTATTTTCTTGCTCAGCCAGTGTTAAATGGCTTAAATTGTCTACAGTATTTTGTTTCAATAGACATGCATGACAGCAGTATAAACTGTTTTTGCTTCAGAACATAAATATTGTGTTTGAAAAATATAATCACTATTATTAAAATGAAGCAAATTAATCACTCTTTTAGTATTCATATAAAATGGTGCAATGTACTTTGTAGTAAAATAGATTACTTTAGAATTATATGAGCAGCTTTTATAATGTGCTTGACAAGATTATACT
Source organism: Dendrobates tinctorius (assembly GCF_039654945.1). NCBI lineage: Eukaryota > Metazoa > Chordata > Amphibia > Anura > Dendrobatidae > Dendrobates > Dendrobates tinctorius. The sequence goes on along the minus strand of NW_027361699.1, from coordinate 2,021,506 downwards.
TACAGATGACTGATTTGATGCTTTACACATTTCTCTGCATTTTTCGGTATAAAAAATGAATAAGGTTTTTATAATTTACATTATTATTTATAATGTGTGTTGTCATTTGTGTTAAATGGGTATCCTCAAGTTGTCTCTTGAGAATTTCATAGATCTGCAGTCTCCTTAGTACCTGAATGGGCACTCCTCCTTGAGTAACATTTCTCATCGATAGCAAAGTTCTAGCATTAGCAGAACTTGTTCAAGGCTTTTTTGCTCTACTATACTCCATTCAGCTATCAGTGGTTTGTTCTGACTCTACAATGTCATCACTATATTTACATATAAAGATAAACAGGCATTTGACCAAGCACAAGCTCAGAAAAGTGAGAGTGGTGATTAGTATAACTGTTCTGTAAACTGCTGATGGTGGGGGCCTATGACTTTGCAAGATTTGTAACAGCAGCTTGTCAGGAGCTAAGAGGGAGGGGGAGAAAAACAAACAGCTAACCGCAGAATAGAAATCAAAAGGTTGGAGAGAGCTGGCTGGAATCTTAGAAGTTACCCCCTCTCCTCGAATTTCACAACTGAGTATATTTCAGTCGTAATTTGGTGGACAAGCTCCATAGAAACAATCTATGATTCTATGATTCTATCTGTACTCTTTGAAAGAAGGATAAAACTCTTGAATCAAGAGAAAGCCATCAGATGGAAAAAGTAAATTGCAAATGTGATTACTTTCATGCTTTCTAACTAAAGTAAGTTACTATTATGAAAATACCCTTTTAAGTATGACAACTTTATTATGTCAGTGATGTTAGGTGATTTAAAATCTCCTGCAAGAATCAAGAAATGAAATCGTGGTCCTGTTCAAAATAAGGGTGAAAATATGGTGTGTGTAGACCAAGGACCTTAAGCCAATATGGAGCCAAGAGTTATTTAAAAAAAATCCTATTAGAGTGTGTTCTACATTGTTAAATTTAGGCTGGGACTACAGGGCTTTGGTTGCAATAAAGGTAAATTTCCACATATTACTCCCATGAATACATTTACAGTGGGTACAGAAAGTATTCAGACCCCTTTAAATTTTCCACTCTGTTTCATTGCAGCTATTAGGTAATTTCAAAAAAGTTCATTTTTTTCTTATTAATGTACAGTACACTGCGCATCTACATCTTGACTGAAAAAAACAGAAATGTAGAAATTTTTGCTAATTTATTAAAAAAGAAAAACTGAAATATCACATGGTCATAAGTATTCAGACGCTTTGCTCAGACACTCATATTTAAGTCACATGCTGTCTATTTCCTTGTGATCCTCCTTGAGGTGGTCCTACTACTTCATTGGAGTCCAGCTGTATTTAATTAAACTGATAGGACTTGATTTGCAAAGGTATACACCTGTCTATATAAGACCTCACAGCTCACAGTGCATGTCAGGCCAAATGACAATCATGAGGTCAAAGGAAGTGGCTAAGGAGCTCAGAGACAGAATTGTGGCAAGGCACACATTTGGCCAAGGTTACAAAAAAATATGCAGTACTCAAGGTTCCTAAGAGCACAGTGGCCTCCATAATCCTTAAACTGAAAAATTTGGGACCACCAGAAGAATTCCTAGACTTGGCTGTGCAGCCAAACTGAGCACTCATGGGAGAAGAACCTTGGAGAGAGAGGTAAAGAAGAACCCCAAGATCACTGTGGCTAAGCTCTACATATGCAATAGGGAGATGGGAGAAAGTTTCGAAAAGTCAACTATCACTGCAGCCCTCCACCAGTCAGGCTTTTATGGCAGAGTGGCCCAACGGAAGCCTCTCTACAGTGCCAGACATATGAAAAGTCCACATAGAGTTTTCTAAAAATACATGAAAGACTCCCAAACTATGAGCAATAAGATTCTCTGGTCTGATGAGACGAAGATAGAACTTTTTGGTGATCGTTCTAAGTGGTATGTGTGGAGAAAACCAGGCACTGCTCATTACCTGCCCAATACAATCCCAACAGTGAAACATGATGGTTACAGATTCATGTTATGGGGGTGTTTTTCAGCTGCAGGGACTGGACGACTGGTTGCAATTGAAGGAAACATGAATGTGGCCAAGTGCAGAGATATCCTGGATGAAAACCTCTTCCAGAGTGCTCTGGACCTCAGACTTGGCCGAAGGTTCACCTTCCAACAAGACAATGACCCTAAGCACACAGCTAAAATAACAAAGGAGTGGCTTCAGAACAACTCTGTGACCATTCTTTACTGGCCCGGCCAGAGTCCTGACCTAAACCCAATTGAGCATCTCTGGAGAGACCTGAAAATGGCTGTCCACCAATGTTCACCTTCCAACCTGATAGAACTGGAGAGGATCTGCAAGGAAGAATGGCAGAAGATCCCCAAATCCAGGTGTGAAAAACTTGTTGCATCATTTCCAAGAAGACTCATGGCTGTACTAGCTCAAAAGGATTCTTCTACTCAGTACTGAGCAAAGGGTCTGAAATTGAATATTTATGACCATGTGATATTTCATTTTTTATTTTTTAATACATTTGCAAAAATATCTACATTTCTGTTTTTTTCAGCAAAGATGGGGTGCAGAGTGTACATTATTGAGAAAAAAAAAGATATTTTTTTGAATTTACCAAATGGCTGCAATGAAACAAAGAGTGAAAAATGTAAAGAAATCTGAATACTTTCCATACCCACTGTATGCTCCACTACATTAAAGTGATTGGTCACTTCTGGCAACACTTTTTTATCTAAATGCATGCTTTTTATTCTATAATTGTTTGTGCAATTGGATTGCAATGTACATTTTGTACCTTTTGGTTTTTACACACTCTTTTTTCAATGCATATTTAACTTTAATATAGTCTGGTAATAAATGAGTGAAAAACAGATAAAAATGTTGCAAACTATCAGAATAAGCTTAATGATGGAATCTCAAGTTAATAGGTTGGCTACTTTCTTTGCTAGTGCAGCTTTCCTCACAAACTGACAAGCCCGTCAACCTATTCCAAAGGAAAAGCAGCTTTTTCTTGTGAGGTGTTTTTCAATTGGAGGAGGCTGACTGACTGGTCTGGTAATTTTATGGAAAGAAAAGGTGGTCAGTTTGTGAGGAAGTCTGCACTCAGTAAAGAAAGTGGCCCTTTAATCAAGAATCCATCAGTGAGCTGTTCTCACAGTCTCACAGGCTCATTTGTAGCACTTTTATTTACATTTTCAGAGCTCCTCTTAGCAGATTTTTGGCCACAGACAACATTAAAGTTGAATGTACAAGGAATTAAAAAGCCTGTAAAAGGTGCAACATTTGTAATGAAATCCAATAGTAATAATAATTTGGAGCATAAAATACATGCATTTAAGTAAAACAAATCTGTATATTGCTTCATAATAATCTCTCCTTGGTTGCAGGCCACATGTATGAAACCAATAACATAGACTATTATGACAAGAGTATTCACAAAAAAGTCTCACTTCATACTTTGGTGACACCTCATGCCAATAGTACCAGGTTTATGTTAAGACTTTGGCCTATTCTCAGTTTTTAATTGATATGACTATGCCTGTTATTTTAGTACAGCTCAATTTATTGGGCATGGGCTGAGCTTCAGCAATAGGGACATACTACCTTGTGCTTTATTAAATAGTGTAGGAAGTAGAAACAAAGGATTCAGAAGTTTGACTTTCTAATATCAAACTTTAATGGTCTACAACACATTTTTTTTAGTTTTATGTTCCTAGAGAAGTCCATAATCCAGTCCCAGGAGCCTGGAAATTACATGAGAGCAGCACATCAATTGGTGCTGTACGGCTAAACAATCTGAGGATGCAGAGACTCTGGAAGTGCTCTGTCACTTAATGCATTATTTGCATATGAATACAAATGCTAATTTCTCGGGAATGCAGTAACAAACAGAAAATATAAAGGTTTAAGGACCCGTTACACATAGTAATATCGCTAGCAATATCACTATAACATCACTGGTTTTGTGACACAGCAGCGATATTGCTAGCCATATCGCTACATGTGATACCTCCGACCGGCTCCCCCGCTGGTTATCGCTGATCGCGCGAGAACGTCCTGGGCCATTTTTCGCCGTCTGCTTCCTGCTGGGCTTCCTGCTGTGGCGACGAGCGACACATGGACGCGGGCGGGAGGACGTCTTCATCGCCTCGTCTGACAGGTAAGTAGCGACCTCCTACCGCTGCTTTGTCGCTGGTGAGATCTGCCTGTTTGGCAGCTCACTAGCGACCACTTAGCGATGCACCAGTGATCCTGACCGGGTCATATCGTTGCCGGGATCGCTGGTGCATCGCTAAGTGTAACGGTACCCTTAGACATATTTAAATTTCAAAGACCTACATGCCTAAATATGCTATTTATGGAGGGTGGGGACATTAGATTCCCTTTAAAAGATAACATATAAAATCTTTTATTTTGAAAATATCAGTATGAAAAGACTGGAATATGCTGTCCCTTTAAAGTACTGTATTTAGTCAAGACTCCTGACATTGCCTAGATGAGCGCATGACCTCCATGATTCCTTGCTTAATGCTCTGTTACTTTTTCTTCCTTGAAGATGAGGTCAAATGAAAGTGGCAAAAAAAGCAGGAATTGCTGAAACACTTATCATCTGTTTGGCAACATCACCCTGCAACAGAGTTCATATATGCAGATGTTGGGGGTGAGAAACTAGGTCTTCAGACTAGCCTTACAAATAATTTCCATCACTTAATAAAGGGCAGTATATGTAGTCTCTACAGAAGATATATTGTCCTTTCTCCAGGACGTATGTGTGAACAAAAAGGCACAGTGAAGGAAATAATTTGATCCCTTGTTGAGTTTATAAGTTTTCCCACTGACAAATACATGAACAGTCTATAATTTTAAGGGTAGGCATTGCCAAGCTAGAGCTTCAAAATCTTAATGATTTAGATGACCTGCAAAGAGGAGTGGACCAAAATTCCTCCTGACATGTGCGCAAACCTCATTAACTACAAAAAATGTCTGACTGCTGTGCTTGCCAGCAAGGGTTTTGCCACCAAGTATTAAGTCTTGTTTGACAGAGGGATTAAATACATATTTCTCACTACAAAATGCAAAGAAATTTATATAATTTATACAATATGATTTTCTGAATTTTATTTTTGATATTCTATCTCTCAATGTTAAAATTAACCTACCCTTAAAATAATAAACTATTCATGTCTTTGTCAGTGGGCAAACTTCCAAAAATGTATTTATTTATTTTACTCATTTATATAGTACCTATAGCCAGCAAGGGATCAAATAGTTATTTCCTGCAATTTATACCTAGGCATTACTTAGTAAGGCAGGGGTCACACAAGCATATATTCTCTCCTACGAGACAATCGGACGATTATGTTAGTGACACTTGGATCAAACTCTGTTAGACTTCTTTGAGTAGCCCCTCACAGAAGCTCTCGATATTCATATACTGGATGGAGTGGATAAATATTGTAAGCTGGCGATAGACTGATACTGCTAGTTAGGCCCTTGATGCTGGATGCAATTGCAAGTATACTGAATGGGGCAATGTATGCATTGTGGGATGCTCCAGTGTATAATAGGCCCCGTAAATGCTGCTCCAGTGTCTGATGTCCCCCATTTGTAATGCTCCAGTATACTGTATAATGGGCCAAATGGATGAGGCTCCAGTGTATGATGGGCCCCATATATCATTCTCCAGTGTATATTGCTCCCCCAAAAATGCTCCCAACATTTAAAAAATTAAATACCTCTCCTCGCTGGGCACTGCTCTACTCTGGACTCCTCAGCATTGCCATTTTAAATCTCTCTGCACTTGTACTGTTTCAGTAGAGGGCATACAGACGTCATGTCATCGCGCTCTGTAACCTGAATGTCACTGTCAGGAAAGGCGGAAGATGTCACGGCAGTGGAGCAGGGAGAGGGAAGCATTGCAAGTGCTGTGGCCCTGAGCAAGCATGGGGGCCCACTCGTGGGTGATGGCACTGGCACAGGGCCCCTCATAGTACGACGGTATGTCTGACGGCGAGTGGGCCCTCCCACTGGCAGAGACACTTTTGCGTACTATGAGGGGCCCTGTGCCACTGCCGTCGCCCACGAGTAGGACCCCCCACCTGCTCAGGGAACCGGCACTTTCATCTGCACCTTCCTTTGTGTCACCGTGTAAAGTGGTATAGTATGCGGGAAGTGGCATGATCTCTCTCTTCTCTTGTATCTGAGTTTCATCAGTGTCACATTCTGGCTCTGTAGAGTGCGAGGGGAATGTAGAGCTGTGGGTCAATGTAACAGCAGAATCATGTAGCAGTGGCTGTGCATCAGTGCACTCCATCTCCAATTCATGTTGAACTGGGGAATTCAGATTTTCACTTGATAACACAGGCATAGCCTGTGTAAATAGCTCCATGAAGTAATTTGAAGTGTGGGCTGCCGCATCCTTCACTTTTAGTGGGGGTGAAGGAGACAAGGAAAGGGGTAGTTCCTGACCAGAAGCCTGCACTGATGACTCAGTGCTTGCATTTTTTTAAACTTCAGAAGAGGAGGCAACAGAGCTGGAGGCTTTTTCGTCAATGTAAGGCAAAACCAGTTCCTCATGCTTCGGCTTTAAAAGCAGTTTACCTACTACCAGAAAAGGGAGCCTTAAAGTCCTTCTTGTGCCAGCTGATGAAGCAGGCTCAACACCTCCTGCCTTAGCTGCTATTGTGCTTTTGGCCATACCAGCAGATGCACCACCACCACCATCAGTACCAGCTGGCTCCCCACACCCACGTCCGCGGCCTCTTCCACTATACGTAATAATTTTTGTGAAAATGGACTAAAAATACCAGCAGATATATGGTACTGTTTCAGAAGCAGACAGTTCTATACAGTCTAGGGATAATTGTAAATCTCCGTATATATTTCAGGAGTCAGACACAGATGGTCACAGGCTCAGTATGGATTAGACAATAATATAAAAATTTGCAAAAGGGTACAGTATCACTAGATACAAGGTATATATAGTATAGTTTAAAAATACTGAATCTCCGTATACATTTCAGGAGGCAAACACAGATGCTCTCAGGCCCAGTATGGATCCGACAAAAATATAGAGAGTTGAGAAAGGGTACTATGACGCCTCAGAGGGTACGGTCGCCACAGAGGTACTGCACCTCATCAAAAGGTCAGGTAAGGAGGGATCACCACTCAAGACTCCTAACCCTGCACTCAACACACACACATTTTAGTCAGTGCTTTCTTGGTGTACCCAGCAGGAGGATGGCCTCATCCCAGACTGACTAGGAAAGGGTGTTGGGGGTTAGTGTGGAAGGTAGGTACAGTGTGAGGAGCTTAGGTAGTGGAGTGATTGTCGGCATCCAGAGAGAGCAAGCTGACAGTTGATGGGTGGAGCTAGTCTGAGGTAAATGGATCTTTCTAGAGAGTTGTCAGCCGGTGACAGGTCAGAGTAAGAGCAGGATTGCTGTGAGAGGGCTAAGGGTCAGAGAAGAGAGAAAAATTTTGTCCAAGCTCCTAGACTGGAAGGAAGGGGTCCTTGTGGCATGGGAAGTGCAATAAGCCACCTGTGAAGCCCGTTTCTGGAGAAGGAAGGACCAGGCCTCATTGGGGAAGGTGGCTCCTGAAGGTAGTGGAGAAATACACGGCTCAGCTAGAAAGATGGAGGCTGAGGTAACTTTAAGTGCCTCAGTCGCAGCCACATTCAATACTCAAAAAGGCAGCAGTTGGAATAAAGGACCCCGGAGCATGACCCACGTCGCCCGGAGTGATCCGTGGCTGCCGGCTTGGGACACTGTTTGCGAAGGCCCACAGCATGAAGGAAGGGAGAGATCAGCGCAGAGACACATCCTAGAAAGGATACACAAGGAGGAGACTTGAACAGGTGTTCCTGATCTACCTTTGAGTTTGCCAGACCCCTCCCTCGGATGACACAGTACCAATCGGGTCATCTTGTGCACAAAACTTTTGAGCAAAACTCAGAAACTGCACCCAACTGCGTCCTTGGTAGCTTTTACATCTCGCCTGCTACACACGCTACACTCACCATCACCGTCAACGACTCACAAACACCATCTCAACTGCCCTGGGATTCAGCTCTGCCCGTGGAGAGCTTCATCATCTTGTCTGCTTTAACACCGGCACAGAGGATCTGCATTGCAGCGTCGGCTACCCAAGCCGAGTACCACGGGTGCTGTCACTATCCCCCTTTTCCAAATTAATTATCATACCATCTTTCCCCTCATCTGAACTGTCATCTTCTTTATTGGACACTCAGGGCCACGGACCGGGTCCCAATCACCACCGTGACATACTTCCCCCTTAAAAGAGCCTGAAAGGCCTGGAACTGAGTAACCCCCGGCCCTGTGTGGCGTTTCATTTTAACACCAGATAACAGGGATATATTGTATAGTTTCAGCATTATAAATCTACGTATATATTTGAGGAGGCAGACACAGACGCTGTCATGGCCAGTATGGATTCGACAGCAATCTAAAAAGTAGAAAAAGGGTACAGTATCACCAGATCCAAGGTATATATAGTATAGTTTCAACATTCAAAATCTCCGCATTTATTTCAGGAGGCAGACACAGACACTCTGAGGCCCAGTATGGATTACACAACAAAATAAAAAGCATTAAAAGGGGAATGGATCCCAAGCGTACTGCTGAATACAGTGTTGGGGTCATTTGGCAATCTACATATATATTTCAAGAGTAACACACAGCCTATCACAGGCTCAGTATGGATCACACCATAATATAAAAAGAAGATCCGCACAAAATAATCATACATGTGTGCCAATGTTCCAGGTGTCACTGATGCACAAAGGGTACTGGATCAACAGATACAAGGTATATATAGTCTACTTAAAATACAAAAAAAATTTCCGTATTTCAGGAGGCAGACACATATGCTCACACGCTCAGTATGGATTTGACAATAATGTGACAAGTTCAAAAAGGGTACAGTATGACCAGATACAAGGTCATATATAGTATAGTTTAAACATTCTAAATCTCCGTAGACATTTCATGAGGCAGACACAGATGCTCTCAGTCCCAGTATGCATTATCCAAGAATATAAAAAGTATAAAAAGGCTACTGTATTATTATTATTATTATTTATTGTTATAGCGCCATTTATTCCATGGCGCTTTACATGTGAGGGGGGTATACATAAAAACAAGTACAATAATCTTAAACAATACAAGTCATAACTGGTACAGGAGGAGAGAGGACCCTGCCCGCGAGGGCTCACAATCTTCAAGGGATGGGTGATAATACAGTAGGCGAGGGTAGAGCTGGTCGTGCAGCGGTTTGGTCGATCGGTGGTTACTGCAGGTTATAGGCTTGTCGGAAGAGGTGGGTCTTCAGGCTCTTTTTGAAGGTTTCGATGGTAGGTGAGAGTCTGATATGTTGTGGTAGAGAGTTCCAGAGTAGGGGTGATGCGCGAGAGAAATCTTGTATGCGATTGTGGGAAGAGGAGATAAGAGGGGAGTAGAGAAGGAGATCTTGTGAGGATCGGAGGTTGCGTGCAGGAAAGTACCGGGAGACGAGGTCACAGATGTATGGAGGAGACAAGTTGTGGATGGCTTTGTATGTCATGGTTAGGGTTTTGTAATGGAGTCTCTGGGCAATTGGGAGCCAGTGAAGGGATTGACAGAGGGGAGAAGCTGGGGAATAGCGGGGGGACAGGTGGATTAGCCGGGCAGCAGAGTTTAGAATAGATTGGAGGGGTGCGAGAGTGTTTGAGGGGAGGCCGCAGAGCATGAGGTTGCAGTAGTCAAGGCGAGAGATGATGAGGTCATGGACTAGGGTTTTTGCAGATTCTTGGGTGAGGAATGAACGGATGCGTGAAATATTTTTGAGTTGAAGTCGGCAGGAAGTGGAAAGGGTTTGGATATGTGGTTTGAAGGAGAGATCAGCATCAAGGATTACTCCGAGGCAGCGAGCTTGTGGGACTGGGGAGAGTGGGCAGTCATTTACTGTAATTGATAGGTTCGTAGGGGGGGTCACGTGAGATGGGGGAAAGATGATGAATTCTGTTTTGTCCATGTTGAGTTTCAGATATCTAGTGGAGAAGAAGGATGAAATAGTGGACAGACATTGAGGGATTCTGGTTAGTAGGGAGGTGATATCTGGTCCAGAGATGTAGATCTGTGTGTCATCAGCATAAAGATGATATTGAAAGCCATGAGATTCTATGAGCTGTCCCAGGCCAAAGGTGTAAATAGAGAACAGCAGGGGCCCTAGGACTGAACCTTGTGGGACTCCGACAGATAGGGGGCGAGGTGAGGAGGTGGTGTGTGAGTGGGAGACGCTGAATGTCCGGTCTGTTAGGTATGATGAGATCCAGGAGAGGGCCAAGTCTGTGATGCCGAGGGATGAGAGGGTCTGTAATAATAGGGAATGGTCCACTGTGTCAAAGGCAGCCGACAGGTCCAGGAGGAGGAGGACAGAGTAGTGTCGCTTGCTCTTGGCAGTTAAGAGGTCATTGGTGACCTTAGTAAGGGCAGTTTCAGTGGAGTGGTGTGACCGGAAGCCAGATTGTAAGCGGTCGAAGAGGGAGCAAGAAGAGAGATGGGAGGACAGTTCAAGGTAGACGTGTTGTTCCAGTAGCTTGGAGGCGTATGGGAGAAGTGATATAGGGCGATAGCTAGATGCAGAGGATGGGTCAAGAGAGGGCTTTTTGAGGATAGGTGTGATGGAGGCATGTTTAAAGCTTGAGGGGAAAACACCAGTTGTTAGTGATAGGTTGAAGAGATGGGTTAGGGTTGGGATGAAGACTGTGGTGAGGTTTGGGATGAAGTGGGATGGGATCGGGTCGAGTGCACAGGTGGTGAGATGTGATCTTGAGAGTAGAGAGTAGTACTGTATCACCAGATACAAGATACATATATTATTGTTTAACCCCTTCATGACCCAGCCTATTTTGACCTTAATGACCTGGCCATTTTTTTGCAATTCTGACCAGTGTCCCTTTATGAGGTAATAACTCAGGAACGCTTCAACTCATCCTAGCGATTCTGTGATTGTCTTTTCGTGACATATTGGGCTTCATGTTAGTTTTAAATTTAGGTTGATAACTTTTGCATTTATTGGTGAAAAAAACGGACATTTGGCGAAAATTTTGAAAATTTTGCAATTTTCAAACTTTGAATTTTTATTCTGTTAAACCAGAGAGTTATGTGACACAAAATAGTCCATAAATAACATTTCCCATATGTCTACTTTACATCAGCACATTTTGGAAACACATTTTTTTTTGTTAGGAAGTTATAAGGTTTAAAATTTGACCAGCGATTTCTCATTTTTACAACAAAATTTACAAAATCATTTGTTTAGGGACCATCTCACATTTGAAGTCACTTTGAGGGGTCTATATGGCAGAAGAAACCCAAAAGTGACACCATTCTAAAAACTGCACCCCTTAAGCTACTCAAAACTACATTCAAGAAGATTATTAACCCTTCAGGTGCTTCACAGGGACTAAAGCAACATGGAAGGAAAAAATGGACATTTTTATTTTTCCAACAAAAATTTTCTTTTAGCATCATTTTTTCCATTTTTACATAGGTAACAGGATAAAATGGATCCTAAAATTTGTTGGGCAATTTCTCCTGAGTACACCGATACCTCATATGTGATCATAAACCACTGTTTGGGTGCACGGCAGGCCTCAGAAGGGAAGGAGCGCCATTTGACTTTTTGAATGGAAAATATGCTGGAATATTTAGCGGTTGCCATGTCGCGTTTGGAGAGTCCCTGTGTGCCTAAACATTGGAGCTCCCCCAAAAGTAACCCCATTTTGGAAACTAGATCCTTCAAGTAACTTATCTAGATGCATAGTGAGTACTTTGAACCCCCACGTACTTCACAAATTGATCCGTAAAAAAAAAGTACTTTTTTTCACAAAAATTTTCTTTAGCCTCAGTTTTTTCATTTTCACATGGGCAACAGGGTAAAATGAATGCTAACATTTGTTGGGCAATATCTCCTGAATACACCGATACCTCACATGTGGTCATTAACCACTATTTGGGCGCACGGCAGGGCCCGGAAGGGAAGGAGCGCCATTTGACTTTTTGAATAGAAAACTAGCTCCAATCGTTAGCGGACACCATGTCGCGTTTGGAGAGTCCCTATGTGCCTAAATATTGGCGCTCCTCCACAAGTGACCCCTTTTTAGAAACTAGACCCCTGAAGGAACTTATCTAGACGTGTGGTGAGTAGTGTTGAGCAATACCTTCTGATATCGGGAAATATCGGATCGGATTGGATTGGACCGATACCCCAAAAATTTCGGATATCGCCGATTCCGACACCGGAAACCAATGCAAGTCATTGGGACACAAATATCGGAATGAAAATAAACCCTTACTTTCCTTGTAGGTTAATTCTACATGAAGGAAAACAACTAAGAATAATGTAGAATGTATTGGGGGAGGTGGAGGAGACATTAAAGGCATAGAGATTTAGCCCAATCAAATGGAATATCAGGAATTAATTTTTTTTAAGACATTTCGTCGTCTTCTTCGGGGTGGTCTTCAGGGTCGTCGTCTTTAGGGTCGTCGTCAGGGAGATCCAGAGTGATTGCTAAAAACCATTTCAAAAAGCTTGAACTTGGAAATATAGCAGAAGGTACTAGAAGGCTGAAGGACTGCTGAGAACCAGCTGACGGTACTGGAACCTAGATAGGTAGCCGAAGGTACAAGAGCCAATGGAACTACTGAGGACCAGCTGATGGTACTGGAACCCGGTTACTAAGCAGGAGGTACCTGTGCCAGAAAGCACTATCAAGGACCAGCAGATGTGGGACTTGGATATCGAGGAGGCACCTAAGCCAAAGGCTCTGACTGGAACCAGCTGAAGTTACTGGAACCAATGGGGACATATACAAGATTGACTTCCAAAGAACCAGCTAATGGTACTGGAACTCAGATAGCCAGCAGAAGGTACATATGAAAAAAAAAGTTGCAAGGCCGCGAGCTGGCCGGAGTTACCAAAACCCACAGTCCTAGGGGGAGCTTGTCCTATTGGCACTACGGAACCAGCCTTCATTGCCAGATCCCACAGCCCACATAAGAAGCACCCAAACTGAAGGCACCATAGAGTAGGCTAACCCGACCGCAACACGACAGGACAACGTATTGGAGGCAAAGTGACATTGACACTACCCGGAAACAGCTGGCGTGCTGGAGCCAGGCTGGGCAGGAGGGAGTACCCGTGCCAGAGACACTTCTGAGCAGCAACTGGCGGTGTTGGAGCCCAGGGATTACAGTAGAAACAGAGTGTAGCCAGAGGCCTAATTGGAGAAAGTTTAATATCTGTAGTAGTGTGAATGTGGTCGGAGCAGGAGAAATTGCCGGACACACAGCAGGGGATCATCTGACGTTACTGAACCCCAATAACACAGGAGCAAGTGTTGACTGTGCAGATGGCACTTCTGAGCAGCAACTGGCATTGTTGGAGCCCAGGGATTACAGTTCAGGTGGTAGAAGCATGAACACAACAGGAGACCTGGATACAGTTGCCAACCAATTATTTAATCAGGAAGAGGACTGCCAAATTCCTGTGAGATCCAGGCCTTGTTCATTTTCAGAAAAGTAAGCCGGTCAACGTCATCGGAGGATAGTCGCATGCGACGGTCTGTTAGTACACCACCTGCAGCACTAAAGACGCGTTCTGATAATACACTAGCAGCAGGGCAAGCCAGCACCTCCAATGCATACTGGCTAAGCTCTGGCCATGTATCCAGCTTAGAGACCCAAAACTTGAAGGGGGAAGAGCCATGTGGGAGAACACTGAGAGGGCAAGACATGTAGTCTGTCACCATCTGATGGAAACGTTGCCTCCTGCTGATTGGAGCCGTCTGTGATGGTGTAGACATTTGTGGCGGGGACACAAAACTTTGCCACATTTGGGCCATACTGGTCTTGCCTTATGCTGAGACGCTGCTTCTGCTCCCGCTGCTATCGTCCCTGTCCATGGTTACTGGTCCACGCATCGGTGGTCAGGTGGACCTTGCTACTGACGGCGTTTAGTAGCGTATGTTTAATTTTTCCCTCCACATGCTTTTGCAGGGCAGGGACGGCTTGCCTGCTAAAATAAAAGCGGCTGGGCACGTTGTATTGTGGGACTGCCAATGCCATGAAATTACGGAAGGTGTCAGTCTCCACCAGCCTGAATGAGAGTATTTCAAGGGACAGTAGTTTTGCAATGCCAGCATTCAGAGCCTGTGCTCGGGGGTGGTATGCCGAGTATGGGCCCCTTTCCTCCCATGCCTGTGCTACTGATGGTTGTAGACTGGCCTAGGAGTGTAAGGATGACAGGGAACGTGGTGCTGTGGGTGGAATGGAACTGTGTCTCTGTACAACAGTGCCAGAGGTTCTTCCATGGCGATCCTGTGTGGAAGCTGAACCAGCTGTGTGTGAGCTGGAGGAAGAGGCTACAACATGAGCTGAAGAGGTGGTAGGTGGCGCTGTAGGTTGGCATAGGTCTTCAATGTGTCTTTGTAACTCCACCATGTGCTTGGTCCGCACATGTTTCCATATATTTGTGGTATTGAGGTTGCTGACGCTTTTCCCTCTTTTCACTTTCTGATTACACAGCTTGCATTTGACAAAGCAAATGTCATCTGCAACTGTGTCAAAAAAGGACCAGGCACTGCAAGTCTTGAGAGCGCCCGTTTTGGGTTTTGGAAGTGGCATGCTCCTAATGGGTGCCGAAGTGGAGGCTACAGGTAACCGAGCATGCCCCCTCCCTCTTACTCCCTTTTTGGCCGTTCGGGGAATCCCTTCCTCAGAGCTGGTCCCACCACCTTCCTGTACCTCACACCATGATGGGTCAAGGACCTCATCATCTACACTACCCTCTTCAAACGACTTCTTCTCCTGGGTAATCTCGACAGCACAGAATGCACCTGAAAGTGGCACCTGAGTCTCATCATCAGATGCGTACTGAGGTGTGCTGACCATAGGCACTGGCCCACCCGCCTCTTCAGATTCAGAGAGACAAACCTGTGGCGCATCACTGCATACTACCTCTTCATCAAATTCTCGAATGCTGCTTGGCTGGCCCCCTCTTTCCAAGCCAACATATTCAGAGAACAGAAGTAGAGATGGCTCCTGTCCAGGGCTCTCTGACTGCCTGGGCACTTTGGCAGGTGGTGAAGAGACAGATGGCTGCTCTTCAGTGCTCTGGCCCTGAGAGAACGTGGAAGTCATTGAAGTCGATGAGCTAGCTGCCATCCATCTGACAACAGCATCAATTTGCTCATCCCGCAGCAGTAGGGTACTGCGAGGTCCTACAAAGCTGCACATAAAGGACTGTTCCCTGGTAAAACTGGGGGATGCTGAGTCACTGGTGCCCACAGCAGGCACAGAATCCCCACGTCCTCTCCCTGCAGACACTCCACGTCCACGACCACGTTCCTTACTCCCTGCCTTCTTCATCTTGGTAGACTGATAAAGATAGGCAGAAAAGTACTAAGGGCTTAGTGTGCTTATTCCTGACCAGCTGCTAACAGGTATAAGAAACACTAATTTTATAAAGTGTGGACTAGACTTTAATATGAGCTAATGTGGCCTACACAACTGTAAAATGGAGTGTTTGGTGAACTTTATTAACTTTTATTTTTTCACAAAAAGACACTGGATGTGCCCAAAGATGTAAAACCGATAGTATCACAAACTTTTTGTAGCTATTACAATGCAGGAAGTTAACCTACAATGCAATAGATGAGGCTCCAAAAAATAGGCTAATACTAATCTGGCTGGCTCTGCAGGGCACAAGCCAGCAGAAAGGCTCCTCTATCTACTCCTATATAGTGTTTGCAAATATTCTAGCTGGATACGGATGGAACCACACTAATAGGAGAAATCTGGAAAAATGAGCAGCACTAATGCAAAAAAGGACAATGTATGAGGCAGTGTCGCACGCTGAGCGGACTACAACCAGAGGTGGCTGCAGAACACACTACAGGGTCAGCTGCACTCACACACAGAGACCTCGCAGACAGCCATGAACAGCGCTGCAAGGTAATAGAAAGCTTCTCACACAGCGGTTGCTAAAGTAGCCTGGGTAAAGCACAATAAAGCAAATCGCTAGCTCAAACTGTCCCTCAGAGTCAGAACAGCAGCGTCCTGTCCCTAAGTAAATTCACAGCAGAGTGAACCCAAAATGGCGGCAGCGGCTTTTATAGTGCATCATGACATCATTTCAGCAGCCAATCACAGCCATGCCATTAGTTAACATGCCTTACATGCATAATAGGATGTGCCCACACTTCGTAGGATTCCTCATTGGCTGAATAAAATCAAACTGGCTCATTGCATTTTGGGAACTTCCGATTCCGGTATACGATAAAGTATCGGAACTCAGTATCGGAACTCCGATACCGTGAATAATGGCCGATACCCGATATTGCTGTATCGGAATGCTCAACACTAGTGGTGAGCACTTTGAACCCCCAAGTGTTTCACAGAAGTTTATAACGCAGAGCAAGGAAAATAAAAAATCATTTTTCTTCCTTAAAAATGATTTTTTTTTATCCCGCTATTTTTTATTTTCACGGGGGTAAAAGGAGAAATTGGACCCCAAAAGTTGTTGTCCAGTTTGTCCTGAGTATGCTGGTACCTCATATGAGGGGGGGAACCACTGTTTGGGCACACGGCAGGGCTCAGAAGGGAAGGAGCGCCATTTGACTTTTTGATTGGAAAATTATCTCCAATCGTTAGCGTACACCATGTTGTGTTTGGAGAGCCCCTGTGAGCCTAAACTTTGGAGCTCCCCTACAAATGACCACATTATGGAAATTAGACCCCCTATGGAACTTATCTAGATGCATAGTGAGCACCTTGGATCCCCAGGTGTTTCACAGAAGTTTATAACGCAGAGCCGTGAAAATAAAAATAATTTTTTTTCCACAAAAAAAATGATTTTTGGCCCGCTAATTTTTATTTTCACAATGGTAACAGGAGAAATTGGACCCCTAGAGTTGTTGTCCAGGTTCTCCTGAGTATGCTGGTACCCCATATGTGAGGAGGAACCACTGTTTGGGCACACGTCGGGGCTCAGAAGGGAAGTAGTAACGTTTTGAAATGCCGACTTGATGGAATGGTCTGCGGGCGTCATGTTACGTTTGCAGAGCCCCTGATGTGCCTTAACAGTAGAAACCCCCCACAAGTGACCCCATTTTGGAAACTAGACTATCAAAGGAACTAATCTAGATGCATAGTGAGCACTTTGAACCCCCAAGTTCTTCACAGAAGTTTATAACGCAGAGTCGTGAAAATAAAAAATAATTTTTTTTCCTCAAAAAATGATTTTTTAGCCCACAATTTTTTTTTTCACAGGGGTAACAGGAGAAATTGGACCCCAAAAGTTGTTGCCCAGCTTGTTCTGAGTATGCTGGTACCCCATATGTGGGGGTAAACCACTGTTTGGGCACACGTCGGGGCTTGGAAGGGAAGTAGTGACATTTTGAAATGCTGACTTGATGGAATGGTCTGTGGGTGTCATGTTATGTTTGCAGAGCCCCTGATGTGCCTAAACAGTGGAAACCCCCCACAAATGACCCCATTTTGGAAAATAGACCGCCCAAGGAACTTATCTAGATGTGTGGTGAGCACTTTGAACCCCCAAGTGCTTCACAGAAGTTTATAACGCACAGCCATGAAAATAAAAAATCATTTTTTTCCACAAAAATAATTATTTTAGTCCCCAATTTTTTATTTTCCCAAGGGTAACAGGAGAAATTAGACCCCAAAAGTTGTTGTGCAATTTTTCCTGAGTACGCTGATACCACATATGTGGGGGTAAACCACTATTTGGGCACGCGTCGGGGCTTGGAATGGAGGGAGCATTGTTTGAGCTTTTGAACGCAAAATTGGCTGGAATAAATGGTGGCGCCATGTCGTGTTTGGAGACCCTCTGATGTGCCTAAACAGTGGAAACCCCTCAATTCTAACTCCAACCCTAACCATAACACACCCCTAACCCTAATCCCAACCCTAATCATAACCCTAACCACAACCCTAACACCAACACACCCCATACCCTAATCCCAACTCTAATCCTAACCTCAAGCATAACCCTAATCCCAACCCCAACCCACCCCTAACCCTAATCTTAACCCTAATTCCAACCCTAACCCTAATCCCAACCATAATTCCAACCCTAACTCTAATTCTAACCCTAACCCTAATTCTAACCCTAACCCTAATTCCAACCCTAACCCTAATTCCAACTCTAACCTTAATTCCAACCCTAACCCTAATTCCAACCCTAACCCTAATCCCAACCATAATTCCAACCCTAACCCTAATTCCAACCCTAATCCCAACCATAATTCCAACCCTAACCCTAATTATAACCCTAACCCCATTTCTAACCCTAACCCTAATTCCAACTCTAACCTTAATTCCCACCCTAACCCTAATTTCAACCCTAACCCTAATGGAAAAATAAAAATATTTTCTTTATTTTAATATTTGTCCGTACCTATAGGGTTGATAAACGGGGGTTTTATGTACTTTTTTATTTATTTTGCTCACTGTGAGAGTTTGTCACAGTAATCAAAATAAATGAATGAATCTGCAGCAGTCAGAATCCAGCGGATGCCCTGCACATGCGCCCGCCATTTTCAAAGATGGCGGTGCCCATGATGCGGAACACCGGGACCGCCAGAGGGACAGGAGGTACCGGGGAGGGTGAGGGGGGATTGGAAGGCTGTGGGGAGCGGAGGGAAGGGCGACGGGATGATGATGACTGCGGCGACCGAGCGCTGCCATCAGACGGTGACGGTGGCCGATCGGTGCCGTCAGTCAGTGGGGGTCTCATCGGTGTTTGCAGCCATGGCCATGGCTTGATTGTAATATTTCACCAAATTTCATTGGTGAAATATGACAATCGCACTGTGTATGCGCCCGCCAATTTCCAAGATGGCAGTTCCCATGATTCGGGACACCGGGACCGCCAGAGGGACAGGAGGTACCGGGGAGGGTGAGGGGGATCGGAAGGCTGGGGGGAGTGGAGGGAAGGGGGACGGGAGCTGATGATGACTGCGGCGACCGAGAGCTGCCGTCAGTCGGTGATGGCGGCCGATCAGTGCCGTCAGTCAGTGGGGGGTCTCATCGGTGTTTGCAGCCATGGCCATGGCTTGATTGTAATATTTCCAAAAATTTCATTTGTGAAATATGACAATCGCACTGCGCATGCGCCCGCCTTTTTCCAAGATGGCAGCGCCCATGAGCCGGGACGGCGGGACACCGGGAGCCAGTGCGGGACTCGGAGGCACCGTGGAGGGTGAGGGGGGTGATTGGACTGCCGTCAGTCCATGGCGGGGGCCGATCACCCCCGCCAGCCGGTGTGGTGGGGGTCAGATTAGTGTCTCCAGCCATGTCCGATGCTACTGCAGCATCGGCCATGGCTGGATTGTAATATTTCATCAAATTTCATTGATGAAATATTACTATCGCTCTGATTGGCTGTTTCACTTTCAACAGCCAATCAGAGCGATCGTAGCCATGTGGGGGCGAAGCCACCCCCCAGGGGTGAAGTACAAAGCCCCCTGTATCTGCGGGTCGGGTGACCTTTCAGTGACCCCAGTCACCCGACCCACAGGGGGAGCTTTGAAGTCATGACACAGCATATGCGTCATGGGTCGGATTGGCACCGACTTTCATGACGCATACACTGTGTCACAGGTCGGGAAGGGGTTAAACATTATAAATCTCCTTATTTTTTTCAGGAGGCAGACACAGACGCTCTCAGGGTCAGTATGAATTACACAATATAAAAAGCAGCAAAATTGTAATTGATCAGAGGCGTACAGCTGCATACAGTGTTGGGGTAATTGTAAATCTCAGAAGATATTTCCAGAGTCAGAAATAGACTCTCACTGGCCCAGTATGGATTAGACCACTATATAAAAAGCAGTAAATGGGTAAGGTATCACAAGCGTACAGCTGTATACAGTGTTGGGTTAACCTTAAATCTACAAATATATTTCTGGAGTTACAGACAGACGTTCACAGGCTCAGTATGGATTGAACAAGAATATAAAAACTTGAAAAAGGGAAATGTTTTACAATCGGTCAGCTGCATACAGTGTGGGTGTCATTTTAAATCTTATATTTTACCAGAGTAAGACACAAACTCTCACATGCTCAGTATGGATTACACCCGAATATAAAAATGAGAAAAAGGGAAATGTATTTGAAACGTACACCAGTGTACAGTGTTGGAGTACTTTGAAATCTTCGTTTATATTTCAGTGTCAGTCTGCCAGTCCAGACTCTCTGCTAGAGGAAGGGAGATGGATAAAAGTACAGACATAAAGTCGAGTGATTTTAGATGTTTTTGAATTTGTAATCACGGGAAAACCTGCCGGGAGAATTCGCAGAGGCGATGCTGACCCTCAATAACTTTAACTGTGGATACAGCTAAAACGCAAATTAGTGAAGAAAGGGTTGCTGTATCGCAGTTGCATCGATCCCATTACCGTAACTCATCTCCGTCAAATTGTGATCACAGGGAGAGCTGTAGACATGGTCCTCACTGCCTATCATGATCTGTCTGGTCACTTTGGAGTGTAAAACACACAAGCTACAGGTCCTAGGGGATTCTATTGGATTGCCATGACAGGACACATTGAAAAATGGTGGCAGGAATGTCACATGTCTGTGACTATGAAAAATGTAAAAGGTGATCATAAAGCACCATTGCATCCGATTGGGAGTTGATGTCCATTACAAATGGTAGCCATTGGTAATCTGAAGGTAGAGGCAAGCAAATTTGTAGTGGCCGTCCCTGTGACGGATTTAACTGGCCAGACAACCCAACAGTGGAGCAGGGAGAGGTAAGTATTGCAAGTGCTGTGTCCCTGAGCAAGCAGGGGGAACCCACTCATGGGCGCCGGTACTGGCACTGGGCTCCTCATAGTATGCCAGTGTGTCTGACGGTGAGTGGGCCCCCCACCGTCAGAGACCCTTTATTGTACTATGAGAGGCCCTGTGCCAGTGCCGTCGCCCATGGGTTGGGCCACAGACCTTTTCAGGGCAACAGCACTTGCCCTGGTGCGGCAGGTGTTGACCCCGGGGATGGGGTGGGGGGGCAGCCCATTTCAGGTGGTTTAAAAAATGGCATATGTTGATGTGTAGGCTGGACTTTCAGCTGATGCAAATAGTGGAATTGGAGAAGTCAGAGGAAGAGGAGGACAAAAGCGAGCCTTTTTTCTGGCAACTTATGTGTTATCAGGGGAGGGTGGGACAAAATCTTTTGAAACCCATGCATGGTGCATTTTAATGAAGGTTAGATCATCAACATTTTGGGTAGACAGACGGGTCCTTTTTTCTGTCAGGATTGATCCAGCAGCACTGAAGACTCTTTCAGATAGCACACTACCAGCAGGGCAAGCGAGCTCCTGTAAGGCATATTGTGCCAATTCAGGCCATGTGTCCAGTTTTGAGGCCCAATAATCAAAGGGGAATCACCTATGAGGAAGAACCTCAATATGGGAGGAGAAGTAGTTTGTAACCATAGTTGACAACTGCTGTCTCCTGTCACTTGCAATCAATTCTGTATTAGCTGTCGTGTGTGCGGGACTTGAGAAATCAGACCACAACATGGTCAGGAAACCCCTGTCTCAAATGCCAGTTCTGCTGTGTGCACCACGAACACCTCTTCCATTTTGCCCACTACGGCTCGTGGGAGAACCAGCTCCGCTGCTGTGTGCTGGGAATGCCACAAACAACCTGTTTACCAGAATTGCTTGTTTGTTAGCCAATAGTAGCTTTAGGTTCTCCTGTGGCATGATGTTGTGTAATTTGCCTTCATAGCGTGGATCGAGGATGCTGGCCAACCAGTAGTCGTCATCCTTCATCATTTTGGCAATGCGGGGGTCCCTTTTTAGGATACGCAAGGCATAGTCATACATGTGGTCCAAAGTTCCCGGTGTCAATGATGCACTGCAAGTGCTGGGTGGAGGTGCACTTTCTGGCAAATCCACATCCCTCCAGTCACGCACAAGCCCTGTACCTGACCTTGGCATGCCCACAGGTTCTCTTGCCCCCTGAGAAGCATCCTCCTCCCCAAAATAATCATCCCCCTCATCCTCCTCCTCATCTTCCTCTTCTTCCTCCACCTTGTCCACGCCAGTTCCCTGACCAGACAATGACTGACTGTCATCAAGGCTTTCCTCCTACTCCTCCTGTTGCTCCTCAGCTGCAGACACCTGATCCTTGATGTGCATCAAAGTTTGCATGAGCAGACGCATAAGTGGTATATGTTTGACAATCAGACTGCTCAATATGGTTTATAAAGAAATGGAAATGTCCGTATATGTATTTATGGAGTGTCACACACACACGCTGACTCTGTGTAGATGTGACAGTAATAAGAACACCAGCTATCCGATACTGTTTGATAATCTGACACCTCTATACGGTGTATGTATGGAAAAATGTTAATCTCCGTGTATTTTTTTTACGGAGTCACACACATATAGCATGTATTTGTCCCTGATACCAGCCAGTACACGGTAGTGTGTGAGGAGCGTACACCTCTATACGGTGTGTGAAAAAATGTACGCTCAGTATCTACTGTGCAGAAAAAAAGGAACAGCAGTGTGCAAACAGCAATGCAGCTATCAGGGAGCCTATAAGGCAGCCTAATCAGTAACAGAGCTGCTGCACAAAAAAGTGTGAAAAAATGAAGGATTGGTAACTGTGCAGAAAAAAGGAATAAAAATATTTTTGCTTTTAAAAAGCACTCTGCACAGCAGTATGCAAACAGCAATGCAGCTATCAGGGAGCCTTATAAGGCAGCCTAATAACCAACAGAACTGCTGCACACAAATATATCCTTCCCCTGTTACTGCACACTATACAGTTGTGTTTTACAGTGACATTCACTATCAGCACAAGCAATTTTTTTTTCTTTTTCCCTGCCTAAACACTCTCCCTATTGAGAGCGATCAGCAGCAATCTCTCCCTATGCTAAGATCGGCAGAAGTAAGATGGCGGTCGGCGGTCAAGGCCTTTTATAGGCACTGTGACGTCACGCAAAGCCAGCCAATCACTTGCATGCCCTTCTCTAACATGGTGGAGGCCGCTGCCGATGTAATCGCGTTGCCCACAGTGTGCTTCCTTCATGATTGGCTGAAAATAGGCGCTGGAAGGATTGTAGAAAACACGACTTTGGCGCTCAAGTCGGCGACCTCATAGCCGACCTCACGCTATGGTCGGGTTTCGATCGGTGAAACCCGCCTTTAGCAAAAGTCGGCGGATTCTGAATTTGGCCGACCCGTTTCGCTCAACTGTAATAATAAGTAGCATATCACTGTTTTGTATGCTCCATCACTGATATTTCTGTAACAGGATGTTTGTTAAAAGAATAAATGAAAATTGTGTTCTCTGTGGTTAAGATGTTATTGAAATGACTATCTTTTTCTTCTGTTTTGTATTCATTGACTACGACATGAATGGATGTTTTTCCTGTTTGTTCATTTGAATCTCAGATTTGAATATCTCATGGAAACAAAAGACATCTCTGCCGTGCCTTAAACAAAAGTTTATTCAAATCATAAGTGAATACAGTGACAGGCCTAGAAATATGACCTTTAATAATTGCACATTTTCAGACTTTTACCTAAAAAAACCTGAATATTTACCGTATCGTAACGTTTACCAGTTGCTTAAAATGTAGAATGCAAGGTTTTGTTTTTGTGAAGATTGCAGACTAATATTCAAAATCAATGATAGACAAGTTTTGTCTAAATACTGTACATTATAACGACTTGGGAGTTAAATATTTTTTCACCAGTACCCTTTGGAATCACTCAAGGGGTTATGCAATGTTGCATTTGGACATAGGGTAAAGGTGTGTGCACTCCAAACCTGGCTATCCTAAAGGTTGAAGAAGATCCTTTAATTCGGGGTTGATAAAAAGATTAGGCAGCTTCTAAATTTGAGATGTTACACTGATTTGGCAGATGTAAGAGTAGGGCTACGCTCATATCATATTTAGTAAACTCATCATTGTGTGCTTTTAAAAATACTGTATATGCAGTCAAAAAGTCACTAAACATGCAATTTCAGAATCTGTTTATTATAACCATATAGCAAGCAAACAAATTTGTTCAAAATAAATCTAGCTGTAGGAAGTTTGCAGCTTCTTATTGGGTCTGTATTTTTGTTTTTTATTTCTGTGCCATCATCTAAAAACTGGCTGCAATCAGAAGGACCCAGCTATATTTATCTAATGTTTGAAGAGGTCTAGCCAGAAGTGGTCTTCGTGGAAAAGGTTTGGTCAAAAAGCCATACTTTCAACATGGAAACAAGGACAAGCCACTCAACTAGGCGCAAAAACATAGAAACTGGTAGAAAGTGCTCGAGACTGATGAATTAAAATTTGTACCATAAGCAAGTTTGTTGGTGAAGGGTTGGAGAGTGGTACAATATTGTGTGGCTGGAAACAAAACTGAAGAATGATAAAATGCTCTTGTAAGTTTGGTGCTTCATTTCAACAAATGAAGTTAGGAATTTGATCAAGTTTAATCATGTCCTTATTGCTGAGAAATAAAGGCAAATTCTTACCCATTATGCAGCATCATTAAAGAGATGTTATGTTCAGGGTAAAGAAGAACTAGCAATCCTGGAAGTGATGATATGGTTCCCAAAGATCCCTGATCTCACCATCATCAAATCTGTCTGAGAAGACATTAAAAGACAGAAGGAATTTTGCAATCCTACATCTACAGATCTGTGGCTAGCACTCCAAAATATTTGGAACCATCTCTCTGCAAAGTTCTTTCAAAAAACATGTGCAAGTGTACCTAGGAGAATTGATGCTTTGATGTTGTTTTTAAGGCAAAGTGCGGTCCCACCAAATATTGATTTAATTACATTTCTCTTTGATCACTTTGCATTTGGTTAATTGATAAAAATAAATTGTAAATATTTCTATATTTTTTAAAATATTGCTACTTTGCAGCATTTTTTAACACCTGCCTAAAACTTTCGCACAGCACTGCATGTCAATAGAATTGCAGAAGTACATAATGGAAAACAGAAACTTCTGCATTTTCATGGTTTAATTGTATCTAACCTGAATGTGATAGCAAACCACTTGACTGCTCTCCATTAACTCAACCATCTGAAACCCGAAAGCTATGCCAGTGTCCTCTACTTATATTTCTATAAATAGCTTTGTACAAATACTGCCTAAAGTGGACTTGAAATAATGAGGCTGATGCTCTTTTGCAAAAATCTAAATTTTATTCATCCCCAAAGTAAAAATATTGTAGTTAAAGAGAATCTGCTGCATGAAAAACAACCTTGGACTACCATATTATGTGGCTAGCTGAACTCACTCTTAGGGTAAATACACATGTAGCATATTTGCTGCTAGTTTTCTGGGCAGATTTGCTCATGGAAGAAATAATACAGAACATGTTCTAAGTAAATTAGATGTTTAACGTTTAATCTACAGTGCTGAAATTTACGCATGGGAATTCAATTTTGTTGTGGAGTTTTGAATCCTTGGAGCGCAAGGCTTCACAGCTGATTTGCTGTGGATAGTTGGTGGGAATTTGCTTTGTTAGCATGTAGACTAAGCTCCCATAACAAATCTGCAAACAATCTGTGTTCAACATTGTGTAACATACCCTACTCTCTTAATGCTCCATCACACACAGCAAGATCACTAGGGAGATCGCTGATTTTGTGATGCCACAGCGATCTCGCCAGCGATATCGCTGTATGTGACATGTATCAGTGACCGCCCCCCGTGCCGGGTATCACTGATCGCGCTCGAACGTCCTGGGCCGTTTTTTGATCATTGGTGTCTCCCTCTGGCCAGTGCGTATCGCTGCGTGTGACAGCGAGAGACCAACGATCAGTGATGCTGGGAGCTGGTTTCCAATGTAAACAGCCGGTATCTAATAGCCGGGAGGCTCTTAGATACCCACTGTTTACCTTGGATACCAGCTTGCTTGCTGGTCATGATCGCTGGTGGGTCTGTCTATGTAACAGCTCACCAATGATCAGCTAACTATGTCCCAGTGATCCCATCCACGTCGGATCGTTGGTGGGATCGCTGGGACATTGATGCATGTAACGGGGCCTTAAATATCTTGAAATGTTACTGTAGAATTCTAGGTAGTTCAGTAGAATGGATTATTAGGAGGATTTACGGCAGATGAATGAACTTGAGTTTGAAGATAATGAGATAATTGAAATATGCTTCTCTTCAACTATCTACACTTAAAAGTAGTTCAGACTCTCTTTATGGTATTAGATTCCATTTAAAGTGGTTCACTGTTTTGAGAGTTTGGACAACCCCTTTATTTGTACAGTTTTAAATACATATGTTGTAAATTTCAAAAGCTCTTAAGTAGAGATCTACGTATTTTGTTAAATTGATGCTATTCAATCCTCTATGGTACCCAATATGAATATGTTATTATGCCTGTATTGCCTTTCCAGATAAAGGCCTCATGTCTCATTAGGCAGTCGAGAAAAATCTATTTTCAATCTGTATCATTTCTGCAATTGCTTTATTTTATTGAAGAAGAATAATTAGGAAAAATACAATGCTGCTGGCATGAAAGTAAATTACCAATGATGGTGTGAAAATTAACGTTTTGGAAGAAATTATAGCAAGCAGGGCTTCCATGCAATGCCTCTACAGAATTATTTCTGCAGAAATCACTGATCATCAATTTAGCTTGAGCTTCTTAAAGCAAGCATGAAACATTTTACATAAAGGCAGGCAAATTAATTCGACAAGACAATAGACCAGAATTGTCCCCTGACAACACCCAGCAAAATCCTTCAAGAGAAAACTCTCATAATGATATTAAATTGATTTCTTAAATAACTTGGCAATATGCTATGAAAGCTATGGTTGCTTACAACTACTGAATAGTTAGGTAAATGACTCCTTAGGGCCAATAAATTGACTTTTTTCCCCGTGAATATAGCTTAAGAAAGCGCACAGCTCTGAATGACTACATTGGGTCCTATTCATTCAGACTGACTGACCATGAACTACAGGTGAGAGAAAGTTGCAAAGACCAAGTTTCAGGCTTTTACTTTGTAGATCAGATAAACCATTTTTGAAGAAATGCAGGCTGAAAAATGTTTTAGGGCCCATTAAGCTCAATGAATAATCATCATTCATATATTTAAATGGAAATTCTGTTTTTCATAGCTTAATGGTGGTGTATTATTCTTTATATGAAATGATAGAAAAGTGCTGGAAACCTGCATTTCTGAAATGCAGCAGCTTCTAAAAAGTATTTTTTTCTAATAAAACACTTTTTATGCTATCCAGTGGAGAAAGTTGAAAAAAATTGAATAAATCTTTGAAAAAATATGTTATCAACGGATTCTCCAAGATATGAGTAACTAAAACCATTATCAGTCTTTGAACAAGGTCAACTGATTCCGCTATTTCTATGCAGAAAATGCCACATAGTGGTACAGCACTTATGACTCAAGGACAACATACCTAGTCTGTATGTTCTCCTTCTCTTTGTGTAGGTTTCCTCCAAATACTTTAGGCTATCCCCACAAACCAAAAACAATGCATAAAATAGAATAATTTAGATGTGTGATTTGGGGTAGGTTATGGACGGACATTTTATTGATGTAACTTCTATAGTGACACAGAGATCTAAGAGAAAAGGGAGCCTACTTCCACTTCCAACACAGGAGAGATTGTGCTTTATGATGAGCTATTAGAATGCAAATGGCCCATATATTGTTCTTGTAGGAGGGGTCTGAGCATTCTCCTGGGGTAGGAAGCTCAGTAACGTGAGATCTTAAGATGTTTCTTGTAAGAAAACAATAGAATAAAGCCCCCTTCTCACATAGTGAGATTGCTAGCGAGATCGCTGAAGCTTCACCGATTTTGTGACGCAACAGCAACCTCGCCAGCGATCTCGCTACATGTGACACGCAGCGGCAACCCACCCCCCACTGAATATTGCTGATCATGCTCGAATGTCCTGGGCCATTTTTTCATCCTCGGCATCCCGCTGGCCAGCATGCATCGCTGTGTTTGACGCCGACAAGCGACCTAGCTGGCGACGCAAAACTAAGGGATGCAAGCGGGAATCGTCAGAAAATTTGCTGTGTGACAAGGTGTCAACGACCGCCGAGGTCATTATACAGATCGCCAGATCATTGCTGCATCATTGAGTAGATCTGCCTGTTTGGAAGCTTACTAGCAACCATGTAGCGACGCACCAGCGATCCTTACCAGGTCATATCGCTGTCGGGATCGCTGGTTGCGTCGCTATGTGAAACGAGACCCTAAGACTTTTAAATATGGGAGAATAATCCAATTTTGAAGCTTTTTCTCTCTTATCTGTTCACTCCAGAACAAATCTCAATCATTCTATCTAACATTGATCACCAGACAATTCTATACCATGCTGTTTTATTCAATTCGCCAATGGTCATTCCTATGTGACTCTTGATGATCAACCTGGTTCTTGGCCTTCCTCATCTTCTTTTTCCACTATAAATGTGCTATAATGTTTTCCCCTTGAATTCTGCAAGGAACATAAACCACACAAAAACTGGATAAAGTAGATTTTAAACAGGATGTATTGTGATTAACAGGCAAAGAGAAAGAATATGACCTGAAACAGTCTATAATTTTAATATAATGTAAATCTATGATACAAAATATTCTGTTTACTATTTCCTGAGATTATAGATTGAAAAAAAATTAGTGTAAAGTATTTCTATTTAGAAATGTTTGTACAGTTCTGTAGATTAACTTTGAAAGTAGTTATTCCAATGTAGCCAATTACCATGCTTTCAGTGTACCAGAGGAACTGTAGTCATTTCACTTTAGGAAAGAAGAAATTTGAGTGCACATTCACTAATTTAAAATTTGGATGGAAGAAAGTTGGAAAGGATTGAATAATAATTAAACATTATTTTGAAAGTACTCAGACTGGCATGAAATATGAAAATTATTGATACTTAAGCTCACCAATTCCCCATAGCCACAATTACTGACACTTAACAAGTCTGTGTTTCTGGTCTGGTCTCAACAAATGAAACATTTTAGGAAATGTCTGTTCAGCGAATCAGTGACTGCAGTTAGTAATTGGCAGAACTTGCATTTTTATCTTTTTGTTGAGACTGTTGAGGTCTATAAAAAGGTTTACGGCTAAAAAAAAATTGAAGAAATTCCATACCTAGAGAATGTTGCATTCTGACGAGCACATCACTGATGATTAAAGTCCGGCAACATTGAAAAAGCTTACACACTGTATATGTACAGTAGCTGCTGTCATATTTTACTATAGACTTAACATCAGGACAGGCATGAGTAGAGCTGAGGAATGGTGACTATAATATTCACCTTTCAACCTTTTCATAGACCTTTATCATCCACCAAAATGGGGGCCAGTGAAGTTAAAGTTTTGGGGAAAATTTAAGGCAAATTGGGTTTGCCTTGAGTCAATTCGCTCATGTTGATCTTAAGGTACTGTCACACTTAGCGATGCATCAGCGATCCCGACAGCGATAAGACCCGGTCAGGATCGCTGGTGCATCACTAAGTGGTCGCTAGTGAGCTGCCAAACAGGCAGATCACACCAGCGACATAGCAGCGGTCGGCGGTCGTTACTTACCTGTCAGACGAGGCGATGAAGACGTCCTCCCGCCCGAGTCCACGCGTCGCTCGTCACTACAGCAGGAAGCCCAGCAGGAAGCTGATGACGAGAAACGGCCCAGGCCATTCATGCGCGATCAGCGATAACCAGCGGGGGAGCAGGTCGGAGGTAAGTATCACACATAGCGATATCGCTAGCAATATCGCTGCTACGTCACAAAACCAGTGACGTTATAGCGATATTGCTAGCGATATCGCTTAGTGTGACTGACCCTTTATACATTGCTGTTTTATAATAGATGCAATGCATCAAAAAGTCTTTTATTTTATAGTTATACATTTATTATCTCAACTGTTGTTCTTGAATGGAATATACTATAGCTTTTTTATTAAAGTTTTTTCAAGGATATGAAAAAGATTTGACCTTTGCTTCAGTAGCAGCACCATTTATTCCCCACAAAAGATGTCTAGCATTCTAGCTGATCCATATTAAAGCCAATGAGGCATATAACAGAAGATCACCTGAAAGTAAAGGCCACCTTACACATTAGATAAAAGTCATCACAACATTAAGATTTCAGTGGTATTGGCAGATCATGTAAGGTGTATGGGAGTCTCCTGCATGATCTCCAGCAGTTTCTTATCACGATCCAGCACAAAGTAACCTTTTTTTTCCTTTGGATGTGTGCCAAAGGTGGTTTTGCCCCCGGTGGCCATTAGGGTCATTGCACTGTGGTGATTTCAGTTGTAGTTTTCCCCCTGGTAGCCATTAGGGTCATTGCACTCTGGTTATCTCAGTTTGTGCATGTGACTATGTAACAGGTGTGAGTGCTCTATAAAGTATACTATAGAGTATTAGGTGTGTTAATCACTGTTGGTGATTAGTCCTCAGTTACATGCAAGTCTGGGTGAAGGATGGAGCTGAAAGAGAGTCCCAGGCAGCTCAATGAGAGTCCTGGAGTGGCAGCTATGGTGTCTGTGAGGAGGGCTGGCATGGCTTGGTGGAGTTGCAGCTATGGTGTCAGCAAGGAGTTCTTGCATGGCTAGGTGGAGTGGCAGCTATGGTGTAGAGCTGCACTCATGATGCTGGATACGGTTGCTGGAAAGCTGGACTCAACATGCTGGACTCTTTGGCAGAAAGCTGGACTCTTATGCTGGACTCTGTTTTCTGGACAGCTAAACAAAGGTGGTGGACTCTGTTTGCTCCAAGGCTGCACTATGGTGTTGGACCTGGTCGGAGGAAAGATGCATGCAGGTGATGGGCTCTGTTGCTGGGAGCGTAAGCAGCAGAGAACAGCTAAGTGGTGTTCCCCTGTTTTGTCTCTTTATCTTATGTGTGTTTAGTGCAGTTGTGGGATTAGTTTCCGCACCGTCCACTTCACTAGTGAGGGTTTAGGTGGAGGGGGCGAGCTAGGGTTAAAAGGTATCCTGAGCGGCACCCGGTGCGGAACCGGCCTAGGGAACGCTAGGAGTGTAGAGACACTGACTTAGGGGAGTGCAGGAGGTCTCCAAGTCCTCATTCCCTATCGCAGGGCCACCATTGTTATTTTTACCCAGGTTTTCCCTTATTGTTTAAATTCGCCTTACTGGAGGCGGGGTTTCCATATTTACGTGTTGTGTGTATTACTTAAATTCGCCTGTTGGAGGCGGCGTATCCAGCTGCACGTGTTATTACTTAAATTCGCCCAACTGGAGGCGGTGTATCCAGGGTCACGCGTGTCATCTAAGTCCGCCCTGCTGGGGGCGCTGTGTCCAGCCGCGCGTGACCGTGACAATTCTGTTACAGAACTTAAGGATTGGGTGGTTGGAATTCAATCACCTGATCCTTTTGTTTGACAGGGAGATAAGTTGGTCTCTTATAGAAAACACATGAAAATTTTGATGAGATGAGTATTGCTGCATAGGAGGAAGTCAGGAGACATAGATAATTGCAAATATAACTAACAGATATAGTGGGGAAAATCTTTGGAGGGAGGAGCTTAAACTCAGTATTATCCAAAACCTGAAAAGATCTGGAGATCTGTATAGAGGAGTGGGTCAAAATCCCTGCTGCAGTGTGCAATCTTACTCAAGAACAGTAGGAAATGTCTGACCTCTGTAATTGCAAACAAAGGTTTCTTTACCAAATATTAACTTCTGTTTTTCTGTTGTATCAAATAATTATTTCATGCAATAAAATGCAAATTAATTATGTAAAAATAAGACAATGGGATTTTCTATTTTTTATTTTTAGATTCTGTCTGTCATAGTTGAGGTGTATCTACAGTAAAAATTACAGACCTCTCCATTCTTTATAGATGGGAAAGCATGCTAAAGTGGTAGTGTATGAAGTACAACTTCTACTGTTACACAATCAGCTACCAATTGTTTTATTCTGGAGTGTACACTGCTATCCCTGTATTTACACAAAAAGATAACAGGACATGTTAGCAAGCACACAACTTTAGACCTTAAGGGCCTTTCTCATATAGCGAGATCGCTAGCGATATAGCTAAATTGTCACCAATTTTGTGACGCAACAGCGATCTCGCCAGTGATCTCGCTTTGTGTGACATGTACCTGCGACCAACCCCCCGCTGGATATCGCTGATCATGTCCCAGGCCATTTTCTGATCATTGACGTCCCGATGGTCGGCATGCATTGCTGTGTTCGGCGCCGACTAGCGATGTCGCAGAAGTCATGGACGCAGGTGGAAGTTGTCAGAATCGCTGTGGTGTGACAGGTAAGAGCGACCGCTGATGGATCATTGTATCGCCGCTGCATCGAGGAAGAGATCTGCCTGTTTGTCAGCTCACTAGCGACCATTTAGAGATGCATCAGCAATCCTGACTGGGTTGTATCCTTGTCGAGATCCCTGGTGCATTGCTAAATGTAACGGGAAGTTTAGAGAGCAGAGAGCCATGATTAGATGTGCTCTGAAAGCTTTGGTCTGGTGATGTTGCAAGATAAGGAAAGGGAGATAGGGAGAGAGCAGATAACTGCTACATAAAATTCAATGTGCTGGTGATAGGTGGCTGGGATGTTAAGAGTTAACATCTCTCCTGGAATATTGCTACTGCTTACACCTGACTAATGTCTACCAAATTAAAGAAATGAATAACTGGAAAACACCCCTTTAACTCTTAAAATGCTTGGTGCCCTTCATGGATTGATACATAGTACATTGTAAAAGCAACCTGTTAGCACGATTAGCTAGATTAAACTGATGCCAAAAGGTAAACACGCATGTTAATTACTTTTTTGCTATGTGCAGGAAACATGACATGGCCCAGACTGGAATTACAAGTTTGATTAACCCCTTTCTGACATCAGATGCACTATCCCGTCCATTTGACCCGGGCCCCTATGCCCATGGATGGGATAGTACGTCTAGCGTGATCAGCGGCGCCCACGTGGTGAGTGCCGCTGATAACGGCCGGGTGCCAGCTGATTATCACAGCTGACACCCGCACTATGTGTCGGGGCGGTCACGGACTGCCCCAACACGTTAACCCCTTGCACACCGCGATCAAACACGATCACGGTGTATCGGGGGTTAAAGGAAAGCATGGGCAGGGAGGGGGCTCCCTCTGTTCTTCCCTGAGCCCCCCACAGCAGCGCAATGTGCAGCACTGCTGCGGGGGGCTCTTTCCCTGCAGGTCCCTGGATCCAAGATGGCGACGGGGACCTTCGGGGGCCTGCAGGGAGCTGGCTTCCTCAGTGCCTGCAAAGCTCAGGCAAGGAGGAAACCTGCACACTGCCTATTACAGATTGCTGATCTGTCACAGTGATCTGTGATGTGACAGATCAGCGACCTGTCACAGGACAGTGATGTCCCCCCTGGGACAACCTAATAGAGTTAAAAAAAGTGTAAAAACAATTTTAAAAAAATCGCTAAATAAATAAAAAAAATATTCCCTAATAAATTCATTTTTTGGAAATAAAAAAAAAACAATAAAAGTACACATATTTGGTATCGCCGCGTCCGTAACAACCTGCCCTATAAAACTGACCAATTACTTAACCCCTTTAGCGAACCCCTTAAAAAGTAAAAATAAAAAACAAAGCAAAAAAAAATGATTTATTATCATACCGCCGAAGAAAAAGTGCAATAACGCGCGATCAAAAAGACGCATATAAATATCCATGGTACCGCTGAAAACGTCATCTTGTCCCGCAAAAAAATAACTGCCACTCAGCATCATCTGAGAAAAAATAAAAAAGTTATAGCTCGCAGAATAAAGCGATGCAAAAATAATTATTTTTTATATAAAATTGTTTTTATTGCATAAAAGCGCCAAAACATAAAAAAATGACATAAATGAGGTATCGCTGTAACCGTACTGACTCAAAGAATAAAACGACTTTATCAATTTTACCGCACGTGGAACGGTGTAAACTCAGCCCCCAAAAGAAATTCATGAAATGCTGGTTTTTGTTCATTCTGCGTCCCAAAAATCGGAATAAAAAGCGATCAAAAAATGTCATGTGCCCGAACATGATACCAATAAAAACGTCAACTCGTCCCACAAAAAATAAGACCTCACATGACTCAGTGGGCCAAAATTCGGAAAAATTATAGCTCTCAATATGTGTTGATGCAAAAACTATTTTTACAATAAAAAGCGTCTTTTAGCGTGTGACAGCTGCCAAAAATAAAAACCACCATAAATAGTAAATCAAACCCCCTTTATCACCCCCTTAGTTATTAAAAAATAATAAAATTAAAAAAATGTATTTATTTCCATTTTCCCATTAGGGTTAGGGCTAGGGTTAGGGCTAGGGCTAGGGTTAGGGCTGAGATTAGGGTTAGGGGTGTGTTGGGGTTAGGGTTGGAGTTAGAATTGGGGGGTTTCCACTGTTTGGGCACATCAGGTGCTCTCCAAACGCAACATGGCGTCTGATCTCAATTCCAGCCAATTCTGCGTTGAAAAAGAAAAATGGTGCTCCTTCCCTTCCAAGCTCTGCCATGCGCCCAAACAGTGTTTTACTCCCACATATGGGGTATCAGCCTACTCAGGACAAATTGCAAAACAACGTTTGGGGTCCTATTTCTCCTATTGCCCTTAGGAAAATAAAAAATTGGGGGCAACAATATCAATATTTTTTTATTTTCACGCCTGGGCGTTATAAACTTCTGTGAAGCCCTTGGGGGTTCAAAGTGCTCACCACACATCTAGATAAGTTCCTTAGGGGGTCTAGTTTCCAAAATGGTGTCATTTGTGGGGGGTTTCCACTGTTGGGGTACATCAGGGACTCTCCAAAGGCAACACGACACCCGCAGAGCATTCCATCAAAGTCTGCATTCCAAAACGTCAATACTTCCCTTCCGAGACCCGACGTGTGCCCATACAGTAGTTTTCTCCCACATATGGGGTATCAGGGTACTCAGGACAAATTGGACAACAACTTTTGGGGTCCATTTTCTTCTGGTACTCTTGGGAAAATAAAAAATTGGGGACTAAATGATCATGTTTGTGGAAAAATACGATTTTTTATTTTTACGCCCGGGCATTATAAACTTCTGGGAAGCCCCTGGGGGTTCAAAGCGCTCACCACACATCTAGATAAGTTCCCTAGGGGGTCTAGTTTCCAAAATGGTGTCATTTATGGGGGGTTTCCACTGTTTAGGTACATCAAGGGCTCTCCAAAGGCAACATGACACCCGCAGACAATTCCATCAAAGTCTGCATTCCTAAACGTCACTACTTCCCTTCCGAGCCCTGACGTGTGCCCATACAGTATTTTTCTCCCACATATGGGGTATCAGTATACTCAGGACAAATTGGACAAATACTTTAGGGGTCCATTTTCTCCTGGTACCCTTGGGAAAATAAAAAAGGGGACTAAATGATCATGTTTGTGGAAAAAATATGATTTTTTATATTTTCACGCCCGGGCATTATAAACTTCTTTGAAGCACTGGGGGAGTGCAAAGTGCTCACCACACATCTAGATAAGTTCCTTAGGGGGTCTAGTTTCCAAAATGGGGTCACTTGTGGGGGATTCCACTGTTTAGGTACACCAGGGGCTTTCCAAATGCGACATGGTGTCCGATCTCAATTCCAGCCAAAAAAGTCAAATGGCGCTGCTTCCCTTCCAAGCTCTGCCATGCGCCCAAATAGTCGTTTACACCCACATAAGGGGTATCAGCATACTCAGGACAAATTGCACAATAACTTTTATGGTCCTGTTACCCTTGGGAAAATAAAAATTGGGGGTGAAAAGATCATTTTTGTGGAAAAAATATGATTTTTTAATTGTACCGCTGTATGTTTTAAACTTCTGTGAAGCCCTTGTGGGGTCAAACTTCTCACCACATATCTAGATAAGTTCCTTGGGGGGTCTAGTTTCCAAAATGGGGTCACTTGTGGGGGGTTTCCACTGTTTAAGTACATCAGGGGCTCTCCAAACGTGACATGGCATCCGATCAGATTTCCAGCCAATTTTGCATTGAAAAAGTCAAACAGCTCTCCTTCCCTTCTGAGCTCTGCCATGCACCGAAACAGTGGTTCCCCCCACATATCAGGTATCAGCATACTCAGGACAAATTGCACAATAACTTTTCCAGTCCAATTTCTCCTTTTACCCTTGGTAAAATAAAAAATTGAACCTGAATTATTTTTTTTGTGAAAAATAGTTAAATGTTCATTTTTTTTTTTTTAAATTTTCAAAAAATTCCTGCGAAGCACCTGAAGGGTTAATAAACTTCTTGAATGTGGTTTTGAGCACCTTGAGGGGTGCAGTTTTTAGAATGTTGTCACTTTTGGCTATTTTCTATCATATAGACCCCTCAAAGTGGCTTCAAATGTGATGTGGTCCGTAAAAATAAAATGGTGTTGTAAAAATGAGAAATCGCTGGTCAACGTTTAACCCTTATAACTTCCTAAGAAAAAAAAATTTTGGTTCCAAAATTGTGCTGATGTAAAGTAAACATGTGGGAAATGTTACTTATTAAGTTTTTTGTGTGCTGTATCTCTGTGATTTAAGGGCATAAAAATTCAAATTTGGAAAAGTGCAAAATTTTCTAAATTTTCGCCAAATTTCTGTTTTTTTCACAAATAAATGTAAGTTATATGAATGAAATTTTACCACTAACATGAAGTACAATACGTCACGAGAAAACATTGCCAGAATCACCGGGATCCATGGAAGCGTTTCAGAGTTATTACCTCATAAAGGGACAGTGGTCAGAATTGTAAGAATTGGCCCGGTCATGAACGTGCAAACCACCCTTGGGGGTGAAGGGGTTAATAAAGTTGGTGGGAATTGATTCACATGACCTAGTGAACTGGCTATGTCAGTAATCTGGAGTCACTGGGCAGGAACTCTGAGTTTCACCACTTACCTGACAGCATCCAAGGCTCTTTTTTTAAATAGCCAGCCTGGTATGACACTACATGTGTGTCATACCAAAATGTTGACATTGTGCCAGGTAAGAGGTGGATCTTAGGATTCTTACCCAGTGGTAAAAAAATGATTGACCAATGTACGTGGCCCATGTGCCAGGTCCAGCAAATTGATCTACACTATTGATATTTTCACTGCTTTGGCATCTGCACAAGTTGTATTCTCATTTCTTATGAAATTGTTGCTTTTCCCATGGCATAACAAGATGCGTACAAGCACTCATGTATTATAGCATTAGATTAATTACAAAATTTAGGTTCCTTTAGGCTTACGACACAGCTGAGTAAAGTAATGAACTATTTATTTCTGCCATATTGCCAATGAATGGAATGGCAACTCACATGTAGGAAAACTATTTCATTCAACTAGAGGACACAGGACCTTTGCTCTTATGAGACATAATGGTTTCAGTGTTGGTGCCCCAGTAATTAGAAGACCCTTATTACCTAATTGTGGGGCAAACCCTTTAGAGTACCGCTACACTTAGCAATGCACCAGCGATCCCGACAACGATATGACCCGGTCAGGATCGCTGGTGCATCGCTAAGTGGTCGCTAGTGAGCTGCCAAACAGGCAGATCTCACCAGCGACAAAGCAGCGGTCGGAGGTCGCAATTACCTGTCAGACACGGTGATGAAGACGTCCTCCTGCCCGCGTCCATGGCTCGCTCGTCGCCACAGCAGGAAGCAGACGATGAGAAACGGTCGAGGACGTTCTCGCGTGATCAGCGATAACAAGCAGGGGAGCCGGTCGGAGGTACAGTAAGTATCACATGTAGCGATATCGCTAGCAATATTGCTGCTGCATCACAAAACCAGTGACGTTATAGAGATATTGCTAACGATATCGCTATGTGTAACGGGCCCTTTAGAACAAACATTTTACTAATTAGAATATAGTATAAATGAAAGCAAAAAAGCGATTGTGACTAAACTAAGGAACAAGAATGCTTTATTTTGCACTGTATAGATTTCACATTACACCACAATTATTTTCTTTTCAATAAAAATTTAAAGCAAAACTTTGCCACTGCCATGGGCACACATTTCATATATATTTATGCAAAACTTTTTATCTGCACTTGGAAAAGGAAATGGTTTCAAGCTGATACTCATCTTTTTCTTCAAAACTATGTGAAATTGTATTGATTCACAAATTGCTTTTTTTTTTTCTTTGGGATGCAACAGAGAAGAACTCATACAGTACTTTGAATATTTGAATTATATGAATGAGAACATTTAATTAACCTATTTCAAAAAGCTATGGGAGAATTTATTGTTTGCTATTAGAAATGGAGAAGAATTCAGAGTTTTATCTCCAATGAAATTGTTTCTACAATGAAAACCCCTTATTCTGCACCTTGTAAAGTTCTGTATTCTGTTTTTGATTTCTTTTCTTTAACAGAGGTGTTCATTTATAAAGTTTATTTATACTATATTGTATCCCGAGTTACTAAACGTATTGCCATGATAATCAATTAAAATAACTTACTACGGCTAGGTGTTTACATAGACATCTTGTCTGTTACAATAAAAAAATTGATCATGGTACAGTAGCTCACTTGATGAATACTATTTATATGGAAATGTAAGTACAATCCAGTTTAAGGGAACTTGTCACTTGCTAAAAATATTTTATAGTTTAACCTGATCTAAGTCAGTGGTTCCCAACTTTGAGAGCCACATTCAGTTCTGAGAAAGGGTAACAAGCCACATCCAGCTTCTGCCCGCTTACAGTAGTGGCAACCAAAGCCCATATTATGGGTATAAAGATAACCAAAGCTTTTTAACAGAAGTCACCCTAAAGCAGAATACCAAGATCTAGGGGTTCTCAAAATATTCCCATTCAGTATGCTCCGACCAAGCACTCCCAACACACCGTCAATTCCAGCTTCAAGCAACTCCACTGGCAGGAAATTTCATCCTGTCTCTAGCCATATTTAAATTAAGTACCATATTTAAATTATCTCTTAACCCCTAAGACCTAAGACCAGTATATGTGCATCCACATCTTGTCTTCTGTGCAGGGCTAGTCACAAAATTCATCATTTTGAGATGTACCACAATTTATGGGATCGCAAGCCACATGTGGCTCCCAAGCTACAGGTTGTAGACCCGTGGTCTAAGTGATGCTTTTCTAAATCTTCCTTTTCTTCCTGAGATATGGTCCCTCTTCCTTTTATGTAAATCTAGTCTTGTTATTTAAGGGGATGGGATCCTCAACTCTTCTCGGTGGGCATCTTCATGAAGATCATGCCCCTTTGGCTAACAAGAATACATTTAGATCAGATAGAGGCCATATCTCAGCAATGTAAAAACAAAAAACAGTTTTCAGGAGAATAGCGACATATAGACCACATACATCCATTACAAATTAATGGTAAGTCACTTTTTTGTCTATGTTCTCACAAGTAAGATCTGGTAAAGGTCAATAACAAAAAGAAGTACGAATCTGTTACCTAAATTTTGTCTTTTCCTTGTTCCACTTTTCATTAAAGCTAACAAGTACTGATACCAAATATTGACCAACATATTTTCCATATGAAAGCAGCTTAGCATAAGGCTACATGAAGACTTTTCAATGCATCACATTACAGTCTTAAAGAGCAACAACTGCAGTGCAAAGGGGTACATTGAGCTGCATGGACCTGAAAGTGCTCTTCAAGACTGCAGTCACACCTCAATAGTTAAAATGAGAAATGTGCGATCCATGAAATCTTTGTTCAGAAGTCCCAATTGCATGACTGCAGAGTAACACAGCTATGCACAAGATTCCTTTACAAGTTTTAGTCAAAAGAATTTCTAAAGGGTTTTCTGAATGTTTTGAGAGTTGCCAAAAACCTATCTGAAAGTTGCTTATGTTACCTATTGTGTTTTAAAAAAAAATCCTGACAATCCTGCAGCAATGACATCACATTCATTATTTATGTGACTGCTGTAGCCAATCAATGGTCTCAATGGTGACCATGAAACATGACCATCACTGAGTCAAACAGATACCGGCAGAGGCCAAAGGAGCTTTGATGCTAATGCAATTGGAGATTTATATTAGTGTATCCAACATGTATACTGCATTCTAAAGTGCTATGAAAATAGCAAAAAAAAATGTAGCATCACTTTTCAATTTTTTTGGCAACTATAGATCTATCTAGACCAGCCGTTGACTGGCAGTTTATACTCTTTAAAAACAGACTTCAGAACATTATTTAGTTGACATGTTAAGGCCATAGTGTAAGGAGAAGGACTGGATCGGGCGCACCTTTTCTGTGACGGATCTGGAACTGTCGGGGCTGTCACCTATGCTGCATGGTGGAAAGCTTAACGCCCCGGACCGACCTTTGCACTAAGAGGTAGGGGTCATGGTTAAGCAAAAAAAGCAGCGGGAAATCAGTCAGTCTTGGCAGGAACGTACAGCGCGCAGCAGGGCAGTGTCAGCGCTCCGACCTTTGAGTGCTGAGACAGAGTAGGACTAAGTCTGAGATCCATGACTAGAGACTGTCGACAGAGACTTGCCCCATGTCCGCTGACACTGCTGACAATGTTCACATCGCTGACCGTGAGTGACAAGTTCGGCGGTTAGAGCACTGACTTGCGCATGTACTGGCAGGAAAGCCGGGTGACCCGCTGTGAACTGTTTCCTGATAAGCCCGCATTTAATCACCGGGTATCCCTAGACTCTGCCATGGTGAAAGACTTTAAACTTGCCTGCTCTTCACTTTCTGAACCCAGGACCACCGTCAGGAGCACAAGGAATCACCACCGCCGCCAGGATCCAGGACACTATATTCTCCAGGACTACACCGGATCCCCTTATGTGCCACGGCCTTGGAGCCACCGCCTGCATCCAAAAATCCAACTTTTGACGTCGTCGGATTAATAAGTCTAATACCTCTGAACACTTTGCCTTATATACCATCACCTGTTTCTCCCAAGTTCCAAATTCTCTCCTTATTTCAACCCTACCTCCTCTTCTCCCTATGTGGAGTATCCTCTGATAAATTAAACCCCACTTTAACCCTTGCTCGGCCTCCGATCCATCACTGCATCCCATGTTACTGGCAATTTCTACACTTTGCGTAGTCTGCAGGATGCAGTTTACCCACATGGAGGGGCAGACAAAGCATCTGGGGAGGTCCGTAGGTCAAGCATCTCCCTGGGGGCAATGTTAAACAACTTCCTTAAATTCAATGTGAATAATACTATATTATGGAGCTGGACTGAGCGTATTCAAGGGATGATGAGAATGCACCCCATGGTCCCCACCCTGCAGGCGGAGGTCGCTTAGATGGCTTTAGAGGGAGAGGCGAGAGACTCAGTTATGCTGTGACCCCCCCCAGAAGTGGGATACACTTGATAAAGTATTGTGCATACTGAAGGAGACACATGGGGACCCCACAGATGTGGTGGAATTGCACATCTGGTTATTTAGCTGGGTTCAAAGAGAGGGGAGACGGTGAAGCAGTACATGAATGTATTACAGGAGATTCACTCTGCCATATTCAGAAAAGATGGCATGGGAATAGGGTGGACTGACATAGTGCTACGAGACCAGTTAGTGACCGGGATGAGAGATGTGATGCTGAAACAGGCCCTGAGAGAGCGCTTGCAAGTGAACCCACCTATGACCTTTGCAGAAGTGGGAGGCAAGGCGTGCGCACAAGCGAACAAGAGCAGGGAGTTACAGTCCCGCGGCGAAGGTCTGGAGCAAAGAGGTGTCTGTGAATTTGATCACTGAACTAGGGTGGGTGTAAGATTTGCGGAAGGAGATCTAAGTCAAGTGGGAAGACCTGTCCAAAACTAAAAATAAGGTGACCTCGCTAGGCCCATCTGGGGATAGAACTTTCTCAGAACCATGATGGGGCAGAAGAGCGTCTCGTCGGGAAGAATTCCCTACATGCTATCTGTCATGGTCCAGTCCAGAGTTTATTTTCTGCTTTCTTCACTCTGGACTGGTCATGCGGGGGTTAAGCTCCTCAGCCTCGTTCTGGAGCTAGCTGGGCTATTTCAGTCTCTCACAGCCTGCTGACCAGTGTTAGTGATAGCTCAAGCTTCCAGTTTAGAGCCTCTGACCCTTGTACCTTGGTGATCCTCCTGCCTCTGACTAGTATCCACGTGTTTGACCTGGACTGATCTCTGACCCCGTCTCTTGGTATTTGTGTCT
The DNA here is from genome assembly GCF_039654945.1 of Dendrobates tinctorius. NCBI lineage: Eukaryota > Metazoa > Chordata > Amphibia > Anura > Dendrobatidae > Dendrobates > Dendrobates tinctorius. The sequence continues at coordinate 1,979,348 of NW_027361699.1, read as the reverse complement.
GCTCCTACGTTTCCTCTCTGGCATTTGACTTCCCGGCTTGTACCCTGACCACGCATTTTGCCTCACGTTTCTGGACCCTGTGCTCATGTTTTGGCTTTCTGACCCTCGGCTTGGTATTTTGACTACGTGTATTGCTGCTCCTTCTGGTACGTCTGCTCCTGCTAGTTTCTGACTCGGTTCGTCCAGTTTGACGCAGATGATGCAGGATTTTTCTGTGAATCATCAGTCCCTTGTCATGTCTCATACCCACTTACAGAAAGAACTGAGTGAGACTATTAAGACCATGCAGAGAAACACCTCTCATATTGTTTGTCCACCAGGTGACTCTGTAGATGTTATTTTGCATTCTCCTGAACCCTCAGTTAACCTTCCTGACACGTTTTCTGGTGAAAAAGATAAATTTCACATATTCAAGGAGAGTTTTAAATTATGGTTTTCTCTTAGACCCCGATCGTCTGGGGATGACACTCAGCGGGTGGGGATTATTATCTCCTTACTTAGGGAAGGTCCCCAATCCTGGGCTTTCTCGTTGCCCCCTACTGCCCCTGAACGGATCTCAGTAGATAGGGTCTTTGAGGCCCTAGAACTTATCTATGATGAACCGGACCGTGTTAGGGTGGCAGAAGACACTATTATGGGTCTGGGGCAGGGGAAGCATTCAGCCGAATGGTACAGCTCCGAATTCCATCGAGGGTCCACTGAGGTGTCCTGGGATGACTCTGCACTGAGATGTCTGTTCAGGAAGGGACTGTCGGATTGCTTGAAGGACGCTCTGGCTCTCCATCCGCCTCCCAGCTCATTGGAGGAGGCTATGACTCAGGCTATCCGTATGGATCGGAGACTGCGGGAGAGAGGTGTTACTCAGCGAGGGATTCCATTGTTCCCTGCTAACCCTAATGTTTTGCTTCCATCTGAACCTATGGAGGTGGGAGCCACCAACCCCCAGGAGAAAGAGAGGAAATGGCGATGTGATGGAAAGTTATGTTTTTACTGCGGAGATCCCGGACACTGGAAAAAAGACTGCCCCTCATGTCCACCGACTAACAAGCGGCTGAGTCTGGATGATCATCGTGGAGGTCACCCAGACTCCCAGGTACCTTTTTCTTCATTTTCAAAGATACTGTTAAAGGTGGAACTTGGTGTTGAGAATGGCTTTTTCCATACTTTGGCTTTTGTAGACTGTGGGTCATCCTTGAACCTGATTGACTCTAAGCTGGTGGCCCGCTGTAGATTAGGGACAGTTAGGTAGGAGACTCCTTTAAAAATTGTGGCTATTGACGCTACACCTCTCACTAAGGATGGTCTCCATTTCAGTTCTAAAGAATTCACCCTCAGGGTGGGGGCCCTACACAAGGAGCGTATGTCATGCTTTGTTTTGGATAACCTCCCTGCTGGCCTGGTGTTAGGGTTTCCCTGGTTGCAACGGCATAACCCGACTATTGACTGGGGGTCCCGGGATATTGTTAAATGGGGACCTGCTTGTTCTGAAAATTGTCTTGCCACTGTGTCTATGTCATCCGTCAGTCTGGAGGGTATTCCGGAGTACCTGAAGGATTTTGAGGATGTGTTCTCCAAAAAAGAGGCTGTGGTTCTACCACCACACCGCCCATTCGATTGTGCTGTTGATCTGGTTCCCGGTGCCAAATTGCCCAAAGCCCGTCTGTACAATCTCTCTGGCCCTGAGCGGGCTGCTATGAAGGAGTATATCTCTGAGAGCCTCCATAAAGGGCAAAGACGGGCATCTGTCTCTCCCGTGGCGGCGGGGTTCTTTTTTGTTAAAAAAAAGGATGGTGGTTTACGCCCATGCCTCGATTTTCGAGAACTGAATAAGATAACCATAAGAAACACTTATCCTCTCCCACTGATACCTGATTTGTGCAATCAATTGTCGGGGCCAGGTGGTTCTCTAAGTTGGATCTCAGGGGAACATACAATCTCATCTGTATGCGGGAAGGGGATGAATGGAAAACTGCTTTTCTCACCTCTGAGGGTCTGTTTGAAAATTTGTTTATGCCGTTCGGTTTGACTAACGCACCAGCGGTATTCCAGAATTTCATTAACCATGTTTTTTCTGATTTTATTGGATGTTTTGTAGTAGTTTATCTTGATGATATGCTCATATATTCTTCTGATAGACAAAGTCACATGGGTCATCTTCGTGCCATTCTCCAGAGGCTCAGGGAGAACTCACTCTTTGCCAAACTGGAGAAATGTTCATTTTTTACTCAAGAATTGTCCTTTCTAGGAGTCATCCTGTCTGCTGAGGGGTTTTGTATGGACCCTAGGAAGGTACAGGCCATTTTGGATTGGGTGCAACCCAGAGATCTCAAGGGTCTTCAGTGATTTCTGGGTTTTGCCAATTACTATAGAAAATTCATCAAGGGGTTCTCTCAAGTGGTCAAACCCCTTGCTGATCTCACCCAAAGGGGGGCTGATCTCAAATACTGGTCAGCTCCAGATGTGGCGGCATTTTCTTTGTTAAAAAAACATTTCATGACTGCTCTGGTACTGGTTCAACCTGATCTGTCTAAACCATTCATCATAGAAGTGGATGCCTCTGAGGTGGGAGTGGGAGCTGTGTTGTCCCAGGGCCCCACCACATTAACTAACTTGAGACCCTGTGCCTTCTTTTCTAAAAAAATTTCCTCTGCAGAGAGGAATTATGATGTGGGTAACCGAGAGTTGTTGGCCATGAAAATTAGCTTTTGAAGTATGCAGGCATTTTTTGGAGGGGGCTGTCCATCATATCACTGTCATTACAGATCAGAAGAACCTGTCTTACATTGAGTCCGCCAAACGTCTGACTCCAAGACAGGCAAGGTGGTCACTTTTTTTCCCGATTTCAGTTTTCCATCACTTTCAGACCAGGTTCTAAGAATGTTAAGGCAGATGCCTTGTCTCACAGCCTAGATCCGGTATCGCGTCCTGAGCCTCCCTCCTCCATTCTTCAGCGCGGGGTGGTGGTGGCTGTGGTGTCCCCGAGATTGGAGCAGGAGATTCGTGAGGCCCAATCGCTTGCTCCTCCATCCATACCTGAAAATAAGCTCTTTGTGCCAGTTCAGTATCGATTAAGGGTGCTTCGGGAGTTCCACAACTCGGCTCTGAGTGGGCATCCTGGAATCTCAGCCACTCGTAAAGCCATCAAAAGGCTGTTCTGGTGGCCCTCGCTGACTTCTGACATCACTGGCTTTGTGTTCTCCTATGAAATTTGTGCCCGCACTAAAGCCTCCCACAACCGGCCGGGGAATTGGTGCCACTGCCAATTCTGGATAGACCGTGGACTCATCTGTCCATGGATTTTATCACTGATCTCCCCCCCTCTAATGGCAAAACCGTGATCTGGGTAGTGGTGGATAGGTTCAGCAAACAAGCACATTTTGTACCATTAACGGGTCTTCCTAATGCTGTGACTCTATCTAAACTATTCATTGAGCATGTGATCCGGTTGCATGGTGTGCCTGTCAGTGTGGTGTCTGATAGAGGGGTGCAATTCGTGGCAAAATTCTGCAGGGCTTTTTGTAAAAGGCTGGGCATCAGTCTGACCTTTTCATTGGTCTACCATCCCGAGACCAATGGTCAGACTGAAAGGACCAATAAGTCTTTGGAGCAGATTCTACGGTGTCTGGTCAGATCCAAACAGGATGATTGGTGCTCTATGATACCTATAGCGGAATTCACTTTCAATAATCGTGTCAATCAGTCTACTGGTACTTCTCCTTTCTTCTGCAACTACGGGTTTCACCCTCACTTTGGTGAATTTTCCCAACTGGATTCGGAGTGTCCAGGGGCTGATTCGGCCTTTTTGTGGTTGGGGGAGGTTTGGAGGGAGGTTCAGAGGAACATTGTGGAGGCTCAAGGCAAATATAATTTTTTTGCGGATAAACAACTCTCTGTGGGGCTGGCTTATCAGGTGGGGGATAAGGTATGGTTATCCACCAAAAATATAAGGCTGAGAATTCCCTCTGCTAAGTTGGGTCCCAAGTTTATTGGTCCGTATGAAATTCTAGAGGTGACTAATCCTGTGGCCTTTCGCGTGCGTTTGCCTCCATCGTTGCGGATCCCTAATGTGTTTCATAAGGCACTTCTGAAGCCATCGGTGCCTTCCTCTGATGAGTCTCCCTCGCACCTGCCGCCTGTTATGGTAGATGGCCAGACAGAGTACGAGGTGGAACAGGTGGTGGATTCTCGTGTGCTCTGCCGTTCACTTCAGTACTTAGTCCATTGGAAAGGGTACGGTCCTGAGGATCGGTCATGAGTGCCAGCGCATTCGGTCCATGTGGATCGGTTGTTCCGGGCCTTTCATGCTCATCATCCAGGCAAGCCTGGGGTCCGGTGGCCCAACATTGAGAGGGGGGTACTGTCATGGTCCAGTCCAGAGTTTATTTTCTGCTGTCTTCACTCTGGACTGGTCATGCGGGGGTTAAGCTCCTCAGCCTCGTTCTGGAGCTAGCTGGGCTATTTCAGTATCTCACAGCCTGCTGACCAGTGTTAGTTTTAGCTCAAGCTTCCAGTTTAGAGCCTCTGACCCTTGTACCTTGGTGATCCTCCTGCCTCTGACTACTATCCACGTGTATGACCTGGGCAGATCTCTGACCCCATCTCTTGGTATTCGTCTCTGCTCCTATGTTTCCTTTCTGGCATTTGACTTCTCGGCTTGTACCCTGACCACGTATTTCGCCTCACGTTTCTGTGTTCATGTTTTGGCTTTCTGACCCTCGGCTTGGTATTTTGACTACATGTATTGCTGCTCCTTCTGGTACGTCTGCTCCTGCTAGTTTCTGACTCAGTTTGTCTGACCATTCTTTCTCGTTACCTGTCACACCTGTGCTATTGCTCAGTGTTTGCTACTCTTAGTGTGTAACCTCTCTTCCCTCACCAGCTCCCCCTGGTGGAGGTTTCACGACACTATCTCTGCGGAGAGCTGAGACATGTGGCCCACAACGAGGATGGCCTCTTCAGCACCGCCCATTAAACTGGGAGGCTCTGAGGTTGTGGGACGCCGCCAAGAGCCAAAACAGACAGAAAGGAGAACAGAAGTCCCACCAATTTAGTTTCAGTGTGTCCTTTAGTCTGGGCCGAGATGGATGGTCGGGCCGTCCGCTGCCTGGTAGATACCGGCTCACAAGTAACTACGATACCTGAGGCATATTTTAGAAGACATTTTCCTGAAGCAATGAGGCCTGAGTGGGAACCGGTGATAAAGTTGACAGTCACCAACCAACTACGCATCCCGGTCGCAGGGGTGGCATGGATGCAAATTAAGGTTTGCAGCAACGACTTAGGTCACAAGGGTGTGGTGTTATCCATGATAGACACAGACCGTGGACATTCTGTCACACTGGGAATGAATGTGCTAAAAGAGTTTGGAAGTCTTTAAATCACTGAGTCTCCGGATGTGTTTCTGAAGAAGCAGCGCCTGCAGACACCACAAAGAAGAGTATTTCAAAAATTGATCCAGATGGCTCAAGCACAGGAGGCCTCCTGTGAGAGAAAGGTGCTGGGAAAAGTGATTATTCTGGCTGCAAACAATCTTGTCATATCAACAGGGCAAAGTGTGCTCTCCCTACATGTCCGGGCTTGCACTCCGCTGGAGGGGGTTGAGGTACAACTAGAACCGGCTCTCATGGAGAACTTACCACCAGGACTCCTAGTTGCCCGGATGCTGGCTACAGTAGGTAATGGAATGGTACCCGTACGGTGCGTGAATTTGAGAGAGGACACCCTGACACTTCCCCCCAGGAGTTAAATAGAGCAAATTGTAGGCATGCCAGAAGAGCTGATACCACCACAGGCCGTTCAATTGATGATGAGAAAGGAATACCAATGGACCGTAGCTGTGGAAACAACCCTGGTGCCAGAGCCCCAACAACAACAAAAGCTGTCTTATTTTGGAACAGATGCAGGCTGAATTAACGGAGCTCACACCACAACAGGTACAGCACATGGAAGCCTTACTGGCACACTGTCAAGAAGTGTTTGCTTTACACGAAGATGATTTCAGCTGCATGACTGCCATCACACACGAGATCCCAAAAAGTAATGCTGCACCCATGAGAGCGTTATTGCCATATCCCTCCACAAATGAATCAGGAGGTGAAAGGGATGCTCACACAGATGTTGCAGAATGGTGTCATCCAGGAAAATTAAAGCCCATGGGCTGCTCCCATCTTCCTGGTGCAGAAAAAGGATGGTGCTCTGCGGTTCTGTATGGACTATCGCAAACTAAATGCCTGCACTGTGCGAGATTCATATCCACTGCCCCATATTGAAGAATCCTTGCTGCACTGGGAAACACAAGATACTTCTCCACATTAGACCTGGCCAGTGGTTATTGGCAAGTGCCGAAGTCAGAGCACAACCAAGCGAAGACGGCCTTTATATTACCTATGTGCTTGTATGACTTCAACCGGATGCCATTCGGACTGGCTAATGCGCCTGGTACTTTTCAGTGACTCACGGAGAGGTGTTTGGGGGATCTAAACTTTGAAGTAATTCTCATCTACCGTGATTATATAATTGTGTATGCCACCAAGTTTGAGGAACATCTACAAAGACTAGAACAAGTACTAAGCCAGCTCCAGAAACATGGGCTGAAGGTAAAACCTCCCAAGTGTCATGTGTTTCGCACTTAGATTGAGTACTTAGGACATGTGGTCTCTGCAGAAGGCATATGGCCTATGGCCGTCCCGTGAGAAGATTGCGGCAGTACAGAATTTACCCGTCCCGAAGACAGTGAACGATTTTCAAGCCTTTTTGGGGTTAACGGGGTACTACCGGCGGTTTGTTCAAGACTTCACCCACATTGTGAACCCATTATTAGAGCTGCTGAAAGGAGTGTCATCTGGAGCTAAAAACCGGGAAACAGCGGGGAAAGCGCCAAGAGTAACCGTTCCAAGCCTCAAAAGTGGCTCTGACGGAAGCTCCAGTCCTGGCCTACGCTGACTTCTCTCAACTTTTCATTCTCCATACTGATGGGAGCCTGCAGGGACTCAGAGCTGTGTTGTCACAGTTTCAAGATGGAAAAGAGCAGGTGATTGCTTATGCAAGTCATTCTCTCCATGACTCCGAATGGAATCCAGACAACTACTACTCGTTCAAGTTAGAGCTGTTATCATTAGTGTGGGCCATGACAGAAAAGTTATACCTATCCGTGTCTGAAGTTCTGGTGACAACAACCCAATGGACCACCTGGAATATGCAAAGTTAGGGGCCCTGGAGAAGCGCTGGGTGGCTAGGATGGCCAGATGCTGATACCAAATTGCCTCACAGACGGGGAGCCGAAAATACTCATGCAGATGCTCTATCCAGGGGACGCATGAGAATCCCGGTGGGTCACATTGCACCCCTCCCCTGCCTCCTCACATGTGCTGACAGCCACTGGCCAGCAGCACTCATTACATACCTCTGCTGCGGAGTGTGGTGAATTCTTCTCCTGCTCCTGACTTCCCTGGCTGCAGGCCTGCCTGTCACCGGGATCTGAAGCTACCCAAGCGAGACCCGGGGATGTTGTTGACATTCTGGACTCTTTTTCCAGCCCCTGGCCAGCGCCATATTGCAAGGAGAGGCAATGCTGGGGGCTGAAGCTGGGAGCACAGCACAAACTGGCTCTGAGATAAAATCGCACCCAGAGTTGTGGCTAAAGAGAGGGGGAGACGGGAAGGAGGGAGAGAAAATATACAATAAAAATATAATTCACTGAAGACATCAAAAAACAGGGTCTGGGTCTGAAGGAGGGGGGAGGAGAAGGAAGGAAGGGAGAGAAACAGGAGAGGCCATAAAGGCGAAGGAGATTGGGGATGAAAGAGGACACTGTATGTCCTGAAGAGTTAACCCTCGTTTTTTTTTCCTCTGAGTGTTTTTCTTTTCAGACTAGAGGTCCCAGGAAAGCAGAAATAAAGATTCAGGACACTCTCTTTAGAATCAGACTCATTGCTGAGATAATAGTGACACCAAGTGGTCACTTTGAAGATTAGCATCCATCTATCTCAAAATAAAGGACGAACCTAACTACTTGCGCATCCTTTAAAAATGTGACTACCTTCATGAAAATTTATACGGTGGGAATGTGAATGACGCTAAAATAGCTACCCGAAATCGCTGAATTTCAACATCTAAAGATGGTCAAGATTGGTAGATCCACGTCAGTTTCTTCTGGATCTAAAGTTTCTCTAACTCAAGTAGATATGAATAAATTCCTTAATAAAAAACAAACTAAATACACCGCGACTAAATCCAAACCTCTAGTGCCCATGGATCAGCACTCTCAAGGCGACTCTGAATCAGATATAGTAAGCGATATGGAGGACAATGGTAGCATGGGAGACCAACCTGTCTCTAGATCCTTCATAAAGAGGATACTTACTTAATCTCTTGAACCGGTGGTCGAAGACTTATCAGTCATTAAGCAAGAAATCTCACAAATAGGCCACAGGGTGGACACGCTCGAGGCATCCAATTCTACCATAATCCAGCAAACCAATGAGGCTATAGCTTGCTCACAGAGCCAAGGAGAACATATCAACCAAATATATTCTATCCTTGAGTATCATGAGAATAGAGAAAGAAGGAATAACTTGCGGTTAAAGGGCATTCCTGAATCAGTAGCGGCTGAAGCGCTGTCCGCAACCTTGATTGAAATATTTTCTAAACTTCTGTCTCAAGATGACCCCACACAATTTGAGATAGAAAGGGCACATAGGTCGCTAAAACCAAGACCCAAAATGGGAGACCCTCCCTGGGATGTCATTTGCCGTTTTTTGGATTATCGTACTAAGGATTTAATAATAAGACGTTCAAGGGAAGCAGAAAATATAACATTTGAGGATTCCCCAATCTTGATCTTTCAGGACCTAGCAGCATCGACATTAAATAAGAGACATCTTCTAAAACCCTTTACTGAGGCTTTGCACCATAACCAATCCCAATACCGCTGGTTGTACCCATTTGGCATTGCAATAACTTCCAAGGACAAACGCATCCAGGCCAAGAACTCGGCGGAAATCCACGTGGCATGCAAAGATCAGGGGATAGTTCTGGAAAAGTATCCGGATATAGAGGCATACCATCCAGTTTCTTCACTGCACCCTCTCTCCCGGCCCGAGCCTTGGAATCTGGTCCAATCAGCAAAGTCCACTCGAAACCGGCATAAAGCAGCAAAGCCAAAATCTACTTATCAGGATGAAGAAAACTGACGAGCTGATAGCCTAAGACAAGGACTTGTTCACGACATGGGAACTGCCTGTTGGATATGGCCGATCAGCAATGATAGAGTCATCTGGAGGCTGCTTAGTTTGACTTTATTGTATACCTGTGTTTTCTTTTTGTGTTCTAATTTTCGTTTCAGGTAGAAAGGTCAAACTGCGGCATCAATCGATATCTATGGTGGATTTCATGGACCGCATGTGTGAGTAGAGCACTACTCAGTACAGTTTATTGTTGCTTCCTTTCTCGGTGGGCCTGCTCGATCCACTTTGATATATCTTGACTGTGAGTGAGGGGGCAGGCATTGCTCCAAGAGATGGGAAAGAGGTGTTTATACATGAGGCCTGTGACACTGGCGTCATCATAATCACTTCCCCACCTTTTGAAATGTTAATTGTCTCAAATCAACATGGTTTATATTACTGTTATTTGCACTGGCATTGACCAGTGCACTACCCCAGTTAAAGTAAACTTAATACCACTATACTCCAATTACCCCTTGTTTTTGCCCACTTCCTCCCCAGGTTGGTCCTGTGAGGTCACACTGCAGAACAAAGGTCCACACACTCACTTCAATTTATATGGAAGCTAATCAAAGTACACTAAAATTAGCAAGCTTTAACACGCGTGGCTTAAATTCACCTATCCCAAGAGCACAGACACTGAATTGGTTGAAAAAGGAAAATTTTAATATTCTTCTTTTACAAGAAACGAACTTTCAAATTGAGAAACTTCCCTCTTTTGATCATTCATATTACAACCAGTGGTACCACGCAACTTCCCCCCAGAAGAGTTCTAGAGGGGTGTCAATTGCATTTGACAAGAATTGCTCTTTTTTACTATCTGACTCACTGGTTGACCCAGAGGGGAGATATATTTTTATAAAAGGCCTACTGGCAGTAACCTTGGTCACTATTGGCAACTTATACACCCCCAACAAAAACAAATCAAATGGATTACATCCAAACTAAATCAATTCCGTTCCTTCTTAGAGGGCATACCACTTCTTGGAGGGGACCTTAATATACCTCTAGACCCAATCTTGGACTCATCCACAAAAAAATGTCAGATTTCATACTAAAATATTATCAGGATAAAGAAATCCCTGCATAGTCTTTCATTAATAGATGTGTGGCGACATATGCACCCTAATGACCTTGACTACACTTTTTTCTCCCATCCCCATAATTCCTACCACAGAATCGATTATATTTTCCTACCAAGATCTTTGTTGCCGAACCTATTTAAAGCAGAAATTCTTCCCTCAGTACACTCGGACCACTCCATTCCGGGTATCGTTCATGGAGGCTAAATGATTCAATTCTAACCTCAGACACTAACAAACAACGAATCAGAAACATTCTAACTGACTATTTTAAGAATAATGTTTCTCCAGAGGTGAGCTTTCCAATGATATGGGAGGCTCACAATGCAGTGGTCAGAGGGGAACTAATTTCTATAGCTTCTCACCTCAACAAACAGCGCAAAAAGGCAATATAAGATCTTTATGAAGAGATAGTTAATTTAGAAAAACAACATAAAAGAACCTTACTGCATCAGAATCTGGAGGCACTGACAGCCAAGCGCTTACAACTAAAGGATCTGCTGAATAAGCAGTCCGCAAAGCAGTACATTAGTTGGAGAAATCGTATGTATGTACATGGCGATAAGGCCTCTAGACTTATGATGTCATTAATCAAAGTTAGACAAGCTAAGACTTTTATTCACTCCCTTAAAACCTCCAGTGGAAGTAAAACATCTGACATTGGCCAAATTTCACAGGAATTCTTAAAATATTATTCAAGCCTTTACAATTTGAAACCTGATTAATTTGACGAGGACAGGTTACGAAAACAAGCAGAAATCCAGTCCTTTTTAGCTAGCCCTAATCTCCCCAAACTTACATCAGAAGAACAAAAATTCCTCACTAGGCCCTTCACCCGGGGGGAGGTCCGATCCACTCTTTCGCAGAGTCCCTCAGGGAAGGCCCCCGGCCCCGATGGATTTCCTGCTATCTATTATAAAACCTTTTCTGAGGCCCTAAAACCTCACTTACTTAATCTTTGTAATTAAATAATCCAAGGTAACTCCTTCCCTTCCCAATCCCTGGAAGCTCATATTTCTCTAATCTACAAGGAAGGCAAAGACCCAGAACTTTGTAGTAACTACAGACCCATTTCGTTACTGAATGTGGATCTAAAAATCTATGCCAGTATGCTCGCGAGGCGCATTGCGGAGTATTTACCTAAACTGATCTCCCCAGATCAGACCGGCTTCATTAGAGGTAGAGAGGGCAAGGAAAATGCATGGAGAGTTCTACATTTAATGCAATATTCTGGTTTCCATAGGATACCCTTGGTGCTACTAGGCACAGACGCGGAAAAAGCATTCAACAGAGTGGATTGGACCTTCTTGCAGGAAACCCTCCTTAGCTTTAATTTTCCCCCTCTGCTGGTAGCGGCAATATTGCAAATGTATTCTCTCCCCACAACAAGAATTAAACTTAATAACTCCCTTACCAACTCATTTGAGATTCATAATGGAACAAGGCAGGGATGCCCTCTCTTGCCATTATTATTCATAATGGTGATGAAGCCGCTTATCAAAGCTATAAATTTATGCAAAGACATAGAGGGGGTGTCCATACTGGGTTTAACGCATAAAACCATGGCCTTTGCTGACGATTTATTAGTCACTATGACTTGTCCCCACAGAGGCATACCAGCCCTTATGCGGATTCTAGAGAGATACGGCTCTCTGTCTAATTTCAAAATCAACCAATCTAAATCCGAAGCACTGGGCATACATATACCTGCTAGCACTATAAATGATTTTAAGTCACAATTCCCCTTCCACTGGCTGGGCAATTATATAAAGTATCTGGGTATTAAAATTAGTCAGTCCTTTAAAGACTTATTTAATTTAAATTGTAAACCGCTTCTTAGTTTAGTTGCAGACCAGACTAAAAGATGGAGGGCCCCGTACCTATCTTGGATGGGCAGAAAAAACCTGATCAAGAGCATCCTCATGCCTAAATTAATCTATTTCAGATGCTTTCTATAGATTTGCCTAGGTCATTCCTAGCTCAGATCAATTGTTCTATCTTTAAGTATATTTGGAATAAACATAGGCCGAGACTTAACTCACATACACTCTCATTGCCCAGAGGGAAAAGTGGCATGGGAGTCCCTAATATCCACACTTACTATTTGGCTACTGTCCTATCAAGGACTGTCGAATGGGTCAGGAAGACTGGAGGGAAACCCTGGCTCAGTATTTAAGAGCAGATGGCTCCGAATCAACTGCGCTCTGTTATCCTCTCTCCTGCAGCAACACCTAAAATTACCTTCCTGAATCTCCTTACTAGGGCGGCGATTAAATGCTGGAAGTCAGTGGCATTTTATTTAGCGCCGACCCCCTCGCCGCTTGCTAAGGTTTCGGATGTCATGGCAGCGGGATTGGTGAAACCTACATCAACAGATAAATCACCTCTATTGGATCAGTTATATAAAGAGGGGACTATTATACCCTTTCAAGATATGAAAGCACTACCCACAATGTCTAATTATACCTTCTTACATTATGAATCTCTAATGAAGTTGCTACGCCAAGCCATGATAAATGGCGACATTACACGACCTTTAACCACTTTTGAAACACTGTGCTCCCAAACAAAAACCTCAAAAAAAGTGCTGTCCGCCCTCTATAATATGTTGCTTGTAGAGCAAGTTTCTCAAAAAAGAGCCTTTGTGCGGAGATGGGAAGGAGAGTTAGGTCACTCTTTTTCTGACTCCCAAACTAACCTAATATATAAATTTTCATATGGCCCTTCACACTGTGTGAGAGCTCAAGAAAATAGCTATAAAATATTGACTCACTGGTATACAACACCCCTCATGTTGCACAAATGTCTTCCCACCTTGTCGGACTTGTGTTGGAGATGCGAGAAGGACAGAGGGTCATATCTACATATCTGGTGGTCCTGTCACACCATACAAAAATTTTGGAACATGGTATCCCAGGTTTTGAATGAGGTAGTACGTACCCATATAAAATTCACACCGGAACATGTTTTCCTCAATCTTCCAATTGTTCCAAATAATAAAGCCATATCTAAACTGGCCTCCTTCATACTTACAGCTGGCAAGCTCCTACTACCTACATTTTGGCATACATCTAATATTCCAAGCTTGAGCCAGTTATTAGCTAAAATTGACCAACTGTATCTTTCTGAAGAATTTGTAGCACTTTCTACACATAGCTTTTCTGCCTTCTCGCATGTCTGGACTCCTTGGGTGTCGTACAGGAAATCAGAAAAATTCATTTCTATGATTACGCCTGACCCTACATCTTGACTCTTAGACTTGAGCAGCGTGTCTACGGACCTCCCACCAACCTCCCCCACCCTTCGGCTCCCTACCCCCCCATCTGTTCTATTGGTACACTCCTGTGGTTTTTTCTTTAGGCCCTGATTTGGTTCCTACTAAGTCAATTGTTTCATAAGAAGGTTTATTATTGAACATCGGGGCACCAGTTCTGTTCAAAATGTATGTTTATGTGTTAATAACAAGTAATAATTGATCGTTCTTCATGGTAACAATGTTCTGACGGCGGAGTGGGTGTTTACATCCCTGTAGACTTGGTCAATCTTCAGCTTTTTCATAACCATTCTTGAGACCGGCACGGTCCTCTGAACACTGTATGGTTTACTTGTGCTGTATTACGCCTGCATTGTTGGATTTACTGCATTGCTGTCATGTTGTCAATAATTTTCAATAAATAAAACGTTGAAAACAAATGAGAATCCCGGCGCTAACCAAGATGAAGAACTAGAGGCTGAAGAAGATCCCGAGTTCCAAGGTTCTACCAGGACATTGGCAGCTATGCAGGGACAAGTACAAGCAGAGCCCCGGGAGAATGTATTGGGACAGTCCCATGATGAGTGGAAACAGGTTCAACAGGAAGTTGGAGAGCTCGCACAAATTCAACAGTGAGTGGCTCTCAAGCAACTGCCCTGCTGGAATGAGAGAGACCTTGTCTCCTGAGACACTACAAATCCTTTGACAATGGGAGAGGCTTCACCTGAGAGATGGACTGTTGTATCGGGAGATTCAGTTGCAGTGGGCCCTGTCCATCACTTGGCAAGTTGTGGTCCCTTAAATGGTGTTGTATCAAGTGGCCACGGAGACACATGAGAGATGGTCTCACTTCAGTCAGGAGAAGAGCTTTCAGTGACTACAGAAGCTGGTTTACCATCCCTTGCTGAAGACGGTTGTCGAAGAAGTATGCCGGCACTGTAGGAGCTGTGAACTGTCCAAACCACTGGAGCAGAGAGCCCCCCACACAAACTATTGTGACCTTGGCCCCGTTTGAAGTGTTGATGATCGACTATTTGACAATAGGTCCAGCCCATCAAGGGTATGAAAATTGCTTGGAAATGACGGATCTTTTCACCAAATTTGTCGTCGTGACTCCGACTTGGGACCAGACTGCAGAATCCGCAGCTCATGCTATCTCTAAGAACTTCATCCAGGTGAACGGTTGTCTGAAGAGAATTCACTCACTAGATTACGGATGGGAGAAAACACCGTATCATGTGAAGTGACGAGTCAACACTGAAGGGCCCGTCTATGAAGTCCTGCCTGAAGGAGAAAAAAATGCCCCTACTCGTGTTGTGCACTGAAACATGCTACATCCCTACTTGTCGAGACCCAGCACAAGAGAAAGAAGAGAAACCCAGTGTTTCTGAGTACCGTCCTTCAGTCATTAGTGATTGTGAAGAAGAAGAATGTCCTGAGCCACTGCAAGTAGGCCCAGAAGAAGAGCAGACACCTGAAGCCCCTGGGGCTCCTGAGATTCCTGAAATGGCTGTTTCTCCAGAACAGGGCACATCCCCGACCCGTCAGTCCAACCTAACTCAACTACCCAATAGGACTCAACGGATACTTCTAGTTTACGACGTTCTGAACGTTCGACAGCAGGAAGACCTCCCAAATGATTTGATCAGGATCATTTTGTTTGGGGAAAAATTGTGCAAGCAATAAGAGAATGTCAAAGCATACTGCGAGAACTCTCACCCATGGAATGGCGAGCACAAAGAGAGGGAGAATGTAAGGAGAAGGACCAGATCGGATGCACCTTTTCCGTGAAGGATCCGGAACTGTTGGGGCTGTCACCTATGTTGCACGGGGGAAAGCTTAAGTCCCTGGACCGACCTTTGCACTCAGAATTAGGGGGCGCAGCTAAGCTAAAAAAAGATGCGACGCATGGGAAACCAGTCAGCCTTGGTGGGAACATACAGTGCGCAGGAGGGCAGTGTCAGTGCTCTGACCTGTGAGTGCCGAGATGGAGAAGGCCTAAATCTGAGGGGCTGCAGATCCACAACTAGAGACTGTTTACAGAGACTTGCCCCGTGTCCGCTCACACCTCTGATACTGCCGACAATTTTGACATCGCTGACCGTGAGTGACAAGGTCTGCGGTCAGAGCATGGACGGGCACACGTATTGGTAGGGAAGCCGGGTGACCAGCTGTGAACTGTTTCCTGATAAGCCTGGGTATCCCTAGACTCTACCAGGGTGAAAGACTTTAACTTTGCCTGCTCGTCACCTTCCAGATGCAGGAACCCCGCCAGGATCCAGGATGCCATCTTCTCCAGGACTACACCGGACCCCTTATGTGCCACGACCTTGGTGATACTGCCAGCATCCAAAAATCCAACTTCTGACGTCGTCAGAATAATAAGTCTAATGCCCCTGAACACTTTGCCTTATTTACCGTCACCTGTTTTTCCCCAACAGTTCCAAATTCCCTGCTTAATTCAACCCTACCTTCTCTTCTCCCTGTGTGGAGCATCCTCTGTTAAATTAAACCCTACGTTAACCCTTACTCTGCCTCCGGTCCGTAACTGCATCTGCACTACCTGCGATTTCTGCAATAGTATGCTATGACTTGAAGATGAACAAGAGTATTGACTAATTCACGGCAGGAGTGGACATTGAAATGCACAGGAGAAGATAGTATATACTACTATTTGGTTAGCTCTGATTTTATTAGGGTGTCACAAAGAATTTCTGCCATGGTTCTTTGCTAAAATTACAAAACAAAATAGAAATGCTATGAAACTTCAATGTTGTGGAAACATACACCAAGGTCTCAGTCAGATATTCATTTTTTATATTTATGTTCTACATGAATCTTTCACATACATATTCCTATTTGGGTCCCGTTACACTAAGCAACGCACCAGCGATCCCGACAACGATACGACCTGGTAAGGATCACTGGTGCGTCGCTAAATGGTCGCTAGTAAGCTGTCAAACAGACAGACCTACTCAATGATGCAACAATGATCCGGTGATCCATATAACGAACTCGGCGGGCGTTGGTACCTTGTCACACAGCAGCTATTCTGACAACTCACGCCTGCGTCCCTGAGTTCTGCGTCGCCAACGAGGTCGCTCGTCGACGTGAAACACAGCAATGCATGCTGGCCAGTGGGACGCCAATGACCAGAAAATGGCCTGGGACATTCGAGCATGATCAGCGATATCCAGCGGGGGGGGTCGGTCGCCGCTATGTGTCACACGTAGCGAGATCGCTGGCGAGATCGCTGTTGCATCACAAAATCAGTGACGCAACAGTGATCTCGCTAACGATCTTGTTATGTGAGATGGGGCCTTTAGAGTCTGTGGGGCTGTTTTTATATCCCTGGTTTTTTTTAGTGTCAAGAAAAATATAAGTAACAGATAAAACTTTTGCCGATGTAAGTCAATCTGTCTGTGAATAACATGAATATCACTCATATGCCATCAGTGTTTCATCAAAGTCCTGTGCATTTGATACTGATTAATGGGTAGGAGTAGCATATCAACAAAAATGTTTGCATGCACAAAGGTAAATGACACAAGGAAAAAAAAGAATACTGACCAAAAATGGATGAAAATTGGATCCAGCACAATAATGAAAAATGGTCTGCTTTGTTTAATATGTTAAAAAATGGCAGTCTGAATTAGGTCATAGTTATATGATTAAAGCATCCATAATGAAAAGCCAATATAAAGACAGGCATGTGACAAGGGGATAAAACAAGTAAAAATTGTTTTATCTTCACTTATAAAATTGACACTTCATTAACCATGTAATAGAAAAGTCTTCTTTTTTTACTTTAATTGATTGTCTAAATTTTTTGTATCATAATTAGCGAAATTGGAGTATAAAGCACTTATCTGAAAATGACTTCTAGAGATGTGCATTTTAATGTTCATATGAACTATTATAATATTTAATATGCCTGTAGTCTCATTAATAAAATATAATTTACTTTAATATTTACATATAATCAGTAGGAAGTAAAAGGCTAATGATATCATGTGCTAATGATTTCTTGAAACTATTAATAAGGATAAGTTAATTTTTACTTTTTTATTAGAATTTCTAAGCCTTTTGAAATATGTAAAGTATAGTAAATCAATTGCAAAAATAAGGTATAATGTTATCTAAAATAAATCCAGAACACTTATATTTGTAGCTACCATTTTTGGCAACAATGGCAGAGTTTCAGAAGTCGAGCAGCAAACACGTTACTGTTCTGATTGGCATAACCACTTTTTGACCTATGGGATCACAGTATGGTTTGGCACAACGATTGTTAGAAAAGAGTGTTTGTTACAGATAACATGCCTAGGTCTGTAATTGGATGCAACCTTTTAGTGCTTTCTAATATTTGTGAGACCAAAATTGTAAGGGATGTTTTCACCAACCTATAGTCATTTTGAGCTTTTACACCTGGAAGGTGCTAACATGTGAGCTGGCCATGAAAATATATTTTTTAGGTTTTTTTTTTCTTCTGCAATAACGTCTACTTATTTAGTGTGACACACTAATTTATTTGGTGACATTTATCAAGATAAATGCACCAGAATTATATTGCAATTCACACAAAAAAAGTGTCATTCATGACCTGGACCATATTTATTATGTGCTTAGATACTTTCTGCACCCTGTTGGACAAAGGGGAACTGCTTCACCTAAATGTCCAATATCCTAATGTCCAACTCTGTATGCCAAAAAATGTGCCACCATTTTTCTGCAAATTTCTGGCACCATAAAAACCAATTATTAATTGGAATCAACTTAGACGAGAAAAATTAAAGATGTGTCCAATTTATCAAACAGTGTGACCCAATTTATAATAAATTTGGTGCATGCTAAGATTGTTTATTGGTTGAAGTTTGCTGTGTAAGGCCACTTTCACACATCCTGATAGTATCGGTACTAGAAAAAAGAGTACCTATGCTATCTACAGTATGTACGTGTGTAACATATGTTTGGCATCCGTGTGCCATCAATATGCAGCATCAGTGTGACACATACCAGCGCCTGGAAAAAACAGTACAGTTAGTGCTGTTCCCAGGTGCTAGGTGCTGAATGCAGCCCTCATCATTGTCACCTGGTCTCTCTGCGAACAGTACAAACCGGCGACATTGATGGGAGTTGGAGTTACCATCCACTGTGTGTATATAATTTAATCACACAATTTGCCCAGTCATAAATATCACCATGAAAAAACCTGGTGAGTACCAAAAATATTAACACATTGATCACTGTTTGGATACCAAGAAATGAAAATCATAGGCTCCAAAATTATGATACTAATCATGCTGCTATCATGTGAACAAGGCTGCTCAAAGCATATCCGTCTAAGAAAGCATGAATTCCATGGCATGTGAACTGTCATACACACAAAAACCACAGGATGGGTTTAGCACAATGCATAATTAGGAAGGAACCAATGATTGATCATACCAGTGAAGTTGGCGTGAAGTCCCCTGGGTGTCCCTCTGCCCCGACGCGCATTTCGCTTCCGCTTCTTTGGCATAGCAGCCCTGGCATGTGAAACTTGAGACACACATTCAGTACCATTTTTTGACCACAAAACGAACACTCATTTAATCACATCAATGAACTCATGTTCACATGTTATGCATTGTTTTGCACAATAGTATGAGGTGAATAGGCTTTTGTTATGTTCAGTAGCTTATATACATGCGTTATTTTGCACAATGTAATATGTTTACTTGGCCAGTTGACACCTTAGTTTTTGGCACTGTTTAGAGATACCCTATTGGTAATTTGTTTCCCTCTTATATTAAGATACACGCATCTCATTCTACATGATTTTATAAATATTGTCTAATAAAAAAATGAATTTTTAATTAGTACCATAATTTTGGAGCCTATGATTTTCATTTCTTGATATCCAAACAGTGATCACTGTGTGTATATAGTATATTAAATAAATAAATTTAAAAAAATGATGCGAAGTCCCCCTTCATTTTCCTAACCAGCTGAGGGAAAGCTAACAGCTGGGGTCTGATGTTATTATTCTGAGAACAGGCTAATAGCCATAAAGTTTCCTAGTGTATTAATAACAGCTTACAGCTGTTTGCTTAGCCTTTACTGGTCATTATAGAGGGACCCTTCAAAAAATTATGTGGAGTCCCTCCTATTTTTTCTAACCAAGCAAAGGCTAAACAGACAGCTGCAGGCTGCTATTATTAAGCTGGGACTGTGCCATGGATATTGGCCCCATCCCAGGCCAAGAACATCAGCCCTCAGCTGCCCCAGAAATGTCATATCCATTACATGCACCAATTCTGGTGCTTAGCGTCTGCTCTTCCCATTTTCCCTGGTGTGGCTGTCAACTGCTGCTGCTAAGTATAGGCTAAATAAAGTGCAGTGCAGTGCAAAATGATCATCACCTACATGCACCAGCTTTCTCCCGATATATCCTAGCTGCCACATTTTTCATTCAAAATAAAGATACATGACACTTTTGGTAAGTGCTGCTTTTTCTTTCTTCCTTAGTGTCTTACTGGACTGTATTTTTTTATGCTGAGCATCACCTGTTCTCATATTTGCAGAGAGGATGTTGTGATAAGTTGCACGTCTGATTATTTTTGTGCCATTCAGTTGTTGCTCACCCATAGCCTACAGACTACGCTTTTTGATTCAGCTTATAACAAATAGCAGCTCAAAAAGCGGCAAACGGAAGGCATTGTATGACATTTCCATTGCCATTTAAATCGCTGAATCCTGTAATGAAACATTTTATTTTCTGTGCTTATGATCCCAAAATGGATCCAAAACCAGAAATATCTACTGGATATGTGAATGTCTATCCATTAATAATCAAATCTTTGGTTCCCCTTTACTTGGTTGATAGAAACGTAACCTAAGCTTTCATTAATTTTCTAGTTACAGCAGTTCATAATCAGGCAGCTACTAATCATTAATGCAGCCATTGCAATCTTTAATTTTGAACTTTTGACACTTTTCCTGATGATAACACTAACAATTAAGCATACTGGAGATTTTTTAAATGGGAACATCCACCTAGCAATAAAAAGGAGATCCCTCATTATCTAAAGAATACCCAGGATGTTTGTATGTTTATAAGGAGTAGGTCAAAGCGTATTGACACTGTCAGTGAGATCTTGCAATCTAATCTTGTTTTGCCATTATTAGCCTCAATGCCTCCCAATGGTGCAGATGGTGTTTACGTTGTATTATTAGTTCAGAATTTAGCATTTAATGATAAAAAATCATGCAAAAGAGATATATAATATAATACCTGGTAGGCAGTAATGAAATTATACCAGATCTATTTTGATTTTGCATTCTAATACTGCTCATCTATAATTCAATCATTTAATGGATTTGCCTGACCAATTGATTGCTGTAAGGAGGTTAATTAATCTAACACAAACTGTGAAATATTTATCAAGGTCAATATCAACACTAGTAGTGCTAATTTAGACACTGTTCAACATTATCAGGCGAACGCATAATTAAAGAAGTAACGTCAGGGCAGGTAGACTATGCTAATAAGGCTGCAACTAGTATAAATCTAATTAGTTCATAAAACCACTGGTTCCTATAGTAATTAACACTGTAAGTCACCTGTGACTTCCACTATCATATAAATGAGTGAATTGCTGCAGTAATTGCTGAGTACGGCAGCCTTATAGCGCCTCTCGATCTATAGTCCGTTGCCAGTCTGCTTTGGATATGGATGCCATTTCTTATCTTGTATATCAGTTCTAACAGCAAAAATAGTTTTCCATACATTGTAGTGAAATGCTGCACATTGGTTATCAAAAGAATGTTCCTCTGAACATGTCATATGGTAAATGATCTGCTCCGAATCTATACATTTTCTCGCAATTTTGCTTGCAGAATGTATAGCTGAAATTGGTTTCTCTTTTCAGTGAGCATATATTTTTTTTTCAATGACAGGTTCCCTTTTAAATTCACTGCCTACAGCACTTCCAGTTGTGATTTACAAAAAAAAAAAAGTAGAAAACTGTAGACCAAAGAACGATGCAATTTACCCAAGATTACCAGCAATAATATTATTTCTCTTTCGTTAACTCTCTAGATTCTGACAGTTGGAGATGGGAAACTGGACTGCTATTTCTCTTAGCAAGCGTACACAAAATACAACAAAAACATTATGGCCAAAGAATATGTCAAAATGTAAAACATTTCTCATTTACAGGCGTATTATAATCCATGTTGTAGAGATCTATGGAAGCCAGTTATGGAGTTATACTGTGTGCTTTTGATTGTAAAGGTTTCATGATAAAGATAATTTTCACAATTGTGTTTTGTTCGATTTTCCCCTTCTTCCGGGCACCATAAGATTTTTTGCTGTCGTAGACACTTGTAGTGAAATGGAACTTGGAAGTTTACAAAAAAAATATTGTTTCTGTCTCTATTTTCTTAGATCCTTAGCTTTTTTATTTTTCTGTAGGAGAGCTTGTTTTCTGTGTGGTGAGTATTTGTTTATTGATACCATTTTAGAGCAAGGCTGAGTTCACACGTGGTGTTTTTTTCGCGTTTCCGCGGCGGTTTTAACGGCACGATTTTGCCGCGAAAACGCGAAAAATAAGCATCCCATGCATTCCTACGGGATTCGGCAATGCTGTGCTAATGCTGCGGCGGAATCGCTTCGCGGTAAAAAACTCAGCATGCTCATTAATTTTGCGGAATCGCGGCGATCCCACACCCATAGAAATGCATTGTTCCGCTTACTTCCCGCATGTGGCTGTGCACACCATGCGAAAAGTAGGCAGAGCAATTGCGGATGGTACCCACGGTCCGGAGGAGAGGAGACTGTCCTCTGGGCTTTGGGTACCATATCCCTGTAAAAAATAGGATTTAAAATAAAAAATGGTGTTATTCTGACCTTCCGACGTCCCGCGCAGCCTTCCTGCCTCTCTCCACACTCCTGTTCCCAGTAATCCTTTGCGAAAATGCCCGCGATGATGTCTGTTCTCACGGGATCGCAAAGTCTCGTGGTCATTCACGCGACGTCATCGCGAATTACCGCGAGACGTTGTGATCCCACGAGAACGGACGTCATCGCGGGCATTTTCGCAAAGGATTACTGGGAACAGGAGTGTGGAGAGAGGCGGGAAGGCTGCGCGGGACGTCGGAAGGTAAGAATAACACCATTTTTTATTTTTTTTATTATTTTTTACATTTTATCTTTTACTACTGATGCTGCATAGGCGGCCTCAATAGTAAAAAGTTGGTCACACTTGTCAAACACTATGTTTGACGAGTGTGACCAACCTGTCAATCAGTTCTCCAAGCGATGCTACAGATCGCTTGGAAAACGCTAGCATTTTGCAAGCTAATTACGCTTGCAAAATGCTAGTTTTTCCACGGGAAAATCGCGGGAATTTAAAATGCGATTTTTCAGCAGAATGGAATTACTGAACTCTTGCGGTAATTTCCGCAAGAGTTCCGCTACGTGTGAACTTAGCCTAAATATGAAGTTTTGTTCGTGTATTCTAGAATATTTGGAGAGGTGCATTGACCGAAAAATGGCAATCTTGGCATTACAATTTTATTTTGTTGCAGTGCTTATCATACAGATTACTTAATCTATAATATACAGTAATGCTGGATGTGTCCTTCTGTAAATACTATATAGGCTGCAACTGTGCAGTGTGGCCACAGTCAGAAGGATACATCCAGGAAGATGAGGCTGGAGGAGAAATGTGTCGCTGGACATCATGGTATGCATAGGCGCTGACCACATACTGCAATCTCTGGCACCATGAGGACTTACCACATTCTCCAATGAGGCTGGAGGAGGAGTGTGGTTCTTGAGTCAACACCTGAGCATAGCTTGGTCTCCAGCACCATTTTATTGAAGGCAAATTTGTACACAGTCTCTTCAACAAAATCGAGCCGGACAGCACGGTATGCACACACACTGACTCTGGCACTATTTTATTTAATTATTTTAATGATGACACACTGCAAGGCCGCTAGGGAGAGGTGAGTAGGAGTGTTTTTTTCTGCATGCATGTATGTGTGTATGGAAAAACAGCAACACTGGCAGGATGAGGAGCATATACCAGGATGGGAGCATATACCAGGTTGGGGGACCAGGATGGGGGAGCATATACCAGGATGGGGGGAAGAGAATAGGGGAGTATATGCCTGGAAGGGGGACCAGGATGGGGGAGCATATAACTGGATGAGGGACAAGGATGGTGTAGCATATAATAGGATGTAGGATAAGGCTGGGGGAGCATATACCAGACTAAGGGGCATATACTTGGACCAGCTATTGAACCTGTTCTGCTTTATTAAAGGTAACCTGTCACAAGAAATAATGCTGTTAACTGCATATAGGCTGTTAATCTGCAGGTTAACAGCGTTATTATGCTGTCCAGATCCTGCATGCAGCCAAATGCAGTGGGGAGAAAATAAAATTTAATTTCCAGGGTCAGGGGCATCACCGGTTCAGTCATTGCTATTAGAATACAGAGAGTTTGCTGTAAGCAAGCTCCTGACCCTGACTGACAGATGGCCTCCATGTAGAGCCAATGTCAGTCAGTGTCAGTGGTGCGGTTACAGCGACCACTCTGTAGACTCAGAGCAGCACGACCCCTGCTTTCATGACTGAAACTGAATGCTGGAGGGGAGAATAAAGTTCATTTTCTCCCCACTGCATTCAGATGCACAGAGACGCCGAGCAGTATAGTAATGCTGTTAACCTGCAGATTAACCGCATATCTCCAGGTTAATAGTGTTATGTCTGGTGACAGGTTCCCTTTAATTTTGTACTACAATACTTCAATAAAAAGGCTTCAGAGTAGGCACAATTTGGGGCCATTTTTAAAAAGACATAAAGTGCTCTAAAATTTCCTGGTAGATGGCTGAGCTGACTTTGGTCTTGATAAAACACAGTGTACCTATAGCAGCAGATGCCATGGCTCCCCAAACCATCACTGATTGTGGAAAATTCACACTAGACATCAAGCAGCTTGGATTGTCTGCCCCTACACACTTCCTCCAGAATCTGGGACCTTGATTTCCAAGGTATAGTGTGAAGTATCCACAATTAATGATAGTTTCGGGAGCCATGTCACCTGCTGGTATAGGTCCACTGTGTTTTATCAAGACCAAAGTCAGCACAGCTGTCTACGAGGAAATTTTCGAGCACTTCATGCTTCCCTCTGCCAACATGCTTATTGGAGATGAAAATGTCAATCTCCAGCAGGAATTGGCACCTGTCCACACTGCCAAAGTACCAATACCTGGTTTAAAAGCAACAGTATCACTGTGCTTGATTGGCCAGCAAACTCACCTGAACTTAACCCCGTAGAGAATCTATGCAGTATTTATCAAGAAGATGAGAGACACCAGATCTATCCATGCAGATGAACTGAAAACTGTTATCAAAGCAACCTGGGCTTCCATAAAACCTCAGCAGTGCCACAGACAGATCACCTCTATGCCACGCCACATTGATGCAGTGATTGATGCCATATTAAGCCCCGACCAAGTATTTAGTGCATTTACTAAACATACATTTCAGTAGGCCAACATTTCGGATTTTAAAATCATTTTTTCAAGCCGGTGTTATAAAGTGTTCTAATTTACTGAGATAATGACTTTTGTGTTTTCAGTGACTGTAAGTCATAATCATCAACATTAACAGAAATAAACACTTGAAATCGATATCTCTGTTTGTAATGAATCTATATAATATATGAGGTTCACTTTTTGTATTGAAGAATTGAAATAAATTAACTTTTTGATGATAGTCTAATTTTGTGAGATGCACTGTACATCTCTCTATACACCAGTCAATTTCTAATTACCTGCACTATAGAGTTCACAGAATTTTTTTCTTCCTATAAAATTACAACAAAATAATGAAAGCAAATGACATTTTTAATGCACTTCTTTTTTTTATTAAATATCAGCACATAATAGACATATTTAGTATCCTGGTTTTGGCTTTCACACACTGATGTAAAACACTGACCAAATGCTGAACGTGTGAACGTGGCCTAATTGTAACAATACTACAAACAGTCATCAGATTATTTATGGTGATTAGTAAATGGTGTAAAATTGGCATAATTTATTTTTTTCTATACTAAGCCCATAAAAATGTAAGAAAAATGTAACTCAGAGACTATATTCATATGTAGTGTAAAAGGTGTATTTTTTTCCTGCTTTTTATCTGCATGTTTTCTGCAGATGTCTACACCAAACCACACAATATGAATTTTCTCTGAAGATAAACAATGCAATATAAATGCTGATTTAAACACTGCACAGAAAAGGCATCAAATAATTGGGAAAGTGCATAAAATTGCAGCAGAAATGAAATAATCAGGGAAGATGGTTATTGTGTAGTTTGTGGCGGATACCAGCAGAAAACATGCAGATAAATGCAGAAATTGCACTGGGTATAAATGGCCTGACAAATGTGTTTGGTAAAATGGTAAAATGGCAGTTAAAAAACTACTGCTTATTCCTCAAAACAAAAAAAGCAAGACCTCATAAAGTGAAGCTTATGTAAAAATGAAAAGGTTATAGCTGTTACAACAGGGAGAAAAATACAAAATAAATCCAAAGGTCCCAACCACTCCAAATACAGCAGGACAGTCCCAGATATACTGTAGGTTTACATCCTGCTCTAGAATGTATCTTATTATGCTCTGGGGTCTTCTTGACCCTAGAACAAAGTTCTCCAACCTTTATGACCTTAATAGCCACATTCAGCTATGAGAGATGGTTACGAGCGATATCCAGCTCCTGACCCACTTACAGTAGTCGGCAAAAAAACACGGCACTCCAGAGAAAAAGGAAGGTTGTTCGGTGCTCAAGTAAGGTTTCCAACCCATAAATACATACAAAAATACTTGGCACTCAAAAATGAAGAAGCGGTATATTCTTTATTTAGCATCCAGACAAAAATAGACTCATATCGTATGAACGTTTTCGGTCCAACAACGGACCTTCATCAGAAAGGATTTTTGGTTTCTTTTGGTAGAAAACTGCAAAAGATACCGATAGGGTAATAGATATCCTTAGGTGGTAGCAAAGTCTATGCTGCTGGTAATATATAGAGGCTGGAGCACGAGTCTATCTGGTCCTCCTCACATGGCGGCACCATGGATTTCTCCTGCAGGCACTAAGCACTGTATCTGTTTGCAGAGCCTGCACTCCTAGCGCTGTTAACCCATTCCTGTAGCCCTGCTTTATCCAGTCACATTTCTCTAATTCCAACCAGATCGACTCATGATGAGGAATGGTGAAGAGTGGGGTGCTTAACCTTCTGACGGTTCGGCAAATTGATGGCCATCTGACTGTCATTTTGCTGAATCCGGGCAAAAACAAATTTCCAAAATATTTTAATATTCAAGTACAATTCAAATCCACTTGAATATATTCACACATTTCTAGGAATAATTAAAGATGAGCAAATTTATTAAAGTATGATTGAATTCTACTCTGATTCATATTTTTGTATATTCGATTTGCATTGATATCGCAAAATAGCGACTGTCTGTTCACTATTTTTACTGAACCATAGATGGACTGTAAAAGTTGAAAAATAAAAAATACTTATACTCACCTGTCTGGCTCCTGCGCTACTGGTTAGCAGTCATCTGGTGCTATGAGACTTCTCTTCTTTCCCCTGTTGCCAGTCTGGTCTCCCAGTCTGTTAGGCTTGGCGTTCTGGCCATCAGCAAGCCTCATAGGTCAACAAGCTTTGCTCGTCATGGCATAACAGATGTGCAATGAACAGTGACCAATGATGTCTTGCTGCTGCCAGAAGTCCTGCCCTAGATTAAACAGGTAAAAGATGTGACAGCAGAAAGAAAACGAGAGGACCAGATGGAAGGCAGTCAGCAGCATTGCCCTGTGTCTGATGCTCAGAGGTTCTTCTTTCTGCCATTGTAGCACTGTACTGTATACTCGTGGCTGAGAAATCGAACAATAACCAAGCCTCGAAGGTTATTGCACATCACATGTCGACCACGTCTTGACATCAAGCACACAGTAATCTCTTATGCCTGATCGCAGCCATAAGTCCCTGCTCAGAAAGAACATGCCAGGACATGTGGGTCGTGATGTGAAAAAGAAGAGCCGGCTCTGAGACCCCGATAGTAAGAAGCAAGAGTTGAGATGAGTATAAGATTTTTTTTTAAAAGCGTTTATTATACTCTTCGATCTGGTGGGACCTCATAGCACAGTATGTGGCATCCAAATTGTACCGAATAACTTTTCTGCCAATCAATTTTTTGGGGAAAATCCATGAGATTTGGCGAATTAAAATTTTGCCCAATATACTGTATATTTTTGAGAAAAATGTTTTATGTTTGTGTCTGTCATTTTCAGTATATAATAGAGATGTGTTCTTTTTTGCCTGCATGATACATATTGTGTGTAAAAATAGTTTTGTCTGTTTAATTGCCAAGAAAAATTGCATTTATGTAAGACAATAAAGGAAAATTCAAGCAAAATGATGTCAGGAGATTGAGGTTATATTATGAGAAAATATTGTCTATTGAAGCTACATAAAGGTATTGTATGTGATCTCTCGAGAAGACACTGGCATAGTTACACCTATTGCTGTTCTATGTGATTAGAATTATCATCAGCCCTGTCACCTCATGTTGAGTTCATACTGGTACAACTTGTTTGTTCTTCATTGCCAATTCTGAATTTTTCAAATAAGCTCTAACAGTGATTACATTATCATACAACTCAGTGTGTGGAACTTTATTCATTAAAGTTTGCTTTTTAATACAATTTGTCATTCACCTTTGGCTTTCAACCACTTATCTTAAGCAAAATTGTTAGAGGGCAAAGAAACTGAATGAGTAGATATATATATATAATCTAAAGGGCCACGGACAGTATTTTTCCAAGACCTCTGCAAGCAACTTTGATGAGGTTATCAAAAAGGTTAAGTACTCTGTCTGTATTACTATGAAACTTGCTTGAAACATAGCTGAAATAGCAGTGCTAGATGTCTTAACCTTATACTTCATGTTGATTCTGCTCCTCCAGATGGAATTGTTCAAGGTCAAAAAATAAATGCTAGAAGCCACCAAGGGTGCTACATATGTCTATATAAATGATACAATTCTTATAAAAATAAACTTTAATTTTTTTCAACTCCCATCATTGCCTAAGGAACATATGTGAATATCCAACATAATTATCAGTGTTGTTACTTCAACAGTGTTAAGGTCATTCCCCAGAACTACATCTAACCACATGGTAAAATAATAAATGCTGACATTATTTCCAGTCTTGTTTTTAAGCTATGAATATTACATATAATTAGTGTATACAAAATAAACTTAAAAATAACTGTCAATTTCGTTCCCCAGGCACCATCGATTATATATCTTACCTCCATATGAATCACATTACTGTGCATCTCCCATGATCTATGTTTTTTTCTCTCTTTTCTGGCTGAATATTTTTCAACATTTTTCATTGAAGTATCAAGATATAAATCTGAACAGACATGTACAAAATTAAGAAACTAAAAAGTAACGGAAAGAATCTGAAAGTACCAAAAATGTACTAAGACCAGCAATCTACAATCTTCATGGTGTTCTTGATGAGGGGATAGTGTAGAGTGTGAGTCTCTGGATTCATTAAGAGGTAGGTCAGATGTGTGGAGTGCGCCTCTGTGTGTGCCTGACCACAAATCCTACTGGAGTAATATTTGTTGCATAGTAAAGGCCGCTGTTGGTCAATAATTTGAAGGTCGGTGGTTGCCCTACTCCTGTCCCTACCCATCTAAACTCACCTTGTCGAAGTTGGGTGAAAATGGCGTGAGAACTTCAAAAGTTGTTACATTTTAGCTCAGCCTCAAGTTGCGCCATTTTTTTAAAAGTTTTCAAAGCTTATTATGCCAGAATTATAACATAAAAGCTTTGCTGAATCTGGACCTCATTCTGTATATGGAACTGAGCATATTTCTGTATTTCTAACATATGATTGAGATCTGATAAAAATTATATAGAAGTCACAGCTCCCATCCCCTGATTACTACAATGAGGACATTTCAAAGAAATTTCTCATCATCTATAATAGGTGAAATTGCAAAGTTCTTGTAAAAACAATCATCTTTGCAATTTATGCCTAACATTCCTCATCATTATCTAGAATGGAGGGATTTTTGATTCTATGATTACACTGCTTGTTGACTAGGTTATCGGTCAGTCTATGAGAAGTGGCCAGTTTCATAGACAAACAGGACGCACTTGCACATACTTTTCTATCCGACTTACAAACACTGGTCTGAAACTGGTAGAATATGACCAGTGTTAGTGTCACTGGACTCCACCAGCAAAGATGCCTCTACTAACAGATGACTCAGTTTCTGATGCCCTTATAATAAATCTCCTGTATGATACTAAGGAAACACTATAAATGATCTGCTTGAGTTGGCCATGACAAGTGGAGTTTGGAAACACTGGTTTAAGGAAGCGTGTTACATTGAAAATTTTGTCCAATCCACCCCGTTGATGTAAAAGCTCAGAACAAGCAGAGATATAAATAGTGAAAGCACAGGTTATTCTGAATCTTTTCCCACATACCTATATATTCATCCTCTTATCTCCTGCAGCTCTATAACATTCTGTCTGCAGATTGGCTTGCATCTGCAATGTGCCAGGTTTGCTTTAATACTTTCAGCCAAGTAACTTCAAAGAAGGTTCTGTTCTTTGCTTTGGCGCACCGCTTGATCTATGAGAAGTAGAATTTTGTCCGTTTGGATGTAAGCTTCTAATGAATCAACCTTAGATATCTCTGGGACAATAAAACTGATTATGCTTTGTGACAGCTGCATTAGGTGCTTGTTTTTATCCACTTGCATTCCCAGTAAGAGTTTATTCAGTCAAACAGCCTTTCTGCCTTGATAGACAGTTTGATTACAGGATATTCCTGAGTAGCCATTGAGATCAGAACCTGGAATATCACTCTGATATTTGGATTATTAATCACTAGAAAAGAAACAGCAAGACTTGTCTATTGTTACATCAGGAACTTTCCATTTCTATTGAACTTGTAAAATTCAGATTATGTTCAGGGAAGTAACTATCAAACATTTTCTATCAGTTAAGAGACATGTGGACTCAGTAAATTGAAACCACTGATAATGGCTAAAAGGAAGCAGCCTTTTACATTCTTCTGGGTGTCATGCCCCTTTAAGTTCTACCAATGATTAGCTCTAAATTTTCTAAAGTGCATAGTTTATACAAAACTGATTTCAATTGCATTTTAGAATGCTGCATATATCTCCTATCCCCTATGTAAGGTACAAAAAATAACTTTTATTATACTTACAGATGTCATGGTCTGGTCCGATGGGCATCTCTGGTCTTGAGTCTGCACCTTCTCTCTTCTTATGATCGCTGCCCTCCTTCCTTGCTTCATGTGGATGATGTGTTCTAAGTCATCCACACAGTGTCCTCATTGCCCTCCTGTGCAAGTGCACTTCTCTCTCCTTTTCCGATGGCATAGCAAAAACTCTAGTATGTGTACACCGCTTTACCTAAACATCATTGGCGCTCTTTGGCCTTTCCTGATGTATACAGTCATGGCCAAAAGTATTGACACCCCTGCAATTCTGTCAGATAATATTCAGTTTCTTCCTGAAAATGATTGCAAACACAAATTCTTTGGTATTATTATCTTCATTTAATTTGTCTTAAATGAAAAAACACAAAAGAGAATGAAGCAAAAAGCAAAACATTGATCATTTCACACAAAACTCCAAAAATGGGCCGGACAAAAGTATTGGCACCCTCAGCCTAATACTTGGTTGCACAACCTTTAGCCAAAATAACTGTGACCAACCGCTTCCGGTAACCATCAATGAGTTTCTTACAATGCTCTGCTGGAATTTTAGACCATTGTTCTTTGGCAAACTACTCCAGGTCCCTGATATTTGAAGGGTGCCTTCTCCAAACTGCCATTTTTAGATCTCTCCACAGGTGTTCTATGGGATTCAGGTCTGGACTCATTGCTGGCCACCTTAGAAGTCTCCAGTGCTTTCTCTCAAACAATTTTCTAGTGCTTTTTGAAGTGTGTTTTGGGTTATTGTCATGCTGGAAGACCTATGACCTCTGAGGTAGACCCAGCTTTCTCACACTGGGCCCTAAATTATGCTGCAAAATTTATTGGTAGTCTTCTGACTTCATAATGCCATGCACACGGTCAAGCAGTCCAGTGCCAGAGGCAGCAAAGCAACCCCAAAACATCAGGGAACCTCCGCCATGTTTGACTGTAGGGACCGTGTACTTTTCTTTGAATGCCTCTTTTTCTCCTGTAAACTCTATGTTGATGCTTTTGCCCTAAAAGCTCTACTTTTGTCTCATCTGACCAAAGAACATTCTTCCAAAATGTTTTAGGCTTTTTCAGGTAAGTTTTGGCAAACTCCAGCCTGGCTTTTTTATGTCTCGGGGTAAGAAGTGGAGTCTTCCTGGGTCTCCTACCATACAGTCCCTTTTCATTCAGATGCCGACGGATAGTACGGGTTGACACCGTTGTACCCTCGGACTGCAGGGCAGCTTGAACTTGTTTGGATGTTAGTGGAGGTTCTTTATCCAACATCCGCACAATCTTGCGTTGAAATCTCTTGTCAATTTTTCTTTTCTGGCCACATCTAGGGAGGTTAGCCACAGTGCCATGGGCTTTAAACTTCTTGATGACACTGCGCATGGTAGACACAGGAACATTCAGGTCTTTGGAGATGGACTTGTAGCCTTGAGATTGCTCATGCTTCCTCACAATTTGGTTTCTCAAGTCCTCAGACAGTTCTTTGGTCTTCTTTCTTTTCTCCATGCTCAATGTGGTACACACAAGGACACAGGACAGAGGTTGAGTCAACTTTAATCCATGTCAACTGGCTGCAAGTGTGATTTAGTTATTGCCAACACCTGTTAGGTGCCACAGGTAAGTTACAGGTGCTGTTAATTACACAAATTAGAGAAGCATCACATGATTTTTCGCACAGTGC
The DNA here is from genome assembly GCF_039654945.1 of Dendrobates tinctorius. NCBI lineage: Eukaryota > Metazoa > Chordata > Amphibia > Anura > Dendrobatidae > Dendrobates > Dendrobates tinctorius. The sequence goes on along the minus strand of NW_027361699.1, from coordinate 1,946,777 downwards.
CAATACTTTTGTCCACCCTCTTTTTTATGTTTGGTGTGGAATTATATCCAATTTGGCTTTAAGACAATTCTTTTTGTGTTTTTTCATTTAAGACAAATTAAATGAGGATAATAATACCAAAGAATTTGTGTTTGCAATCATTTTCAGGAAGAAACTGAGTATTATCTGACAGAATTGCAGGGGTGTCAATACTTTTGGCCATGACTGTATGCTCTGCAATACTTTGTTCCACCCTCAGCAGGGCAGAAAGAAGTGTGACAGTGCTGGAGCACAATTGGGAGACACTGTATAGAAGACGTAGAACGCATCATCCTCATGAAGCAAGGAAGGAGGATAGTGATTGTAAAAAGAGAGGATCAAATTCAGAGCTGCCCATGAGACCAGACCGTGGCTTCTGTAAGTACAATAAAAAGTCTTTTTGTGCCTTGAATAGGGGATTTAGTACATATATATATATATATATATATATATATATATATATATATACAGCATATTAGAATGCTGTAAAAGTGGGATTAAAGGTGCTGGCCATACTTTATATTGGGAAAACCTAGTGACAAATTAAGTCCTATACGGATGGCACATCTGTGCACTATTGCAGTGTGGCGTGCCAATCTTGTAGGAAGGAGATCATCAGGTCCCTTACTAGTAAAATAAAGATTTGGGGGTTAACACTGTAGCACCATCTTACCTCTTAATCATGTTCAGATAAATCTTAAGTGTCTGCTTATGATATTAAGAAGCCATACTCAGTGCCTACAAGCACATTATATATTTCAATAGCAGACTCACAACATCAAACTACAACAAATCCAGTAAATACCAGAGATAAAAGCCTTGATGAACAGTGTAGTTTTATGGCACAAACTCAGAAAAAAAAATTGTATGTACTACCAGATGTTATATTTTGTATACATTGCAAAAATAATACCTGATGATGCATGGTATGGCAGGGAACTCTATAGGCTTCCTGCACACACATTTGCCATGTACAGAATAAGAGAGAATAAGAGGCCAAATTTTGCAACCTGGTCGTGATGAGATGTAGTAGGGTGCCACGCACAGTGTGGGAAGACTAAGTATGACACGAGGAGAGAAGGGGAAGGAAACCCAAATGCTAGGGAAAGGGGGAGAGGAGACCCCAAGGCAGAAAAAATAGCACCATGCCTCCCCTACCATCCCTATATTGGTTCCACACCAATCGCTGAGCAGAAACCTAAGCCCTCTATATCCCTAGAGCTAGGCCCAGATAGGGAAGGGGGATGATGAGCACTTGTTAGTCCCCACTGTACACTAAGAAGAAGAAGGGCGACAAACAAGGGGAAAACAACTTTAGCAGACTAGAGGTAACACCAAACATCCTCCAACAGCACCAGAGAGGAAGTAAGCTGACTGCTAGATCTCCAAGCCTTCACAAGTGAAAATGTAAATATCACCGGCGACTCCCTGAAGCAGACTGAGAGTCTAAAAACACCCAGGTCCAGGTGTGTCAATTAAAGCCAGAGGGTAAAAATTAGTTGCCACTGGGTCCAAAAGTCAGAAGGATTAAGAAGACGTCTGCAATTACAAACACAGAGACCTTCTGCAGCCAGATACAGAGTGACTGTCTGTAGCATCTGACACCCATGACAGACAATATTAGTGTCCAACACAACACAAAAAAAAGAGTTCTAAAGCATATTAACTAAATTTTGAAACATCTTATTAACTACAAAAAAAGTTTAAAGTTACAGTTGACAAATTATCCCTATCAAGAATAACAAAGCTTCATATTTAAATGAGGCTAAGAAACCCTTCCAAGCGCATGTATTAGATGGCAGAGTCAAAACAATCATTATTTTCTGCTATTTCTTTCTCATTTTTTATGTTTCCCGTGTGTTCAGATAATGCAGGATGCGATCATTGTACTCTATCTTGTCTGTCATACAATGCATTCTTTAAGCGACAGTAAAATCCTTATTCTCAGTGTAATCATTTCTAGTTTTTGGAGACAATAAATTATATCTCCATCTGTTTTTCTTATTTCCTCTCACTTCCAGTTAGCACTGTAGAACAAATAGATTTGATGCTAAATTGCTTGGAAATTCTACTCTGTGGTGTCTTCGAGCAAGCTGTGGTCATATTACTAAGCTCAGGAAAGTTTAAAAATAAGGACTTCTCCAAAGTTCTTGTATCCAATTCGAGATTTAGGGCAATTAAATTATGTTTTGGTTACTGCTATTAAAAATGACTGTTCCTAGATACAATTTAATATGTGTACAATGAAGAGCAAAAGATTAACAATGTTGTGAACTTTTGACTTTCAGGCTCCATATCTCACCATCCCCTACAGTTGTGATCATGAGTCTACCATCATTTTATAAACAATCATCTAAGCTATCTCATACATAAATTTTACTTGCAACTATTTAGCATGTGATTATGGTAGTAATGCAGATTATTATCATGTCACTTAGTTACTGTTTTGCTTCTGGTGGTGAAAAAATATTCCATAATAGATTAGTGTATTATTAGCTTGATTCGCAAGTGAAAGGTTATTAGTTTGAATCAAGGAGCAGTCACGAGGATGATTTCCCAAGAAAAGAGAAATAGCATCAATCAGCTCATCTATAGCTGTCTCTTGGCCAAGAAAATTGCCATACTTTATCATTTGAGTGTCATGACAGTTGAAAGAATGCGAAATGAAGTCTGTCCATCCATTCAGAAAGCAAAAAGGTGGACATCCAGGCCTAATATCGTAGTCAACATGTCAACTCATCCCAAGGTCTATCAGTACTTGGTGCGACAAACATGGCAGTCGAGGTGGCTCATATGCTTTATAATGAGACCACAGATATGGATGCAAGCACCATGCAGCGCATATTACACAAGTCTGGAATGGTGACCTAAAAAAAGGTGAAGAAGCCTCAATTTCAACATTGTCATAAGAAGCATCAGATCAAGTTTGCAAACATGTACGAAAAGTGGACATTTAAAGATTTGAAATGGGTTATTTGGAGCGATGACACAAAAGTCAATAGACTAGACTCTGATAGGTCAGCTGAATCTGAAAGAAACAAAGGAAAAAGGGGCTAGCAGATTGAGAAATATCAAGTTTGGTGGAGCAAGCCTGATGATATGGGGTTGTATCACAGACAAAGGCATTGGATACTTCACCAGGATTGATGGTATTCCCAATGCTGAGCCATATGTGAGTATCCATCAAGCTCAATGTGGACAAAACAGAAATAATTATCTTCCCTCCATCTCGCATGTCTTCCCTACCTGATCTATCTCTTACAATAAATGAAATGACACTTTTCCCTGTCCCGGAATCTGCTGCCTCAGAGTAACCCTTGACTCTACCCTGTCCTTCAAACCAGACATCCAATCTCTCGCTACCTCCTGTCACCTCCAGCTCAAAAATATTTCCAGGATCCATTCTTTCCTCAACCCTCACTCTACCGAAATGCTTATGCATGCCCTAATCAGCTTCTGCCTCGACTACTGCAACATCCTCCTCCTTGGCCTACCTTTTAATACTCTCGCAGCCCTCCAGTATGTCTTTAATTCTGCTGCCTGACTAATTAATCTCTGTCCTCGCTACACTCCTGCTTCTCCTCTTTGCAAATCCCTTCAATGGCTCCCAGTTTCCCGAGCGTATCCAGTTTAAACTTCTAACACTGACCTACAAAGCCATCCATAACCTTTCTCCTCCACATATTTCTGAACTAATCTCCCAATATCTTAACTCACGTAATCTCCTCCCAAGACCTCCTTCTCTCCTCCATGCTTATTCGCGTCCTCATGCGATCGCCTCCATGATTTCTCCTGAATATCCCCCATCCTCTGGAGTTCTGTGCCCCAACATGTTCAGGTATCCACCACATTTGGATCCTTCAGATGGAACCTGAAAACCCAACTCTTCAAAAAAGCTTACAACCTGCAATGACCGCAAGGCTAACTCAACACCATCGGAGCTACTGCAACCCCTGAGCTGCTGTCTCCTTCCCCATAATCCTTGAATGTAGAATGTAAGGCTGGTTTCACATTTGCGTTTTTTAGCGCTGGAAAAAAACGCATACCTGCGCATGCGTTTTTTCCCCTATATTTAACATGGGTGCGCATACCTGCGCGCTGGTAAGCGCATGTATGCGATTTTCATGCGCTGCGTTTTTTTGGGGTGTGCGTTGGTATTTTCCAGACGCAGCATGTTGCATTTTTTGGCCCTGCAAAAAAGCGCATGCGCACATATGCGCACGTTTTGCGCTAAAAATGGCCATTATAGCCTATGGATGCGCATATGTGCGCACTGGCATGCTCATGTATGCGTTTTTTTGCATATGCGTTTTTTTTTTTTAACCATGGAATTTAGGGGTTTGGGTTAGAGTTAGGGTTAGTTAAGGGGGTTTAGGGTTAGGGTTATGGTCAGGGTCAGGGTTAGGGTTGGGGTTTGGGTCAGGGTTAGGGTTAAGTATGGTTTGGTTAAGGGTTAGGGTCAGGGTTAGGGTCAGGATTAGGGTTAAGTATGGTTTTGTTAAGGGTTAGGGTCAGGGTTAGGGTTAGGGTTAGGGTTAGGGTCAGGGTTAGGGTTAGGGTTGGGGTCAGGGTTAGGGTTAGGGTCAGGGTTAGGGTTAAGTATGGTTTTGTTAAGGGTTAGGGTCAGGGTTAGGGTCAGGATTAGGGTTAAGTATGGTTTTGTTAAGGGTTAGGGTCAGGGTTAGGGTTAGGGTTAGGGTTAGGGTCAGGGTTAGGGTTAGGGTTAGGGTCAGGGTTAGGGTTAGGGTCAGGGTTAGGGTTAAGTATGGTTTTGTTAAGGATTAGGGTCAGGGTTAGGGTCAGGATTAGGGTTAAGTATGGTTTTGTTAAGGGTTAGGGTCAGGGTTAGGGTTAGGGTTAGGGTTAGGGTCAGGGTTAGGGTCAGGATTAGGGTTAAGTATGGTTTTGTTAAGGGTTAGGGTCAGGGTTAGGGTTAGGGTTAGGGTTAGGGTCAGGGTTAGGGTTAAGTATGGTTTTGTTAAGGGTTAGGGTCAGGGTTAGGGTTAGGGTCAGGGTTAGGGTTAGGGTTAGGGTTAGGGTCAGGGTTAGGGTTAGGGTCAGGGTTAGGGTTAGGGTTAGGGTTAGTTAGGGTTTAGGGTTTGGGTTAGGGTTAAGTATGATTTGGTTAAGGGTTAGGGTCAGGGTTAGGGTTAGGGTTAGGGTCAGGGTTAGGGTTAGTAAAGTCATGGTTTGGGTAGTGTGAGGGGCCACCTAAAAATGTTGGAAAAAAACGCAAACGCGGTAAAAACGCACTAAAACCGCATACAAACGCATAAAAACGCTGCGTTTTTTTCATGCATGCTCATAAAAATGCTTGAAAAAAACGCAGCAGTTGTATGCTTATGTATGCGTTTTTTCAATGCGTTTTTTTGCGGGAAAAACGCGCTGCAAAAAAAAGCAAGTGTGAAACTAGCCTAAGCCCACAATGGCAGGGTCCTCTTCCCTCTGTACCAGTCTGTTATTGTTAGTTTGTTTACTGTAAGTGATATTTGTATTTTAATGCAACCTCTTCTCATGTACAGCACAATGGAATCAATGGTGCTATATAAATAAATAACAACAATAATAATAATAATAATAATAATAATAATAATAATTAATGAGTTATTTCAGACACTCAAGTACTATGGTTATGAAAAGGATGACATATTATTGGAACAGGACAACAACCGAACCATACGAGAATCTACATAACTAATAACATGCTAATTAGTTGCGAGTCAAATTTAAGTATGAGATAGCCAAGAAGATTGTCTATAAAATGATGTCAGCCTGAAAGTCAAAAGTTCAAAAAATTGATACCCTTTTGCTCTTCACTGTACACAATTTTCATAGCAATGAGGTAAATCCCAAGTCAGAGAAAATGTGATGCTAGAGATGCATTGAATACATAGTTATATTGTGAGTATGAGAAGCTATTGTGAACAGTAACACGTATCAGCTAATTAACCCCTTTACCCCCAAGGGTGGTTTACATGTTCATTACCGAGCCAATTTTTACAATTCTGACCACTGTCCCTTTATGAGGTAATAACTCTGAAGCACTTCCAATAGATCCCACTGATTCTGACATTGTTTTCTCATTGTACTTCAAGTTAGTGGTAACATTTTATTCACATAACTTGCGTTTATTTGTGAAAAAAACAGAAATTTGGCATAAATTTTGAAAATTTTTATGCACTTAATTCACAGAGATATGGCACACAAAAAACTAAATAATTAACATTTCCCACATGTTTACTTTTCATCAGCACAATTTTGGAACCAAAATTTTTTTTGTTAGGAAGTTATAAGGGTTAAAAGTTGACCAGTGATTTCTCATTTTTGCAACATTTTATTTTTACGGACCACATCACATTTGAAGTCACTTTGAGGGGTCTATATGGTAGAAAATACCCAAAAGTGACACCATTATAAAAACTGCACCCCTCAATGTGCTCAAAACCACATTCAAGAAGTTTATTAACCCTTCAGGTGCTTCACAGGAATTTTTTGAATGTTTAAAAAAATTAACATTTAACTTTTTTTCGCAAAAAAATTACTTCAGGTCCAATTTTTTTTATTTTACCAAGGGTATCAGGAGAAATTGGACTGCAAAAATTATTGTGCAATTTGTCCTGAGCACGCTGATACCTGATATGTGGGGGGAACCACTGTTTCGGCGCATGGCAGAGCTCAGAAGGGAAGCAGCGCCGTTTGACTTTTTCAATGCAAAATTGGCTGGAATTCTGATCGGACACCATGTCGCGTTTGGAGAGCCCCTGATGTACCTAAACAGTGGAAACCCCCCACAAGTGACCCCATTTTTGAAACTAGACCCCCTAAGGAACTTATCTAGATATGTGGTGAGAACTTTGAACCTACAAGGGCTTCACAGAAGTTTATAATATACAGCGGTACAATTAAAAAATCATATTTTTTCCACAAAATGATCTTTTCACCCCCAATTTTTATTTTCCCAAGGGTAACAGGACCCTAAACGTTATTGTGCAATTTGTCCTGAGTATGCTGATACCCCATATGTGGGTGTAAATGACTATTTGGGCACATGGCAGAGCTCGGAAGGCAAGCAGCGCCATTTGACTTTTTTGGCTGGAATTGAGATCAGACACCATGTCGCGTTTGGAAAGCCCCTGATGTACCAAAACAGTGGAAACCCCCCACAAATGACCCCATTTTGGAAACTAGACCCCCCAAGGAACTTATTTAGATGTGTGGTGAGAACTTTGAACCCCCAAGTGCTTCACAGAAGTTTATAACGCCCAGGCGTGAAAATAACAAAAAAATTTTTTCCACAAAAATGATATTTTTGCCCCAAAATTTTTATTTTCCTAAGGGCAACAGGAGAAATAGGACCCCAAAAGTTGTTTTGCAAATTGTCCTGAGTAGGCTGATACCCCATATGAAGGGGTAAAACACTGTTTGGGTGCATGGCAGAGCTTGGAAGGGAAGGAGCACCATTTGACTTTTTCAACGCAGAATTGGCTGGAATTGAGATCAGATGCCATGTTGCGTTTGGAGAGCACCTGATGTGCGCAAATAGTGGAAACCCCCAATTCTAACCCTAACCCTAGCCCTAGCCCTAACCCTAGCCCTAGCCCTAACCCTAACCCTAGCCCTAACCCTAGCCCTAACCCTAATGGGAAAATGGAAATAAATACATTTTTTTAATTTTATTATTTTTCCCTAACTAAGGGGGTGATAATGGGGGGTTTGATATACTATTTATGGCGGTTTTTATGTTTGACAGCTGTCGCACGCTAAAAGACGCTCTTTATTGTAAAAATAGTTTTTGCATCACCACATATTGAGAGCTATAATTTTTCCATATTTTGACCCACCGAGTCATGTGAGGTCTTATTTTTTGCAGGATGAGTTGACGCTTTTATTGGTATCATGATCCGGCATGTGACATTTTTTGATCGCTTTTTATTTCGTTTCTTGGGACGCAGAATTTACAAAAACCAACGTTTCATGAATTTCTTTTGGGTGGTGCGTTTACGCCGTTCCGGGTGTGGTAAAATTTATAAGGCGGTTTTATTCTTCGGGTCAGTACGGTTACAGCGATACCTCATTTAGGTCGTTTTTTTATGTTTTGGCGCTTTTATGCAATGAAAACAATTTTATATAAAAAATAATCATTTTTGCATCACTTTATTCTGCGAGCTATAACTTTTTTATTTTTTCGCTGATGATGCTGTATGGTGGCTCGTTTTTTGCGGGACAAGATGACGTTTTCAGCGGTACCATGGATATTTATATGCATCTTTTTGATCGCGCGTTATTGCACTTTTTGTTCTGCGGTATGATAATAAATCATTATTTTTTGCTTCGTTTTTTATTTTTATTTTTTAAGGGGTTCGCTTAAGGGGTTAACTATTGGGACAGTTTTATAGGGCGGGTCGTTACGGACGCGGCGATACCAAATATGTGTACTTTTATTGTTTTTGTTTTTTTTATTTCCAAAAAATGAATTTATTGGGGAATATTTTTTTTTTTTTTTTAAATTTATTTGGCGATTTTTTTGTAATTATTTTTACACTTTTTTTTATTTTTTTTTTACTTTATTACAATGTCCCAGGGGGGCATCACTGTCCTGTGACAGATCAGCGATCTGTCACAGGCACTGCACAGGCTTCCTCATGCCTGCGCTTTGCAGGCACTGAGGAAGCCAGCTTCCTGCAGGCCCCCGGAGGTCCCCGTCGCCATATTGGATCCGGGGACCTGCAGGAAAGGAGTCCCCCGCAGCAGCGCTGCACATTGCGCTGCCGTGGGGGGCTCAGGGAAACAAGGAGGGAGCCCCCTCCCTGCCGATGCTTCCCTTTAACCCCCGGTACACCGCGATCGTGTTTGATCGCGGTGTGCAAGGGGTTAACGTGTCGGGGGCGGTCCGTGACCGCCCCTGACACATTGTGCCGGGTGTCAGCTATGATACTTAGATGACACTCGGCCGCGATCAGCGGCGCTCACCACGTGGGCGCCGCTGATCGCGATGATGTAATATTCCTTCCATGGTAATTAGGTCCATGGTCACATGGACGGAATATTACGTCATTTGTAGGTAAGGGGTTAATCCCCAATTTTTTTATTTTTCCGAGGGTAAAAGGAGAAATTGGATGTCCAATGTTGTTGTCCAATTTGTCCTGAGTACGCTGATACCCCATATGTGGGAGAAAACTACTGTATGGGCACACGTCGGGGCTCGGAAGGGAAGTAGTGACGTTTTGGAATGCAGACTTTGATGGAATGGTCTGCGGATGTCATGTTGCCTTTGGATAGCCCCTGATGTACCTAAACAGTGGAAAACCCCCACAAAAGACCATATTTTGGAAACTAGACCCCTAAGGAACTTATCTAGATGTGTGGGGAGCACTTTGAACCCCCAAGTGCTTCACAGAGGTTTATAACGCCCGGGCGTGAAAATTAAAAAATATTTTTTTCCACAAAAATGATATTTTTGCCCCCAATCTTTTATTTTCCTATGGGTAACAGGAGAAATTGGACCCCAAAAGTTGTTTTGCAATTTGTCCTGAGTAGGCTGATACCCCATATGAGGGGGTAAAACACTGTTTGGGTGCATGGCAGAGCTAGGAAGGGAAGGAGCACAATTTGACTTTTTCAACGCAGAATTGGCTGGAATTGAGATCAGATGCCATGTTGCATTTGGAGAGCACTTGATGTGCCCAAACAGTGGAAACCCCCCAATTCTAACTCCAACCCTAACCCCAAAACAACCCTAACCCTAACCCCAGCCCTAATCCTTGCCCTAGCCCTAACCCTAGCCCTAGTCCTAACCCTAACCCTAATGGGAAAATGGAAATAAATACATTTTTTTATTTTTCCCTAACTAAGGGGGTGATAAAGGGGGGTTTGATTTACTATTTATGGCGGGTTATTATGTTTGGCAACTGTCATACGCTAAAAGACGCTTTTTATTGTAAAAATAGTTTTTGTATCACAACATTTTGAGAGCTATAATTTTTTACATATTTTGACACACTGAGTCATGTGAGGTCTTATTTTTTGTGGGATGAGTTGACGATTTAATTGCTACCATTTTCAGGCACATGACATTTTTTGATCGCTTTTTATTCCAATTTTTGTGGCACAGAATGAACAAAAACCAGCATTTCATGAATTTCTTTTGGGGGTGAGTTTACACCATTCCGCATGCAGTAAAATTGATAATCTGGTTTTATTCTTCGGGTCAGTACGATTACAGCAATACCTCATTTATGTCATTTTTTATGTTTTGGCACTTTTATGCAATGAAAACAATTTTATATAAAAAATAATTATTTTTGCATCGCTTTATTCTGCGAGCTATAACTTTTTTATTTCTTCGCTGATGATGCTGTCTGGCAGCTCGTTTTTTGCGGGACAAGATAACGTTTTCAGCGATACCATGGTTATTTATATGAGTCTTTTTGATCGCGCGTTATTGTACTTTTTGTTCGGCAGTATGATAATTATGCATTATTTTTTGCTTTGTTTTTTATTTTTTAGGGGGCTCGCTAAAGGGGTTAACAAATGGCACAGTTTTATAGGGCGGGTCATTAGTAAATATGTATACTTTTATTGTTTTTTTTATCATTTCCAAAAAATGAATTTATTAGGGAATATTTTTTTTTTAATTTATTTAGCGATTTTTTTATAAATTATTTTTACACTTTTTTTTTCACTTTATTACACTGTCCCAGGAGGGACATCACTGTCATGTGTGAGATCGCTGATCTGACACATCACAGATTGCTGTGACAGATCAGTGATCTGACACAGGCACTGCAGAAGGCTTCCTCATGCCTGCGCTTTGCAGACAGTGATGAAGCCGGCTCCCTGCAGGCCCCGGAAGGTGCCCACAGCCATATCGGATCCGGGGACCTGCAGGGAAGGAGGCCCCCGCAGCAGTGCCGCACATCACGCTGCTGCGGGGGTCGCAGGGAAGCATGGAGGGAGGCCCCTCCCTGCCGATGTTTCCCTAAACCCCCTGTACACTGCGATCGTGTTTGTTCGTGGTGTGACAGGAGTTAGCGTTCCAGGGGTGGTCCGTGACCACCCCTGACACATAGTGCCAGGTGTCAGCTGTGATAATCAGCTGAGACCCGACCACGAACAGCGGCACTCCCCCCGAGAGTGCCGCTGATCGCTATGACATACTATCACGTCCATGGGCAGAGGGATCCGGGTCCCATGGATGGGATAGTACGTCAGATGTCAGGAAGGGGTTAATAGTGATGAGTAGAGTTGGTAAAACCATAAAGTGAGACTAGGGACTTTTTTTTTTAAGTGGCGGAGGAATACAGTGCGGAAGGATACCTACCTTCCGTCATTGGATTCCTGCAGCCCGTAGAGAGCGGCAGCATCAGCTGATGCTGCAGTTCTCTACCCAAGATCATCATGGGACACACTCGTGGCCTGCTTCGGATCATGGGTGAGTACTTTTGTGGTTTGTTATGTTAATATTTATTCCGTAGACGACAATGGCTTCGGGGAACAATGTGACAAGTATTGGTAAGTATGTTACTCTATGTTATATGTACTGAATGTCTATGTATGTATTGTATGAATGTATTGTATGTAGCATGCATGTAGTATGTATGTAGCATGTATGTAGTATGTATGTAGTATATATATGGTATGTATGTAGCATGTAGTATGTTTGTAGCATGCATGTAGTATGTATGTAGTATGTATGTAGTATGTATGTAGCATGTAGCATGTATGTAGCATGCATGTAGTATATATGTGGTATGTATGTAGCATGTAGTATGTATGTAGCATGCATGTAGTATGTATGTAGTATGTATGTAGCATGTAGTATGTATGTAGCATGCATGTAGTATATATGTAGCATGTAGCATGTATGTAGCATGCATGTAGTATGTATGTAGTATATATGTGGTATGTATGTAGCATGTAGTATGTAGCATGCATGTAGTATGTATGTAGTATATATGTGGTATGTATGTAGCATGTAGTATGTATGTAGCATGCATGTAGTATGTATGTAGTATGTATGTAGCATGTAGTATGTATGTAGCATGCATGTAGTATATATGTAGTATGTATGTAGCATGTAGTATGTATGTAGCATGCATGTAGTATATATGTGGTATGTATGTAGCATGTAGTATGTATGTAGCATGCATGTAGTATGTATGCAGTATATACACTCACTGGCCACTTTATTAGGTACACCTGTCCAACTGTGTGTTAAGACTTAATTTCTAATCAGCCAATCACATGGCGGCAACTCAGTGCATTTAGGCATGTAGACATGGTCAAGACAATCTCCTGCAGTTCAAACCGAGCATCAGTATGGGGAAGAAAGGTGATTTGAGTGCCTTTGAACGTGGCATGATTGTTGGTGCCAGAAGGGCTGGTCTGAGTATTTCAGAAACTGCTGATCTACTGGGATTTTCACGCACAACCATCTCTAGGGTTTACAGAGAATGGTCCGAAAAAGAAAAAAAATCCAGTGAGCGGCAGTTCTGTGGCCGGAAATGCCTTGTTGATGCCAGAGGTCAGAGGAGAATGGGCATACTGGTTCGAGCTGATAGAAAGGCAACAGTGACTCAAATTGCCACCCGTTACAACCAAGGTAGGCAGAAGAGCATCTCTGAACGCACAGTGCGTCGAACTTTGAGGCAGATGGGCTACAGCAGCAGAGGACCACACTGGGTACCACTCCTCTCAGCTAAGAACATGAAACTGAGGCTACAATTTGCACAAGCTCATCGAAATTGGACAGTAGAAGATTGGAAAAACGTTGCCTGGTCTGATGAGTCTCGATTTCTGCTGCGACATTCGGATGGTAGGGTCAGAATTTGGCGTAAACAACATGAAAGCATGGATCCATCCAGCCTTGTATCAACGGTTCAGGCTGGTGGTGGTGGTGTCATGGTGTGGGGAATTTTTTCTTGGCACTCTTTGGGCCCCTTGGTACCAATTGAGCATCGTTGCAACGCCACAGCCTACCTGAGTATTGTTGCTGACCATGTCCATCCCTTTATGACTACAATGTACCCAACATCTGATGGCTACTTTCAGCAGGATAATGCGCCATGTCATAAAGCTCGAATCATCTCAGATTGGTTTCTTGAACATGACAATGAGTTCACTGTACTCAAATGGCCTCCTCAGTCACCAGATCTCAATCCAATAGAGCATCTTTGGGATGTGGTGGAACGGGAGATTCGCATCAGGGATGTGCAGCCGACAAATCTGCGCCAACTGTGTGATGCCATCATGTCAATATGGTCCAAAATCTCTGAGGAATGCTTCCAGCACCTTGTTGAATCTCTGCCACGAAGAATTGAGGCAGTTCTGAAGGCAAAAGGGGGTCCAACCCGTTACTAGCATGGTGTACCTAATAAAGTGGCCAGTGAGTGTATGTGGTTTGTATGTAGCATGTAGTATGTAGCATGCATGTAGTATATATGTAGTATATATGTGGTATGTATGTAGCATGTAGTATGTATGTAGCATGCATGTAGTATGTATGTAGTATGTATGTAGCATGTAGTATGTATGTAGCATGCATGTAGCATGTAGTATGTATGTAGCATGCATGTAGTATATATGTGGTATGTATGTAGCATGTAGTATGTATGTAGCATGCATGTAGTATGTATGTAGTATATATGTGGTATGTATGTAGCATGTAGTATGTAGCATGCATGTAGTATGTATGTAGTATATATGTGGTATGTATGTAGCATGTAGTATGTATGTAGCATGCATGTAGTATGTATGTAGTATGTATGTAGTATGTATGTAGCATGTAGTATGTATGTAGCATGCATGTAGCATGTAGTATGTATGTAGCATGCATGTAGTATATATGTGGTATGTATGTAGCATGTAGTATGTATGTAGCATGCATGTAGTATGTATGTAGTATATATGTGGTATGTATGTAGCATGTAGTATGTAGCATGCATGTAGTATGTATGTAGTATATATGTGGTATGTATGTAGCATGTAGTATGTATGTAGCATGCATGTAGTATGTATGTAGTATATATGTACTATGTATGTAGCATGTAGTATGTGTGTAGCATGCATGTAGTATGTATGTATGAAGTTTTTTTTTTTTTTTTACATTTAACACATTAGCTGGATGATGGGACTACTACTGTCCCATCATTGGCTAATGTGTCAATCACTGTCATGGTAGCAGGCATCGCCAGATGGGACTTCTAGTCCCATCAGACGATGCTTGCACAGACCCCCGGACATCAGCACAGCCCCCCGGCAGGCCGGCACAGCCCCCCGGCAGGCCGGTACAGACCCCGGGCAGTCCACACAGCCCCCCGGCAGGCCGGCACAGCCCCCCGGCAGGCCGGCAGAGACCCCCCGGAAGGTCCGAAATGACGGCGCATCATGATGCGCACACACTGCGCATCATGATGACGTCATTTCGGCTGTCAATCAACTTTGAACTTCCGATTCTGATGCCCGATATTGAAAAAATATCGGATGTCGGTATCGGAATTCCGATACAGCAAGTATCGGCCGATGCCCGATACTTGCGGTATCGGAATGCTCAACACTAGTGATGAGCGCAAATTCTCACTGCTAGAGTTTGCTGCTCGGGTAAGCAGAGAATATCGCGGTTGCTAGAGTGACATGTTCGAGTCCCTGTGGCCACCTGTTTTGCAGCTGTTAGATACACACAAAGCATGTGTGATTGCCTGACAATCACAGGCAATCCCTGCATGTTTTGTCACTATCTAACAGCAGCGAAACATGAAGCAGCGGTGACTCGAACATGTCACTCGAGCTCCCACGATATTTTGGTGCATATCCGAGCAACCTCAGAAAACGCTTGCGCTCATCACTACTAATTAGTATTATCTGGCACATATAAAAGGGGTTTTTCAAGTCAAAAAGGGTTGAAAAGAAAAAAGAAAATGAGTGTACTTTTCTGTGAAAAACAGGTTCAATTGACAAGGGGAGAGAAATATTGGAGAGGTGCAGTAGCAGTGACAGACTTACGGTGATTCATCAGTGATATGGTGGAGCTGGCATTTGTTCTCTTGTACTTAAAATTACGGTACATTTTTTCTTCATTTTAAAGAACTAAAATAAACAGCAGCAAGGTAGCACAATATTTCTTAGAAAAAAAATCTGATTTAAGTGTTAACCAGAGATGATGCAATTTTTTGCACCAAAATCAACTGTAATGATTTTTTTCAACTTATTTATTATTTGTTATATCCTTTTTACGAAGATCCAGAATATTTTTTGCTTAATCATATTGAAGAAATGTCCCCAAAATCCAAACATTGCACTGGTACTGTCTAATTCACAAAGTTTGTGTGTCGCAAACAATTATTTTTGCACATCTGTTTTACTAGTCAAATTTTACACCCATACAATATCCTGTTGGAGGTTCTGGCTTTTTGAAAAAAAAATTACACACCTTTGCCTTTTTATTATTTCATTTTTGTAAATATGGTTTAAATTTGTTTAAAACGCAGAAATGAAGAATTTTTTTAGGTAGAAATGCAGACATATAACTACCTGTCTGCTTTTACACATCTATTTTACTAATCTAATTTCTTTCACAACTGTGAATGCCACATTTATATTGCAGTCTGTGGCCATATTTTACTTACTTTATCAGTAGTAAGTTCTTTTATGGGTTTTTTTTTGGCAAAGGTTGGGATTGAAAGGATTGTCAACAGTTACATATAGTGTAGTACAAATTATATGGAAAAAGAAAATGTGGCAATGACTAGAGTTGTGTGAAAGACAAAAAAACACAGGTAAGAATGTGCGAGGCGCAAGCAACAGCAGAAGCACCACCAATGCCACTGGTGTACAGTTTGTAGTAGTGAAAAACTCAGGCCACAGTTGTGGCCACTTTGTATCAGGAATATTCCTATAGAATATATGGCGCATCATTCATGTCAATCACAGAAGGATGATATATGTTATCTTTGACAGCGACACCGTCAGTTTGAGTCTAGGTTCTGCACAGAATGGTCTGCTTGATCACAAATGACTAAGAGGAATATCTTTTCAACCATTTTAACATTTATACAAACATGAAATTCTGTCAGTGTTCATTCTTAAATGGGCTGTATTTGAGTTAGAGAGATTAAAAGGAGTTGGATGGAGTCCTAGGAGACCTCAGAGTGTTATCCACACTTTTTCAGGGCAATTGCAGTATTGTAATTCATGGCGCGTCTGATTGCTGAGAATCAAAAGTCATATTTTTTGCCAAATATGTTGAACCTGGAAAATTCAAATTTAAAAAGATTCAAACATCTGTATTCACTGGATAATACTTTTAACCATTAATGAACCACATAGGGAAGTTTTGGTGACAGAAAAAGTCTCAGAAGTTCTACAAAGTGCCTGAGGGCAAAGAAAAGAAAAATATACAATGCTGGAAAGTGAGGAAGATATCACTTTCCACAAATGTGACACATTACAAACAATATGTACTGAAGGTTTTTGGGACAATAATAATAGTCATGCTTTAATGATGAAGGCAGGAGGTTGCATTTCTGTTTAATCAAGATCATGTGGATACATATTTATTCCACTCAGTTTTTAAACAATTTCTGTTCACTATCATACATTATAAATATGAAAGTCAAACCTCCTGTAATTGTTTTCTGACATATTTACAGTAATATCAAATCTATATTCGTAGGAAGAACATTTTCCTTTGCTGTGTACGGTTCTGCTGTTAATCATGCTGGGCTATCTCACTGACAATGTTGAGGTCCTATTTAACCTTCTATCACTCAGAAAAAATCAATTGCTCTATCTTTGTTGAAGACTAATAATTCTATGGATTGTATGCAGAGACATTGTATCATATAATGTATCACAGCATGCCAGAGATGACTCAGTTCTTGCTAGATCTCCTAAAATCAAATAGCACTACACATAGCGTGTCCTGTAATTACAATACCCCGCAAAGAATATATGTACTTTATAATAATAATGCTTGTGTTGCATGCTGGTTATCTTATACAACACTTGTCAGGGGGGATAGTGCCCAGGACTTGTTGTTTTATTCTGTGTTTGGTTCCCGAAAAAGGTTTATTTCCTGCAAAGTGAGATATTTCAGTTATTTTCTAAATGATTACGAAGTGATTTTCTAAAGTTACACAATGTGCATGTGTGTCGAGGTTTATTTCTACTTTTGGCAAGTATTTTCTGTCTGATTTCAAGATCTTTGCTTGCCATCACTAAGTAAAAGCCATGTAATTGCAACTAGAACCCAAAAACCTTCCCTAGTCAAATTACAGAGATGCACTGCTAAATTCAATAAATAGTTCTGATCCACTAACTTAACTTTTAGGTGTTGTCTACATAACTTCGAGAAATCTTAAAATTGTGAGGGCTGAAAGTACAAAGTAAAAAAAAAAAGCACTGAAGAATAATTTGATTTTAGGTATAAAAATTAGGATGTATCATTCCCTCTATGGAAGAGACTGCATTGATCATGGAGGCAGTGACTATATTGACAGCCCAAAGATGCACCAAATTAATTGTAGGGGTTGTTCAGTACTGGATAACCTCTTATTAATGGGCCAACTGAGCTAAAAAAAATTAGATTAATTAATACTCACTTCATGTACTTGCATTGCTCCAGACTCAGAGTTGCCTTACCTGTTGGACTTCTAGCATCAACATCAAGTGGTAGCATCACATAAGCACTACAACCAATCAACAGATGCTGATCCAATGTAGCATTCACAATCGGTCAGAGTGGAGGAATTTGACTTCTCTACCAAATGCTAATGCCAGAAGACCTGGCAAGAGAGGCAGCATTCAATGTTGATGAGTGGCCCATTAATGAGTGGCTATCCAGCAGCGGACAATGACTTTTTTAAAAGATGTGTACCTCTCAGTACATTTGGCACACCTTACTCCACTTGGCTTTGGGTTAAAGACCAGCATACAAAATGCCAGTCTTACATATTTCCTCCCAATATTGTAAAAATGAACAACTTTTGTGTCACTTCAGCTGCTGTACTTGTCATTTTTTCATTAGCAATTAATTTCCTTGGTGAAATAGTTCCCATTTATATTTTACTAGCTGAAGAGCCTAGCATTTCTCAGGCATAGTACCTAACTGTGTTTAGTTGTAACAAATTAAAATGATTATCCTTCATCCCATAGTCCAGTGCCCATATACGAATCACTGTCACACATCCTCCATGCCATAGCCGCGTGCCCATATACCCATCATACATATCCTCCATCCCATAGTCCCGTGCCCATATACCGATCATACATAACCTCCATCCCATAGTCCCATGCCCATATACCCATCATACATATCCTCCATCCCAAAGTTCAGTGCCCACATACCCTTCAAACATCCTCTATCCCATAATCCCGTGCATATATACCCATCATACACATCCTCAATCCCATAGTCCCGTGTGTTAGGTGCTGGGATGCTTCCTCTGCACAGGTTGGATCCCAAGCCGTGTCTTCTCATGCGGTCTCCCATCCAGTCTCGACTGCAGCGGTCTCAGTGTATTGCTCAGACCCATGCTGTGCGATTGATTGCTGCTGCCTCTCCAGGTTCAGCTATAGCAATCAGCAGCAAATAGTGGCAAGCGGTCGTTCCTGGTGGTAAGCCCAGGTTTCGTCCCACTGAGCATGCTCGTGAGGTGGCAACCTCTAATTGGTGGTTGGCGGTCAGCTGCTCAGGTCCTCAAGCGAGTTCGGATTGGTCCACCAGCAAGGTCCTGGCAAACTGGGATCTCACAGCCGCACGGTGGTGCGCTAGTATAGACCATGTGTCAGGATCCTGTCAGCGTCAGTAAACTGCCACAGCTGAGCAGGGTGACTTACCCACACTACGGGAGGGCCCGGGGTCCGATACTGCAGTGAAAGTTCAAGCAGACAGGACCTGCGACACTGAAAGTAGTAAGGAGTACAAGGACCGACGATCATGTGACTGCAGGGGGCGGGGCTTATCGTCCTACTGCTGCAGATGATGTAATATATTAACTGCAAGGATACTGTAGTTGAGGAGAGGGAAACGCAGGTCAGACAAGCAGAGGTCAAACACAGAGAGGGCGGTGCGGTACCAGAGGGACGAGCAGAGAATAGTCAAGTCACAGGCAGAGAGTCATACACAGAGAGGGTAGCGCAGTACAAGAGGGACAGGCAGAACTCGTAACAGGGACGGAACCGGATCAAAACCAAACAAGCAACAAGTTATCAGGCACAAGGCACAAGTCAACTAACTCAGCCGAGGGCAGGAGTATAACTGACACTGGACCTAGGTTGAGTGGCCACTAAATAGCCGCCCTCTGCCAGAGAGAGGCAGAAACAATTAACCCCTGTCTGACCAGGATGGGCCAAAGACAAAACCCAGTCCTGGATCATGACAGTACCCCCCTCTCAACAGGGGGCCACTGGACCCCTGGGTCTCTCAGGATACTTGGCATGAAAAGCCCGGACCAACCCATCAGCATGAACCGATCGGGCAGGAACCCACGACCTGTCCTCAGGACCGTAGCCTTTCCAATGCACAAGATATTGAAGAGCACGACGGACCAACCTAGAGTCAACAATTCGTTCCACCTCGTACTCAGACTGCCCGTCTATCAAAACCGGTGGCAGGGAAGACAATGATCCCTCCCCACAGGACCCCACAGGTTTCAAAAGGGCCCTATGGAACACATTGGGGATCCGTAGAGACGATGGGAGATGCAACCAAAAAGCCATCGGGTTAACCGCTTCAGTAATTTCATAGGAACCAATAAATTTAGGTTCAAGCTTCGCAGAGGGGACCTTGAGCCTTATATTCTTGGTAGACAACCACACCTTATCCCCAACCAGGAACACCGGCCCCACGGACCGTTTTTTGTCTGCAAAAAACTTATATTTAGCCTGAGCCTTCGTAATGTTACTCTGGACCTCCCGCCATACCTCCCCTAACCGCTGGATAGTCTCATCCACCCCTGGACATCCAGAGTCCAAATGGGAGAACTCTGCAAAATGTGGATGAAACCTATAGTTGCAGAAAAAGGGAGATGTACCCATAGACTGGTTAATGCAGTTGTTAAACTCAAACTCGGCCAAAGGTAACACAGTACACCAATTATCCTGTCGGGCTGAGGTCAGGCAATGCAGAATTTGCTCCAGAGACTGATTGGTCCGCTCAGTCTGCCCATTAGTCTCTGGATGATAAGCGGATGAAAAAGACAGACCAATACCCAACCTCTTACAAAATGCCCCCCAAAATCTGGAAACAAATTGTACTCCCCTATCAGGCACCACATTCAAGGGTACCCCATGCAACCGCACCACATGCTCAACAAACAATCTGGACAACGTTTCCACATTAGGTAGAGCCGCCAAGGGTACAAAATGTGCCTGCTTACTAAACCTGTCCACCACTACCCAAATGACGGTATTAACCTTGGAAGGGGGATGATTGGTAATGAAATCCATGGACAAATGGGTCCATGGTCTATCAGGAATTGGCAGTGGCACCAATTCCCCGGCCGGCCGGTTATGGGGGGTTTTCGTACGGGCACATACACCACAAGCAGACACAAATTCCCCAACATCAGAGGCTAAAGAAGACCATCAGAATATCCTAGCAATGGCCTTCCGGGTAGCCGAGATCCCTGGATGTCCACCCAGAAGTGAGTCGTGGAACTCCCGAAGGACCTTGAGACGAAATTGAGCTGTTACAAAAAGTTTATCCACTGGCTTAGCCGGAGGGGCAAGAGACTGAGCTTTCCGAATCTCCCACTCCAACACATTAGAAATACCTACCACCACCCCAGGCTGAAGAATGGAGGAGGGAGGTTCGGGGGGGCACCGGATCCAGACTGCGTGACAAGGCATCAGCTCTGACATTTTTGGATCCTGGCTGAAAAGTGATGGAGAACTGGAATCGGGAAAAAAAGTGACCATCTAGCCTGTTTAGGAGTCAACCTTTTAGCTGACTCAATGTAAGCTAGGTTCTTGTGGTCCGTAATTACGGTTATAGGATGGACAGCCCCCTCCAAAAAATGCCTCCATTCTTCAAAGGCCAACTTCACGGCCAGAAGTTCTCGATTCCCAACATCATAGCTTCTCTCCGCAGGGGAGAATTTCTTAGAGAAAAAGGCACAGGGTCTCAAATTAGTCAAAGTGGCAGGTCCTTGGGACAACACCACCCCCACCCCCACCTCTGAGGCGTCCACCTCAACAATAAATGGTTCGGACGGGTCCGGTTGAATAAGACTGGAGCAGAGATTAAACTTTTTTTAAAAACTGAAATGCCGCTATCGCTTGATATCGGCCCCCTTTTGAGTCATATCTGTGAGAGGTTTAACTACCTGTGAGAACCCCCTTATAAACTTGCGATAATAATTAGCAAATCCTTGGAAACGCTGCAGAGCCTTCAATTCACAAGGTTGAACCCAATCAACAATGGCCTGCACCTTATTAGGATCCATGCAATACCCCTCAGCAGACACAATGAATCCCAGAAAAGGCAGTTCCTGAACAAAAAATAAAAATTTCTCTAGCTTAGCAGAGAGACAGTTCTCCCGGAGCCTTTGGAGAACTGCCCGAATATGACCAATGTGAGCCTATTTATCAGGTGAGTAGATAAGTAAGTCATCCAAATACACAACCATAAAACGTCCAATAAAATCAGAGAACACATGATTGATGAAATTTTGGAAGACTGCTGGAGCATTGGTCAGACCGAAAGGCATGACCAAATTCTCAAACAGCCCTTCAGTAGTGAGAAAGGCAGTCTTCCACTCATCTCCCTCCCAGACTCGGATAAGGTTATATGCTCCCCGTAGATCTAATTTCGAAAACCACTTAGCCCCAGACAACTGATTGTACAAATCAGGAATAAGTAGGAGGGGGTAAGTATTTCTCACACTTATTTTGTTTAACTCTTGAAAATCGAGGCTTGGGTGCAAACCACCATCTTTTTTCTTTACGAAAAAGAACCCCGCCGCCACGGGAGAGACAGAAGGACAAGTGTGTCCCTTACGAAGACTCTCGGAAAAGTATTTTTTCATAGCAGCCCGCTCGGGACTCGAAAGGTTATACAGGCAGGCCTTAGGCAATTTAGCACTTGGAACCAGGTCAATGGCACAATCAAATGGGCGATGTGGTGGTAAAACTTCAGCCTCTTTTTCAGAGAAAACATCCGTATAGTCCTTCAGGTACTCTGGAATACCTACCAGACCAATGGCCGACACAGACACAGTCGCAAGACATCTTTCAGAACAATTAGGTCCCCATTTAACAATATCCCGGGAACTCCAGTCAATAATCGGGATATGCCGTTGCAACCAGGGAAGCCCTAACACCAGGCCAGCAGAGAAACCTCCAAAACAAAACATGACATACGCTCCTAGTGAAGGGCCCCCACCCTGTGGGTGAATTCCTCAGAAACAAAATGGAGACTGTCCTTGGTGAGAGGTGTACAATCAATGGCCATTATTTTTATAGGAGTCTCCAACCTAACTGTCCCTAATCTACAGCTGGCCACCAGCTTGGAGTCAATCAGGTTCAAGGATGACCCACAGTCCACTAAAGCCGAAGTAGGGAAAAAGCAGTTCTTAACACCAAGTTCCACCTTTAACAGTATCTTAGAATATGAAGAAAGGGGTACCTGAGAGTTTGAATGACCTCCAGGATGATCACCCAGACTCAGCCGCTTGTTAGTCGGTGGGCAGGAGGGGCAGTCCTTTTTCCAATGTCCAGAATCACCGCAGTAAAAACACAGTTTTCCAAAGCGCCGTTGTCTCCTTTCTTTCTCTTTGAGGTTGATGGTTCCCATCTCCATGGTCTCCAATGTAGGACTGGCTCCCCTTCCTTGGGAGAATAACGGGGTCTCAATCTGCATCACTCCTCTCGCTCGTAGCCTGCGATCCATTCGGACGGCTTGTGCCATAGCATCATCCAGAGAATCAGGCGGAGGGTGGAGTGCCAAGGCATTTTTCAGATGTTCAGACAGGCCTCTACGTAACAAGCCCCAGAGGGCGGCATCATCCCAGAAGACCTCAGCAGCCCAGCGTCTGAACTCTGAGCAAAACCACTCGGCTGAGTGCTTCCCCTGACATACACTCATCACCATGTCCTCAGCCATACGCACTTGATCAGGCTCATCATAAATATGCCCCAGGGCCTCAAAAAATGCATCCACAGTCATATGCTCAGGGGCAGTGGTCAGAAGGGAGAAAGCCCAAGCCTGGGGGGCTCCCCTTAACAGCGACATAATGACCCCCACTCTCTGACTTTCATCCCCAGAAGAGTGCGGTCTTAATGAGAAAAAAAGCTTACCGCCCTCCTTGAAAACTTTAAATTCCTTTTTATCTCCAGAAAAGGTATCCAGTAATTTAACTGGGGACTCAGGGGAAACTAATGTAACATCTTGAGCCCCGATGATAAAACCCCCTGCACAGTGTCAGCGATCAGCTGCTGAGACTGAGCCAGGACTCGTTGTTCCCCAATGAGTTTCTGAGACATCTGAGTCAGATGCATTACCTGCTCAGAAAGAGCGTGCATAGGATCCATCACACACACACAGGAGAAGGAAAAAAAAAAGGTAACAGTCAGTTATAATGTCAGGATCCTGTCAGCGTCGGCAAACTGCCACAGCTGAGCAGGGTGACTTACCCACACTACGGGAGTGCCCGGGGTCCGATACTGCAGTGAAAGTTCAAGCAGACAGGACCTGCGACACTGAAAGTAGTAAGGAGTAAAAGGACTGACGATCATGTGACTGCAGGGGGCGGGGCTTAGTGTCCTACTGCTGCAGATGATGTAATATATTTACTGCAGGGATACTGTAGAAGAAGAGAGGGAAATGCAGGTCAGACAAGCAGAGGTCAAACACAGAGAGGGCGGTGCGGTACCAGTGGGACGAGCAGAGAATAGTCAAGTCACAGGCAGAGAGTCATGCACAGAGAGGGTAGTGCAGTACAAGAGGGACAGGCAGAACTCGTAACAGGGACAGAACCAGATCAAAACCAAACAAGCAACAAGTTATCAGGCACAAGGCACACGTATGCAAGAGGTCAACTAACTCAGCCGAGGGCAGGAGTATAACTGACACCGGACCTAGGTCGAGTGGATACTAAATAGCCGCCCTCTGCCAGAGAGAGGCAGAAACAATTAACCCCTGTCTGACCAGGATGGGCCAAAGACAAAACCCGGTCCTGGATCATTACACCATGTGGTGTGTTTTGTATGTGTCACGATCCATTCTTGGATCTTTGGCAGAGTCTGGATTCTCTTTTGTAAACTTTTTTCCTTTCAGGCCTTGGGGTTAATATGAGTTTTTGCCCCCGGTGGCCGCTGGTGTTACTACAACTGTAGTTGGTCGGCTGCTGGGTTTTTACCCTACGGTGGCCGCTGGTGTTACTACAGTTTTAATTAGTCAGCAGGTGGTGACCCCCCTCCTTCCTATAAAAGGTCATCAGCTGCTGTAGCTCCCTGTTGGTAATACTGGTCATTTGCTAACCAACCTTGGAGAAGAGAGGAGCTATCTGGAGCAGTGCTTTTGCAGCATATCTGGAGCAGTGGTGTTTCTGCTGAAAGCTGAGTTCAGGTGCCGTACTCTGCTGCCTCAGGATCATTGGCAACAGAGAAAGCGAAGTTGTTTATTTTCCCCTGTCTGTTATTTTCCCTGGTGTACAGCGGTAAGGACCAGTGTCCACACTTGCCAGTTCCCTAGTAAGGGATAGGTGCAGGGCAAGTGAGGAACTGAGGTATCCTGGTTGGCGACAGGTTTAAAGAACCTGTATAGGGAATGTGAGGATAGTTAGGGCTCTTCCTTAGGAGAGTGTAGGAGGTGTCAACTTCCCCGTTCCCTATCATAGGGCCCACCATTGTAATTGTTTCCCTGGTGTCCCCTTGTCTGTCTTGTTGTTTTGTGACCGACCGATCGTCGGGTCGCGTCACGCAAAGCCAGACATCCGTGACAATATGCATGTGTCTGGTGAATGACTCCCTATATTTCCCCTTCCCTTGGCTGTGCACGTGCTTAGGGCCGGTTCCGTACTAAAGTTACCCCGGCTCCTCCAGTTAGGAGTAGTGGGTACGTGTCCTTCAGCCCGGTCAGCTAGTGCCTAGGCTTACAGTGTAAGAAGAAGGTTGAGTCCCTAACTTGTATCAGCGCCAACTAGTGGCATTGCTTATGTGATGTCGTGTGCGTTGTGGGTCCAGTCAGACTCTAACCCCAGCGTTCTAGGGGCTAAGCCATAAAGACCTCACTAGCGCCATCTATGCTGTGCTCTGTGATGTTTAACAGGGAACAGAGTTTTTTGCCTACCGCTCTGTGGTGTAACAAAGCACGCTTATTTGACTACAGTTCACACAGTGTGATGGCTAGCACTGTGTGCTTAGAGCTGCCATAGCACCACCTATCCATTCACCATTGTTCACACTAACTGCGGTTTCCCATCTCTGCACGGTGGACCCTGTGTTGAGAACGCACTTTTTCTTCATATTTTATATAGTGCATTCTGCAAACCGCAACATTATGCCCATATACCTATCATGCATATCCTCCATCCCATAGTCCGATGCCGATATACCATCATACATATGCTCCATCCCATAGTCCAGTACCCATATACCAATCACACATCCTCCATCCCATAGTCCTGTGCCCATAAACCCATCATACATATCTTCCATCCCATAGTCCAATGCCCATATACCCATCATACATATTCTTCATCCTGTAGTCTCATGCCCATATACCCATCATACATATCCTCCATCCCATAGTCCAGTGCCCATATACCCATCACCCATCCTCCATCCCATAGTCCAGTGCCCATCTACCCATCACACATCCTCCATCCCATAGTCCCATTCCCATATACCCTTGATGCATATTATCCATCCCATAGTTCCGTGCCCATATACCCATCATACATATCCTTCATCCCATAGTCCAGTGCTAATAAACCCATCACTCATCCTCCATCCCATAGTCCCGTGCCGATATACCCATCATACATATTCTCCATCCCATAGTCCAGTGCACATATACCCATCACACATCTTCCATCCAATAGTCCAGTGCCTATATACCCTTCAAACATCCTCCATCCCATAGTCCTGTGCCCATGTACCCTGTTAGGACTGGCGGAATGCACCAAATAATAAAATAATAGTAGGTGCGTTCGCAGCCCGGGGTCCACCGTGCAGAGGTGGTACACTGCTGCTAGGTAATGGCGGAAGAATAAAGCGGCGTGAAAACAGTCACACGTGGGTTACACCACCCAATGTGACCAGGAGCGGACTCTGTTAATTCACAGAGCCGCACAGCCACTGAATGTGGATGCCGGAGCCTGTTTAACTCACAGAGCCCGGCCAAAGAGCGCACAGCAAGCGGCCACAGAACTCTACCCCAAGGACACGAGGTTAGAGTCCTTCTAGGCCCACTGAGCGCGCGGC
This sequence comes from Dendrobates tinctorius, assembly GCF_039654945.1. Lineage (NCBI taxonomy): Eukaryota > Metazoa > Chordata > Amphibia > Anura > Dendrobatidae > Dendrobates > Dendrobates tinctorius. Next base: position 1,920,335 of record NW_027361699.1, on the reverse strand, counting down.
GTCGCTGCCACGAGCGCCGCTATAAACGCTGACTATGGAGTGTGGAGCACAGGGCACTGAGGCGTGCCGAGTCACTGATGATGGCTAATGCCTGACTCAAACTCGGACCTACCTACGCATAAGCCTGGGCGCTAGCAGGCTAGGCTGCACAACACATGCGTACCAAGGGTAGGGGTTTCATGATGAGTCAGTCACCAGAGACATTCATACATGCATACACCACTCACTCCTTATAGCCTGAAAATACAGGCTATCCTAGAGCATGGCCGAGCGGCCATGAGAACCTTTTATAGCCGCGAGCGTCCGGGACCTTCCTGGCTTCTCGGATGGACCAATCCAAACACGAGCAGGACCTGAGCACGTGACCCTTGATCTCCAATGGGAGATCACTCACGGGCATGCTCAGTGGCCCGACATGGGGACTTAGTCCCTGGAGAATCTCGCTGCTGAGCAGCATGCATTGCCATAGCTGTGCCAGAGGTGGCAGCAGCAAGCAAACCCACGGAGCTGGTCTGGGCAGAGCGCCGGGATTGACGAGTTTGCTGAGCAACCTCCTCTGCGGCTGGAGAGGAATGGGAGAACGCCGGAAGTATGGCTCGGGATTCCCGCTGTGCAGCGACAGGAACCCGACACTTAACATACCGTTGATACATATTCTCCATCCCATAGTCCCGTGCTCATCATACACATCCTCAATCCCATAGTCACGTGCCCACATAGCCATTACACATCCTCCAACCCATTTTCTATGCCGCTAACAATAGAGCCTGGCAGTAATAGAAGAGGGGGTGATTCATTTATGTCATGTGCCCTCTGCTCCTTTTTGCGGGGCAGACAATGGCTGGGAGCTTATGTTCCTGGGGATGCTAGATTTCTCCCTCCCGGTCAGTGTCTGCTGAGGTGTTGTAGATTGGGAAAACTGTTGCTCATAGCAGCTCAGCTTTCATCTTTTAAACAGCTCTGGTGAAATGAAAGATGTTTAGTGATTGTTTGCTATGGGCAACACAGGCAAGGGAGACCTATTGTTGTCAAGAAGGTGTACTTATGAAATACATATATTACATATTTATTATATATATTAGATATTTTATGGGGCTTTGCGTGTGGAGTGAGTGTGGCTATGCGGAGTGGGCGTGGCTTGATACATACACACACATACACACTCGTTTTTATATATATAGGTTTAAATACCATCAGTTTATTGAAACAACTTAGATTTGATAGTGAACTAGCAGGAATTCAAGTGCCAAAATCAGGATTAGCAATTTGTTGTCATTGTAGGAAAGCAGGAGGTAAGGTCCTGGATGATGGATATATATCAGTAATGTAAGTTGCACCAGAAACACTAGGCTACTGATAGGGTGTAATGTGACTGAATTTTTTATATGGGTTTGTGTGTAACCAAAAGAACCAGATTGGGAAAAGTTAATACAAATAACCAGTCTGGGGTTCACAGGTCTATTAACATCAGTAACCGGATTAGCTCAGCGGTGTGGAGTGTGTTGAGAATGGAGAAAGGCAGAGTTGCTGCTTAGTCTGTTCCTCAAAGAGAGGTGTGCTGAAGTTAAGCACAGATGTGTTTGTTTGGTGAACATGTTTAATACAGGTTTGAGCTGCTGGGAATACTGAGGTTGTTGAGACTACTGCAATTATTTTGTTCCATGCTTCCTGAAGAAAAGGGCCGTTTTCTTATCCATTGATAATGAAGGAAGGCTGTTTTCATTTTTGAGCTGCAAAGCATATGATGGACAATAAGCTACAAGTTGTTTTGATTACAAAAAAAAACAAAACATGTGCCATGTGCATCCAAATGGCTACTCAAGAGAGTGAATGCTACAGTATAAACATTTTTTGAATCCCATATTAAATTGAAACTTGCACAACTGTCATGATCTTCAAATAATAAAATCTTAATGCTGTACAGTATATCTAACCCAGCTCCGAGTGCTCATTATGTTTGCACAGACCCTTTTCTCTGTATCCACTCTATTGGTGCATGTGAGCTAGAATTTTATAGGCTCCTTTCAGAAGACCTAAAAAGATTTATTGGGAGTTTGTCCTGGGTTTACTATAATTGAATTCTTTCCTTCCAAGTAACTCTGACCTTTCTTGTTTCTGGTAGCAGACGCTGCATCACAACTGCTCCACCATTTATAGCTTTGACCTACTTTTATTACGTGCTGCTTCCCTGGCCCAAAACCAATAAACCATGCGTACATTTAGTAGTGCGTATATAAATATTAGATAAAAAGGTAAATTGTTCCTTTATAGCTGATGCTGCAGTTTAGTTTGTACGCATTGGAATTAGACTCCGCTCTAGCTCGCAGTAACTGATGTTGATTTAAAATGGTCATTTCTTCTTTCCTTTCCTGTAAACTCAAGAGCTGCTTGCTCACCGATGAAAGACATTAACAGTACATGACCTAAATTCTCCCAGGACACAATTCTAGCCAACAAGAAAATTAACTTCAAGGTAAACAGATGGAACTGTTGATTTATACAAAAAATATATACAGTTTAGCCTTTTGGTCCTTTATCACCATATAACCATCTGTTTTACACTTAGATGTCCTGGGGATTCCTTTCACTTAGCTTTTTATAAGATATTCTACGCCAGGTAAAAGGTATCCACTTTAGCATCACACACAGCTCTCCCTGGGGCTACTGTAGTTACCAACAAATTGCGGCAATTCTCCCTGGGTTTATTGCAAGACGAAATACAAAGATGAAAATTCTGAGTATGAATGTGCCCAAAAATAATCTTGCTTTAATGTATTCTGGAATACGTTTTTTCTTGATTAAGCAGCACTTGAATATGTTATTGTTGGAGGTAGAGTGGAGCAACTTTGGTTGGATCGGGTTTCATGAAACAAAATTTGTTTCAGATGAAACTGGTCCGACTAGGGCAAAAAAAGTCGGAGTTTCGTCCGAAACCCGACCCCAATGCAAGTCAATGGGGAATAAAAGTCGGTATTAAGTGGATGAATGTCATCCGATCAGTGCCGACTTTTATTTCCCATTGTCTTGCATTGGGGTCGGGTTTCGGACGAAACTCCGACTTTTTTTTGCCCTAGTCGGACCAGTTTCATCTGAAACAAATTTTGTTTCATGAAACCCGATCCATCCAAAGTCGCTCAACTCTAGTTGGAGGATGGTTAAAGGGACAGTGCCACTATTACACATTGTTTAATTAAAATTTGTACCTCTGGTCACTTCAGGGGACATACTCTATGCATGTGGTGAGAAGAAAATGTATGAAGAGATGTTTGTGATGTGTCTATACTCTTTCTGAAAGAGAATGTGTCATATCGGTTTTATTAGTTATGTCACTTTTCCAAAAACACTCCATCTCTTCATTAATATATTGGTTTGCTTAAGTTCTTCTGCCTTTTGACTAAGTATGTGGCCTCTTCAGTTATTTTTCTGTGTTGGTTTTATATTCAGCTGCGGCTAGTTCTTTTGCTTTGGGAAACGACATAAAACTCCTTTAATGCTGTGATATATCCAAGGGCAGTAGAGATAAAGAACTATGCATAAATATACTTAGAGGCATGGGCAGAATCATGCCATGACTTTACAGCTTTCAGGGTAAGAATATATACTTAGAACTCTGTATGGTATGATAATGCCCCATCAATCATAGAAACACATTAAAAATAGCAAAGCCCAAAGAGTTGTATGGAACTAACATTTAGTGTTCTAAACTTCTCACAGCTTTCTTATACTGCACATTTTCTTTCTATCGCTTATAAGGAGCATAAATATGCAGTGGTTTTTAATGGGAATCTGTAAGAACGATTTAACCCCCCAGCACTATTTATATGCAGGTTTAGCTCTTTTAAAGACAACTCCAGCAATACCTTTTCATGGCCAGTCCATTCCTCTATTACTGTGAAATCAGCATATTAATTGTTATGCAAAAGAGACTAAGGAATTATTTGTAGATCTGAAGCCTCTGTCACTCCAGCTCTAATCCTCATCCAGCACTGCCTCCTCCTGCTTGACTGACAACCTCTATGCTATGTGAATTTTGGCAAATGAGCCGTCAGTCAAGCATGAGTTGCGGAGCTGTGTGGGGAATAGAGCTGGAGTGACAGAGGCTTCATATCCAAATCCTCATTTGCATATCAATTTAAAGCTGATTTACGGTACCACAGGAACAAACTGGCCATGTAAAGGTATTGCTGTATTTGTCTTTAAAAGAGCTACTGTATATGCATATTTAAATAGTTCTGGCATGCGAAATCCCATTCAAGGTATTATGTAATATTCATTTTCCTTTTTATTTCTTGTTAAACAAGTTTGTCATTAACACTATTTAGTGGACAATCTGTCACAATAAACATATTGTCTTTCTATGAAAAGCATGTTGTAGATTAGGAGTAGCTGAGCAGTTTGATATGTACAGTACATATACAGCAAAAAATAACTAGTAATTTATTAAAAAAAAATTATATTTTTGGGAAATAAGGGTCAAGTCAGCATCCATACTCAGTGAAAGATAGCCTTCCCTATGAGTGTTCAAACAATGTTAGCTGCCATTCACTGAGCAGGACCACTCACCGATCAAATATCCCTACCAAGATAAGGGATCATAATGATTAAAATACTAGTCATGCTGAATATTAAATGAGTCTTGTTGTCCTGTCGCAATGTAGCACCCAGACAGAAACAGCAGCAGCATGAAGGACACTTTACTGCGGCCCTGAGCTGTGAAGTTGTTAATTCAGCTAGACTTACTGGAATGCATCAGAAAACCATCTGTATATGGTTTTTCTACCTCTTCTCTCACTCTGCACTTCCTTCAGCCTCACCCTCCATAGACTTTAATAGGCAGCTGTAATCTGATCACTCAGTGAGCAGGAAGTCTGTGCTGTCTTGAACAGGACCGCTTTTAGCTGTTTGAATGAATAGATCATCAAGCAGAGACACGAGAGTCTCATCAATGGAAAAATAAGTATTTTTCTATGATAAGATATTTTACTAAGTTTTGGCTTATATATTTGATTGTATTATTCCTGCTTTTGCTGTCGGGGTCTAAACTCTCAGAATATATAATTTAAACAGCATGGAGAGATTATATTGAAACATAACTTTGAATTATTGATATAAAAATAGGGATGTGCCCAGGGAGAAAAAAACACGTACAAAAACAAAAAACAGAAAATACCTGTACCAATGGCACATGTGTTTGTAGTTATCTATACCAATATCATCAGTATATAAGACACCTATACTGGTAAGTACCATATAATCTTGTGGAAAACCATATGGATAGTGCAACAGTGCTCAGATCTCATCTATTTCAGATGGGGAAGAGTTGCAGGATTCCCTACTGACGCGTTTCTGTCTCAATAGTGAGATGTCAGCAGAGGAGTGTACATGTAAAACCCAACAGGATGTACCTATGACTATAGGACACTGTTTTTCAGGATATATTTCTCTATAATACCTGGTAAATTATACCGTATATAATGAGGATTTTTTTGCTGTATACTTTTTGCACAATCTAGACCTATTTTTTATCTCCCCTCTATATGTACACTCCCCTAATAACATCTCACTTTTGAGACACAAATGCGTCGGGAGTGAATTATTCATGTCGGGGTAAATTAATCAGGACTATATTTGGTTACTCCCCTTGTCAGGGCAGAGGTGTCGACATGGAGCATGACAGGGTAGATTAATGTGATATTGGACCTTGGCTTTCCCATCTGAAATGGCTGGGATCTTAAAAACAATTTTAAGCACTTCAGCACTTCCATATAGGTTGTCCCAGGATTATATGGTACTTACCAAATTTAGGTCCCTTATATACTGATGATATCAGTATAGGTATTTTCTGTTTTTTTGTTTTTGTATGTGTTTTTTCTCCCTGGGTATATGCCAATTTTTCAATAATTCAAAGATATGCTGTAAGAGAATGTCTCCATGCTATTATTGATTTGTGCAGCGCTTTTTTCAAGGACAATGACGATTTCAATGCATCGCCACCATTACAACTTAAGCCCCATCACACATAGCGATCTCGCTAGCGAGATCACTGCTGAGTCACAAGTTTTGCGACGCAACACCGATCTCACCAGTGAGATCGTTGTGTGTGACACTTCTCAGCGACCGGCCCCCCACCGGGTATCGCTGATCGTCCTGGAATGGCCAGGACATTTTTTTGATCTCTGGTCTCCCGCTGGCCAGCACGCATCGCTGCGTGTAACAGGCGGGAGACCAGCGATCAGTGAGCTGCGCTGGTAACTAAGGTAAACATCGGGCTTCTAAGTGGTGTGCAGCGCTTAGAAACCCGATGTGTACCTTAGTTACCAGCACGCTGGTGCAGGGAGCTGGTAACCAAGGTACACATCAGGTTTCTAAGTGTCACGCGGCGCTTAGAAACCCGATGTTTACCTTGGTTATCAGCTCCCTGCACCAGCACGCTGGTAACTAAGGTACACAGTGGGTAACTAAGCAACGTGCGTCACTTGTTACCCACGTGTTGCTGGTGCTGATCGCTGGTGAAGCTGCCTGTTTGACAGCTCACCAGCGATCATGTAGCGACACACAAGCGATCCTGACAAGGTCATATTGTTGTCGGGGTCGCTGGTGCGTCGCTTTGTGTGACGGGGCACTTACTTTCAGCCCAAGCTGCATGCAGTATATAAATCCCTTTGTGCCCAACTTTCTCGACTGGGAGCCCAATATGAAAATGCTCAAAATAAATGTTACAAATTAATTAGAAGTATACAAAAATCCACCTGTAGTGCATAACTTCTTATTTTCATTTTAATATAAGGTACTGTAACATGCATGTCTCTCTCAATCACATCGTAATGATGTACTTTCTTATAAGGATGTGACCCTAAATATTAATCAGACATAACAAGCTATCCCCCACATGTAGCAAGAATTCAAACAAGTTGTCCGAATACTTTACCGTAGAACACTTACGTATCTAAGCAAAGGAAAGCACCTTTATTCAATGTTGCAAGAAATGTTTCCCAAAGATCTGATGTGAAAAAAGCAGTGTCTCATCATTTCAAAAAAGCTGTTTCCCATCACTTTCTCAGCAGCTCCACATGGGATATGTCTTATAGAAACACGGACAGCTGGAAGTCTGAGCTAAGCAGCCATGTCAACAAAACACAATAGTTAGCTGCTTCAATTTAAAAAGCTTTCCACCAAAGTAAAGTAAACTCGTACTTTCCAGTTTCAGTGTTCTAGATACCATGTAGTGAAATTAGGCACTTACCTAGGGCGGTAAGGTTGGCAAAATATGAATCACATTTATTGTACTTTTTTCTCTCCTGAACCATGCAACTCCTGGATTTTCTGCATACAAATAATAGAATATTATAGAGGTTGCCTGGCCAGACAAAAGTCGCGTGACTGCAGACTGCTGAATTGTGACAGAGAGCAGTGCTTACACTACCATGATATCCTACAATTCCGCCTGCCAGTCCATAGTCAGGTAACCACATGTATGAGATTTTAATACTTGTGGTCATGTGCAGACTAGACTCTTCTGTATAGATGAGTGAATTTATTTTAGGGAAAATTAATTCAATTTTCCAAAATGTTAGCTTCTTGAGAAATTTTAATGTAAAATACTTTACTGGAATTAAGCAAAATGGTGAAGAGCTGGGGTCACAATTTTGCTGAACCAAAAAAGGCCAGGCAAATGGTTAAAAATAAAATATTACTCTCCTCATCACTCACCTATTCCGCTGACCCCGCAGCCTATCATCAAGTCGTCCACTCCTTTTATTTTTCACTTTCCCCTCAGTGTCTTCTCTCTAAGCCTATCTATGAACTGGTCCAATGTTTATATTTATGTTTCTCCCTCTCCCATATTGATAGTTCTGCTTCACGTCACTTGTCTTATCTATTGCATTTTTTCTAGGCTGTATTGTGCATAAATATGTGACTTCAGATTTTGTATTAGTCTAGCCTGATGAAGAGACCTGAGTAGTCTCGAAAGCTTGCAATGTATTACCATCTTTTCAGTTAGCCCTTAAAAAGTATCAACTACTGAGGACTCTCAATCCTGAATATTTTTCTCTCTAAGCCAGAACTTCTGGCAAGACTAGGTTCTGATATCCCTGTTCACCATCCATCACAGGTCGTGATATCATCACATTACATTGCTCGAGGTAAAAGTATGGTGCGCCATGACGTCTGATGCCTAGATAAGTCTGGGCCTAAAGTAAAGTGACCAAGCAGAATGCATGGGAAGGGGAAGGGGAAAAAGAGAGGAGCAGAGGACAGACTGCGGGACAACTGAGCAGGAAGGTGAGAATTGTTTTCTTGTTTTACCTTTTATTTTGTAAATGGTTCTAGAGAACATTGAACATAATAAGGATCATTCAATTTGCATCAAATAACTTTGCTGCAAATTGAATTTCCCTATAAAATCTGCAAAAAAATTATATGCACAACAAGTGAGGCCTCCAGAAATTAAAGACAAACATGGAGCTATCAAAGTAAGGTGTATGTAGCTACCAGTTTGCACTCCATGACCAAAATGTTAATGTGGGGAAAGAAAAACATCTATGGACCCCATTTTTTGACATAGAGTTAGTTCATTCTTGGTTTGCCATTATAGAGGTTACATCAAAAAAGTTTTTTTTTTTTTTGCAGTAAACCATTGTTGGGCCTCAGGTGGCGGTAACAGCATGTACATCAATTGTATAACCACTGTCACATCTCTCCTTAATTTGGCCTGTAACTAACGAGACCTGGCAGATGATGCAGCAAGACTTGTTTTATTGTGATGCTGAAACAGAATCTATCACCAGGTTTTTGCTACCTTAGCTGAGAGAAGCATGATTTATGGCCTGAGACTCTGATTCCAACAATGTATTACTTACTGGGCTGCCTGCTGCAGTTTTGATAAAATCACTGTTTTATCTGCTGCAGATCTAGCAGTTCTCTGAATGCCGAGCTCTGTATAACCCCACCCACACCTCTGCTTGGCAGCTTTACAAGTATACTGCTCATTAGTCAGAAAATGACATGTCAGTAATAATAATTGGGTTATACAGAGCTGTAGTAATGATTTACTACTGATAAAACTGATTTTATCAGAAATATAGCAAGCAGCCCGAAAGGGGACACATCTCTGCAATCAGGTTCTCTATCTCTAAATGATGCTGCTCTGAGAAGATGCAAATCATGGTGTCATGTTTCCTTCAATAGACGACCATAGTGAAATATGGCATTAGGAATGAATGTAGTAACCATAAACATGTGTACATTTATCTCAGGACAGGTATCCCAGATAATCCTAGGTGCAGAGATGCATGGTGCCAGCCGAGGAGAAGCAGGTTAATCAATGACGCGATGAAGGCATCATTCTGTTTTCTTAAACTAAGGGAACTTTACTATTTAAAGTTATACTTTTTACTCAATGTACTTTTTTTCTGTTGGAACAATAAACAACAAATGTTAACCAGAGGGATCCCTTATAAATCAATGGGGCCCATCTGCTTTCATTAGAAGCAAGAATGCACTGGATGTTAATTTCGGTTATGTGTCCCATTTGTCTGTTCTAAATAAAAACTTGAATGGAAGAAAGAAATGTGAACAGAAGCTTATGTAAAGTTTCCATTACAGCTAATTGTCTAATCTGCATCAAATGTAATATGTTTGTAATGTATCTTTATTAGTAAAAGTTGACTGTGCCACTGATCACCAGACAATGGACACCGATTTACCCTAGGTATTCAAAGCCATTACGCACTGCTCTATTAAGAATATTCGTGAGTAGGAGTGTACAGTGCGTTGCCAAAGTATTCGGCTTCCTGGAACTTTTCAACCTTTTCCCACATATGTTTCAAACAAAAAGATACCAAATGTAAATTTTTGGTGAAGAATCAACAACAAGTGGAGAACAAATGTGAAGTTGAATGAAATTTATTGGCCCAACCATGATGCTGCCACCACCATGTTTGACAGTGGGATGGTGTGTTCAGGGTGATAAGCTGTGTTGCCTTTACGTCAAACATATCATTTGGCATTGTTGCCAAAATGTTCGATTTTGGTTTCATCTGACCAGAGCACCTTCTTCCACATGTTTGGTTTGTCTCCTAGGTGGCTTGTTGCAAACTTTAAACAACACTTTTTATGGATATCTTTGAGATATGGCTTTCTTCTTGCCACTCTTACATAAAGGACAGATTTGTGCAGTGTACGACTGATTGCTGTCCTATGGACAGACTGTCCCACCTCAGCTTTAGATCTCTGCAGTTCATCCAGAGTGATCATGGGCCTCTTGGCTGCATCTCTGATTAGTCTTCTTCTTGTTTGAGATGACAGTTTAGAGGGACAGCCGGGTCTTGGTAGATTATGATACTTCTTCCATTTCAATATGATCGCTTGCACAGTGCTCGCTAGGATGTTTAAAGTTTTGAAAATCATTTTGTATCCAAATCCGGCTTTAAACGTCTCTACAATAGTATCACGGACCTGCCTGTTGTGTTCCTTGGTCTTCATGATGCTCTCTATGCTTCAAACAGAACCCTGAGACTATCACAGGGCAGGTGCATTTATACGGAGACTTGATTACACACAGGTGGATTATATTTATCATCATTAGTCATTTAGGACAACATTGGATCATTCAGAGATCCACAATGAACTTCTTGAGTGAGTTTGCTGCACTGAAAGTAAAGGGGCCGAATAATATTGCACGCCCCACTTTTCAGTTTTTGAATTTCCACAAAAATTTAAAATAATCAATAAATTTCATTCAACTTCACAATTATGTTCCATTTGTTGATTCTTCACCAAAAATTTACATTTGGTATCTTTATGTTTGAAGCATGATATGTGGGAAAAGGTTGAAAAGTTTCAGGGAGCCGAATACTTTCGCAAGGCACTGTATGTATATGGGCTCTTTGCAGTCCACTAGATCATCAGAATGCACAATTCCACCTGTTTTGGAGGAATTTGGCCTTTAAATTTTTGGCCCCTTTGCAAAAGTTTGACCAAGGGTATGTCTGCTGCTCTCCTTAAGCAACAAAGTTGATCTCACTAAAGTTCTGATTTGGGACTTGTGTCAAAAAATGTGGCAAAAATTCAACTTCAAAAGATATAAGCATGTACCTTGGTAGACCGATTGAGTGTATAGTAACAGTACAGTAATTAAAATGTTTAACATATGTTTACATTAATTATTGGGCAAGAAAACTTTAATTCAATCAACTTCCTATGTTGCTGTATTTGGGTATCTGAAAAGCGGTTGGGATTCTTTTGGGACAACAGACTGAAGTAATGTATTTGCACTCAAGTCATTTGCTGCTGATATGTAGCACAAATCCTCCCAAAAATATTTATGTACTTTCCGATGTCAAACAATCTTTAGTGACAAAAAGAAATCAAGCACAATATATTGAACTACAATGCATTGCGGAATTTGAGAAGATGGAACAGACCGTCTTGACAGCGTATTGCAGTGAGCCTTTTTTTCCAGAGCTGTCACTCAAAAGCTTGTAGTGGTTCGTGGCAGGAATTGAACTTCAGTTTCTTCTGTGCACTAAGATTCTAAGATAAACTAAACCTTTAAATAGTATTACGACAGAAATAGAAAAGGAAACCATAAGGAATGAATCTTTTTCATCTAGTCTGCTAGAACTTCTTCTAGATGATGGAATAGGGTTTCAGTGTGATTTTACTTATTACATTTTTGTTCCAATTTAGATATTGTAAAAAAAAAAATCACATGGTTTATTATAGCCCTCAACCCACTCAGGGCTGCTATTTCCATGAGATGAGATGAGTATCTTACCTCAGGCAGCCGTCCAAGGTGTCTTTCGAGGTGATGTGCAGCAGCATTGCTGTGCCGCAAAGGAGAAGAAGACGGCAAAAAGATAAGCAGTACACTCTGTAGTAGAGCCAAATAAACAAGGAACTTTTATTGTTCATGGTAGTGTGAGAAAGTATGGTGTGTACATTTTTCAATGTGTTATAAGCAGTGGTGTAGCTGCAAAGTTATGGGCCCCGGTACCAACTTTCAAATGGGGCCCCCCTCATGCCAAAATACACGCACATCACCGCTCCGTACACCTTGTACACGTGCGGCTCTGCTACGTACACCTCATACATGCACATCTCCACTCCGTACACCTCGTACATGCACAGTTCCGCTCCATACACCTAGTACACATGTGGCTCCGTTTCGTACACAAGCGGCTCATCTCCATCCACCTCGTGCACACATGACTCCGCTCCGTACACCTCATTCACACACAGCTCCACTCACCTTGTACACACATGGCTGCGCTGCATACACCTCCTACACACATGACTCCACTCCATACAACTTGTACACACAGCTATGCTACATCCACCCTGTAAACCCCTCCTGACCCCACACATAAACTTTACCTCATCCAGCTCCATGACAACCAGCACAGCAGAGTCCTGCAGACAATGAGGCCCCTGATCATGTGACCCCTTATTCCTCCCCCCCTGTGACCTCATCACAGGTCCTGTGCGCACAGAAAAGAGCAGCCTAGGACCTCATTGCAGGCTGTAGTGGGCTGCGGTGGGTCTATCTGGGAGGGTGAGGATGGGATGCATGGGGGGAGCATGGTGGCTCAGTGCAGTGATGGAAGATGCGAGGGGGTCAAAAACGGGACTGTCCCACAAGAATCGGGACGGTTGGGAGATATCATGGTCTGTCAGGTCTGACCTGCTGGGCCCCGGACTTCCCCCAGGCCCGTTCGCAGTGGTGACTGCTGCGACGGTGATAGTTATGCCCCTCGTTATAAGTATGAGAGGATATGCAGAATATCTAGGGGCAGCATGTGGGGTACTGTGGAGGAAACAGTGTGATGAGAGGTCACAGTATGGAGAGCAGCAGCAATGGGAAAATATAGTGTGGAAATAAGAACAGCATGAGATTGACAGTGTGAGGGGACAGTATGAAAAGGACCTAAAGTATTGAGGGGGGGAATTTGGGGGGAGGACAGTGTGGAGAGACAGTATGGAGATGTGGCAGCATGGAGCACAAGGTGATGGAATGAGCGATGAGACATTGTGGAAATAGGACCAGCATAAGGGGAAATAGTAGAGTGGGGAGACCATAAAGAGAGGAAGGTAAAGTGATGATAAACTTGCCAACCCAATTAGCTGAATCTGCAGTCAGCTATAGACAGTATAACTGTTGCTCACCTATCCCAGATCAGTGCAGTGTTCCTTCACCTCGGTCTGTGAGACTCTGCTTTGCTTCATGTCTGACTTTGCAGCTGGCCAAGTGTGATCCTATGAGAGCATCAGCCTGGGCTTATATAAGGCTCACTGAGACACATGATTGTGTCCTGCTCTTGCGTTCAGACTTCTGTGTAGCTGGACCTTGGCTTGCCTCACACCTGTGTCGCTTGCCTGTGTTTTCCTGATGTGCTCTGCCTGCCCGCAATTTCCTGATGTTCTACACCTACTAGCGGCTTCCTGACATAGTCCACATGCATATGGTTTCCTGACGTCCTCTGCCTGCTTGCTATCTACTTTTCCTTGGCTGTCTGTTTCCCGTGCACCTCTCCTATCTGCTGCAATGATGCCTCTGGTTCGTGTGCCGACATAGACTTTGGGCTTGGAGGATATACCTCACCTGGTTAATACAGAGACTATAGAAGTCAAACAGTGCAAAGTTGTGAATGAAAACTAGTTACAAAAGTTATTTTCAGCCCCAACTGCATTCATTTAAGTGAGAAAAAAATGGGCCCCAAAGATGAGCAACTCTTTTAATTTATTTTAATTTATTGTATATCAGACCAGATACTTTTTCTGGTCAGCTTCTATAATAGAAAATTTGTTGTAAATGTTGATAAATCAATTGAAAGGAGTGCAACCTTGAAACCTTGCCCAACACATTCAGACATAATAAAAAAGCACAATCTCAGTCCAAAAGCGATATTTTTCATTGTACTCATTCCAGTAAACTGCCATAAATACAGTGAAAAATGTGCCCTATTGTATCTAAAATTATACTATCACCACCTTCCCATTTAGAGAATAACTGTTGCAATCTAACATTTAATTTAATTCTATGAATAATGCTTTTTTCCAAAAATATTGTCAGTACAACATTTAGGCATTCTGAAATTTGTTACCCTTGCTTAGCTCTCAATTTGGTTAACCCCTTTCCAACATCGGGCGTACATTTACACCGATGTCGGCCTCCCTCCCTTTGATGTGGGCTCCGGTGGTGAGACTACATCTTTCCCTGCACACGTCAGCTGCTTTATCACATGATTGCAGGGTCACCAGAATGTTGGCATGACTAACTGAGGTCTCCTGGAGACCACTATGGTTGTCAGTGCCAGCTTGCTGTGAGCGCCACCCAGTGGTCGATGCTCATAGCATGTGAGTAAATCTGCTCTATATATAGGTCGATCTGATCACCTCCTCTATGTAGCCAAGCCGATTGGGTGGTGGCAGCTTCTAGTCTCCCATGGAGACTATTGAAGCATGCCAAAAGTAAAAAGAAAATGTTTTTAAAAATATAAAAAATAAAAAAAATAAAAGTTCAAGTCACCTCCCTTTCGCCCCATTCAAAATTAAACAATAAAAATAAAATCAAACATACACATATTTGGTGTCTCACATTCAGAATCACCCACTCTATCAATAAAAAAAGGATTAACCTGATCACTAAATGGTGTAGAGAGAAAAAAAGTCAAAACTCCAGAATTATGTTCTTTTGGTCGCTGCAACATTGTATTAAAATGCAATAACAGGCGATCAAAAGAACGCATCTGCACAAAAGTGGTATCAATAAAAACATCAGCTCGGCGCACAAAAAAATAAGCCCTCAGCCAACCCGAGATCACGAAATATGGAGACACTACGGGTCTCGGAAAATGGTGCATTTTTTTAGCAATGTTTGGAATTTTTTGTCATCACTTAGATAAAAATGAACCTGGACATATTTGGTGTCTATGAACTCGTAATGACCTGGAGAATCATAAGAATCAGAATGGCAGATCAGTTTTAGCATTTAGTGAACCTAATAAAAAAGCCAAACAAAAAACAAGTGTGGGATTGTACTTTTTTTGCAGTTTTACAGCACTTGGATTTTTTTCCCATTTTCTAGTACACAACATGGTAAAACCAATGGCATTGTTCAAAAGTACAACTCGTCCCACAAAAAGCAAGCCCTGACATGGCCATATTGCTGGAAAAATAGAAAAAGTTATGGCTCTGGGAAGAAGGGGAGCGAAAAACAAAACGCAAAACCAAAAACAAAGCTCAGTGGGTTATGGGGTTAAAGATCAGTATATTCAAATAGTTTGCGAGCTGTGTGCTGACAGCCTAGCTGAAAAAGCTATTATTAAATGGAACCTGTGAGCAGGTTTTTGCTATTTAATATTGGGACAGCATGAAGTAGGGGCTGAAACACTGATTTTGGTGATGCATCACTTATTATACTCTGTGTTGTTGTTTCAATACAAGCAGTGTTTTATCAGCAGGAAATTGTCACTGGTGGATCAGCTGCCTTGGAGCAAACTAGTCCAACTCCACCCTCAGCACTGATTAACAGTTTTCTGTCAGTATGCAATTCACACAGAAAGCTGCTAATCAGGTGTGGGCGGGATTAGCTTTTGAGCTCTACTACATCTGCAGACTCTGATTGTATCAAAAATTCTGCACCCAGCAAACTAAGTGATACATATCTGGAATCAGTGTCTCTCTGTCTTCATTATGCTGGTCTCAGATGAGGTAGCAAAAGCCTGGTGACAGATTCCCTTTAAGAATAGAGTCCCCAGCAACCAGTCAGGCATGAAACTGAAGACAGATTGGGAACTACAGGGGAAAAAATGTAAGTGTCTATGTTTAAATGTTTAGTTTCAATAGAAGTTCTGCATTATAATACTTGGCAGGTCTATCTTTGATTTTCCAAGCACCTTAAATTGGTAACGTTTGTAAACTATCAGAAACCTAGATCACATCAGTATATTGCATGAGCTGGTCATGTCTTTGCTCACTTCCTGATGATTTACTGAGCCCTCAATAATTAAAAATGATCTGTCTAGTAAATCAATATAAAATACATCTAGATTGTAACATGATCTAAAGACATACCAAGGATCCAATGACAACAGCTGACATTTAAAAAAAAATCATTAAAGTCAAGCTTAAATTAAGCTTATACTGTGAAAGTATTATTGGGCTAAGAGTGACCTAATCCACCTTCAAAGGGCTGAATATAATACTGCAGGCATGTGCTTAGTAAAATATGCATCGAGTGGTCAGAGCTGTATTCCATGCCAAAGACTGCAATAAATTGGTCACTGGCTTAAAATAATGGTCAATGACTTAACACAAGCTTAAACCTCATGTAGCGTCTTGAGGATATCTACCAGATATTGAAATATGGTGCATAGTGTTTCCTGTAGATTAACTTTTACTAGTGGATAGTGGATTTGTTGCATATAGACATTTTTTTATTTTAAATATAGTAATGGATACATAGGCCTGCATAACTTCCTTCTCAGGACTCTTAAGCTTGTGGATTACATTACCCAGAAATAGATCAATAACTCTAAAAAGGGTCAGACTATCTATTTACTTCATATTTTATTTAAGAAGACCAAGATCACACTGAAGCCTGTGTCTGTGGCCAAAGCGTTTCACAACTGCAATACTATGATAAAATTATAATGCAATACTAAAATTATATATATACACACACACATAAATATATACAGTATATATATATATATATATTTATAATATATATATAGGGTTTTTTTTTTCACTGGAGGGATATCACTAATGCATGTTACCTGCCCATAGTAAAATACTTATCACCCATCGTTGTATATTCTGTTTCCATCGCTGCTTTGATCCTGTTCTGCTGGTTGCAACCAGCTGGATCACTCCAGTGTTTGGTGGGCAAACTGGATGTCACAACCCAGTGTAAAGGTACCGTTACACTTAGCGACGATCCAGTGATCTCAACAACGATACGACGCGGTAAGGATCGCTGGTACATCGCTACATGGTCGCTAGTAAGATGTCAAACAGGTAGATCGACTCAACGACGCAGCAACGATGCAGTGATCCATATAGCAACCTCGGTGGTCGTTGGGACCTTGTCACACATCAGCTATTCTGACGACTCAGACCTCGATAGGCGTGAGTTCTGAGTCGCCAACAAGGTCGCTGGTCATTGTTATGGTGTCAAACACAGCGATGCATGCTGGCCAGCGGGACATTAACGATCAAAAAATGGCCGGGGACATTTGAGCACGATCAGCGATATCACAGTGGGGGGCCACTCGCCGCTATGTGTCACATGTAGCGAGATCGCTGGCGAGGTTGCTGTTGCGTCACAAAATCTGTGACATTTCAGCGATCTCGCTAATGATCTCGCTATGTGTGACGGGGCCTTAAGTCTATGAGAGCCAGAAAGAGGCCAGAATGAGGCCTTCATAGATTTACAATGAGAGCTTGTGACTAGAGATGAGCAAACTTGTTCAGGTTTTGTCCCCGAATCTGATTTTGATATATTCGAGCCATATTCTAACACTATTCGGGCCGAATATATGTCTTATGATCGGTTCCGAACATATTCGGTAATTTCTACTCCCATTTATCGTATTATAAACCTAATCTGAACAAATTCACTCATCTCTACTTGTGACCATTAGCTCTGTTTTCCAGTCAGTCAGAAGGTGCAATTAAAAGGTGGCAGAACAGGACCAGAGTGGCACCTGGAACAGCAGAAGATGGCAGCTGATAGGTAGATTGCTAGGGGCAAGGAACATACATTAGTGATAGCACTCTATTGGTGAAATAAATTAAAATTAAAAAACACCGGAGTGGTCCTTTAAGAGGATTCTACTGAAAAAAAATATCCCATTGATGCAATCTGATTGGTTGCTTTGGGCAAAAGTCAAAACATCAGTGATTTTCATCTGCATCAATTCATAAATGAGGCATGTAAATACATTGAGATAGTAGTCATGGGACCTTGCCTCACCTTTACTACCCATTGCTGCCAAAAAAGATTAGACTTTCATAATCTGCACCCTGAGAAAAATGGAAAACGTTCTCACTGAATATTTTAGTTTTGATTCTTTTTATATGCAAAAGAAAATATTTACCTTGTCACATTATACATTTCTACAGTTTATGTAGATATCCGATTGTCAAAGACTTTATTTTTTGTATGTGGTAACATTCCCCAGCATGTTAATATTACCTTTCAAGCAAAAATAACAGCAGGGTGCAGAGTTCTAAGATAAGAAAGCTCTTCATTCTTATTTCATAGAGAATACAAGTATTTACGAAAGTAGATGTGTCAGGGAGATGGATAATTCCTCTTTAATCCCTTAGTGATGGAGATAATTATGACCTACCTGACCAGGCCAAATTTTTTTAAGTCTGACCACTGTCATTCTGTGAGGTTATAACTCTGGAACGCTTCAACGGATCTCAGTGATTCTGAGCTTGTTTATTCATGACATTGTACTGCCAGTCAAAAATCTTGGTTGATATCATTTGCATATATTTATGAAAATATCGAAAATTTGACAAAAAAATGAAAATGTTGCAATTTTCAAACTTTAATACATTTTTATGCCCTTAAATCAGATCGTTAAACCACACCAAATAATTAATAACGTCCCACTTGTTTTTTTTTTACGTCAGCTCAATTTTTAAAACATATTTTTTTTTGAGGGGGTGAGGAGAATTTAGAGGGGTTTAAAATTCATCAGCAATTTCTCAATTTTCCAAAAAAAAATGTACAAATCCTTTTTTAGGGACCACATTTGAAGTGACTTTGAGGGGCCTATATGACAGAAAATACCCAAAATTGACACCATTCTAAAAACTGCACCCTTGAGGGTGCTCAAAACCACATTCAAGAAGTTTATTTACCCTTCAGGTGCATCACAGAAATTAATGGAAGGTGGTAGGAGAAAATGAATATTTTTCTTTTTTTCACAAAAATTTAGTTTTAGCCCTAATTTTTTACTTTCACAACAATAACAGTAGAAAATGGAACCCAAATATTGCAATTTCTCCTGAGTCACCAGTACCCTATATGTGGAGGCAAATTTCGGTTTGGGCACACAGCAGGGCTCAGAAGGGAAGTGGCAATGTTTCACTTTTTGAATGCAAAAATGGAAAAAATCAAAAGCTGTTTTCTATGTCATGTTTGGAGAGTCTCTGATGTGTCTAAACTGTAGAATCTCACCACATGTGACGCTATTTTGGAAACTACACCCCTCAAAATTTTACCCAGGGGTATATTTAGGAATTTTAACCCCTTAATCCCATATGACGTACTATCCCGTCCATGTGTCCTGGGACTTAATTCCCAGGGATGGGATAGTACGTCATAGCGATTATCGGCGCCCACGTGGTGAGTGCTGCTGATCGCGGCCGGGTGTCAGCTGATTATCACAGCTGACACCAGGCACAATGTGTCAGGGGCGGTCATGGACCGCCCCCGACACATTAGCCCCTTGCACACCGTGAGCAAAAATGATCGCGGTGTACCGGGGGTTAAAGGGAAGCATCGGCAGGGAGGGGGCTCCCTCCGTGCTTCCCTGAGCCCCCCACGGCAGCGCAATGTGCAGCGCTGCTGTGGGGGGCTCCTTCCCTACAGGACCCCGAATCCAAGATGGTGACGGGGACCTTCGGGGGCCTGCAGGGAGCTGGCTTCCTCAGTGCCTGCAAAGCGCAGGTGTGAGGAAACCTGCTGCACTGCCTGTGACAGATCGCTGATCTGTCATAGTGATCTGTGATGTGACAGATCAGCGATCTGTCACAAGACAGTGATGTCCCACCTGGGACAATGTAGTAAAATTAAAAAAAATAAAAAGTGCTAAAATAATTTTTAAAAAATTGCCAAATAAATTAGAAAAAAAAAATTCCCCCAATAAATTCATTTTTTGGAAATAAAAAAAAAACAATAAAAGTACACATGTTTGGTATCGCCGTGTCCATAACGACCTGCCCTATAAAACTGTCCCATTAGTTAACCCCTTTAGCGAACCCCTTAAAAAATAAAAATAAAAAACGAAGCAAAAAAATAATGATTTATTATCATACCGCCGAACAAAAAGTGCAATAACGCGCGATCAAAAAGACGCATATAAATATCCAATGTACCGCTGAAGACGTCATCTTGTCCCACAAAAAAAGAAGCACCATACAGCATCATCAGTTAAAAAATAAAAAAGTTATAGCTCGCAGATTAAAGCGATGCAAAAATAATTAATTTTTATATAAAATAAATTTCATTGCGTAAAACCGACAAAACATAAAAAAAGACATAAATGAGGTATCGCTGTAACCGTACTGACCGGAAGAATTAAAGGGCTTTATCAATTTTACCGCACATGGAACGGTGTAAACGCACCCCCCAAAAGAAATTCATGAAACGCTGGTTTTTGTTCATTCTGCATCCCAAAAATCAGAGTAAAAAGCGATCAAAAAATGTCATGTGCCCAAAAATGGTACCAATAAAAACGTCAACTCGTCCCGCAAAAAATAAGACCTCACATGACTCAGTGGGTCAAAATATGGAAAAATTATAGCTCTCAATATGTGGTGATGCAAAAACTATTTTTTCAATAAAAAACGTCTTTTAGTGTGTGACAGCTGCCAAATATAAAAACCCGCTATAAATAGGAAATGAAACCCCCCGTTAGCACCCCCTTAGTTAGGGAAAAATAATAAAATTAAAAGAAAATGTATTTATTTCCATTTTTCCATTAGGGTTAGGGTTAGGGCTAGGGTTAGGGCCAGGGCTAGGGTTAGGGCTAGGGCTAGGGTTAGGGTTAGGGCTAGGGTTAGGGCTGAGATTAGGGTTAGGGGTGTGTTGGGGTTAGGGTTGGAGTTAGAATTGGGGGTTTCCACTGTTTGGGCACATCAGGTGCTCTCCAAATGCAGCATGGCGTCTGATCTCAATTTCAGCCAATTCTGAGTTGAAAAAGTCAAATGGTGGTCCTTCCCTTCCAAGCTTTGCCATGCGCCCAAACAGTGTTTTACCCCCACATATTGAGTATCAGCCTACTCAGGACAAATTGCAAAACAACTTTTGCTGTCCAATTTCTCCTGTTACCCTTGGGAAAATAAAAAATTGGGGCAAAAATATCATTTTTGTGGAAAAAAATGATTTTGTTATTTTCACGCCCGGGCGTTATAAACTTCTGTTAAGCACTTGGGGGTTCAAAGTGCTCACCACACATCTAGATAAGTTCTGTGGGGGGTCTATTTTCCAAAATGGGGTCACTTGTGGGGAGTTTCAATAGTTTAGGTACATCAGGGGCTCTCCAAACACACATGACACCCGCAGACCATTCCAACAAAGTCTGCATTCCAAAACGTCACTACTTCCCTTCCGAGCCCTGACGTGTGCCCATACAGTAGTTTTCTCCCACATGTGGGGTATCAGCGTACTCAGGACAAACTGGACAACAACTTTTGGGGTCCAATTTCTCCTGTTACCCTTGGGAAAATAAAAAATTGGGGACTAATTGATCACGTTTGTGGAAAAAATACGATTTTTTTATTTTCATGCCCGGCCATTATAAACTTCTGTGAAGCCCTTGGGGGTTCAAAGTGCTCACCACACATCTAGATAAGTTCCTTGGGGGGGTCTAGTTTCCAAAATGGGGTCATTTGTGGGGGGTTTCCATTGTTTAGGTACATTAGTGGCTCTCCAAAGGCAACATGACACCCGCAGACCATTCCATCAAAGTCTGCATTCCAAAACGTCACTACTTCCCTTCCGAGCCCTGACGTGTGCCCATACAGTAGTTTTCTCACACATATGGGGTGTCAGTGTACTCAGGACAAATTGGACAACAACTTTTGGGGTCCAATTTCTCCTGTTACCCTTGGGAAAATAAAAAAATTGGTGACTAAAAGATAATGTTTGTGGAAAAAATACGATTTTTTTATTTTCACGCCATGGCGTTATAAACTTCTGTGAAGCACTGGAGGGGTCAAAGTGCTCACCACACATCTAGATAAGTTCCTTCTGGGGTCTAGTTTCCAAAATGGTGTCATTTGTGGGGGTTTCCACTGTTTTGGTAGATCAGGGGCTCTCCAACGCGACATGGTGTCTGATCTCAATTCCAGCCAAAAACGTCAAATGGCGCTGCTTCCCTTCCGAGCTCTGCCATGCGCCCAAATAGTGGTCTACCCCCACATATGGGATATCAGCGTACTCAGGACAAATTGCACAATAACTTTTAGGGTCCTGTTACCCTTGGAAAAATAAGAATTGAGGGTGAAAAGATCATTTTTTGGAAAAAATATGATTTTTTAATTGCATGGCTGTATGTTATAAACTTCTGTGAAGCCCTTGGGGGTTCAAAGTTCTCACCACACATCTAGATAAGTTCCTTGGGGGGTCTAGTTTCCAAAATGGTGTCATTTGTGGGGGATTTCCACTGTTTTGGTACATCAGGGGTTTTCTAATTGCGACATGGTGTCCGATCTCAATTCCAGCCAAAAACGTCAAATGGCGCTTCTTCCCTTCCGAGCTCTGCCATGTGCCCAAATAGTGGTTTACCCCCACATGTGGGGTATCAGCGTACTCAGGACAAATTGCACAATTACTTTTATGGTCATGTTACCCTTGGGAAAATAAAAATTGGGGGTGAAAAGATCATTTTTGTGGAAAAAATATGATTTTTTAATTGTACTGCTGTACGTTATAAACTTCTGTGAAGTCCTTGTGAGTTCAAAGTTCTCACCACATATCTAGATAAGTTCCTTGGGGGGTCTAGTTTCCAAAATGGGGTCACTTGTGGGGGGTTTCCACTGTTTAGGTACATCAGGGGCTCTCCAAACGTGACATAGTGTCCGATCTGAATTCCAGCCAATTTTGCATTGAAAAAGTCAAACGGCACTCCTTCCCTTCTGAGCTCAGTCATGCGCCAACACAGTGGTTCCTCTCCACATATCAGGTACCAGCGTACTCAGGACAAATTGCACAATAAATTTTGCAGTCCAATTTCTGTTACCCTTGGTAAAATAAAAAAAATTGAACCTGAATTATTTTTTTTGTGAAAAAAGTTAAATGTTCATTTTTTTTAAATATTCAAAAAATTCCTGTGATGCACCTAAAGGGTTAATAAACTTCTTGAATGTGGTTTTGAGCACCTTAACCCTAGAATGCATACCCATAGAAATCTACACATTCACGCACCTGGGGCCTTTTAGGCCTGTTTACAATTATCATGGAATAACTCAAATAAAAATACTTTTCAAAGTTTATTGCAAAGTAAGGATGCATTCCCACTAGCGCTGGGGTCCGCCAGGACGGGATTCCATAATGGATCTGACCTCCTGGTGACACCAGCTAAGGCTGGCGGATGCATACCTGGGGCCTCACAGGCCTGCCAGGTTACTTGATTTCTATTTCCTGTAAAATTACTTTAGTTAGAATTTTGAAACTCTAGGTATTCCTCAGGTATATAGTTGTTAGTAATTTCCAGTTGTTCATATATTTTTATGTTATAGGCATTTCGGTATAACAACCTTTTTTTGGGACTAAACCATATTCACGCACCTGGGGCCTTTTAGGCCTGTGTGCAAATAACACGGAATAACTCAAATAAAAATACTTTTCAAAATTTATTTTACAATTGCAAAGTAAGGATGCATTCCCACTAGCGCTGGGGTCCACCAGGAGGTGATCCGTAATGGATCTGACCTCCTGGTGACCCCAGCTAAGGCTGGCGGAATCCTGCCATTCCGGCAGCCTAAGCTGAAGTTACCAGGAGTAGAGTTGAGCGATACCAGCCGATACTTGAAAATATCGGATCGGAATGGATCGGCCGATCTTAAAAAAAAGTATCGGTATCGCCGATTCCGATACCGGGAACCAATGCAAGTCAATGGGGCCAAAATATCGGAATTAAAAAAAACCCTTTCTTTCCTTGTAGGTTAATTCTACATGAAGAAAAACAACTAAGAATAATGCAGAATGTATTGTGGGAGGTGGAGGAGACATTAAAGCCATAGAGGTTTAGCCCAATCAAATGGAATAGCAGGAATTAAACTTTTTTTTTAAAGACGTTAGGAGTTACAAAGATATTGACTATGTTAGCCTCATTTATATTTTGCCAGACATGTATGTCTTCTTCTTCTTTCTTCTTTCTTCTTCTTTCTTATTCCTCTTCCTTTTTTTACCTTCTTCTTCTTATTATTCCTTTTTTTACATTCTTCTTCTTCTTCTTCTTCCTTTTTTTACATTCTTCTACTTCCTTTTTTTACATTCTTCTTCTTATTCCTTTTTTTACATTCTTCTTCTTCTTCCTTTTTTTAAATTCTTCTACTTCCTTTTTTTACATTCTTCTTCTTCTTCCTTTTCTTACATTCTTCATATTCTTCTTATTCAACAATTATTATTCTACATATTCAACTTCTTCATCTTCTTCCTATTCTTCTTCATCATATTCTTATTTGTGTCAGGCATTCCTGTAGTTGTTATCTAGAAAAGTTAGAAGTTTACACCTTCCGTTCTTCCTGTCACAAAAGATTTACAACAGGATTTGTCCGCGTTCAGTTTGGCCTGCAGCAGCAGGCCTTTTCCAGGGGCACCACGAGGAGGAACGGACTCACCCCCATACACTGCTTAGTCTTCTTCTGCTTATAAATAAGATAATATCATTTGCTCAGAGTATTAGTCTTATGCTTAATGTTCTTCTGCTTTGTTTTTTATGCTTCTTTGTCTTCTCTCTCTTGTTGTTCTGCATCTTGGTGGTTGTCTTCCTGTTCTTTGTCCTCTTGAACCAGCTGACGGTACTGGCACCCGGAGGGGCAGCAGAAGGAACAAGAGCCAATGGCACTACCGAGGACCAGCTGACGGTGCTGGAACCCGGTTACAAAGCAGGAGGTACCTGTGCTACAAAGCACTACCAAGGACCAGCAGACGTTGCTGGAACTCGGATACCGAGATGGAGGCACCTAGGCCAAAGGCTCTGCCGAGAACCAGCTGACGGTGCTGGAACCCGGAGGGGCAGCTGAAGTTACCCCTGAAAAGCAAAGTTGGCATGCCGCAAGCTGGCCGCAGTTACCGAATCACACAGTCCTACAGGGGGTGCTTGTCCTACTGGCACTATGGAACAAGCCTTTCTTACCAGAACCCGCAGTCCACATAGGAAGCACCTAAACTGCTGGCACCCTAGCCTCGGCTAACCCAACCGCAACACGACATGGCAACTTGGGGTGGCAAACTGACATTGACACTTCCCGGAAACAGCAGGCAGGGCTGGAACCAAGCTGGGCAGGAGGGAGTACTCGTGCCAAAGTCAGTTACGAGCAGCAACTGGCGATGTTGGAGCCCAGGGATAAGCACTTAGCAGGCTGAGGCCTAATGTGCTGTCAATTGGGAGGCAGCAGGACAGATTGCCATCAAAACAGCAGGGGAACAGCTGACGTTACTGAACCCCACAAACACAGGAGCTAGTGTTTTACTCTGTGAAGACGGCACTTCCGAGCAACAACTGGCTGTGTTGAAGCCCAGGGACAAGCACGGAGCAGGCTGAGGCTGCATTGAAGAAATTTTAAGATCGGTTGTAGACTTCTACTAATTTTAACCAAGCTCCACTTAGGCCTGTGGCTTCACTGATTTTCGTATTTCCCCTGTCCTCCAACCCCGCCAGTTACAGCTCCGAAGTGGCGTCTGCACAATCCACACTTGTTCCTGTGTTACAGGTGTTCAGTCCGGTCTGTTAATCCCCTGATGTGTGTCCGGCAATGTCGCCTGCTCTGTCCACATTCCCATAACTAGTTATGGGAATGTGGACAGAGCAGGTGACATTGCCAGACACACATCAGGGGATTAACTGACCGGACTGAACACCTGTAACACAGGAACAAGTGTGGATTGTGCAGACGCCACTTCGGAGCTGTAACTGGCGGGGTTGGAGGACAGGGGAAATACGAGAGACAGTGGAGCCACAGGCCTAATTGGAGCACGGTTAAAAATCAGTAGTAGTAGGACTGTGTAGGCAGCAGGAGACTTTGCCATCCACACAGCAGGGGAACAGCTGGCGTTACTGAACCCCACTGAGACACGGGAGCAAGTGTCTCTTTCCGTGTGGACGGCACTTCCGAGCTACAACTGGCTGTGTTGAAGCCCAGGAAATAGGAGGGTGTAGGCAGAGGCCTACTCTCTTTGGAATGCGGAGACAGCAGGAGAGACTGCCATCCACACAGCAGGGGAACAGCTGGCGTTACTGAACCCCACTGAGACACGGGAGCAAGTGTCTCTTTCCGTGTGGACGGCACTTCCGAGCTACAACTGGCTGTGTTGAAGCCCAGGAAATAGGAGGGTGTAGGCAGAGGCCTACTGTCTTTGGAATGCGGAGACAGCAGGAGAGACTGCCATCCACACAGCAGGGGAACAGCTGGCGTTACTGAACCCCACTGAGACACGGCAGCAAGTGTCTCTTTCCGTGTGGACGGCACTTCCGAGCTACAACTGGCTGTGTTGAAGCCCAGGAAATAGGAGGGTGTAGGCAGAGGCCTACTGTCTTTGGAATGCGGAGAAAGCAGGAGAGACTGCCATCCACACAGCAGGGGAACAGCTAACGTTACTGAACCCTACTGAGACATGGCAGCAAGTGTCTCTTTCTATGTGGACGGCACTTCCGAGCTACAACTGGCTGTGTTGAAGCCCAGGCAAAATCTGGGTGTAGGCTGAGTTCTACTGTCTTTGGAATGCGGAGACAGCAGGAGAGACTGCCATCCACACAGCAGGGGAACAGCTGACGTTACTGAACCCCACTGAGACACGTCAGCAAGTGTCTCTTTCCGTGTGGACGGCACTTCCGAGCTACAACTGGCTGTGTTGAAGCCCAGGCAAAATCTGGGTGTAGGCTGAGGCCTACTGTCTTTGGAATGCGGAGACAGCAGGAGAGACTGCCATCCACACAGCAGGGGAACAGCTGACGTTACTGAACCCCACTGAGACACGGCAGCAAGTGTCTCTTTCCATGTGGACGGCACTTCCGAGCTACAACTGGCTGTGTTGAAGTCCAGGCAAAATCTGGGTGTAGGCTGAGGCCTACTGTCTTTGGAAGGCGGAGACAGCAGGAGAGACTGCCATCCACACAGCAGGGGAACAGCTGACATTACTGAACCCCACTGAGACACGGCAGCAAGTGTCTCTTTCCGTGTGGACAGCACTTCCGAGCTACAACTGGCTGTGTTGAAGCCCAGGAAATTGGAGGGTGTAGGCAGAGGCCTACTGTCTTTGGAATGCGGAGACAGCAGGAGAGACTGCCATCCACACAGCAGGGGAACAGCTGACGTTACTGAACCCCACTGACACACGGCAGCAAGTGTCTCTTTCCGTGTGGACGGCACTTCCGAGCTACAACTGGCTGTGTTGAAGCCCAGGCAAAATCTGGGTGTAGGCTGAGGCCTACTGTCTTTGGAATGCGGAGACAGCAGGAGAGACTGCCATCTCCACAGCAGGGGAACAGCTGGCATTGCTGAACCCCACTAACACTTGAACGAATGTGTTTGGCTCTGTGGAGATGACACTTCTGAACACCAACTGACGCTGTTGGAGCCCAGGATCAGGCGAGGAGCAGGCTGTGGCCTACTGGATTTTGGCAGGTGTAGGCAGCAGGAGACTTGCCATCTCCACAGCAGGGGAACAGCTGGCATTGCTGAACCCCACTAACACTTGAACGAATGTGTTTGGCTCTGTGGAGATGACACTTCTGAACACCAACTGACACTGTTGGAGCCCAGGATTAGGCGAGGAGCAGGCTGGGGCCTGTTGCTTTTGGCAGGTGAAGGCAGCAGGAGACTTGCCATCTCCACAGCAGGGGAACAGCTGGCAGTGCTGAACCCCACTAACACTTGAACGAATGTGTTTGGCTCTGTGGAGACGACACTTCTGAACACCAACTGACGCTGTTGGAGCCCAGGATCAGGCGAGGAGCAGGCTGGGGCCTACTGGATTTTGGCAGGTGTAGGCAGCAGGAGACTTGCCATCTCCACAGCAGGGGAACAGCTGGCATTGCTGAACCCCACTAACACTTGAACGAATGTGTTTGGCTCTGTGGAGACGACACTTCTGAACACCAACTGACGCTGTTAGAGCCCAGGATCAGGCGTGGAGCAGGCTGGGGCCTACTGGATTTTGGCAGGTGTAGGCAGCAGGAGACTTGCCATCTCCACAGCAGGGGAACAGCTGGCAGTGCTGAACCCCACTAACACTTGAACGAATGTGTTTGGCTCTGTGGAGACGACACTTCTGAACACCAACTGACGCTGTTGGAGCCTAGGATCAGGCGTGGAGCAGGCTGTGGCCTACTGGATTTTGGCAGGTGTAGGCAGCAGGAGACTTGCCATCTCCACAGCAGGGGAACAGCTGGCAGTGCTGAACCCCACTAACACTTGAACGAATGTGTTTGACTCTGTGGAGACGACACTTCTGAACACCAACTGACGCTGTTGGAGCCCAGGATTACGCATGCCGCATGCAGAGGCCAATGGGCAGCGGTTTTTATGGAGGTTGTTGACTACTACTGATTCTAACCATGCTCCACTTAGGCCTCTGGCTCCACTGTCTCTACTATTTACCCTGGCCTCCAACCCCGCCAGCTACATCTCTGAAGTGGCGTCAGCACAATCTACACTTGTTCCTGTGTTACTGGTGCTCAGTCCCGTCAGTTGATCCCCTGATGTTTGTCTGGCAAGTTCGCCAGCTCTGTCCTCATTCCCACTACTGGTTATGGGAATGTGGACAGAGCAGGAGACCTTGCCGGACACACATCAGGGGATAAACTGATGGGACTGAGCCACAGGAACACAGGAACAAGTGTAGATTGTGCTGACGCCACTTCAGAGATGTAGATGGCGGGGTTGGAGGCCAGGGGAAATAGTAGAGACAGTGGAGCCAGAGACCTAAGTTGGGCACGGTTAAAAATCAGTAGTGGTTTGAATGTTGATGGAGCTGGTGACTTTGCCGTCCACACAGCAGGGGATCAGCTGGCGTTACTGAACCCGACTAACACAAGAGCTAGTGTGTTTCTCTGTGCAGACGACACATCTGAGCGACAACTGGCTGTGTTGAAGCACAGGGATTATAGTTCAGGTGGTAGAAAAATGAACACACCAGCAGACCTGGATACAGTTGCCAACCACTAATTTAGTCTGTAAGAGGAATGGCAAAGTCTTTGGAGATCCAGGCCTTGTTCATTTTCAGAAAAGTCAGCCGGTCAACATCATCGGAAGATAGTCGCGTGCGACGGTCTGTTAGTACACCACCTGCGGCACTAAAGACGCGTTCCGATAATACACTGGCAGCTGGGCAAGCCAGCACCTCCAATGCATACTGGCTAAGCTCTGGCCATGTATCCAGCTTAGAGACCCAAAACTTGAATTGGGAAGAGCCATCTGGGAGTACAGTGACAGGGCAAGACATGTAGTCTGACACCATCTGACGGAAGCGTTGCCTCCTGCTGACTCGAGGCTTCGCTGATGGTGTAGACAATTGTGGTGGACACACAAAACTTTGCCACATTTGGGCCATAGTGGTCTTGCCTTGTGCTGCGGCGCTGCCTCTGCTCCCTCTTTGTGCAGAGTTTCCTCCACTGCATCGACGCACAGAGCTGCTTTGTAAAGCACTAGCAACAATGCTGTCGGGTGGAATGGAAAACATTATGGACTGCACCAGTGACTCTTCGTACTCCCGCAGTTTACGCTCCCGATTCAACGTTGGTATGAGCCTTTGTACGCTGTCCCGGTAGTGAGGATCTAGGAGGGTGTACACCCAATAATCAGCCGAAACGAGAATGTGGGCGATGCGGCGGTCGTTTCACAGGCACTGCAGCATGAAATCAACCATGTGCTGCAGACTCCCAACTGCCAAAGAACCGCTGTCCCCTGTTTGAGGCGTGACCTCGGCCTGCTCTGCATCACCCCTCCCTCGTTGTACATACTGAGTAGAGGTTTGTGTACCTCCCTCCTCTGGAGAGATGTCTTCCTCCTCCATCGACTCCTCCTCATCCTCCTCACAAAGTGTCCCCTGCCTAGGCCTTTGTGAGGAAACACGTAGCGCAGACTGTCCAGAAGCAGATGGCATTTGGGACTCCTCATCCTCCACCTCTTCCGAAACCTCATCCCTTAGTGCTTGCAGTGTTTGTTGAAGCAGGCAGATAAGGGGGACAGTCATGCTGACTAGTGCATCATCTGCACTCGCCATCCGTGTGGATTCATCGAAGGCACGCAAAACGAGGCAGATGTCCTTCATAGAGGCCCACTCAATGGTGCTGAAGTGTGAATGGTGCACAGTGCGACTTGTTTGCGCCTGCTGCAGCTGGTACTCCATGACTGCTGCCTGCTGCTCACACAACCGCTCCAACATATGTAACGTTGAATTCCACTGGTTGGGTAGGTCACATATGATGCGATGTTCCGGAAGGCCAAATCGTCGCTGCAGAGCAGCGAGGCGCGATCTTGCCGTGCTGGAACGCCGCAAGTGAGCGCACTCTATGCGGACCTTGTGCAACAGTGCATCAAGATCCGGATAGTCCCTCAGAAAGCTCTGCACGACCAAGTTAAGCACATGTGCCAGACATGGGATGTGTGTGAGGTTGCCTAGGCCAAGAGCTGCCACCAGATTTCGGCCATTGTCACACACTACCAAGCCCGGCTGGAGATTCGCTGGCCCAAACCACACATCGCTCTCCTGCTTGATTGCATTCCAGAGCTCCTGCGCTGTGTGGCTTCGATTCCCCAAAGAAATTAATTTGAGTACAGCCTGTTGACGTTTGGCCACGGCTGTGCTCATATCGGTCGTAACAGGCTCCTGCTCTGCTGTTTCTGAGGAACTTGAGTAGGAGGAGGAGTCTAGGTGTACAGACTGGAGTCCTACAATCCGTGGCGTTGGAAGAACACGTACAGCGCCACTCTCCAGATCTGTACTCAGCTCCACAACATTGACCCAGTGGGCAGTGAGGGAAAGGTATCGTCCCTGTCCATGGTTACTGGTCCACGCATCGGTGGTCAGGTGGACCTTGCTACTAACGGCGTTTAGTAGCCATGTTTTATTTTGCCCTCAACATGTTTCTGCAGGGCAGGGACGGCTCGCCTGCTGAAATAAAAGCGGCTGGGCATGTTGTATTGGGGGACTGCCAATGCCATTAAGTCCCGGAAGGTGTCAGTGTCCACCAGCCTGAATGACAGCATTTCAACTGCCAGAAGTTTGGCAATGCCAGCATTCAGAGACTGTGCTCGGGGATGGTTTGCTGAGTAAGGGCGCCTTTTATCCCATGCCTGTGCTACCGATGGCTATGATGGATGGGAACGTGCTGCTATGGGTGGAATCTGACAGGGTCTCCGGACAACAGTGGCAGAGGTTCTTCCTTGGCGATACTGTGAGGAAGCCGAACCAGCAGTGTGTGAGCTGGAGGAAGAGGCCCCAACACGAACTGAAGAGGTGGTAGGT
The DNA here is from genome assembly GCF_039654945.1 of Dendrobates tinctorius. Taxonomy (NCBI): domain Eukaryota; kingdom Metazoa; phylum Chordata; class Amphibia; order Anura; family Dendrobatidae; genus Dendrobates; species Dendrobates tinctorius. The sequence continues at coordinate 1,888,894 of NW_027361699.1, read as the reverse complement.
GGTGCTGTACATTGGCCTACGTCTTCAGGGTGTCTCTGCAACTCCAACTCGTGCTTGGTGCGCACATGTTTCCACATATTTGTGGTATTGAGGTTGCTGACATTTCTCCCTCTTTTGACTTTCTGATGACACAGCTTGCATTTGACAAAGCAAATGTCATCTGCAACTGTGTCAAAAAAGGACCACGCACTGCAAGTCTTGGGAGCGCCCGTTTTGCCTTTGGAATGAGGAATGCTCCTAACGGGTGCCGAAGTGGAGGGTACAGGCAACCAAGTCTTCCCCCTCCCTCTGCCTCCTGTTTTGGCCGGTAGGGGAATCTCTTCCTCCGAGCTGCTCCCACCACCTTCCTGTTCCTCACGCCATGATGGGTCAAGGACCTCATCATCTTCCCTCCCCTCTTCAAACAGCTGCTTCTCCGGGGTTGTCTCGCCAGCACCGTACTCACCAGAAAGTGGCAACTGAGTCTCGTCATCATCTGATGTGTACTGAGGTGTGCTGACCATAGGCACTGGCCCACTTGCCTCTTCAGATTCAGAGGGACAAAGAAGTTGCGCATCACTGCATACTCCATCTTCTTCACATTCAGGAATGCTGCTTGGCTGGCCCCCTCTTTCCAAGCCAACAGATTCCGAGAACAGAAGTAGAGACTGTGATGGCTCCTGTCCATGTCTCTCTGACTGCCTGGGCACTTTGGCAGGTGGTGAAGAGACAGATGGTTGCTCTTCGGTGCTCTGGTCCTGAGAGGCTGTGGAAGTAATTGAAGTCGATGCGTTAGCTGCCATCCATCCGACAATGGCTTCAATTTGTTCCTCCCGCAGCAGTGGGGTACGTTGAGGTCCTACAAAGCTGCGCATAAAGGACTGTTGCCTGCTAAAACTGGGGGATGCTGATCCACTGGTGCCCGCAGCAGGCCCAGAATCCCCACGTCCTCTACCTGCAGAATCCCCACATCCTCTCCCTGCAGAATCCCCACGTCCTCTCCCTGCTGAAACTCCACGCCCACGCCCACGCGCCTTACTCCCTGCCTTCTTCATCTTGCCAGACTGCTTAAGATAGGCAGAAAAGTACAAAGGGGGGCCTTAGTGTGCTTATTTCTGAACAGCTGGTTACAGGTACAAGAAACACTAATTTTATGAAGTGTGTGTGTGTGGACTAGACTTTAATAGGAGCTGATGTGGCCTACACAAGTTCCAAATGTAGTGTTTGGTGAACTTTTTTTGTGGTTTCTTTGTTGGAAACAAACTCAAAGTATGTGAACAAAGAATTGAAACTGATAGTATCACCAACTTTTTGGAGCTATTACAATGCAGGCAGGTAACCTACAATGCAAAAGATGAGGCTCCAAAATAATTGGGTAATACTAATCTGGCTGCGCCGGCAGGGCACAAGCCAGAAAAAAAGGCTCCTCTGTCTACTCCTATATAGTGTTTGCAACCAACCAATGTTGATGGATACGGATGGATGCACACTAATAGGAGAAGAAAAAATGAGCTGCACTCAAAGACAAATATGTGTGAGGCAGTGACGCACGTTGAGCGTCCTACAACCAGACGTAGCTGCAGGACACTCTACTCAGCGTGAGCTGCACTCACACACAGTCAAGAGACCTCTCAGACAGCCATGAACAGTGCAGCTAAGTGGGCACTGGCACTGACAGGCTGCAGAAAGGCTCCGCTGTGTACTCCTATATAGTGTTTGCAACCACCGTAGATGGAGACGGATGGATGCACACTAATAGAAGAAAAAATGAACTGCACTCAAATAAAAATATGTGTGAGGCACTGACGCACGCTGAGCGTCCTACAACCAGACGTAGCTGCAGGACATACTACTCAGCGTGAGCTGCACTCACACACAGTCAGAGACCTCTCAGACAGCCGTGAACAGTGCAGCAAAGTGGACACTAGCACTGAAAGGCTGCAGAAAGGCTCCGCTGTCTACTACTAGTGTTTGCAACCAACGTATATGGATACGGATGGAAGCACACTAGATTGAAATTATGTAAAAAATGCAGCTCAAAAATTAAAAGATGTATGAGGCAACAGTGAGGCACGCTGGGCAGCCTACAACCAGACGTGGCTGCAGGACCCACTCCACAGCGTGAGCTGCACTCACACAGCCCTTGCAGACAGCTGTGAACACTGCTGCTAGGGCAAAGAAGGCTACAGTGGTGGTTTATGTAGCCTGGGTAAAGCACTAGATGTTTGGTGGAATCACTATTTCTAACTGTCCCTCACAGTCTTCTACAGCAGCCTGTCCCTAACTGAATTCACAGCAGAGTGAACCAGAAATGGCGGCTGCGGTGGCTTTTATAGTGCATCATGACATCATTTCGGCAGCCAATCACAGCCATGCCAATAGTTAACATGCCTACATGCCTAACAGGATGTGCCCACACTTCGGAGGATTCCCATTGGCTTAATCAAAGCTAGCAGGCTGATAGCAGGATGGGAACTTCCGATTCCGGTATCCGATATGACAAAAGTATCGGAAGTCAGTATCGGAATTCCGATACCGCTAATATCGGCCGATACCCGATACTTGCGGTATCGGAATGCTCAACACTAACCAGGAGGTCAGATCCATTATGGATCCCCTTCTGGCGAACCCCAGCGCTACTGGGAACATAGCCTAAGATGTGTTTATTTCAAAACAGAATTATGTGCATAAAACAACAAAAAAGTAAGTAAACGGGCAAGCCAAATATAGGCATTCTATATACAATTTTTTTATGAAAACATTTTTTGGTTGTAGCAAACTTGGTGCAAGAATATTTATTTGTAACTTTACATATTCCCCCGACAATTCTCGCATATTATTTTTTTTTGGCTGAATGTTCCTTGCATACATTTTGTCCGCAAGTAGAACAGAAACGCTCCGATTTTCTTTCCTTCTTTGCTGGACAAATATAGCAGCGCTTTCTTTTTTTTTCTCTTTGCTCTGGATGTTCCAGAAAGCGTATTCCACATCGGATCATTGCCTCTGTAGCTTGCCTTGATAAGCATATCATGCTGCTTCTCTCCATCATAGTAGGCATCAAAAGTTCATAACTATGAATGGACATAGTAGCTTTGTAGTGTGGATCTGCAAATGGGTTCTGAATTAACTCTCTGATTGGAACATCGATGATTTTGTTGACCCTGCCAGAAGAGTAAGGCCAATATAAGCATATAGTTCTTCTTTAGTTATATTTTTCCATGTTTTTTTCTTCCTGACGCGATACGTTTTCCTTCTACGTTAGTACAAAAAACTACCTCATCTGCAATATCATCCGAAACAAATTTACAGAAAACATCTCTTTTGGACATGAATTGGGGAATTCCGACAGCTCCTTGAGCAACTCTAATAATGTTATGTGATGGGGTGCGTGCAGGAGCCGCAGCAGTACTGTTCCAAAAAATATTCGTTTTAGATGTTCTATTTGAACGTTCTGCTGGATCCACTACTTCTTCATCATCTGAAAAATCGCTGGACGATGAAGTTGATACATTAGCTGGTGGCATGTACTCTTCATCAGACAAAGGAATTTCACTTTCTTCATCACTATTGAAAACAAATACCTCGATTTCATGGTCAGTCAATCCCCTGGAAATAGACTGTACCATTGTAATTTTAGATGTCAGTAAACTAAAAAGAAAAAAAAAAAAAGATTACAATCAGGCTTGTGCACTGTAAACAGTATGTGATAAGACTCTTTGTTAGGGTCCCAGCACACCAAGCGATATAAAGCAGGTAAAGTGCAGCCCCCCTCCTCTTACCTCCAACAGATCACTTTCTTGTAGTGCAGTAGAAGCCTCTGGTTTTGGAGCTCAGAAAGGTTCTATTTCCAGACGAAAGAAAGCTGACTTCTTCCTTCAAAGTCTCTCCAGCAATTAGGACAAAAAGACCTGCGATGAGGTCAGAGACACATGACTTTGTGAGGGAGCCTCCCTTCCAAGATCACATGACCATGTTGTCATGCAGAACCCACATTCTTCCCAGCAATAGCAGAGTCATAAAAGTTCTTCACCAACAACACTACAGACAAAAAGACTGAGTATCACATGTAAACCTAGTACAGGCCTAAAAGGCCCCAGGTGCGTGAATATGGGGTAGTCCCAAAAAAAGGTTGTTATACCGAAATGTCTGTAACATAAAAATATATGAATAACTGGAAATTACTAACAACTATACCTGAGGATTACCTAGATTTTCAAAATTCTAACTAAAGTACTTTTACAGAAAATAGAAAACAAGTAACCTGGCAGGCCTGCGAGGCCCCAGGTATGCGTTCTAGGGTTAAGGGGTGCCGTTTTTAGAATGGTGTCACTTTTGGGTATTTTCTATCATATAGACCCTTCAAAGTGGCTTCAAATGTGATGTGGTCCGTAAAAATAAAATGGTGTTGCAAAAATGAGAAATCGCTGGTCAATTTTTAACCCTTATAACTTCCTTTCAAAAAAAAATTTTGGTTCCAAAATTGTGCTGATGTAAAGTAAACATGTGGGAAATGTTACTTATCAAGTTTTTTGTGTGCCATAGCTCTGTGATTTAAGGGCATAAAAATTCAAAGTTGGAAAATTGTGAAATTTTCAAAATTTTCACCAAATTTCCATTTTTTTCACAAATAAATGCAAGTTATTTGAATGAAATTTTACCACTAACATGAAGTACAATATGTCATGAGAAAAGAATGTCAGAATCACCAGGATCCATGGAAGCGTTTCAGAGTTATTACCTCATAAAGGGACAGTGGTCAGAATTGTAAAAATTGGCCCGGTCATGAACGTGCAAACCACCCTTGGGGGGGTTAGCCAAAAGGAACTTTACAGAATTTGATAACTTAAAGTAATAATTTTGAATATGTTGTCAAGTATGCACAGGGGTGCTCCAGTATGTACCAAGTGTAGAAATGTTTTTAATAGCTGGCACATTTCTTTTTATGTGATCATCGTCATTCATTAAATAATGATGATCACGTGATCAGGACCGGAAAAACGGCCCTGATGGTGTCCTCCAAGGTCTTAACTACCCCTGGTAGCTGAAACCCTGGAAATTTGGAGATGCTTGGGGTCATTAAAGCCCTTAATGGCTGCCATTTTTTTAAATGTGTATCGGCGAGTGTTAGAAGGTTAAGTAGATCCCTTTCTCCAGGACTTTAAAACTTTCTAACATCAATTCACAATAGAAAACATGCAAAATCCAATCCTCAACATTTAAGCTGTAAAAACAGGATGGAAAGTAATGAATTTTTGGAAATCATGTGCTACCATAGCCTGCAGCATCTCTGGACTTGTTCCCCATCTATTATTTATTTATTGTACTCACTTATGTAGTGCCATTAATTCCACAGTGCTTTACAGACAATATCATCACTGTAACCGATCCGGCTCATGATCTAAATCCCCTATCAGTATGTCTTTGAAGTGTGGGAGGAGACTGGAGAACTGGGAGGAAACCCGCACAAACATGGGGAGAACATACAAACCCTTGCAGATGTTGTCCTTGATGGGATTTGAATCCAGGTCCCCAGCTCTGCAGTGCTAACCAGTCAGCCACTTTTCTGCACATTTTGAATATCATAGGTCAACAAGGGAGCTGCCAGCAGTGGATCTTGATGATTTATATGTCCAAAAGCATTCAATGTGGCATAGCCATTAATAATCTCACTGATAACAAGGTATATAAGTGTGTGCATTTCTGCATGTGGCACTCATACTCGTTACTGAATAAATTGAGATGCTTTCAAAATTTAGTTTCCATTATTTTAATCATTTGCCTGCAAGTCAATCTGGCGATTGCCATAAATACATGACTTTTACATCTTGGCGTTACATTCTCAGAGTGTATTTCAAGAAATAATATAGGTATGAATGAAATGTGATAACGTAAATTAATTGCACACGGACATTTTTTCTGTTAATCATATGACGTGCTTAAAATAGTTATTGATTGTAATATTTGTTTAATATATATAAGAATGAGTTATTTGCAGAATAAATGAGATAATTCGTGGTTGCAATAATGAAATGTCAGGAGGTATTTCTGATAAAAGGATTATAAAAGACAAGGTCACTTTGAAGCATAGTAAGCTATGTGCTGATGACACATATTTCCAAGTAGGATATATATTGTTCAATAATATGTGGCTGAAAAGATCATGCTATCTGTTTTATTAGCTGCAAAGAATTGAAAGCTTTGACATTGGTCTAAGTATAGCGGATTCCTATCAGTATTTTATCTCAGAGAAAATTCATATGACTCGACTTTTAATAGCCTTGACCTGTTTACTGCAAACCCATGTAATGAATTTCCTACACCAGTGATCATTACACTATATATTGATCTAATCTATGAATTGCCTTCGTGTATATTTGTTTATTGCTTACATTCCGTTTAATGCGTTTCTAATTAAGCATTTGATTGCTTCACATTGCATACATCAAGTGAATGCAGATTCCAATACTTAACTTGCTTATTTATAAGCATAATATGTAAGATATTGTTCTGTTCATAAACACTATAGGAATGAGCAGTAGCCATAATATCATGATGTTTTATCTACTAAAGTTAATTACATTTTGTTTATTTTTTGCGTGTATTAAGTTTGTATTCATGGGAAAATATTGAGAAATGAAGATTACCAAATTTATTTCAATTAAATTTAATTTTACTTAGATAAAAACAAAAATATTTTCTCCAGAATACAGTGTTTTTTTTTAAATTCTCTCCATGTGAATTCAGAAAAATGTTAACCGGCTTGCTTCAATTTACCGTAGCTATACCCTAGAGGGCCGATAAACTGTAAAAGATAAAAAAATAAATAATACCGCACCACTCACCTATCTGGCCACTCACTGAGCTCACTGCCCATCATCCGGTCCACAGAACCTCGTCTAATCATCGACTCATACCATATTTCCAACCTCATAGCTGTAGGCCAGAACTTCATGTTGTGGTCAGGCCTCGCAGAGAAACCAAGGTATGAGCAAGGTTGGACTTTCTAGCCTATAGAAACAAGGTTGGTGATTTGGCATGCCGCAATGGAAAGTAGAGGACCTGAATACCGGATGGTAGGCAGTAGGGCAGCCAGAGAGGTGAGCGATGACACAGAAACACTATAAAGAAAAAAGAAAACCCACTTGATATTTCCAGGCATAGTGATCTCCTTCCAATCACAATTCCGCCTTTACAGTGCCATCCATGACAAATTATTTACCTAGTTGCACCCAGTAGGAGCCTCTTTTTATATCAATTGGGTTGTCAGACCTCTGCTTTAGTTAAAATAAAGCAAATCATGAAAGAAAACGTTCTGAGCAACTTGGATGTTAACATGATTTTGGATTTCATTATCAATAAACAGCAGTGAACTGAGAGCAGTTTGAACTTCACCGGAATAATGATCATGAACTTTATCAACCAACAAAGTTCTATTTACTTTACACCAAGTTGTATAAGATTATTATATTTAATGTATAATGCCATATTTGTATAATAATTTTGGCGTAAATGCCTATGACTATATGTTTCTTCATGTCATGGACTGTCTTAATAACCAAATGGTCAGTATAACTGATTCAGCATATCTTCATTTGTATATACTTTCCAATTCAGATGAGTTAATGCTCATTCTCTGAATAAGTATCTGTGTCCAATCCAAAAACAAAACTATTGAGCATTTCTACAGCATGCTCTACCTCGACAGATGGTGTTTAGCATATGCAGATGTAACCTCGCTTAGAAAATTACGCTCTCTACATCTGTACATTTACGACTACAAAATTTAGGCATGAAAAATGCCTCTTATTTTATACACCTGTTTGTTGACTTAAACAAAGTGACTACATTTTCCAGCAAAACTGCTGAGCAAATTAAATCTTGTTTGCGTTACCGGCTGACTACAACGTCTTTTTTTTAAATTAAATTATTTATTTATACATTTTTTTGCAAATCTTAAATGCAACTTTCCAAATTAATTTTATTGCCTTGGCCTAGTCTTAGATCGATGCATCTGCCCCGAATGCATCTTTTCTTTTGAAGAATAAAAAGATTCAAATTATTTAAAATTAAACAGTAGCGAGAAAACTAATAAATATGTTGTTATAGAAGCATTAAAACTCGGTAGGGTTTAACTTTAATGGTCGAGACAAAATTCTCATTAAGTCTTTGGCCTTGTGCCTCACCGCATGGGGCAAGCATATTATAATGACTGGCTAAAGCACTCCCTATCGTCAATCTGGTATTTTCATACTAACACCCTGCTGTGAGCTCACTGTACAATATTAAGATTGTTGCAAGCTTTTCAGTTTTTGTAATAGATATTGCAACGTAGTTCAAGTACAGTAATTATTTCGCTTTATATACATCTACGCCAGTTGAGCAAAACAGCGTATTGGAAAGACCTGAACCATCTTCTGTTTAATAATTTCATCTACATATCCATTGTGAATGTTATTAAACACAGCTTGGTATCAATTTTAGAATATGATATATCTGCCTACTTCATTTGTTAGGTTTCATTTTAATTTATTGTTCCAGTTAGGGTTAGAAGAACCATCTCTTTCTGAAAGATGCTCACCATGAAAAATGGCTGATTGCTCAAGGTTGTGCTGTTAAGACTCCTATCCACCAGCTGTAATCTTCAGGGGAACCTAAGAGCAAGAATTCAATACCACCAGAATAAATGAAGCATTACATGAGACCTAATAAAATCAATAGTATTTTCTTGCAAGGTCTAAACGTGCTCGTTCCTCCATGAAATATCAGAAACATATTTATTAGAAAAGTTTAATTATGATAGAACAAAAACTTTACAAAAGTCTCCACCACTGATACATTTCAATGAAAGAACCTGAATATTTGGATTCAACGCATGCATCCTGAAGTGATCGATTGCATTCAAAACAATGGTTTTGCCCCTGGTTAACTTAGAGAAAATTAAAATTAAGAAAGAAGAAAGTAGTAAAAATTTATTTTCCGAGATGGTGTTCTCATTAATATTGTCCATCTTTTCTTTTTTTTTTGCATGTCCTCATGAACTAAATAATGAACAATGAAAAATGTTTCAGGTTTATATTGTCACAGTTCACTTGATGCAAGAATATTCACAAAGGGATTAGGACTGAAAATATACAAGATTATAAGAGACGTGATTAATAACTTTCTTTACCGTGTTTTTATTTTCTTTTAGCATTGAATCTAGGTTCTCTTATTTCTGGTTTATGTATGGCCTTTCTTTTTAGTTGATTATTTATGGCATAATTGACTTTTTTTCATTTGTTAACACCAAACGAGCCATTTTCATGATGAATCTTTTTCTAAATATCAGTATTACTTGTTGTGGATGTGTTTATCTTAAGTGATCAGCCTCTATGAATCATGACCCTGTTATAAAGCAATTTGGCCAAACCAAAGATCCCACCTCTATCGATTATCCACAAGTCAAGGGTTGTTCATCCTTTGTCCATGCTGCATCTTATGATGTCGTTCTTATTGATCAGTGTTTGATGTTTTCTTGATACAAGTAAGCACTTAACTAATTTCCAATTAAAATGCGGTAACGTGTGTTGTTGCAGATTCGTTTTGACTACGCTGAGAGTGGAATCATGAATGATGAATCCGTGCTTGACAAGCTGGTGTTATCATGATCAAGTCATGTGCTTTGATTTCACACAGTGGCCAAACGCTTTGTATAATCGAAAAGAGAGAAGGGATTTTTAGAGCAAAAGTATTTGGTAAGTCATTTTTCAAATGTTTTGTATGCATTTGTCCTTATATATCATGTACATAGTTTTAAAATGCAGAAGATGTGGCACTTTTGGTGACTATTACAAAACTGTAATTCCCAGTATGTTCTGGTGGTTTTTGGCAGTTTTGCAAACAGTCTCAAGTTTTAGATCACTAGTCTACAGTGTCAAAACATGTTTATGTTAGGAGTGGCGGAAGACACTAAATAAAAAATATAAATAAAGTGCCTTCGCCACTCGGGGTCCACCGTGCGTTGGATGGTAAAAAAACCGCAGCTAGAAGATGCAGAGCACTATGGCGCTAATATGCACAGGGTTGGATATCACCCAGGTGCAAATTAGCAGTCTCTGTTATGGACACAGAGCTGCAATGGCAGACAATGGAACAGAAAATGCTGAGCCTGTTAACACAGGTACTCAGCAGCACACATGCAGTAACCGGTCACCAGAGTAGTTATAAAAATAACGTCACTACATCCGAAAGGACCTACCGTAACTGGACGTGTGAGTGGCGTCGCAACTGCGAATGCCGGGCAGGACTGCAAGCGCAGGGTGGCGTAAACTGTGCCGCAGAGATGGCACCGCTAAATTGCAAGCGCGATGCAGGACGCTAGCTGCTGAGGTAGATGGAGCATAGGCGCGCTGGCGCTAGCGCTGCTACTGGCTGAACCCAAACACTCACACAATCGTATTATCAGAGGGAAGGGGTTTCTTAATAAGTCAGTCACCAGTCCAAGCATCCATCAGCAAACATACAGCAGCAAGTATGAAAAATACTAGCGCATGGCGGAACAGCCATGCGCACTTTTTATAGTGAACGGGACCTTCCGGAAGTCCCCAGAGCCCTGGGCTGAACCAATGGAATCAGGAGCAGGACCTGAGCACCTGACTCCTGAACTCCAATGGGAGCTTATTCCATGAGCATGCTCAGAAGAAGGGACGAAGGACTTAGCCTCCGGAGAGAGTTGCTGTAAAGCAATCTCCTCTGCAATCTCCTTTGCATTAAACACAGAGCAGGAGACTGCAGCATGTCTAGATTCCTGCCTGGCAATGGCCGAAATCTGACTCCTAACATTTTAGCAGTAAATGATTGATGTGAGTATGCAGCACCCATACAGACCTTCTGCGTCAGTGATTATCACAAACAAACCTTATGGGCATTTTCTCATTTGACTTGCACTTGAAGGTTAACAAAAATAAAGGACAGGAAGAATAACACACGGCTGCTGGATCTGCAGAATACCTCTGGTTCTTTTTTGTATATAACTATGGAAGCATATAGGTATGCATAGGAGCTGTATGATATTTCTAATGAATGCATGAGAACATGCTTTTCATCTTCAAAATCTGCAGTGAATATCAGAAGACAAAGCTACTTAATAAATTTTTTGTAAAAAGATATTTCCGTCACATGCATTTAAGTCTAATGTATATCATAGGTGCAGGTTTCACCAAATGAGACAAGAGCTGGAGGACATTTGGTCTGGAAATAGTTGCAGGTCCTTTAGCTAGGACAGCTATAAGACCCTGGGAATAACCCCTCAATGCAGCAACAGACAGAAATGTCAATCTAAATTGGCTTAACCATGTCAATTAGAACATTTTGTGCTGTTTAAATTCTTACTATACCACACATATGTCTCCACTAGTTTATAAAGTGCTGAGAAATATTGTCGCAATATAGAAATCAAATAATCATTATTTATTTTATTATAATCATAGCTCAATTTTCTCAGACACAGATCTAGCATAAACATGATTCAGATGAGACATACAGTCAACTCACACACACAGCAACATAGAAAAATTCAGAGAAATATACCAGAAGGAAAAGGCCTTACCTACACCAGTCAGATCACACATGCACAGGCAGGATGCAGCAGACACCCATTATGAAGGCAGGGGCAGCACATGGGCAAACTTCTGATAAAAACAGCCACCCACTCACCTGGGAAATTATGGAGGGGGTGGCTGCCTAGCAGAAAAAATGCACACAAATGAGGCTTGAGTAGAACGCCAGTCACACAGGTACGTGTGATGCACAGCCAATTAATGACGCCCATAATATTATGTTAAGTGGGCTGCCCAGCACTATATGAGTACACCCTACAAAGAAAGATGCCCAAATACACTCAACCAACAAAAAGGGGCCTGGCTGCATCATGCAAAAAAATGGTAAAAAGTGCAATAAAAGATGAAAAAAATAATGCATACGATAAACTAGATGGCGGCCCGATGAGAGGGCGGTAATGTCACGATGGGGGCAGGCTTTGCAGCGTTGAGAATCTCTCCCCCCATGTGCTCATCCACCTATCCACTCTCTCTTTCCTCATGTGCTGACTTCTGCCATCTATGCTCTCTTCTTTGACCTGTCTACGCCATGTGCTATCCCCCTTGTCTGCTGTCTCTCTCCTTCCTGTGCTGTGTTCTCCCCTCATGTGCTGTCCCATTTGAGCTGTCTCCTCCCTGTGCTTTGTCTCTCTCACCCCTGTGTCTGAACGTGTACAGAACATACCACAGCTCCTGGGCAGGGGAGGAAGCAAAAGACAATAGTGACATTGCAGCAGGGGATCGCAGAGAATACATTTTGTGAGGTAAAAAATTGTTTAAAAACAGTCAGTGAAATATTTTACCTTACAAAATGAATCCTCTATGATCTCCTGCTGTAATGTCAGTATTGCCTTTTGCTTCCTCCCCTGCCCAGGAGATGTGGTATGCTCCTTACATGATCAGACACAGACAATTTTTAAAATGAAGCTTCGTTTGTGGGAAAACCCCTTTAATGTGACCGGCTTCCTTTGCCTGTAGACATGTTGTGCATCTGCCACCGGGATCAGCCGAATGATTCACTGTGCCTGCGTGGAATTCGCGCAGGCGCTGTGTGACGATGTTCCGCTGGAGGTACCGTGTAAGAGGCTGTGTGAGTGTGAGTGTGACTGTGAGTGTAAGTGAGTGTGTGGTGCAACGGTGTTGCGCTGGTAGTACCACACAATAGTTTGGTACCAGCAGCAGTTTCTATATTGAGACACCCATCACTTAGGTGTCCCAATATGGCAGTCGGTGAACTTCCTCCACTTGGAATTCTGGGATACGGTGACATCTGGACAGAACGGGAAATGAAAACATTGCAAGGCAATTATATAAATAGATACATTAAATGAGGTATTGGTTGATATTTTGGCCAAAATAGATAAGCTCGCAACCCAAGCCAAGGGTCCTCATACTTGTGAGTCTTAACACTAATTTAAAAACAGCAACATGAGTGGCTGCTTTAATCAGTAGTTTGCACCAGTGCTGCCCCTGCCTTTATAATGGGGGTCTGCTACATCCTTCCTGTGCATTTGTGATCTGACTTGTTTTGTTAAGGCCTTTTCCTTCTGTTACACATTAAACGCACTAATAACTTGCTGTACAGTTACAGTGCCTTGATAAAATAGTCATAACCCATAAACAGTTCAACTTTTTTTCATGTTTACCTACAATCTTAAACATATTTTATTGAGATTTTATGTGATATAACAACACAAAATAGGACATATTTGTCAAGTGTAAAGGAAATAATACATCTTTTTCGAGTTATTTTAAAAACATAAATCTGAAAATTTTGACTTGCATTTGTATTTAGGCCCTTGTAATCTGATACTACTGAATAAAATCCTTAGTGACCAATTGTCTCCAGATGTCACATAATTAGTAAATTGAGTCCACCTATATGTTATTCATTCTCAGTATAACTACAGCTGTTCTGTGAAGGCCTCAAAGGTTTGTTAAGGAACATTAGGGATCAAACGGCATCATGAGAACCATGCAACACATAAAAACAGGTCAGAGATAACAATGTGGAGAAGGGTAAAGCAGGGTTAGGGTATAAAAAAAATTGACCAAGTTCTGAACATCATGCAAAAATGAAAACAGTATGCCACATCTGCAAGCCTACCAAGACATGAGTGTCCACCTAAACTGACATCCCAAGCAAGGAGAGAACTAAACAGAGAAGAAGCCAAGAGGCTTATGGTCACTCTGGAGAAATTACTGAGATCTACAGCTCATGTAGAAAAATAAGTCCAAAAGACAACTATTAGTCATATACTCTACAAATCTGACCTTTATGGAAGAGTGGAAAGAAGAAAGCAATTTTTGAAAGTAAGTCACAAGAAATCCCTTTTGCAGTTTGCAAAAAGCCATGTAGGTGACACAGTTAGCATGAGGAAGAAGACAGTAACTGTGGTCAGATGATACCATTGTAGAATTTTTTGGATGAAATGCAAAATGCTATGTGTGACCGAAATTTAGCACTGCATATCACCCTGAAAACACCCTCCTCAGTGTCAAACAAAGTCAACTGTTGGGATCAAACCTTTTTTGGACAGGGAGAGGGAAGCTGGTCGTAGTTGAAGATGGATAGAGCTAAATACACAGCAACATTTGTTAGAGATGGCAAAAGACTTGAGACTGGGGCATAGATTCACCTTTCAGAAGGACAATGACCCTAAGCATACTGCTAGAGCTACAATGCAATTGTTTAGATCAAAGCATATTTGTGTGTGAATGGCCCAGTCACAGTCCAGACCTAAATCCCATTGAGGATCTGTTGCAAGACTTGAAAATTGCTGTTCACATTTGCTCTTCATCCAATCTCACTGAGCTAGAGATAGTATTCAAAGAATAGAGGAAAATTTCTACCTCTAGATATGCACAACTGCTAGAGAAATATCTGAAAAGACTTGCAGCAATGATTACAGCGAGAGGTCGTCCTACAAAGTATCGACTCAGGAGGACTGAATACAGACAAAAGTCACAATTTTCAGAATTATATTTTTAAAATAATTAAACATGTATCATTTCTTGTACACTTCACAAATACTTGCTGCTTTGTTTTGATATATCACATAAAATCTAACTAAAAACCATTTAAGTTTGTGGGTATAAGATGAAATAATGAGGAAAGTTCATAGGGTAAGAATAATTTTCCAAAGCACTGTAACTAGAGTTGAGCGACTTTGGTCAGATTGGGTTTCATGAAACAAAATTTGTTTCAGATGAAACTGCTCCGACTAGGGCAAAAAAAGTTGGAGTTTCGTTCGAAACCCGACCCCAATGCAAGTCAATGGAGAATAAAAGTCGGCATTGAGTGGATGAATTTTGTTTCATGAAACCCGTTCCGACCAAAGTCGCTCAACTCTAACTGTAACTACTAAAACCTCTCTAGCGGTATCTGCAAGTAGCAAGCATGTCATATTTTTCATCCACAATATGTCTATACCGGGGACTTAGAAAAATAGAGCTCTGCCGACTATAAAAATATATTATGATCCAGTCCTCTGCCTTCGACACGGTTGACTACAGATCCTCTCTTCCTTTGGTGTCAAAGACCTTGCCCTATCCTGGATCTTCTCATATTTTACCAACTGCACATTTAGCATTTCCTACTCCCATACTACCTCTTCTTCTCGCCCCCTCTCTTTTCGGGTCCCTCAGTCTACCAAAATGCTTGCGCATTCCCTAATCATCTCCTGCCTCGATAACTGAAACATCCTCCTCTGTGGCCTACCTTCCAACACTCTCGCACCCCTCCAGTCCATCTTTTACTCTGCTGCCTGACTAATTAACCTCTCTCCTCGCTACACCCTTGCTTCCCCTCTTTGCAAATCCCTTCACTGGCTCCCAGTTTCCCAGCATATCCAGTTTAAACTACTAACACTGACCTAAAAAGCAACCCATAACGTTTATCCTCCGCATATTTCCAAACTAATCTCTCAATATCTTCCCTCACATAATCTCCTGTCCTCCCAAGACCTTCGTCTTTCCTCCATGCTTATTTGCTCCTCACCCAATCGCCTCCAAGACTTCTCCTGAATATCCCCCATCCTCTGGAATTCTGTGCTCCAATGCCCCAACACATCTGCTTATCCAGTACATTTGGTTCCTTCAAACGGAACCTGAAAACCCATCTCTTCAAAAAAGCTTGCAACCTGTAATGACCACACGGACACCTCAACATTATCGGAGGCACTGCAACCTTCGACCTACTGTCTCCTTCCCCATAATCCTGTAGAATGTAAGCCTGGAAGGGCAGGGTCCGCTTCCCTCTGTACCAGTTTGTCAATTTTAGCTTTGTTTACTCTAAGTGATATATGTATTTTGATGTGACCCCGTCTCATGTACAGCGCCATGGAATTAATGGTGCTATATAAATAAATAATAATAATAATTATTATTATTGTTATAATTATGATGACATTAAGGTGCTTGGTTGTTTTTTTGCAGACACTTATTTTAAAATTAAAGTTAAATGCATTGGGAAAGATTATTGCAATGTGGTTAAGCTACACATAAGACCACCTATGACCAACTGTAAATATAAATTTCTGTGGTACATTTTTTATGCTAGTTTATTGGCACTATAAATAGTGTTTTATTGGCCAACAGACCATTTCCAGCAGTTTGCAATAAGAAAAATTCCATATTCCTATTTTTATGCACGTCTCCTAAAATTATGCCCTTGGCAACCTAACTAAGCTGTATGTAAGGTCAGGACAGGACAGACTTTGTGCAGAGACAAATGTTAGAAAGTATTCTAATATAACATTTTCAATACAAATAATACTTCAGTTGTGTATTATTGAAATGTGAGCACTCAGGTAAGTGACTAATAGCGTGTAAAATTTCCACTCACTGCCTGAATATTAAGGAAATGATTGGCGAAAATAAAAATATGCAAAAGTCACAAACTGCCAGCGGCAAAGACCATTTGCTCTTTGCATAATTAACTGCATACAAAATAGGGAAAATCTAATGGCAAAGAACTGTATTGATCTTTTATTTATTATTTTTTTTCATTAATGAAAGCTAAATGCCTTTATGTTATCGATGCTCTTTGAATGTCAAATTAAAATATTCTAAAACTATTTTTATTCTTATCAGGCAACAGTTTAAGTAATATTGCAAGCATAATTTTTATAAATCACTTGTAATTATTCAATTATACAACACAGTATAGGCACAGGTTTTCCACCAAAGTTGTCATATGTAGGTTTGAAGTTTTTTAGTGGCATGAATAGAGGTATTGTCAAATGTGTGCAAGTCAGGTGAAAAATACATACTTAATCCCTTAACGACCTATGTCCATCATAGGACACCTCCCCCTCTTTGGTGCGACCTACGGTGATGAGTCTGCACCTTTTCCGGCACCTGACAGCTTTCCTGATCAACTGTCATGTGCCCTATTTCCGCAGGTGAAATCGTGATCCACATAGCAGCCCTGTTATGTGTAACACAAGCGATCAGATGATCACAGCTCTATTCTCCCATGGAGACTCTTGAAGCAAATAAAAATAAATAGTTTTTAAAAATATTAAAACAATTAAAATTTATAAAAGTTCAAATCACCCCCCTTTTGCCCATTCAAAATAAAAGTAAAAAAAAAATAAACACATATTTGGCATTGTCTCATTCAGAATCAGTTGATCTGTCAATAAATATAAAGAATTAATCCAATCGGTTTTTTTTTGGTCGCTGCAACATTGCAATAAAATGCAATAATAGGTGATCAAGAGATCACATCTACCCCATGGTATCAATAAAAACATCATCTCAGCACGCAAAAAATAAGCCCTCACTCAGACCCAGATTCACAAAAAATTGAGACAATGGGTTCTGATTTGCCTCTCTAGCAATCCTAAGAGCAGCTCTCACTGAAATATTGCTTGGTCTTCCAGACCTTATGCTGACCTCCAATGAGGAAAGGGCAACTTGAGAATGCTTTGCTGAGAGGGGGAACGGTCCGACAATGTGGCTTCTCCCCTCTGCAAATCTCTTCAATGGCTCCCATTCCCTCAGCGTATCAAATTCAAATTACTAATAATGACCTACAAGGCCATCTACAACCTGTCTCCTCCATATATCTCTGAATTAATCTCCCGATACCTTCCCTCATGTAATCTCCGGTCCTCCCAAGTCCTCCTTCCCTCCTCCACACTTATTCGCTCCTCACCCAACCGCCTCCATGACTTCTCCCGAATAGCCCCAATCCTCTGGAATTCTTTGCCCCAACACATCCGGCTATCAACCACACTCGGATCTTTCAGACAGAACCTGAAAACCCATCTCTTCAGGAAAGCCTACAACCTGCAATGATCCCCGCTGCCCCCTCACCACTACTGGAGCTACCGCCTCACCATCACTGGAGCTGCTGCAACCCCCAAACTACTGTCTCCTTCCCCACCATCCTGTTGAATGTAAGTCCGAAAGGGCAGAGTCCTCTCTTCCCTCTATATCAGTCTGTGATTGTAAGTTTGTTTACTGTAAGTGATATCTGTAATTTGCATGTAACCCTTCTCATGTACAGCACCATGGAGTCAATGGTGCTATATAAATAAATAATAATAAGCTTCTTATATCCTTCTCCTGCTTTGTGGGCCTCCACCATTTTCATTTTCAGAGGGCTAGGCAGCTTCTTATAAGAACCCATGGCTGCTTTCTTTTGGCACAAGGTTAGAGGAGGCTGGATTTTTATAAAGCTGGGAAATTTGCATCATCTGGCCTTTCCTAAAAATGATGGTGAATAAGCCATAACCCTAACAGACTAGTGTCTGAAACCTTGGTCAAATTTAACTGAAAACACAAATCTCAGAGGTTGTCCAAATGTAAAAAATGACATATACTGCTCAAAAAAATAAAGGGAACACTAGACACTCTTACTGAGCCGACATATGGATGTTACTGACCTTCCTATCATTTCTACCAGTTGTTTATTCCATTGGCACAACAGCAGGAGAAATTGAATCACAATCAGTGTTGATTTCACAGAAGTGCGACTGACTTGGAGTTACATTTTGTTGTTTAAGTGTACCCTTTATTTTTTTGAGCAGTATATATATACAGTTGTGGCCAAAAGTATTGACACCCCTGCAATTCTGTCAGATAATACTCAGTTTCTTCCTGAAAATGATTGCAAACACAAATTCTTTGGTATTATTATCTAAATTTGTCTTAAATAAAAAAACACAAAAAGAATTGTCCTAAAGCCAAATTGGACATAATTCCACACCAAACATAAAAAAAGAGGGTGGACAAAAGTATTTGCACTGTTCGAAAAATCATGTGATGCTTCTCTAATTTGTGTAACTAACAGCACCTGTAACTTACCTGTGGCACCTAACAGGTGTTGGCAATAACTAAATCACACTTGCAGCCAGTTGACATGGATTAAAGTTGACTCAACCTCTGTCCTGTGTCCTTGTGTGCACCACATTGAGCATGGAGAAAAGAAAGAAGACCAAAGAACTGTCTGAGGACTTGAGAAACCAAATTGTGAGGAAGCATGAGCAATCTCAAGGCTACAAGTCCATCTCCAAAGACCTGAATGCTCCTGTGTCTACCGTGCGCAGTGTCATCAAGAAGTTTAAAGCCCATGGCACTGTGGCTAACCTCCCTAGATGTGGACGGAAAAGAAAAATTGACAAGAGATTTCAACGCAAGATTGTGTGGATGTTGGATAAAGAACCTCGACTAACATCCAAACAAGTTCAAGCTGTCCTGCAGTCTGAGGGTACAACAGTGTCAACCCGTATTATCCGTCGGCATCTGAATGAAAAGGGACTGTATGGTAGGAGACCCAGGAAGACCCCACTTCTTACCCTGAGACATAAAAAAGCAAGGCTGGAGTTTGCCAAAACTTACCTGAAAAAGCCTAAAACGTTTTGGAAGAATGTTCTCTGGTCAGATGAGACAAAAGTAGAGCTTTTTGGGCAAAGACATCAACATAGAGTTTACAGGAGAAAAAAAGAGGCATTCAAAGAAAAGAACACGGTCCCTACAGTCAAACATGGCGGAGGTTCCCTGATGTTTTGGGGTTGCTTTGCTGCCTCTGGCACTGGACTGCTTGACCGTGTGCATGGCATTATGAAGTCTGAAGACTACCAACAAATTTTGCAGCATAATGTAGGGTCCAGTGTGAGAAAGCTGGGTCTCCCTCAGAGGTCATGGGTCTTCCAGCAGGACAATGACCCAAAACACACTTCAAAAAACAGTAGGAAATGGTTTGAGAGAAAGCACTGGAGACTTCTAAGGTGGCCAGCAATGAGTCCAGACCTGAATCCCATAGAACACCTGTGGAGAGATCTAAAAATGGCAGTTTGGAGAAGGCACCCTTCCAATTTCAGGGACCTGGAGCAGTTTGCCAAAGAAGAATGGTATAAAATTCCAGCAGAGCATTGTAAGAAACTCAATGATGGTTACCGGAAGCTGTTGGTCGCAGTTATTTTGGCTAAAGGTTGTGCAACCAAGTGTTAGACTGAGGGTGCCAATACTTTTGTCTGGCCCATTTTTGGAGTTTTGTGTGAAATGATCAATATTTTGCTTTTTGCTTCAATCTCTTTTGTGTTTTTTCATTTAAGACAAATTAAATGAAGATAATAATACCAAAGAATTTGTGTTTGCAATCATTTTCAGGAAGAAACTGAGTATTATCTGACAGAATTGCAGGGGTGTCAATACTTTTGGCCACAACTGTACATATATATTTTTTTGCCTAAATACAAAATAAATGTGTCATCTTTAACTTTAGCCCTTTTAGAGATCATTTGCTCTTCAACTTACTTAACTGTTCACAATAACAGTAATTTTGACCAAACTTTTGCATGCCACTGTATATTTATAGGAGGGCAAATTATTTCATGCTTTAAAAAAACAGCAGATTTTCAATAGTCAGTGGTTTCTTAATAAAAGGGATGGAATCACATCTATTTAGACTGCAATCACAGATTTGTGCTCACACTTTTTCAAACTGCAGTCATAGTGTCTATCAAGTACTTGATACCTGGCCTTGTGTTTTCAAGCTCTTAGTTAATTTCACATTCCCCGGGTGTTTCTGACAAATAGTTGGTCTGGTATGTGGGTGTAGCAGGGCTTCTCAAAACTACAGTTTAGCATCTGAATCTTCCAGTCCATGGCGTCAACCCACTTAGCCGGTGGCGCACGTCCGATGGAAATGCTGATTGTTGCAGCTCAAAGTAGATCAATCACTAGGGGAGCAGAGCATAGTTTTTAAGACTAAATAATAATCTTTATTTTTATATAGCGCTAACATATTCCGCAGCGCTTTACATTTTGCACACATCATCATCACTGTCCCCGATGGGGAGGAAACCGGAGTGCCCGGAGGAAACCCACGCAAACACAGGGAGAACATACAAACTCCTTGCAGATGTTGTCCTTGGTGGGATTTGAACCCAGGACCCCAGCGCTGCAAGGCTGCAGCGCTAACCACTGAGCCACCGTGCCGCCCTAAATCACTAAATGATTTGTAGCAGTAATGCAACGTCATACAACGCTCTGCTCCACTGGTGACTGATCTACTTTGAGCTTCAACTACAGTATCAGCGTTTCCATCCGACATGCACCATCAGTTGGGGTGCTGCCATTGATTGCAGATTTAGATCCCCAACTGCTGTTTTGAGAAGCCCTACTACACCTCACATTACAGACCATCTATTTGTCAGAAACACACAGAGAACGTGCAATGAACTAACTGGACTTGACAACACACAGCCAGGTACCAAGTACTTAGTACACACTAAGATACCATGACTGCAGTTTGAATAATTGTGAGCATGAAACCGTGATTGCAGTCAATGTATGCGATTTCATTCCTTTTTTGAGCAACCACTGAGTTTTATTGCAAATCTGCTGGACAACATAGAAACAGAGAGGTTTTTTACTGAATATATGTACTAGTTGATAAAGTTGTATATTGTTAATCTGTGACTTATATAGGGTACATTAACTTATATGGTTTGTGACAATTGTTTTGTTTATTTTCAAAAATGCAAACATTTATTTTGGTAATACAGCTGACAGGTGGATTTGTCACATAGATTGCTGCTTAGGGAGTAGGGAGTTTATAGCGCCATTGTGGATAATATTATTTTAAAATTAAAGGAAACCTGTCACCTAATTTTTCGCATATAAGCTGCGGCCACCACCATTAGGGGCTTATCTACAGTATTCTGTAATGCTGTACATTAGCCCCTTGATGTAACCTGAAAGATAAGAAAAACAAATTAGATTATACTCACCCAGGGGCTGTCTGATCCGATGGGTGTCACGGGACCGCGTCCGGCACCCCCCATCTTCATACAATGACGTCCTCTTCCTTGCTCCTGTCGCTACTCCTGTGCAGGCGTACTGATTTGCCCTGTTGAGGGCAGAGCCAAGTACTGCAGTGCAAAGGCGACGGGCCTCTCTGACCTTTCCCGGCACCTGCGCACTGCAGTACTTTTCTCTTCGTTCAACAAGGCAGAGAATAACATCTGCGCAAGAGCCGCGACAGAAGCAAGGAAGAGGAATTCATCGCATGAAGATGGGGGGTACCGGACCCGGACATGCGACACCCTTAGGACCTGGACCACACCAGACCGCCCCTGGGTGAGTATAATCTAACTTCTTTTTCTTATCTTTCAGGTTACATTGGGGGCTTATCTACAGCATTACAGAGTGCTGTAGATAAGCCCCTAATGGCAATGGCAGCAGCTTATATGCGAAAAATGAGGTGACAGGTTTGAGCTATTCCATTTACTGATACCTCAATGCATACAGTTTTTTTTAATAACGCTATTATTCACTTTTTATTGTACAGTATCCTCTCCAAGTTTTTGATGGGAATTATAGTCAGAGCATTGTTCATGGTAACCTCCATAATTTAGTGCCATACTTGATGTACAGTATATAAATATCCAATGCAGGCCTATTTTTTTACCTCATAATTGCAATAAATACACTGTGTGATTAATGCCTGGATCATGGGAAAAGTGAGTAAAAGAGCTAAGAGTGTGGTGCAATTAGATAGTTGCCATTTCCTTTTATCACAATCATTCTCTAAATCATGACATTTCAATAAAATGCACAAAAATCCTGAGAGCTGATTGCTCATTTTTATATTCTGTCTTCACCATGGAAAGATGATAATTAGGCAATAACATCATGTTTTACTGTAAGATATTTTATAAGCTGGCAGCTTTAACAGTCAAACATTACTAATGTATTGGTGCTTTTATAATAAAGTAGTACATTTGTATATACTTAATGTAAGTTGAATGAGTTACAATATTTCCTTGTAAGATGAAATAGCTATTAAAGTGTAATCATTGTTACATTTTCCCAAGCAGCTGCTGAGAAAGTCAGCAATTTTTTTCTCCACCATTTCAAGTAAAGTGGCGCAGGTAGTAAGTACAGCTGTCCATTCATAACTAGTGATTGGCGATCCTGTGAATGCGTGGACCCAGCGGGTTCAGACGAACATCTAAAAAATGTTCGGTTCGGGTACCAAAAAGGTACAATAGCCGCACTTGGACCCCATGCAGATGAATGGGGGGCCCGAACATCAGTTATTTGTCACACTGTCATCTGCATCTTTACTATTTGGATTCACCCATCACTATGGACCATGTGGTGATAACAAAGCACCAGACCTACCTTCTAGCATGGCGGTAGCAAGAGACACTGACAGGCAGAAAGGTTCAGCATATCTGATAATCTATAATTTTTTTTGTTCTCATAGAGAAGAACGGAGCTCATGAAAGGCAGAAAAGGGAGTCTGGCAATTTGAGGACAGTTTAAAAGAATTTACTAGTTTAAATTTATTTTAAAATTTTGTGCTAAGGACAAGACTTTGTGGCACTTACTAAAATAAGTATTACATCTTCTCCCCTGGAACGTGTAAGTGCAGCTTTTCTCACAGATTGGACACTGCTTCTGTTTTCAAAATGGCTAGAAGTGGAAGAGCATGTGACCTGACCTGTCCATCAGCCTTCACTAGTAGATATAGTAAAGAATCAGCGGCACTCGGAAGATAATGGTGCAAACATAAGTATTTCTTTATTATTTTTTTCTTTTTTCGTTTTAAACAAGCATCACCAGGTGCATTGGAATGGGTGAGACATAAGACTTGCGAACGAAGAGGTTGAGATTTGATGTTTCGACCATGACTGGTCTTTTTCAAAAACCTCATTTATAAGGAGATAGTAGTAGCGTTCATAGGAGGGAAAGTCCTGGGAAAGCTTATGCCTAATGGAGTGTGTCCTGTCCACCTGGTATGGGATCTATATATATAAAAAGGAGTGTGTGTATGTGTGTGTGTATCAGCCACGCCCACTCCACATAGCCCCACCCAATCACCTAGCATCTTTCATTTCACCAGACCTGCTTAAAAGAAGCTGAGCTGTGACTGGTTGCTATGAGCAAAAGTTTTCCTTGTAGACAGTTGTGGTAACTGAGACCTATTATTCTTATCATTTCTATGGTGTTATCGTCCTTCTGTAAAGCTGGAAATAACACAATTTATTACCGTGCTGACACAGACCACCCTCTGACACAGACTGCAGGGGGGTGCCCAGTATCACACAGGATAGGATTAGATACACAGCTCAGCAGACTGTATCACACAGGATAGGATTAGATACACAGCCCAGTATCACACAGGATAGGATTAGATACACAGTAAGTTTTACACAGGATAGTATTAGATACACAGCTCAGCAGACTGTATCACACAGAATAGGATTAGATACACAGCCAAATATTACACAGGATAGGATTAGATACACAGTCCAGTATCACACAGGATAGGATTAGATACACAGCCCAGTTTCACACAGGATAGGATTAGATACACAGCTCAGCAGACTGTATCACACAGGATAGGATTAGATACACAGCCCAGTATCACACAGGATAGGATTAAATACACAGCCCAGTATCACACAGGATAGGACTAGATACACAGCCCAGTTTCACACAGGATAGGAATAGATACACAACTCAGCAGACAGTATCACACAGCATGGGATTAGACACATTGCTCAGCAGACAGCATCACACAGGATAGGATTAGATACACAGCTCAGCAGTCAGTAACACAGGATAGGATTAGATACATGGCTCAGCAGACAGTATCACACAGGGTAGGATTAGATACATGGCTCAACAGAGTATCACACAGGATAGGATTAGATACATTGCTGAGCAGACAGCATCACACAGGATAGGATCAGATACACAGCTCAGTAGAGTTTATCACACAAGATAGGATTAGATACACAGTTCAGCAGTCAGTATCACACAGGATGGGATTAGATATATGGCTCAGCAGACAATAGACTGTATCACACATGATAGGATTAGACACACAGCTCAGCAGACAGTAACACAAAGGACAGGATTAGATACATGACTCAGCAGACAGTAACACACAGGATAAGATTACATACCCGGCTCAGCAGACAGTATTACACAGGATAGGATTAGATACATGGCATAGCAGTCAGTAACATGCAGGACAGGACTAGGTACACGGCTCAGCAGACAGTATCACACAGAATAGGATTAGATACATTGTTAGGCAGTCAGCATCACACAGGATAGGATTAGATAAACAGCTCAGTAGACAGTAACACACAGGATAGTGATGCGCCCCAGAGGCCGTGGGATACTCGGTACCAGGCCAGTCGTCTTAAAGGGATATGTCACAGTGGCAGTGACCCGGTCTGTGGCCACACGTGGTCATGTAAAAGGGGTAGAATTGAATAGGAATAAAGTTTATGTAGTGATTTGTGACGCCAGTTGAAGTGTTCGATTGTAGTATAGCCGGCACTACAGATGATCCCTGGGGGAGTAGATGATGATGGCAGTGCAGATGTTTAACCCTCTCCAACCAGGGCTGACCCCCAGAGATTGTGATGGAAGTAGAAGGCACGGAGTAATAAGGCAGGAGACAAGGAAAGTCTTTTTATCATTTACTGTAGCTCAGGTGCAGTTCAGAGGAGATATTACAACTCTCACCAGGTTACAGTCTGCTCTGCAGAATGGGAGTTATCCTTCAGTCTGCTGTGACTTGGTGTAAGCTTCCTGCTATTCTAATCCCTTCTTGGACAAAGGCTTCCCGGAGTCTAGAACTTCCAGTATAGCCTCTACTCACTGTGTTTTCCTCCTCTGGCAACTTGTAGCTTGGATCCTGTGTGAAGCTCAAGTTTCTTCTTGCACAATCCTTCACTGATCATAGTTTGCTGCAGTCTACCCAGGGAAAACACTCTGCTGTTGGTTGTATAAACTCACACAGTCTCTCAGCTTACCACCCTGCTCTGAAAGCATGGATGGCCTAGGGGCTGACTCTCTGATTCTTATTAGCTTTGCTCCTGGAGGAAGTGCATGTTATGGCTTCCAGGAGCGTTCTTCATCACCCTTCTTCTTCACTGAAAACAACAACTTTGCTCCTCCCCCTCCCAGTTAGGGTATGTCTGCAAAGCTCTAAGATTAGATACAGAGCTCAGCAGACGGTATCATACAGGATAGTATTAGATACACAGCTCAGCAGACAGTATCACACAGGATAGGATTAGATACACAGCTTAGCAACAGGATGTGCCAAAGGAGAGGGCATTTTCATTCCAAGAATTCCACTCACTCCATCTTTTGGATTTTAAACTCCTCCAGTTTCCACTTCAGCTGGCATCTGCAATGTCCATTTTACAAGGCTCAGGGGCAGTCTGTGAAGGTAGTAGGGATTGATTTGCAATCTCCATGCTTTTCTCATGGTCAACTTTATGTGGCCTGTTCAAGAGTTGGAACTGCCAAAAATTTGTTCATCTTTGCACCGAAAGGAAAAACTAAAAATGTTGTTTATCAAAAGGCTCTTGAATGAGTTGAAAATAAAATACTATCAATACTTATGTAATCATTTAGTTAATTTGTGTTGCAAATCTGTAGTGCTGAGAGATGGTTGTGTACAACTTCCTGAACCCCCTATGCCCACCAGTGACACCACAATCCCTTCATACCAGTATACCAGCCGGATGCACATTGAGAACTTGTGATTCACCTTTATACACAGTATACTTACATCCCATATTTCTCCAATTTGGTATTCTCGCATCAAGCACTCCCTCCTTTCTCATCCAGCCTGTAGTATCATCTCTGAGACGTAGAGTTGTCCTATCTTTAGTTTACCAAATTAATTCATCTCTCTACTCCAAAGATCATTATAATATTTCTGTTTAGGATTACTCTCAAATGTCACCATCTGTTTGTTAGAGCAGGTGCTAATGTCCTAAGCTGCATTCTACAGATCATGGGTAGAGTTCATCGAATATGTTAAGAATCGGACGCCAAATCTAAATTTGCCATATTCATGCCATGGTTTCATGATCGGTTCTGAACATATTTGGTAATTTCTACTACCATTGACTCCAATGACATTTGGCTGTGTTTGGTGAATATTGCAAAAAAAATTTGCTGCCAATTGCATTCGGAACCAAATTTTGGAAAATTCGCTCAACTCTAATCATGAGCCACATGTCGTCATCGAGACATAGATTGGGGGTCACCTCTACTGTATGCTATACTTTACTATACTCTATACTATATACTTGCCTTCTTGGTGATTAGTTGTTTTATCCCTCCAAGGGAAATGACAGTGTAGTTATCTTTTCAAATAGAAGCCTGGCCAGTTTTCTAGCAGAGATAAACGGTCGGAGGAAGCTATTTCCCATTTCAGTGAATAATTGATGCAATTGCAATATCTTCTTTATTATATATTAAAGCCATTTGTATTCTAGCTTAAGGTCCAATATTGTTAATATACAGTATATAAAAAATATATGCACTATATGTACCCCTGTGTTGATAAGAACACAGTCATATGAAGTTTTGAAATATAGAGGTCAGTCCGAAGCACAATTTACTGCTTTCTAATGCCTACTTGATCCCAATCGTATGATTCCTTACATTTACAAAATATAGAACGCAAGAAGAAACCAAAAGGAAAAAATACCTTGCACAAAGTAAATAAATGAATAGGACATATAAATAACATACGGTACTTAGTGAATACTCTTTTGATGGAAATAGCATCAAAGCCATCCCACCCCTCAAAATAGATAGGGACAGAGTATAAACCCAGTTCAGCTCAGTTATCTGCCAATGGAAAGTTTTAAAAGCAAAATGCCCAGCCCAAAAAGTGGGAGTCATGAAAAATATTTAAGAAAATGACACACATAACGTGCAGACCACATACGATATAGAGGATAGTTTAAGAAGTCAACCCTTTTGTTTTGACCTCAGCATACAGAATTGGGACTGGCTGCTCCACCAGAGCAATTGCCACCCTTGTAGTGGGAGTCTTCATTCTGGCTCCGAGATGAGAGACCCTGCATGGAACCATCCACTATGTCTTTTTCTCAGATATCCCCTTTTGTGCCACATTTAATCTATCATAAGATTAATAGACACAAACACATATAGATGTTTCACAGCTTCCTTATCCTAGAGGAAGTGATGCAAATTGTAAGAAAACTCATCCACCACAGTAGGGCTGCTGCAAACGTTGCATAATTTCACATTTCTGTCGATTCTGACCTCATTTTATAATGTACACGTGTAGAACATATTACATTTAGATCTTCATAAAGGAGGCATTTCTGTGTATGTTATTTAATCTATGAAAACAATTCACAACATGGCACAGTAGCATACGAGCACAATTAAAGTAAAGGTCAACCAGGCTAATTACATTTATTACAAAACAATTACGTTGACAAGTCAGTTCCAAGTAAATTAATGCAGAACAAGATTTATTATATTGACGTATGACCCAGGAGACAACGTCATTATTACATATGGGATCTACAGTATACTGCTTAGTAGATCTTTCTAGATCATGCCTTGTGAATGTCTAATGGCCTTTTGTGCTGTCGTAATCTGTTCTGTTTGTACAGTGAGGCTTTCTGTAGAGACTGTGATACTTACAGCACGAGTGTAATTCTTCCAACAGCGTCTCCATTGCAAGATGAGAGGGGATAAACAAGGATCAACAGCTTCCATAAAACTCTTAGGATTTTCACCGAGTGGTGTAATATGTGTGAAATGAACTTGGTTCACTTTGGATAGATTTTATCTAAAGTAACAAACAATTTATAGATTTAAGGTGCGAGAGATGATCTTTAATAGACATAGGCGTGTGTATTTGACCCACTGACACTTCACTGCAGGAATAATGTCACTTTTTCATCTATGACTTTTTTTTATAAGGTATATTGCAACCTTTTAATAAGTAAAAATTGCTTGTCACTCTTTTTTTATATTATTCTCAGCAATCTTTTTCTTTTTAAAGGTAAGTATTATAAGCAATGAACATTTCATATTACATTGTACTGTCACGTTTTGTCATTCTGGAAATATTTGATACCCTTCCAATAAATGAATATACCTTTAGGTCATTAACTGCATGTTTTAGTTGCAAACAAACCATAATGGTGCGTCCAGTGGATGACACAGGCATATACAAGCTATATCCCACTTCATTGGCTAATTATCCCATAGTTGTAAGTGATAATAATGCCCACTAGGCTAGGATCCTAAATGGTCAAGTGTCCAAGCCCCAAAATACATGTCCCCCTCTCCCACTACTTAAAAGATGATTTATACATATATAATTATTGTATACCACTGCTAACCCTAAAACACACTTTACAGTGACCAGTATATTACCAAAATGACTACTATAAAGGTCAAAATAATACAGCCACACAATCTCCATTACCATTACCGCTACAAAGTGAATGCATAATATTATAATATGACTATGGAATGTAAGCCCATAAGGGTACGGCTCTTTCCTTTCTGTACCAGTCTGTCATTATTAGTTTGTTCTTTGTAATTTAAATTTCCATTTTGTATATCACCCACTTCTCATGTAAAGCACCATGGAAACAATGGTGCTCTAATAATAAATAATAATAATAATAATAATAATAATAATAATAATAATGCAATCTTTTTCTCTTTTGAACAAAACACACTATACAAATTACAATAAGATGACCTCACAGCATATGATGACTGAAATACAAGTTATTACTTAAAGGCAGATTTCAGTTTTCCTGCACTCATTGCAAAAGTTCAGTTTCATGACTCCTCTTATACAAAGCTTATGTGTTTTGCGCAGTCGTCATGGGACTACTTATATGTGATTTGCACAGTAACATGCATGTTACGACTTGTTGCTCTTCCTAATTCTATCAAAGTTCAGTGCAAAACTGCCGCCCTTGCTTCACTGAGATAAACAGCAAGAGAATCAAGTTGACACGTGACCATAAGTTTGAAAATCGCAAATGACTGGCCAAGTAATGAGAGGTGGAATCGACAAGCAGAGTCAAATCCTGGCAGTATATTACATGCAGTTAGTATTTGTAATATCGCGGTACATAAATACATGACCACCTCAGCCAATTATATAATGTGTTATGGCCCCTTCAACTCCCAATGTATAGTATTGTGCCCCCTACAACCCTTTATATGCTTCTTTCTGACATCTCGAAAGCCTTATGTGATGGACAGTAGCTTTTGGCTCACTACTCTATCACAGGATTTAACTGTGTTGGCATCATGTTGAAGATGAAACAACTTAATAATATGATGATTGCAGGAGATCCAAGGCTTCAGGAAAGAAGATCAGGCCCGGAGCCGCAGATCTCTGATACTTGCAATATCCCTGATGCCCACAGCATCTAAGGAGTTCACACCCTCTGCCCATCTGCACAATGTGATGTAATATGACCAAACATGCTGGAACATAAAATAATTTATAAATTTCCATTTGCCTTTTCAGATACCACAACTTACATGCATATGATGCATAGAGGAAAAATGTATATCTTTGTACCATGTTAGCCAGTAGATAGAAAAATAGAGAGTCCTCAGTGGTTTGTTTCTTTTAATGGCTAACTGAAAAGATGGTAACAAATTGCAAGCTTTTGAGACTACTCAGGTCTCTTCATGAGGTGTTGACTAATACAAAATCTGAAGAATCACATATTTATACACAACACAACACAGAAAAAATGCAATAGATAAGACAAGTGACGTGAAGTAGAACTATCATTGTGGGGGAGTGATAGACAGCTATGGTCATAAATATTGGACCAGTTCATAGATAAGGAGTGAAAGTTTTATTGCCCTCTGATTGGGGTCTGGTTCGGTGTTGTGACGCCCCCACAAGGTCTTAGGAGCAAATTCCTTAATTGATGTAAAAAGACATAAATCCATGCGACACATTCATTCCTGCACTGAGAGTGTCAAAGGTTGTCATGAGCTTATACTCCCAGACTTTTCTGTCTCTCTGAGATGTGAAGTTACCTTTCAATACCAGTAATTTCATGTCCATGGTGCTGTGATCAGGCATACAAAAATGCTTTGCCACAGGTAGATCTATTCTTTTTTCTCTTATTGTGTGGCGATGAAAATTCATCCTTGTTCTCAGTTTTTGCCCGATCTCCCCCACATACAGACCCCCAGTTGGACATTTAGTACAAATAATTAAGTACACCACGTTAGATGTGATGCAGCTGAAAGTACTGGGATCTTGTAGACCTGAGGTGAATTGGGGATTAGAGATGAGCGACTTTGCCTTTTTTCGGGTCGAGTCGGGTTTCATGAAACCCGACTTTCGCAAAAGTCGGGTTGAACGCAATCGGTCGATTATCGTGAAAAGTCGAAGGCCAACTGAAACACAAAACCCAATGCAACTCAATGGGGAAGAAAAGTCGGCAGTGAATGCAGGACAGGAAACACACCTACAGTGCCCGTTTTAATGCCAAAAAATCAATTCTTATTACTTAAGCTTGTCAACCTTAATTTACTTTATAATAATAATAATATAATAATAGTTACGCATTGAAAACTGGGGGTTATTTGGCTAAAGTTGTGGGGGGGAAGGGCTAGCTCCAGATTTTCGTGGGCTCAGGGCCAAAGTGTGTCAATGGGCTCCTTTAACACATGCCACAATTCATGATCCTCTGATACGGCAGAGAAATAGCGGTATAGTACAATGAAAAATACTTCACTTCTTACATCTCATGACTGATATCCATTTTAAATTCTCCATTAGATCCAAAAACGGACAGTATATTACTCCATACAGTATTATGGCCACCGCATAGTGCGCTATACAGTGTAATGAGGCCCATATAATGTTCCATACAGTAAATGATGAGCTCCACATAATGCTACAGTATATGTTGGTCCTCATGGATGAAGCTCCACTGTCTTATGGGCCCAAATAATGCTCCATATATAATGGGCCCCATTTCTAATGCTCCTGTGTATAATGGGCCCTGTAAATGCTGCTCCAGTGTCTGATGTCCACCTTTGGAATGCTCCAGCGTATGGTGGGCTCCATATATCATTCTCCAGAGTATAGTGCTCCCCAAAAATTGCTCCCAACCTTTAAAACAATTAAATAAGTCTCCTCGCTAGGGAATCCCTGTACTAGTCTGGACTCTTCGTCGTCCCCATCTTCCATCTCTCTGCACTTGGACTGTTTAGGCATAGGGCGTACAGACGTGATGTCATCGCGCTCTCTGGCCAGAATGTCACTGTCAGGAAATGCGGAAGATGTAACGGCGGTGGAGCAGGGAGAGGTAAGTATTTCAATGTGTCTGACGGTGGGTGGGGGCCTCCCACCGGCAGAGACACTTTTGCGTACTATGAGGGGCCCTGTGCCAGTGCCATCACCCATGAGTATGCCCCCCACCTGCTCAAGGAACCTGCACTTTCATCTGCATCTTCCTCTTTGTCACCGTGTAAGTTGGTATAGTAAGCGAGAAGGGGAACCTGAGTTTCGTCAGGGTCAGATTCTGGCTGTGTAGAGTGTGAGGGGAATGTAGTGGTCTGGGTCAATGTACCAGCAGAATCATCTAGCAGTGGCTGGGCATCAGTGCACTTGTGGCGTCCCCAGGAGTACGGTCGCCACAGTGGCATTACCTTCCTCCTAGGGAGTGTGATGACATGCTTGGGAGCAACGTAGGATCTCTCTAGCAGTTAAACCAACACACAACACAGTTCCCACTCCAGGCCAGCAGGGAGAGCTCTGAACCTGACTGCTGAGGAGCTGCTCTCTGTAGTTGGGAGGAGGGAAGTTAGGGCAGTCTGTGAAGGGAAGGGGAAGTGTGTGGACGTGAGAAGGGGAGTTGGAGGATGAGCAGAGTTAAGGCTCACTCCTAGCTGGAGCGCATGGTCGGGATTCCAGTCTCCGAGTTTGTAGGGACACTGACGTTCCTGCAGCCGAAACCGGAGGAAGTAGCAGCTGTAAATGCTCTGTTCCCAACTAAGGCTCAGAGGCCCCAGCAGCGACTTGTGTGAGCCAGAAGGAAAAGGCTACGGCTGCCTGCCATATGAGAAAGTTTAAAAAAAGAGTCAACAGGGGGAACATCAGTGAACTCAGTACTGCGAGTACCTCAGATAAGCGCTAGAACGGAGGCCACACTACCTATCTGCAGAGAGAGAATTCCTAATTTGCTTCCAGGCTGAATAAATCCTTCTCCATCTGTACTCTGGGTCCTGGACGGCACTTGCCAAGTACAGGTAAAGAAACTGCACGACTGTGTCTGTCATCTTTCTCCTGCGCCTGGCGCACGGCTCTGCTATATCCTGCACTGCACACCATCTACCAACCCTTTCATCTGCCCTGCAACTACGGCCCTACCAGTGCAGGGCTTCTACATCTTAGCTGCACCACAACATCTGTCCCCGAGAGGCGACACTGCAGCGCTGGTCAATCTGATCGGAAACCACAGGTGGCATCACGTATCATTCACCTATAAACGTTATTCACCCCTTTGCATGGACGCCCAGGCCCACGGACCGGGTCACCACCACCGTGACACATCCATGGTACCGATTAACCCCACTGCCCTGACTGGCCACCCACACTCCATGTCAGATTCATCTTGGACTGGGGAATTCACGATTTGACTTGATAACCCAGGCATGGTATGATAGAAAGAGCTACATGGACTAATGTGAAGTGTGGCCTGCTGCACCATTCACTTTTGGTGAGGGTGAAGGACACAAGGAAAGGGGTTCTCCCTGACCAGGAGCCAGCACTTGACGACTCAGTGCTTGCATTTTTTGAAACTTCAGAAGAGGAGGGCATATTAGCTGGAGTCTGTTTCGGCAATGTAAGCCAAAACCAGTTCCTGATGCTCCGGCTTTAAAAGCGGTTAACCTACTCCCAGCAAAGGTAGCCTTCCAGGCTTTCCGGAGCCAGACCATGACTCAGGCTCAACACCTCCTGCCTTAGGTGCTATTGTGCTTTTGCCACTACTAGCAGATGCACCACCACCACCATCAGTACCAGCTGACAACCCCGGCCCACTTCCACGGCCTCTTCCACCATACTTCTTCATTTTTGGAAAAATGTACCCAAAATACCACCAGCTATATCGTACTATAAAACAAGGTACAAGGTGTATATAGTATTGGGGGGAATTGGAAGCTCCCTAGAGATTTTAGGAGGCTGAACTATTATCTCAGGCCCACTATAGATTACACCTCATTTTAACAGGCTGAAATAGGCAGGTGTATGACCATGCACAAGATGTGTATATAGTATTGGGGAGAATTGGAAGCTCCCTAGAGATTTTAGGAGGCTGAACTATTGTCTCAGGCCCACTATAGATTGCACCTCAATTTAACAGGCTGATATAGGCAGGTGTATGACCAGGCACAAGGTGGGTATATGGTATTGGGGAGAATTGGAAGCTCCCTAGAGATTTTAGGAGGCTGACAATGATGCTCTCAGTCCAAGTATGGCAGCAGGCAGCCTAATAAGCAGGACTGCTGCACACAAAAGTGTGGAAAAATGAACGCTTGGTAACTGTGCAGAAAAGAGGACGAAAAGTATTTTTGCGTTTAAAAAAGCACTTTGCACAGCAGTGTGCAAACAGCAATGCAGCTATCAGGGAGCCTTATAAGGCAGCCTAATAACCAACAGAGCTGATGCACAAAAATACAGTCTCCCCTGTCACTGCACACAAACTGTTGTGTTGTACAGTGAAAATTGCTATCAGCAGAAGCAGTTTTTTTGTTCTTCTTCCCTGCCTAACGCTCTCCCTACAGAATCAGCAGCAGCAACCTCTCCCTAATGCTGAAAAACTGGGAAGAGAGGTACATCCACAAAATGGGAACTCCAGCACACAATTTTGACAAAAAATATATGACAATTTTTATTGATAACATGTATACATGTAATCAATAAAAATTGTCATATATTTTTTGTCAAAATTGTGTGCTGGAGTTCCCATTTTGTGGATGTACCTCTCTTCCCAGTTTTTCATGATCTTGTTTTGGTACATCTGAGGTGAACCCGCATTACTAAAGCTGTGCCCTCCGTTTTTTGCAACTCTCCCTAATGCTAAGATCGGCAGAAGTAAGATGGCGGTCGGCGTGCATGCCATTTTATAGCCCCTGTGACGCCACACAAAGCAAGCCAATCACTTGCATGCCCTTCTCAAAGATGGTGGTGACCGCTGCCTATGTCATCGTGTTGCCCACAGTGTGCGTCCTCCATCATTGGCTGAAAAAGGGCGCTGGAAGCATCATTTGAAATGCGACTTTGGTGCTCTGGTCACCGACCTCGTGGCTCACCTCACGCTATGGTCGGGTTTCGTTTCATGAAACCCGACTTCAGCGAAAGTCGGCGACTTATGAATTTGACCGACCCATTTCGCTCAACTCTGTTGGGGATCTTTATCTTGTCCGTGGTCACTATAAATGGACAGGTTTTACATTTTTTCTGGTTGCAAGGAAAAGTTCCTGCAGCTGTTGGAGAGGACAGGGAGCTTCTGACAAAGATACTTCTTAGATTTAGGGGCTGCCTAAAACACAGCAGTGGGGGGTCTGGAAATATGGATTGTAATTGGGCATATTTTTGTAGTAAAGGTTGCAATTTCCATGCAGGGGAGCTGCATCCAAACTGCCCTGGGATACAGCTCTACCTGTTGAGAACTCAACCATCTCTGCTGCCCTGTCACCATCCCAGAGGATTTTGCAGAGCAGCGTCGGTCCCCTGACTGAATACCACAGGTGGCGTCACGAACACTTTATTATAAACTTTAAAAACTTTTTCACTATCCCTTTTATTGGATGACCAGGGCCACGGACCGGGTCATGGCTGCTGTAACATTTCCCCTTTAAGAAGCGGCCCGGTACAGGGTATCCCCAGTGCCCTGGTGGGCGATTCAGAGACCCAAGGACAAGGCAAAAGGAATGTGTGCCAGAGAAGATAGCGAGAACAGAAACAAGACAAGGAGTGGGATAGGAGAAAGGGAGAGGACAAGTTTCTGGCATAAACAAAGATAGAAACAGAGATCAGGATAAGGATAGAGACAATGGGAAAGATCATAGTAGGGCTCACTGCTGATAGAGGCACATCTACTGTATTATTAATGTCCTGGGGCAGAATATCAGGAGCAAGTATGGTTTATTAATTTTATATAAAGTAGTAAATGATATAGTGTTGATTAGCTGTAATTTGTAAAGTACATTACAATAAGCCGTATTGTCCCGTGTATTAGCAGAAGCAGGGTCAACAGACTTAATTCTGCTTAATATTAAGTGCTAAAATATTAATATGATATGTTGTTAATAATTAAATTATATAATAATAATAATGAATAATAACAGTAATTAATATTGAGCAAAATTAAGTTCAATATGTTGTTGGTTCCCCTAAGGGAAATTAATTGCACACACTGGCCTTGAGGTATTTTACACAGAATCAAATATTTACTTCATGTACTTTTGTCATAGATGTTTCTAAATAATAAGGTTGAAAATCAATTGGTTACTGTCGTACTGAGTCAAGTTGAGTTACCTTAGCGATCCGTATGTCTTTATGTTGTATTATTAATCAAATGTATGTATTAAATGAAAGAAGCAAAAAGTGTCTGTTACCAGGTTTTTGTGACCCAATCTGGGTGAATACAACCAGTATCTCTAGCAGTCAAGCATTAAACTGTGGGATAAGAAGAGATTCCAGCTTAATATAAAATGTGATATATATTGAATCAGCAATCAAAACAAACAAAAATTCTTAAAAAAAAACATGGCAAGACCTCGAAACAAAAAGGGAAGACACAGGTATAACACATATCCTGATTAATATGGTGGCATATTTAGGGTAGTTCAATATATTCAATATATAGGAACACATCCCCTGAAGAAGCTATACAAGCGAAACAGCTTTAGGGTAGGGAGACACTGCACCTGCCTTTTCTTCTCCTCTGGTGGTTTTAAATATTAGGCAATATACCTCTTATTTTCCACTATAGATATGCTGCTACTCTTCATAGTTTTGTATCTATCCCCAGCATTAATATCAATACTTGAGTAGTTGGTTGTTATTTCCTGATAGGATGATAATTGCACTTGCACTTTATTTATGTGTTATGGTCGCAATTTCTCCTGTTTTATGGTAATATACCTTCTATAGCTTCACCATCTGAGATATGATGCTATCTATAGTGTTTTTCCTGACTGAAATCATGGCATCTAGGTTTCAATAGGGTTTAATTAGGGTGTCTCCCTGATCTAGACTATCATTGTACTTGCACTACTACTATTACATTAGCATCATATGCAAAGCTCTAGAATACATGCATACATATTACCCTGTATACTGAATTACCCTAAATATGCCACCCTACTAATCAGGATTTGTGTTATACTTGTGTTTTCCTTTTTTGTTTGGAGGTCTTGCCCTTTTTTTATTATTTTTGTTTGTTTTAATTGTTGATTCTGGCTGTTATTAGCGGCAGCAGGCGTAGGCTGATGGGAGCAGTAGTCCCATTAGCTGACGCCATTTACCAGAGGTAAACTTTTTACCTCCGATCACAGCTGCAGGCTGATGCTGTCATTTGCAGCATGGGAACCACGGCTCTCTGACCGGCAGTGATGATTGTACAATCAGAAGCAGTGTTTGCTCCGCTGTCATGCACATAACAGCATGGCAAACCCTGGATGTTCGGGTCCCCCATTCAAGTGAATGGGGTCCGAGTTCGGGTTTGGGTTTTGGTACTGGTCTGGTACCCGAACTAGAATTTTTTTTAACTGTTCGGCTGAACCCGCCGGACTCGAAAGTCTAAGGTTACACCTATCTCTAATCTCTTCTTATCCCACAGTATAATGCTTGACTGAAAGGGATGCTGGTGTCAGGAGCCCCGCACTGCACTTGCTCACTGAGCTAGTGTGAGTGCCCTGAGTACAAAGACAGTGCTCAAAGATACCTGTGGAGCAGGGCAGCAGTGGTGACGATGCGAGCTTCAGAGTATCAGGACCTGAAGCACATGACTGCTGGGGGTGATAGGAGAAGAATCAATTGCCACGATTTTAACAGGATCTTTTAACCTGACTGTCCCTATCTTATGAAGTCAAAACTTTGGCATCGATCAGATTAATAGAAGAACCACAGTCAACAAAGGCGGTAGTCCCAACTGGACCGCCTGTAAGTTCCAGTTCCACCGGAAGCAGAATTTTAGTAAGTGTGGAAAAGGGTACCTGGGAGTCTGGACAACCTCCTTGATTGTTACCCAGACTCAGTCGTTTTCCTGACGGCTTCACTGAAGAAGGGCAAGAAGGACAGTTCCTTCTCCAATGTCCAGCAGATCCACAGTAAAAGCACAATTGGTTGTTTCTTCGGTGTCTCCTCTCTTTTTCCTCCAATGACGTGGCACCAACCTCCATGGGCTCAGGACTAGATGCAGAGTCTCTCAGATTGGAGAATAAAGGGGTCTCCTGCAGCATGACCCCTCTTTCCCGCAGCCTACGGTCCATGCGGACAGCCTGGATCATAGCATCCTCCAAAGAATCCGGTGGAGGATGAAGGGCTAGGGCATCTTTTAAACGTTCGGACAGGCCTCTACAGAACAAACCCTGGAGGGCAGCATCATCCCAGGAGACCTCCGCTGCCCAGCGCCTGAACTCAGAGCAGAACCATTCAGCAGAGTTCCTCCCCTGTGTCACACTCATCACCATATCCTCTGCCAGACACACTCTATCAGGCTCATCATAAATGTGCCCCAGAGCCTCAAAGAACAAATTCACAGACATACGTTCAGGAGCAGAGGAAGAGAGAGAGAAAGCCCATGCCTGTGGAGCCCCCGAAGTAGGGAAATGATGACTCCCACCCTCTGGAACTCATCCCCGGAGGAGCGGGGCCTCAGAGAAAAAAAAAGCTTGCATCCTTCTCTGAAAGACCTGAACTCCTTTTTATCCCCTGAGAAAAGGTCTGGCAATTTGACTGGAGATTCAGGGAATGCCAATGACACATCTCTATCCCCAGCACTAGGAGCCCCTGCAGCGACAGCCCCCTGCACAGTATCCAACAACTGTTGCTGGGTATGGGCCATCGTGCGCTGTTCCACATAAAGTTTGTGGAACATTTGGGTCAGGTGCTTGACCTGATCAGGCAAAGCTTATATGGGATCCATGAGGATAACACTTCTTCAGAGGAAAAAAAACTGAAATGGTCAGCTATAATGTCAGGAGCCCCGCACTGCACTTGCTCACTGAGCCCGTGCGGGTGTCCTGAGTACAAAGACAGTGCTCAAAGATACCTGTGGAGCAGGGCAGCAGCGGTGATGATGCGTGCTTCAGAGTATCAGGACCTGAAGCACATGACGGCTGGGGGCGTGGCCTAAGCTCCACAGCTCTAGGAACTGCAGGGAAACTCCTAGAACGGTAACTACAGGACAATGTTACCAAGGGGCATAGACAGAGACAGAAACCAGATGAAGCCAGGGTCAAGGCACAAGATAGCAATACAGTACCAAAGGATTAGACAGAATGGATAGTCAGGACGTAGCAATAGGTCAGAAAACCAGAACGGGCAATAGACAGTACAATAGGGACAAACTGTAACAGAGTAACGATAGCCAAGCCAGGAGGTCAGAACCGGAGAAGACAATAGTACCAAAACGAGAGACGGAGTATAGAGTGAGTGAACAGGCTGGGTCATACACGGGAAGCAAACAAGCAACGCAGAATACACGCACACCAGAACAACAGTATAGCTGACAGAGAACCCTGGTAAAGAGTGAGTAGAAATATTCCTCCCAGATCCAGAAAGAGGCCACGAACACTTAACCCTGTGAGTGCAGGGCAAGAACCCTGTTCAAACCATGACAGCTGGTTGTATATTGATTGTGAAGTGTCTAGTGCTGCTTCATTATTTGGGGATTATGTGATTAACTAATCTGGGTGTAGCATGATGTAGGGGCAGAGTGCCTGATTCCATTGATGTGACACTTACTAGGCTACATTGTGCAGTTTTGATAAAATTACTTTTTATGTGCATTAGATCACTTGAGGGCTACTTGGCATAGCCCAACCATGCCCCCACTAATTGACAGCTTTCTGCCTATGCACAGTGTACACAAAAACCTTCCAATCATCGGTGTGAGGGGGTAATTTAGAGCTCAGCATTCAGAGAACTGGTAGATCTGTAGCAAATAAAACCGTTTTTATCCAAACTGCAGCAACCAGCAAAGTAAGTTATACATCACTGAAATCGGTGTCTCTTTTCCTAGATTATGCAACTCTCAGATGAGGCAGAAAAAGCCTGGCGACAGATTCTCTTTAATTATTTGAATCACTCATTACCTCAACTCATTTAGATACACCTGGTAACATAGTTCATCCAATATGATACTTACAGCTTATTCACATGGTCACATTATGTATTTTGTACAAACCATAATAGGGTTTCAGTAGAAGCGCAAAAATAATTGTCCATGCTGATCAGAGTAGGTAAATATGCAAAGTCCTTCCAGTGGGAAATATATATGTAGAGGATGACTCATGAAGGCTATATGCCAGCGCATGTCTATACTGAGACTTTTCATGGCCCAATAGGCTAGAATGAACTATGTACCCCATGACTGCTGCCCTGTAGAATACATAAATCTCCCTCTGCATGGTGTTTGTGTAGTATTATGGAATTTTTACTAAAATGTCATCTATTTTGAGCTGTGAAATTGCAAAAAAATATGAGAAATAAGGACAAATATTGATTTCCTTGTAATGCATAAAGGCAGAAACTAATATTATTGGCTGCACAGTTAAGACTAACTATTGTGCACTTCATAAACCATTCAAAAGCAGTTTTTAAATCGGTCCCTTGGCGACATTTCTTCTCAGATTTGATACACTAAGAGTGCTATTTGTATTGCTTTGATAGACGATCTTGTTAGAGATTGTTGAAGATTTATTAGACCAAGACTATTGATTTGTGCTAGATGTGAGGATAGACCAATAGCATACTGATTGGAGGGATATAATGGTGCTCCGGCTAGATGACCCAGAAAGCTGTCGCTCAGCAAAGTCGAGAAAATCGGAGAAAATGCCGCTACTGTAATGGAGAGGAGCTGCACAGAATTGCCGACTTCATATTGATCTGTCACATCTAGGAGACATAGCTTTACTATGAATATTTGTCTGATATAAATGAGAAAGAAATAAGTAACAATATAATTATTACCGAGATCAATATTTCTTATTTTCCTTTCGTTCTGGTGTCTTGAGCACAGCAGTTTGCACGATACACTGAAAGAAGTGGAGGAATTACTGAGGAATTAAACAAGTGTGAAAATAACAGGAATAACATCATTTTCCAGGTGAAAATCTATGGATTACGACTGACTCATGTACTTGGCAAAGGAAGACGTTAGGTGCCTGGAGTGCTAGATCAGGGCACAGGCAGTGAATCTTTAATTAAATCCCTGAGTAAATATTCAGCAAGCAGTGATTCTGCTGAATCTAAAGGTGTATAATATGTATATTACACATCACTAGGAACGACCACAAGTATATAATTGTCAATCTTGTGGTCACGTGCCGCCACTTTGCTCAATATTTTATTCAGAATTTAATCAGGGTTTGCAATCCCACTAACAATCTTGACTGTACTAAAACCAAAATTACTACCAACACTGCAATATAAAAGACAAATAATACCGCTGGACCATAGCCAAATATTGCAGCATACAGCAGTGATAATGCCATCATACTGATCATTAAATGGCCTCGGTCAGCAGGTTTTTGCTGTGTAATCTGACGGCAGCATGAGGTAGTGGATGAGACACTGATTTCAGCAATATCTCACTTATTAGGCTGTGTGCTGTTGTTTCCATACAATAAGGGTTTTATTACTAGCTTATCACTGCCCAGACTTGCTCCCTCATTCCAAGTGGTCCGACCACACCCCTCCTCTGATAAGCAGCTCACTGTTAATAGACAATGTACACAGAAAGCTGTGACTCAGCAGTGGGGTCAGAGTCAGCTTTGTAAGTTCTGCTGCATTATACATCTAGACAAGGTGTAAAACTCCAATTGTGCCAGAATCCTGCACCCAATAAACTAAGTGATACATAGCTGGATTCAGGGTCTCTTTACCTAAATTACGCTGCTCTCACATGAGGTAACAAAAACCTGCTGACAGATTCCCTTTAACTAAAACTAATATACTACGACTGATATTACCAGCATACAATTAGCATATAATAATATATACCTTTTGTACACCAGTGCTCTGCAGACTTTCCATCCAGGACTTGTCCCTGAAAAATATAACGCAGAGGATCAGAATTCTTTGGCTTATCTTTTTTCCAGCTTCCTCATCACATTCCCCCCACCTCTACACAAAGTATATAGTACTAAAACCTGTGACCTCTATTTGCCCATCACAGCAATAGCACCTTTTGTTGCCCACACAGTTACTGTGCCCCTTTATCTTTCTATAATTTATCTTTCCTTCTTTCCTTTACTTTCCTTCATTTATCTTTACTTTATTTCATCTCATCTCCTTTCCATCTTTCCAACTTTTTTACCTTTCCTTAAACCTTTCTTGCTTCCTCCCCTCCTTCTCCATCCCTCACTCTGTTCGTTCTTTCTTTCTTTCTTTCTTTCTTTCTTTCTTTCCTTTCTTTCTCTCCTTCTTTACCTCCTTTCTTTCTTTCTTTCTTTCTTCTTTTTCTCTCTATCTTTCTAATAATGATTGTTTGGACAGAAGCTTGTTCCTTTCTATACACGCAACAAACCTTATTTTTACTACCATAGTCATTGATATCCCCCTCTCGGCCTACTAATTGATAACAGTTGACAAGTAGATATGGGTTCATATCACAAGCAGCTATTGCCTTTAGCGTGAAAACCCTAGAAAGTATAGAAGCAGTGGTACTGGTTATTACTGACTAAGGAGCCGTTTGTCAGAATTGACCATTTTGGTTTCATTTACCGCTTAAGGCAAACGTTGATGAGCAGGACTATGTTCTCTGAAGAAAAACTTTTAAAAAGCCAGACTGTGTGTTCCTGACAATAAATCATTACAATTTTTTTTTTGGAGGAAAATATCTTTTATTATCGAGATACATTGTAAATGGAGATACATAAAAACAATACTAGAACTGTATTAGCTTTCTGCACAATGTGCCTAATAAGAGAGCCAATACACAGTGTGTGTGAAGCAACATTTTGTGCATATTTTTGTGTTTTTACAGAATTGTCGCACTGTATTGGTGTATTGCAGCCTCAATCCTTCTTGTTAGAAAGAAACACCTTGCTCATAAACACCATGATTATTTCAGTTACAGCTAATACTGCTTTGTGTGATATTTCATTCCCGCTGTGACTTTTCTTTGGTTCATTTCATGACGCACACAATTGCTTTTGTCTTTTCGTAGGTTTTGTACTATTCTATATAATGCTTTGTATTTCTGAAAACAACTATTTCTCATGTTACAGCTAGTGATGAACGCATCCATAAAATATGTCTCCCATCTCCACCTAAATGTGATGATCCTTTCATAACTCTACAGCAAAACTGTTAGCGCGTCCTATGCCAGTTGCTTTTCGGTGGTAAACGTATTGCCACCACCTGGTGCTCAGTTTTCGGCCCCTAATGGCAGCTCGTCTTTTTTAATTAAACAAAATGAACGGTATCATTCCACTTATTCATGTATATTACTGAGGGGTTCCACCATTTAGGCTGTGTGCACATGTAGGGAGGAGGACCCCCACAGAGTGTCCAGGCCGGAACCAAGGGGACCGCCATCTGAGTTCCTAAGGAAACAGTACCCGGGGGACAGAGGAAGAGAGTGGACTGTTGAGAGTGACAGGACAGCAAGGGGAGGGGCGAGTATAAAAGGGGCAGGGAGCGCGCAGAGGAGGCAGTTGGTGATATGTCAGACACGGAGCAGGAGACGGAGGAGGTGTGAGAGAGCGGGAAGGACACTGACAGTTCAGAGAAGAGACCAGCAGCAGAGGGTAGATACGCAGTGGCCCTCAGTAAAGTGGCGCCGAGCTTGCCGACAGGGGACTGTCTCTTCACGCCAATCCCGGGTTACGATCTGCCCCCGGTCATCCTCGGCCGTTACCGCTGAGCTCGAGCCCTCCGCGGCCTGTCTGCTCCCTCTCCCGGCTGCTGCCATTCCCCTTCAGCCCGCGATTGCAGCCTGCCCGCTGCCACCCGCAGACGCTGCCAGTTCAAGTCAGCCCGTGGTTGCGGCCTGTCTACCACTGCACACAGCCGCCTTCACCCCGCTGCAGTCGGCAGTTGGGGCCTGTTCCTCATCAACAGAGACACTCTGCACACAGCCCCAGTCTGTGCACATGGCCAGTAAACCTCCACTCGTGAGCACTGCGACACAAGCCTGCTTTGGGACAGGTGTCCCATTGAACTCACTAAAAAGTGCAACCCCACTGTTACAACAGGGGGTTACTCCATCTCAGTACTCCATCAGGGCCTGTTGTGCCCCAACTCCTCCTGGGCGCTGGGGCGCCCTAAGACTATTCCAAATCTTCAGCAGCTGGGCCCAGTGGCTGCTACACCAAGGCAGCCTCATCAAAGATGCCACAGCAGCCTCATCAAAGACGCCAAAGCAGCTTCATCAACAACGCTGCTTCCACAGAGGTGCCGAGGAACGTCAGGACAGATAAGTGACATTATAGAGTATAAGGACCTGTAGATGGCCATACCGTGGCCCCATAGTAACCGGCCTCGGCCGGGTTAGCCGTGTTCTTCTCAAATAGTGTTTGGTTGTACTGAGTCCCTGTGAGGACAACTGTTGTTACCCCTTTTTGGTGGCTTAGTATAGCCCTAGCGGCTTTAAATTATAAAAAGTTTGCTTTTCAAAATTCAACCAGCCTTGCGTCTCATCACTGCATCCTGTGAACCTGCTGTTACCTACACACATGTAGCTTTTTTTGTGCTTTTGCAGCGTTTTTTAAAGCGTGATTTT
This sequence comes from Dendrobates tinctorius, assembly GCF_039654945.1. NCBI lineage: Eukaryota > Metazoa > Chordata > Amphibia > Anura > Dendrobatidae > Dendrobates > Dendrobates tinctorius. Next base: position 1,844,046 of record NW_027361699.1, on the reverse strand, counting down.
GCCGCAAAAATGCAAAAAAAGCATCCCATGCATTCCTATGGCATTCCGCACATGCTGTGCTATAGCTGCGTATTTTTCCGCTGCGGAATCACATCACAGAAAAATATGAAGCAGGCTCAATCTTTGTGCGGAATCGCGGCGATTCTGCACACATAGGAATGCATTGTTCCGCTTACTTTCCACATGTGGCTATGCCCACCATGCGCAAAGTAAGCGGATCATGTGCGGATGGTACCCAGAATCTGGAGAAGAGGAGATTCTCCTCCAGGCTCTGGGTACCATACACCTGTAAGAAATAGAATTAAAATAAAAAATAGTGATATACTCACCCTCAGCCGGCCCCCGGAGTCCTTCCTGCTTCTCAGCACGCTCCCGGCATCTTCCGGTCCCAGTAATGCTTTGCGCGAATGACTGCTATGACGTCATGATCTCGTGAGCGTGACGTTATCTCAGTCCTTCATGCAAAGCATTACTGGGCCCGGAAGATGCCCGGAGTGTGGCGAACAGGCGGGAAGGCTCCGGCGGCCGTTGGAAGGTGAGACTATCACTATTTTTTTTTATTATTATTTTTAACATTCTATCTTTTACTATTGGTGCTGCATAGGCAGCAACAATAGTAAAAAGTAGGTCACACTTGTCAAGCGCTATGCTTGACAAGTGTGACCAACCTGTCAATCACCTTTCCAAGCGATGTTTCATATCGTTTGGAATGCGCAAGCATTTCGCAAGCGAAAAACGCTTGCAAAACGCTTGTTTTTCGCGGGAAAAATGCATGCAAATTCGCATGCATTTTACCCGCAGCGGGAGTTGCGAAAATGTTGCGGAAATTTCCGCAGCATTTCTGCAACATGGATGCATAGCCTTAGTTTTCCCCTGTTAAGAACAGGACCACTCCAAGACGCTATGCTCCCAAATCTATGGCATTTATTTATTTTACTTATACAAGTACTATTTAAAGGTTTGTTCTTTTGGGAAAATAAGTGCATAATGGAAACATTCTGCAGAAATTAATAACTAAATTTCAGAGTTTACTTGTAATCAGGGATGGGCGAATCTACTCGTTAGGACTCGTTACTCTGTGAGTAGTAGGGGACTCGCAGGAGTCGGTACTCTGCGAGTTTCCAAGCGATTACTCGCACAGTAACGAGTCCAATGCAAATAAGGCTAAGTGCACACGTACCGGAACTCTCGCGGAAATTACCGCGAGAATTCCGGAATTCCATTCCGCGGGAAAATCGCATTTTAAATTCCCACGATTTTCCCGCGGAGAACTAGCGATTTGCAAGTGTATTTAGCTTGCAAAATGCTAGCGTTTTCCAAGCGATCTGTAGCATCGCTTGGAGAACTGATTGACAGGTTGGTCACACTCGTCAAACATAGTGTTTGACAAGTGTGACCAACTTTTTACTACTGAGGCCGCCTATGCGGCATCAGTAGTAAAAGATAGAATGTAAAAAAAAAATAAAAAATGGTTTTATTCTTACCCTCCGACATCCCGCGCAGCCTTCCCGCCTCTCCACGCATCCGTTCCCAGTAATCCTTTGCGAAAATGCCCGCGATGACGTCCGTTCTCGCAGGATCGCGATGTCTCGCGATGGCATTTTCGCAAAGGACTACTGGGAACGGATGCGTGGAGAGGCGGGAAGGCTGCGCGGGACGTCGGAGGGTGAGAATAACAATATTTTTTATTTTTAAATTCTATTTTTTACAGGGATATGGTACCCAAAGCCCGGAGGACAGTCTCCTCTCCTCCGGACCGTGGGTACCATCCGCAATTGTTCTGCTTACTTTCCGCATGGTGGGCACAGCTACATGCGGGAAGTAAGCGGAACAAAAAAAATGGCAGCACAGGAATCGCTGCAATACTCGCATCCCCATTCATTAACATTGGACTCGCTAGACTCGCAACGAATAGCGAGTTTCCGAGTCGGACTCGTTAGAGTCTAGCGATTCCGAGTATTTCAGGATTCGCCCATCCCTACTTGTAATAAAAATGGGCTATCTAAACTAGATTCTGCTGCTTAGCCCCTCTGGAAAAGTTAGGAAAGTATCCACAGCTATAAAATAAAACACATACTGCTTATCTGGCCCTGTACAAGGTAGCAATCATAGGTAGGAATTTATGCTGTAACGGAGGTTTGATCAAAGGTCTTCTGTCTGTCTATTTCTTTGGGTGTATTGTTTGTATTTGTACAGTATAGCGGCACTGCTGTTTTTACTGTATAGCATTGTGATTATATATATTGTATGGAAGCATTTTTTATATGTCCCCTGTGGCAGCAACATCTTCATACACTGTGTAATGATATTAAAAGTGTCACTGCATGAAGAAAGGCGTGTGCTAGTGATGAGCGAATCTGCTAAAATTCTAATTCAACAGTTCATTCAAATCTAGACTTGAACATTGATTTGCATAAAAGTGAATCAAAATGAATTTAACGTTCCTTTTTAAATGTAATGTGAAAAAGAAAATATTCACCACTCGCTTGATGGTCAAAGCAGCCCCTGTCTGGTCTTCTGCAAGCTTCCCTTCATCCTCTTCTTTCCATCAGCACCACATGCACAACGTCCTCTTTTTGGATTCCGGCATCTTCACTCAGTGCTGCACTGATAAGTAGTTAAGAGTGAAACCGTGGAAGTTCAGTTTCTGATACCCAACTTGAACTTTATTCTAAAGTTTAGTTTGAGTACCAGAACTGTAACCAAACTTAAGCCAGAACTCAAACCCCATTTTAAGTTCAGGTTTGCTCATATCTACTGAAAAGGCCTCAGACAGCACATTGTGGCATTATTTGCCCAAGGTTTAGTCTACAACATGAGAAGGCCACTTGGTCTTGAAAGTTGCAGAGGAAAGATGTTAGGGTACCGTTACACTTAGCGATGCACCAGCGATCCCGACAACGATATGGATCGCTGGTGCATCGCTAAGTGGTCGCTAGTCAGCTGCCACACAGGCAGATCTCACCAGCGACATCGCAACGGTCAGCGGTCGCTACTTACCTGTCAGACTCTGCAATCCTGGCATCCTCCCACCCGCGTCCATGCCTCGCTCGTCGGCGCCACAGGAAGCGCAGCAGGAAGTGGCTGACGAGGAACGGTCCAGGACGTTTTCGCGCGATCAGCGATGAGCAGCGGGGGAGCTGGTCGGAGGTAAGTATCACATGCAGCGATATCGCTAGCAATATCGCTGCTACATCACAAAATCGGTGACTATACAGCGATATTGCTAGCGATATCGCAGTGTGTAACGGGGGCTTTAGAAGAGCTGAAGATAACATGTGATATAAAGCAAAAAGGATGCAGGAGAGAGTTGTGCGGAAGCCCAGATGGGATGTTTTCTTTTCATGTCTTTTCTGTCCCTCTACAAATCAGCAAAATGGCAATCAGCTGCCTACCAAAAGTTCTGATTCAGGTGAATCCAGTCAAATTCAATTAGCCTTATACCGTTTCTCTCACCTCTAAGTTGTGCATCTACAGTGGGGAAAATAAGTATTTGATACACTGCCGATTTTCCAAGTTTTCCAACTTACAAAGAATGGAGAGATCTGTAATATTTATTGAAAGTACTCTTCAACTGTGAGAGACAGAATCTAAAAATAATAACCAGAAAATCACATTATATTATTTTTAAATAATTAAATTGCATTTAATTGAGTTAAATAAGTCTTTGATCACCTACCAACCAGCAAGAATTCTGGCTCTCACAGATCTATCAGCTTTTCTTTAAGAAGCCCTCTTACTCTCCACTCATAACCTGTATTAATTGCACCTGCTTGAACTTGTTACCTGTTTTAAAGACAACTGTCCATGCACTCAATCACACTCTAACCTCTCCACCATGGCCAAGACCAAAGAGCTGTCTAAAGACACCAGGGACAAAATTCTAGACCTGCACAAGGCTGGGATGGGCTGCAGGACAATAGGCAAGCAACTTGGTGAGAAGACAACAACTGCTGGAAAAAATATTAGAAAGTGAAATAAACACGAGATGCCTATCAATCTTCCTCAGTCTGGGGACCCATGCAAGATCTTGCCTAGTGGGGTAAGGATGACTCTGAGAAAGGTCAGGAATCAGTCTAGCCAGTCTTCAGACCTGAACCCAATAGAAAATCTTTGGAAGTAGCTGTAACTCAATGTTGCTCAGCGACAGCCCCAAAACCTGAAAGATCTGGAGAAGATTTGTATGGAGGAGTGGGCCAAAATCCCTGCTGCACTGTGCAAAGGTTCGGTTTTTCTATTGTAACAAATACTTATTTCATGCAGTAAAATGCAATTTAAATATTTAAAAATCATACAAAGAGCTTTTCAGTTTTTTTATTTTTAGATTCTGAGATTCTGTCTCTCACAGTTAGTGTACCTACGGTAAAAAATACAGACCTCTCCATTCTTTGTAGGTGCGAAAACGTGCAAAATCATCAGTGTGTCAAATACTTATTTTCCACACTGTTTATGTACTTGTATGCAGACCCTTTTTTTTTAAACTGCCTTCAGTAAATTATATGTATACCCCCGTTATACCCATATGGAAAAATGTATTCAGACATACAGCAATGTAACATTATCAGCCAAAGCTGAGAATTAAGCACCATTATATAGCTAAAAAATAAAATATGCCGTGATGGACTTGTACTAAGTAATATGCTCACTAGATGCTGTTCTGAAGAAAAAGATCTCATTACATTAACAGGATATTAAAGCATAATATGAATCACTTTATCATTATGAAGGCACAACATAATCGCCATGTCAGGCTGATAACACTTTGATTAATGTTTTAATAAACAATTTAGGAAGACAGATAAATAAAACTCATAAAAGGAAGCCCTTTTCACCCTACATATATGGCTTTTTGACAAACATTTGATGATCAAACAATATAAATAATGTCGGGTTTTTCCGGGTACTTTAATAACATCAGCCAGCTGTAATATCATCTTATCCTCCAGGTCATTATAAGTCCTTTGGCGCGGCCTCTTCAGGTAAATTAGATCTTCAGTTAGTTTAGTGCGGAAATAAAATGCAAGGAAAGTAAAAGAAGTAGCACTGCCGGATTTTCCATCGTATACGTTTTATGTTTGATATTTGCTATAACGTTCCAGCACCGTCCAAACAGGGTGTATTAAGGCATCTGTGATTTTTCTTCATATTCCACCTGTAAAATTGTTAAGGTATCCTAAAGTTGTCTTGAAGTGCCAGTCCGAAGATATGTTACATTGGGGCTAAGCTTTTTTTTTATATTATTGTGTTTTTTTCAGATAAAGTGCCTTTAAGACCCTACTTGTGAACAAAATCGTAAAATTAGATATTCTATTATCCCAAACGTGGGCTATAAATATTCATACACAGCGTGGGACCTATAGGTGCTTCTCACAAAATTAGAATATCATCAAAAAGTTATTTACTTCAGTTCTTCAATACAAAAAGTGAAACTCATATAATATATAGAGTCATTACAGAGTGATCTATTTCACGTGTTTATTTCTGTTAATGTTGATGATTATGGCTTACAGCCAATGAAAACCCAAAAGTCTTTATCTTAGTAAATTAGAATACTTTATAACACCAGCTCGAAAAATGATTTTAAAATCCGAAATGTTGGCCTACTGAAAAATATGAGTTTCACTTTTTGTATTGAAGAAATGAAACAAATTAACTTTTTGATGATATTCCAATTTTTGAAGAAGCACCTGTAAATGTTCTTGCATCCAAATACATGCAGAAAAAGTGTAACAGCACTCACGCTGATTGACAGGGGCATAACCAAAAATGTGAGTTGAAAAAAATCATAAAGTAACAGGAAAGTAGACAAGGGTCGCAGTTTTAGGGCTCACTCGCACTGGTGAGTAGCCAACGTATCACTCAGCCCAGTGCTATCTGATGTTTCACAGCTTCAGTGTTATGCTATGGAGCAGTGCAGATCAACATGCTGTGATTGGATGGCGCACACCCATGTAAGTCTATGGGTGCGTGCAAAACATCAGACTGCACTCAGATGTCATCTGCGGTCCGGTTCAATTGGTGTCGTAGCTCCGGTGCCTCCCATGTTTTAGCGATGCCGCCCTCCTGCTGGTTTCATCGCTCCCTGGCATCACGTTCCTGCGCAGGCATAACTATCTGCCCTGTTGAGGGCAGAGTAAAGTACTGCAGTGTGCAGGAGCTGGGAAAGGTCAGAGAGACCCAGCGCCTGCGCACTGCAGTAATTTACTCTGTCCTCAACAGGGCAGATAGTTATGCCTGCGCTGGAGCGTGATGCCAGGGAGCGATGAAGCAAGCCCGAGGACGGCGTAGCAAGAAGATGGGAAGTGCCGGACATGGACCCGCGACACCCATTGGACCAGACCGCCCTCCCATCCCCCCTTGGTGAGTATAATAAAACTTAATTTTCTTCACTAGCAGGTCGGATCTGGGGGCTTATCTACAGCAGAATGCGGTAGATAAGCCCTGAAAGGCAGTGGCCACATCTTATATCGGTCAAAACTGCTGACAAGTTCTCATTAAGTTCTCCATCGTTTCCGCACCTGAAATTTGATTCTTGTATGTGATCACTGTTAAATGACGCTCACACTTGCATCACAGTTTAAACAAAGGGTCACTTGTATATAGCTTCTGATTTTCTCACATGATGGAATCATTGGATGCTGCTCACCAGTGTGAGAAAGCCATTAAAGAAAGAGGAAGGCGCACAAAATTTCTACTCAAATCTATAGGACTTCTGCTAAGGTGTGAGAGCTCCTCCTTTTGGGGAGAATCACCCTTTTAAAATACTTTTTCGCAACAATATGAAAAGTCTTCTCAAAGAAGTATCCCTATTGTCTTTTGGACTTGTTAAACAATCACTGTTGTTTCAACAATTAGAGAAGTATGCTCCTTTCTTCATTTGTGAGCCATTTCCCCCTACATGCCCCTAAACCCAAAATTCAGGCTGAAAAAGAAAATAAATCTTGCACAAGAAAAGATGCCTGTCCACTGAGATGTCCAGTTACTGAGCACAGATAGAGGCTCAGGCATGCATATACTAGTGCATTACAGGTTGTTTTATTTCACTTGAGTGCTTCACAGCTACACTGCTCAGTACTGCTCTTTAATGTTCTCCATGCTGCTGCTGCTGCTTCTCAACATTTGATACATCAATGCAGGAGAGCGGGAATGTCTCATGTCTGTGTGCACAGTGCAGAAACAACTGAAAGTTAGAGAAAAAAGAACAAGTAGAGGGCAAAACAGGTGAAAATGCAGGATGAAAGTCATATAATGGCCAGATATAGTGTTGATCATCATATACACCCAGGATAGCTTGTTCTGAAAAGTTACCTAAAGAGACAAGAACGTACTGAGGTTAAGAAGGGCTGCTAAATGCAAAATAATCCATGGTGAATGACTATGACATATAGGATTCTGCATCCCCAGTGTCACTGATTTCTAATTATTATATAGTTGAAGGGCCGAGGTAGAGACTGTGGATGTCTTTGTTTTTTTAGTTGCCCTCTAGTTATCCATGTTACATGCAGAAGCCTGCGCTACACATGTGAAACCAAATAATATTCCAAACCAGATTGCAATGCAGATCATAAAGAATAAATTATTGTCAGATTGGACTTACTATTTAATCATCACATTGCATTAAAAGTAATGTAAAAGCCAATCAGTGTAAGTATAGGATTCCGGTAATGGAGCAGATGATTGCACACACTGTACATTTAGAAATACATTAGAAGCAAAGAACATGGCTATTTTTTTTATAGTGCTGAGAACTTTCTTCAGGAGGTGAAAGGTAATTATAATAATAAGTCATCTAAATCTGCGGACACCGTTAGGATCCATTAGCACGCGCTGAAATCTATCCGCTTGTTTCCACATACACAGATACACGATGATACTTTGGATAAAGCAATGCTTGCCTCTAAAATCTCATTTTTCATGCCCTCAGATACCAGGCCCAGGGGTAATCAGTCGGGGGACATCTGGATTTTCATGTAATACAGTAGGCAAATCAATTTTAGATTTCAGAAAAACATAGAATGTTTATACAAAAATAAGAAAAAAAGATTGCTTCCCTTTCTTTATTCAAGTTATTTCTAGTAAAGAATGGAAAGTCAGATTTTTGCACATCAGGTGGACAGTGGCTTCAGATGGAAATCTTGGCATTGCAAGTATTGCAAAATGTAATTATGTTTCCTCAATATTTATCAAATATTATGTTATATTTTGCTTTAATAATATCATTGGTGTGCAAATATTTACAGCAATAACATGGTAAAAGGCAGCAAGTTGCAGCCAAAAACAGATTGCAGGCTGCTGTAAAACAGCAGATGGGCCAGGCAGAGGAGGCAGAAGGGCAAACACTTGGATTTCTAACATTTAAATTATCACAACGCAAAAACTAAAATGATATTTTCTGGAATTTTTCAGTAATTATTTAACAATTTTTATACTGGTCTGATAGTAGTTTCATGAATAGAGTTTTCAATTAATATTCTTTTCAGGTTTAGTTGAAGTTAAATACAGTATATAGTCTTTATAGAATAAAAAATAGCAGTTTATTAAAATAATTTGCTCTGTGCTTAATTTCTTGGCTATTTAATATATCTTGTGTCTCCATTTTCCGAGACCGCAAAGTTTTCACTTTTCGGGACATTGGGCTGTGTGATGGCTGATTTTTTTGCACCCTAAGCTGACATGTTTGCTGATACCATTTTTAGGTAGCTACGATGTTTTGATCACATTTTATTGCTTTTTATTGCAATATAGCTGAGTCCAAAAAAACATAATTCTGCCATTTTGATTTTTTTTCCGCTATGCTGTTTAGCGATCAGATTGATTTATTTTAGATTTTGATAGATCGAACTTTTACAAATGCAGCAGTACAAAATACGTATTTTTTTGTTTTATTTTTAATGGGGCAAAAGGGGGATGATTTGAATATTTGTGAGGCTTTTTTTTATTTTTTTCATATTTTTTTAACACACCCCCTGATGGCATGTGTAAATTCTGCAGTCAGAGATTGATAGCATGATTTAACCGGTTCAGGGGATCAGGGGGATCACAGATAGGAACTAAGGTACCTTGAGGTGACTAGGGACATCATTTCTCTCGCCTCTCACATGTTATATCATGTAAGAGGAGAGAGAAATAATTTATAAACTGGATCACACTTTTTTTACATTTTGCCTTTATTTGTTGAATAACAATGATTACGTGATCAGGGATCGGAAACACCGTGTCTGACCATGTTCTCGAAGGTCTCTAGAGTGGGTTATTACTTCATTTTATTTCTAATCATTGTTTGAAATAGGCTATGAGAAAATAAGGCCCTTTAGCGTCCACCATTTTAATACATATACTCAGTCGTTAAAGGATGAATACTAAAGGAGTGCATGCCCAATTTTGTTTTTTGCACTTTTGATAAATAGATCTCAATGCGTAATAGTTTTACAATTCACTGACAGCTCACTAACCAGTTGAGAGACTGGTACACTTATTAATACATAGCGTAAACTTCTGAAGAAGCTTCATGCCAATTAATCTGAGAGATCATTTTAATCAGACTCCAATAACAATGGTTTTCATTTTTTTAAGTGCCTAATTAATGAGTTCCAGCTCTTTAAAGAGATCTTTAGTTCTGGATATACACTATGATGAAATAAGATACGTTAATTCTGCTGAAGTGATAAGCTTAACTTGACCAAACTCTTCATATTGTGGAATTAAGCCTCTCAACATCCAATCAGAACTTCTGAGATCACGTATACAAATTTGTCTAGTAGAAAAACATTTATGCAGTAAAAAGCCTCCTTTTCCCATAATATTTTCATGAGCTCTCAAAGGTTATCATTGCCAATCATCATGATGATGTGTACAGTATGTAAATCATTGCTTTGTGGTCCGTTTCACAAAGCTGCATCATTTATAACTTGTTTTGACAGTTCACATTGAGCTAGATTGAGTAAGTGGAATTGGCCTTATCCGAAGAAACAGTCGTATCAGTTCATGGTTTACATGGCATCATGAGATCTGTATTCCTTACATCCACTATATCTGATCCACTGCAGTCATTTGTAATAAGGTTGGTTGCAGGAAATGGAAAGCTATGGGAAGATATCTGATGAAATGTTGTGTTTTTCAATATACAGCCATTCATATTGCTATTCAAGGACAGAACTCAGGTTATTGAGGTGGATGAACCTGTCTGCTCATAACTTGATTCAGGGATGCAAGAAGAAGTCACATCTTGCACAGAGGGCATATCTGTTGAATGAAGTAACCTCCATGTTACTTGTGTTCTCCTTTCTAGCAGAGCAATAAGTTCAAGGATGCTATTCTTTTATTGTTGCTCATGGTTTCATTGTCCTAAAAAACCTTCAACTATACTGTGATCACATAGGTCATGGAGGCCACAATTGTTATACCTGAAGAATCTTCTGTCAGTTTTAACTGTTCTATGTTTCTCAGAAAAGGTCATCCAGAATTTTTCATTTCGGAATATTACAACAATATGCAATTAATAAGTTTATTTCACACCGTAGCAATTCAGAAACTTGTGAATAAAATGTGCCTAATATTTGTAGCATATATGTAGTCCAGACATAAGTGTTGTGTAGAGATGGGTGAACACAAACAGTAAAGTCCAGTGTCTGTACTGAACACCTTGTGTTTCTGTTTGGGTTCGACACCCAGAACATTGGCTCTTTCCCACGCTGTCATCTGCATGAAAGCATGAGAAACACCAGTGGCTCTGATCTGTTGTAAAAATATCACCATCGATCAGAGAGCTGCGTTTCCAAACAGTCACAGATGTTGGCTGATTAGAGAGCTCCCACACCCCCCATTTTTGACAAACAGCCAAGCTAAAGCAAACAGTTGGGGGCTGATATTCTCAGACTGGTAAGGGGCCATGAATATTGGCCCACCAGCCTAAAAATATCAGCTCGCAGTAGCCCCAGAAAATGTACATCTAATAGATGACCAATTCTGGCGCTTTGCCAGGTTCTTCTCACTTGCCCTTGTACAGTGGCAAGTGGGGTAATGGGTATGGGGTTTATGATAGTTGTTTCATGGCCATTGACATGCAGGCCACAGGTTAGTAATGAAGAGGCATCTATAAGACACCCATTACTAACCCCATAGTTAGATTGTAATAAAGTCCTTTAATTGAAATAATGACACAGACTCCTATATTTGAAATAAAAATAAAAAAGCACAATTATACTCATATTACGCCTATTCCATTGGTGCCCATATCACCTATAAAAGACATAATCTAATAAACAACCATAATATTCTCCTTTACCAATAATTCGCCTATGTCAATGTCCCATGGAAAAGAAGAGAAATCACTCAACTGTCCGACATGAAGAAAATCCATACTGTCCCATGATAATCAATATGATTTGGAGAGCACTTGTATCAGTGATCGCTCTCCTCGCCAGCCGGCTCACACTGAGAGGAGCAGTGCAGTTAGTGGTGCTATAAGTGAGGTAACCGGCTATGAACTCTGGTGAACTTTCTCAGCGCTACACACTGCAGAAGGACCTGAACATACAAAGGTTCGAACATCACTAGTCTTGTGTTTTATTTGATAGAGGTAAAAATAATAATTCTGCTACATTATGCATGAAAGCCATCCAGAATACAACTCTAAAGCCATGTCTCCCTCCATACAGTGACCCGTTAAAGGGAAATGTCACCCCATTTTCGGCCTATAAGCTGCGGCCACCACCATCAGGGGCTTATCTACGGCATTCTGTGATGCTGTAAATAAGCCTCCAATGTAACCTGAAAGATAAGAAAAACAAGGTAGATTATACTCACCAGGGGCGGGTGCCATGGGTGTTGCGGTCTGGTCCGGCGCTTCCCATCTTTTAGAGATGGTGTCTTCCTTCTTACTTCTGCCGTGGCTCCTGCGCAGGTGTACTTTCTCTGCCCTGTTGAGGGCAGAGTAAAGTACTGCAGTGCACAGGCGCCAAGAAGGGTCAGAGAGGTCTGGCGCCTGCGCACTGCAGTACTCTGCTCTGCCCTCAACAGAGCCACGACGGGAAGAAAAGAAGAGGATGTCAACTTTAGAAGATGGGAGGCGCCGGATCAGATCGCGACACCCATTGGACCAGACCAGATCCGGGATTGCCCCTGGGTGAGTATAATATAACTCGTTTTTCTTATCTTTCAGGTTACATCGGTGGCTTATCTACAGCATTACAGAATGCTGTAGATAAGCCCCTGATGGCGGTGGCTGTATCTTATAGGTCAAAAATGGAGTGACAGATTCCATTTAAAAATGGATCTCCTGAAATAGTATGTCTATAACTCTACTGTTGAGAAGATTTTTTCATATCCTGAGATCATAGAATTCATTTGGAAATTCAGATGCTGGAGAGACATCTGTCTGAGATGGTTTAGTGAAGCCTGCATTAAGCAGGGGCCTGGACATCGTGACCCTGGATGCTCCTTCCAGCTTAACATTCTATGATACATATATACAGTATATATACAGTCATGGCCAAATGTATTGACACCCCTGCAATTCTGTCAGATAATACTCAGTTTCTTCCTGAAAATGATTGCAAACACAAATTCTTTGGTATTATTATCTTCATTTAATTTGTATTAAATGAAAAAACACAAAAAGAATTGTCCTAAAGCCAAATTGGACATAATTCCACACCAAACATAACAAAGAGGGTGGACAAAAGTATTGGCACTGTTCGAAAAAACATGTGATGCTTCTCTAATTTGTGTAATTAACAGCACCCATAACTTATCTGTGGCACCTAACAGGTGTTGGCAATAACTAAATCACACTTGCAGCCAGTTGACATGGATTAAAGTTGACTCAACCTCTGTCCTGTGTCCTTGTGCGTACCACATTGAGCATGGAGAAAAGAAAGAAGACCAAAGAACTGTCTGAGGACTTGAGAAACCAAATTGTGAGGAAGCATGAGCAATCTCAAGGCTACAAGTCCATCTCCAAAGACCAGAATGTTCCTGTGTCTACCGTGCGCAGTGTCATCAAGAAGTTTAAAGCCCATGGCACTGTGGCTAACCTCCCTAGATGTGGACGGAAAAGAAAAATTGACGAGAGATTTCAACACAAGATTGTGCGGATGTTGGATAAAGAACCTCCACTAACATCAAAACAAGTTCAAGCTGCCCTGCAGTCCGAGAGTACAACGGTGTCAACCCGTACTATCCGTCGGCATCTGAATGAAAAGGGACTGTATGGTAGGAGACCCAGGCAGACTTCACTTCTTACCCCGAGACATAAAAAAGCCAGGCTGGAGTTTGCAAAACTTACCTGAAAAAGCCTAAAACATTTTGGAAGAATGTTCTTTGGTCAGATGAGACAAAAGTAGAGCTTTTAGGGCAAAAGCATCAACATAGATTTTACAGGAGAAAAAAGAGGCATTCAAAGAAAAGTACACGGTCCCTACAGTCAAACATGGCGGAGGTTCCCTGATGTTTTGGGGTTGCTTTGCTGCCTCTGGCACTGGACTGCTTGACCGTGTACATGGCATTATGAAGTCAGAAGACTACCAACAAATTTTGCAGCATAATTTAGGGCCCAGTGTGAGAAAGCTGGGTCTACCTCAGAGGTCATGGGTCTTCCAGCAGGACAATAACCCAAAACACACTTCAAAAAGCACTAGAAAATGGTTTGAGAGAAAGAACTGGAGACTTCTAAGGTGGCCAGCAATGAGTCCAGACCTGAATCCCATAGAACACCTGTGGAGAGATCTAAAAATGGCAGTTTGGAGAAGGCACCGTTCAAATATCAGGGACCTGGAGTAGTTTGCCAAAGAAGAATGGTCTAAAATTCCAGCAGAGCATTGTAAGAAACTCATTGATGGTTACCGGAAGCGGTTGGTCGCAGTTATTTTGGCTAAAGGTTGTGCAACCAAGTATTAGGCTGAGGGTGCCAATACTTTTGTCTGGCCCATTTTTGGAGTTTTGTGTGAAATGATCAATGTTTTGCTTTTTGCTTCATTCTCTTTTGTGTTTTTTCATTTAAGACAAATTAATTGAAGATAATAATACCAAAGAATTTGTGTTTGCAATCATTTTCAGGAAGAAACTGAATATTATCTGACAGAATTGCAGGGGTGTCAATACTTTTGGCCATGACTGTATATATATATATATATATATATATATATATAGACTTTAACCCCTTCACCCCCAAGGGTGGTTTGCACGTTCATGACCGGGCCAATTTTTACAATTCTGACCACTGTACCTTTATGAGGTCATAACTCTCGAACGCTTCCATGGATCCCGGTGATTCTGACATTGTTTTCTCGTGACATATTGTACTTCATGGTAGTGGTAAAATTTCATTCAAATAACTTGCGTTTATTTGTGAGAAAAACGGAAATTTGGCGAAAATTTTGAAAATTTCGCAATTTTCCAACTTTGAATTTTTATGCCCTTAAATCACAGAGATAAGGCACACAAAAAACTTGATAACTAACATTTCCCACATGTTTACTTTACATCAGCACAATTTTGGAACCAAAATTTTTTTTTGTTAGGAAGTTATAAGGGTTAAAAGTTGACCAGCGATTTCTCATTTTTACAACACCATTTTATTTTTAGGACCACATCACATTTGAAGCCACTTTGAGGGGTCTATATGATAGAAAATACACAAAAGTGACACCATTCTAAAAACTGCACCCCTTAAGGTGCTCAAAACCACATTCAAGAAGTTTATTAACCCTTTAGGTGCGTCACAGGAATTTTTTTGAATATTTAAAAAAAAATGAACATCTAACTTTTTTTCATAAAAAAAATAATTCAGGTTCAATTTTTTTTATTTTACCAAGGGTAACAGGAGAAATTGAACTGCAAAAGTTATTGTGCAATTTGTCTTGAGTACGCAGATACCTGATATGTGGGGGGGAACGACTGTTTCGGCGCATGGCAGAGCTCAGAATGGAAGGAGCGCCGTTTGACTTTTTCAATGCAAAATTGTCTGGAATTCAGATTGGACGCCATGTCACGTTTGGAGAGTCCCTGATGTACCTAAACAGTGGAAACCCCCTACAAGTGACCCCATTTTGGAAACTAGACCCCCCAAGGAACTTATCTAGATATGTGGTGAGAACTTTGAACCCACAAGGGCTTTACAGAAGTTTATAACGTACAGCGGTACAATTAAAAAATCATATTTTTTCCACAAAAATGATCTTTTCACCCCAATTTTTATTTTCCCAAGGGTAACAGGACCCTAAAAGTTATTGTGCAATTTGTCCTGAGTACGCTGATACCCCACATGTGGGGGTAAACCACTATTTGGGCGCATGGCAGAGCTCGGAAGGGAAGCAGCGCCATTTGACGTTTTTGGCTGGAATTGAGATCGGACACCATGTCGCGTTTGGAAAACCCCTGATGTACCAAAACAGTGGAAACCCCCCACAAATGACACCATTTTGGAAACTAGACCCCCTAAGGAACTTATCTAGATGTGTGGTGAGAACTTTGAACCCCCATGGGCTTCACAGAAGTTTATAACATAAAGTCATACAATTAAAAAATCATATTTTTTCAACAAAAATGATCTTTTCACCCTCAATTCTTATTTTTCCAAGGGTAACAGGACCCTAAAAGTTATTGTGCAATTTGTCCTGAGTACGCTGATACCCCACATGTGGGGGTAAACCACTATTTGGGCGCATGGCAGAGCTCGGAAGGGAAGCAGCGCCATTTGACGTTTTTGGCTGGAATTGAGATCGGACACCATGTCGCGTTTGGAAAACCCCTGATGTACCAAAACAGTGGAAACCCCCCACAAATGACACCATTTTGGAAACTAGACACCCTAAGGAACTTATCTAGATGTGTGGTGAGAACTTTGAACCCCCATGGGCTTCACAGAAGTTTATAACATAAAGCCATACAATTAAAAAATCATATTTTTTCCACAAAAATGATCTTTTCACCCTCAATTCTTATTTTTCCAAGGGTAACAGGACCCTAAAAGTTATTGTGCAATTTGTCCTGAGTACGCTGATACCCCACATGTGGGGGTAAACCACTATTTGGGGGCATGGCAGAGCTCGGAAGGGAAGCAGCGCCATTTGACGTTTTTGGCTGGAATTGAGATCGGACACCATGTCGCGTTTGGAAAACTCCTGATGTACCAAAACAGTGGAACCCCCCACAAATGACACCATTTTGGAAACTAGACCCCCTAAGGAACTTATCTAGATGTGTGGTGAGCACTTTGACCCCCCCAGTGCTTCACAGAAGTTTACAACGCCCGGGCGTGAAAATAAAAAATTCGTATTTTTTCCACAAACATGATCTTTTAGTCACCATTTTTTTATTTTCCCAAGGGTACCAGGAGAAATTGGACCCCAAAAGTTGTTGTCCAATTTGTCCTGAGTATGCTGATACCCCATATGTGGGAGAAAACTACTGTATGGGCACACGTCGGGGCTCGGAAGGGAAGTAGTGACGTTTTGGAATGCAGACTTTGATGGAATGGTCTGCGGGTGTGATATTGCCTTTGGAGAGCCCCTAATGTACCTAAACAGTGGAAACCCCCCACAAATGACACCATTTTGTAAACTAGACCCCCCAAGGAACTTATCTAGATGTGTGGTGAGCACTTTGACCCCCCCAGTGCTTCACAGAAGTTTACAACGCCCGGGCGTGAAAATAAAAAATTCGTATTTTTTCCACAAACATGATCTTTTAGTCACCATTTTTTTATTTTCCCAAGGGTACCAGGAGAAATTGGACCCCAAAAGTTGTTTTCCAATTTGTCCTGAGTACGCTGCTACCCCATATGTGGGAGAAAACTACTGTATGGGCACACGTCAGGGCTCGGAAGGGAAGTAGTGACGTTTTGGAATGCAGACTTTGATGGAATGGTCTGCGGGTGTCATGTTGCCTTTGGAGAGCCCCTAATGTACCTAAACAGTGGAAACCCCCCACAAATGACACCATTTTGTAAACTAGACCCCCCAAGGAACTTATCTAGATGTGTGGTGAGCACTTTGACCCCCCCAGTGCTTCACAGAAGTTTACAACGCCCGGGCGTGAAAATAAAAAATTCGTATTTTTTCCACAAACATGATCTTTTAGTCACCATTTTTTTTATTTTCCCAAGGGTACCAGGAGAAATTGGACCCCAAAAGTTGTTGTCCAATTTGTCCTGAGTACGCTGACACCCCATATGTGGGAGAAAACTACTGTATGGACACACGTCGGGGCTCGGAAGGGAAGCAGTGACGTTTTGGAACGCAGACTTTGATGGAATGGTCTGCGGGTGTCATGTGCGTTTGGAGAGCCCCTGATGTACCTAAACTATTGAAACTCCCCACAAGTGACCCCATTTTGGACACTAGACCCCCCACGGAACTTATCTAGATGTGTGGTGAGCACTTTGAACCCCCAAGTGCTTCACAGAAGTTTATAACACTCGGACGTGAAAATAAAAAAATCATTTTTTTTTCCACAAAAATGATATTTTTGCCCCCAATTTTTTATTTTCCTAAGGGTAACAGGAGAAATTGGACCCCAAAAATTGTTTTGCAATTTGTCCTGAGTAGGCTGATACCCTACATGAGGGGGTAAAACACTGTTTGGGCGCATAGCAGAGCTTGGAAGGGAAGGAGCACCATTTGACTTTTTCAACTCAGAATTGGCTGGAATTGAGATCAGACGCCATGTTGCATTTGGAGAGCCCCTGATGTGCCCAAACAGTGGAAACCCCCAATTCTAACTCCAACCCGAACCCCAACACGCCCCTAACCCTAGCCCTAACCCTAGCCCTAGCCCTAACCCTAGCCCTAACCCTAACCCTAGCCCTAACCCTAACCCTAGCCCTAACCCTAACCCTACCCCAACACACCCCTAGCCCTAACCCTAGCCCTAACCCTAATGGAAAAATGGAAATAAATACATTTTTTTTATTTTATTATTTTTCCCTAACTAAAGGGGTGATAACGGGGGGTTTGATTTACTATTTATGGCGGTTTTTATGTTTGGCGGCTGTCGCACGCTAAAAGATGCTTTTTATTGTAAAAATAGTTTTTGCATCACCACATATTGAGAGCTATAATTTTTCCGTATTTTGACCCACCGAGTCATGTGAGGTCTTATTTTTTGCGGGACGAGTTGACGTTTTTATTGGTACCATTTTTGGGCACGTGAAGTTTTTTGATCGCTTTTTATTCCGATTTTTGGGACGCAGAATGAACAAAAACCAGCGTTTCATGAATTTCTTTTGGGGGGGGTGCGTTTACACCGTTCCGCGTGCGGTAAAATTGATAAAGCGCTTTTATTCTTCGGGTCAGTACGGTTACAGCGATACCTCATTTAGGTCGTTTTTTTATGTTTTTGTCGGTTTTATGCAATGAAAACTATTTTATATAAAAAATAATTATTTTTGCATCGCTTTATTCTGCGAGTTATAACTTTTTTATTTTTTTGCTGATGATGCTGTGTGGCGGCTTGTTTTTTGCGGGACAAGATGATGTTTTCAGCGGTACCATGGATATTTATATGCGTCTTTTTGATCTCGCGTTATTGCACTTTTTGTTTGGCGGTATGATAATAAATCATTATTTTTTGCTTCGTTTTTTATTTTTATTTTTTAAGGGGTTCGCTAAAGGGGTTAACTAATGGGACAGTTTTATAGGGCAGGTCGTTACGGACGCGGCGATACCTAATATGTGTACATTTATTGTTTTTTTTTTTTATTATTTTAAAAAAATGAATTTATTGGGGAATATTTTTTTTTTTTTTTACTAATTTATTTGGCGATTTTTTTTAATTTATTTTTACACTTTTTTTTTAATTTTTTTTTACTTTATTACATAGTCCCAGGTGGGACATCACTGTCCTGTGACAGATCAGCAATCTGTCACAGGCAGTGCACAAGGCTTCCTCATGCCTGCGCTTTGCAGGCACTGAGGAAGCCAGCTTCCCCAGGCCCCCGAAGGCCCCCGTCGCCATCTTGGATTCGGGGGCCTGGAGGATAGGAGCCCCCCGCAGCAGCGCTGCACATTGCGCTGCCATGGGGGGCTCAGGGAAGCACAGAGGGAGCCCCGTCCCTGCCGATGCTTCCCTTTAACTCCCGGTACACCGCGATCGCGTTTGATCGCGGTGTGCAAGGGGTTAATGTGTCAGGGGCGGTCCGTGACCGCCCCTGACACATTGTGCCGGGTGTCAGCTGTGATAATCAGCTGACACCCGGCCGCGATCAGCGGCGCTCACCACGTGGGCGCCGCTGATCGCGGTAGACGTACTATCCCGTCCCCGGTCATACGGGCCCGGGTACCGTGGACGGGATAGTACGTCTCATGTCAGGAAGGGGTTAAAGATTAACTCTTCAAAAATATGTTTTTTTTTCATAAATAACTTTTTTGAATGTAACTTTTTATGATCCTACAATTCTGAACCAACTTTGATTAAATGTTTTGTTATTATTAATTAACTTTTCAATCTTGTGCAAATTATTGCTATTATATTCTAACTTGGCAGTGTATAAATTACGTTACACTAATGTGTTCTGAGTTGTACTCTTGGCTGTAGAGCTTACAAGATATATAAAACGTTTGTATATAACACACAGTATAAAGTGGAAGTCACTGGACCCCGGCTCATAACATAAGTATGGCATTGCTGCTATGGCAAAATAACTTCATACATACAGTGGGGAAAAAAGTATTTTAATCAGCCACCAATTGTGCAAGTTCTCCCACTTAAAAACATGAGAGAGGCCTGCAACTGACATCATAGGTAGGCCACAACTATGAGAGTCAAAATGAGAAAACAAATCCAGAAAATCACCTTGTCTGATTTGGCAAGATTTATTTTGCAAATTAGGGTGGAAAATAAGTATTTGATCACCTTAAAACATGCAAGATTTCTGGCTCTCACAGACCTGTAACTTCTTCTTTAAGAGGCTCCTCTGTCCACCACTCATTACCTTTAGTAATGGCACCTGTTTGAACTTGTTATCAGTATAAAAGACACCTGTCCACAACCTCAAACAGTCACACTCCAAACTCCACTATGGTGAAGACTTATGCGCTGTCGAAGGACACCAGAAACAAAATTGTAGCCCTGCACTAGGCTGGGAAGACTGATTCTGCAATAGGCAAGCAGCTATACAAGCCAAAAGCTGCCACTGCGCAGGCACCCCAGGCACCATTTTCAAAATGACTTTTTTTTCCTCACTCAAGTAAATCTGCAAAAGGGATTAAAGGGCACAATAAGCATGCGATTATGCTGCAGCACAGATTCCATGGCCGGCACATGCCTGCAGAAGCGTTTTTTCTTTATTCAGTATGTGATGATATTCATTATGCAAGTTAGGGGGCAGGTCAGTGAGGGATCAGTGACCTGTCAGCAGTCTGCATTATGAATACCTTATCAGAGCACCACATACCTCCGCCCCACCTTAGGACACAAGCATGTCATTAACCCAAAACTGAAAATAAAGATTAAGAAACTTCCACAACAAGGATTTCATCAGCCAAGGTATCATTTTATTCAGTATAATGGTACCGACCTGACACTGTGTGTAGGTTACTGTGCACAATCCTGCTGACAGGTTCCCTTTAAACATTGTGCTGATATGCAAGATGTTTCCAAACACTACAAGACTTAAGGTATTGTCACACTTAGCGATGTACCAGCGATCCCGACCAGCGATATGACTCGGTCAGGATCGCTGGTACATCGCTAAGTGGTCGCTAGTGAGCTGCCACATAGGCAGATCTCACTAGCGACATCGCTGGGGACGGGGATCGCTACTTACCTGTCACACCAGGCGATCCTGCGTCCTCCCGCCCGGCTCCACGCGTCGCTCGTCCTCACAGCAGGAAGCGCCACAGGAAGCTGACGACGAGAAAAAGTCCTGAACGTTCTCGCGCGATCAGCGATAACCAGCGGGGGAGCTGGTCGTAGGTAAGTATCAGACACAGAGATATCGCTAGCAATATCGCTATAACGTCACTAGTTATAGCGATATTGCTAGCGATATCTCTTAGTGTGACAGGCCCTTAAGGATAGTTCTGACAAATTTAGGAGATGTATTGGTCTTTACCAAATGACTAATGGGAAGGTGTTGGCTTCTATCGTGCTCTATCACTATCCCATTAGCAGAAGTGAGTGTATTTATTGAATAAAGTGATATCGATATCCTTTCTAAGCGGAGTCATTTGGATATTATAGAATTTGGAGAGTATTCTAATAAAAAAATCTATTTTTAAAGGCTGCGTTGACAATCTGTTGTACAGAACAACCCTGCCCAATGAATTTTATCCATAATCAATTTAGGTTATAACTCTGTGATATTGTTCTGCACAGTGGAAACAGAAACAGCAGTGTAGCAAATACTTAAAGCCGTACAATAGGATGCTTCCTTCTGTAAATAGGACATTTATGCTACTTTCTAATAGAAATATTGTGTGGGAATTATTTTTTATGCTTTCAGGAAATAGAATCTAAATTTACTGATTTTAAATTATGGAGTTACAGCTACAGCCCAGATGCCAATGTCAAATATATTTTTGTAGTTTTTTTTAATCATTTTTATTATTTTAAAAAATGCCAACAATGTCATGGAACCATATTTATGTGAATCAAAGTATGTAAAGAAGTAATAGGTTTGCCATGTCTGCAAAATAGTCCTTAAAGCCGGGGTCACACTTGCGAGAAACTTGGACAAGTCTCGCATCGCAATACCCGCCACTGCCGCCGGCACTCGGGAGTGGAGCGTGCGGCTGCATAGAAATACATGCAGCCACACACTCTGGTCCCGAGTGCTGGGTATTAAGGTGCGAAACTCGTCCGAGTTTCTCGAAAGTGTGTCACCGGCCAAAAAATGACTTCTGTAGTGAAAGGAATATGTCTGCCAATTCCATTGTGGACCTCCAACTCACAGCATAGAAAAACAAAAAGGGATAATGGCATATGAAAAATGCCTTAAACCTCTTTTTTATTTATTTTATCTTTTTACTAGTTGAAGAGTCTGACGTTGCCTGGGCATAGTAACCAACTGTGCTTAATTATAACAAATTATAATGATTATATTGCACATAAAAACCGTGCATCTAATCCTATCCTGTGTGATACTGACTGCTGAGCCGTGTATCTAATACTATTCTGTGTGATAGTGTGTGCTGAGCTGCGTATCTAATCCTATCCTGCGTGATACTGTCTGCTGAGACATGTATCTATTCCTATCCTGTGTGATACTGCCTGCTGAGCCTTGTGTCTAATCCTATCCTGTGTGATACTGACTGCTGAGCCGTGTATCTAATCCTCTCCTGTGTGATACTGACTGCTGAGCCATGTGTCTAATCCTCTCCTGTGTGATACTGACTGCTGAGCTGTGTATCTAATCCTATCTTGTGTGATACTGACTGCTGAGCCGTGTATCTAATCCTATCCTGTGTGATACTGGGCTCCCCCTGCAGTCTGTGTCAGAGGGTGGTCTGTGTTGGCATGGTAATAAATTGTGTTATTTCCAGCTTAAAGGGGGTTTTACACATAGCAATATCGCTAGAAATATCGCTAGCGATATCGCTATGTGTGATACTTACCTCCGACCGGCTCCCCCGCTGTCTGTCATTGATCGCGCAGCTCCATTTCTCGTCGGGCGCTTCCTGCTGGGCTTCCTGTGGCGCTGACGAGCGTCGTGTGGAGGCAGGCGGGAGGACGTCAGGATCGCCGCGTCTGAAAGGTAAGTATCGTCCACTGTATCGCTGCTGCATCGCTGTGAGATCTTCCTGTGTGGAAGCTCACTAGCGATCGTTTAGCTATGCACCAGCGATCCTGACCGGGTCGTATCATGGTCGGGATCGCTGGTGCATCGCTAAATGTAAAAGGGCCTTTACAGAAGGACGATAACACCATAGAAATGATAAGAATAATAGGCCTCAGTTACCACAACTGTCTACAAAGAAAACTGTTGCTGATAGCAACCAATCACAGCTCATTTTTCATCTTTTAAACAGCTCTGGGACAGCATGGTGAGTTTTGAGTGGCGACTTTTGTGTTTCGACTTTTATGTGGCGAGGTTGGTGTATGTGTGGTGAAATGTGTGCTAAGGGTGGTATATGTGTTGAAGCACGCGGTAGTGTGTGGCGCATTTTGTGTGTGTGTTCATATCCCCTTGTGTGGTGAGCATCCCATGTCAGGGCCCCACCTTAGCAATTGTACGGTATATACTGTTTGGCGCCATCGGTCTCATTCTTTAAGTCCCCCTTGTTCATATCTGGCAGCTGTCAATTTGCCTCCAACACTTTTCCTTTCACTTTTTCCCCATTATGTAGATAGGGGCAAAATTGTTTGGTGAATTGGAACACGCGGGGTTAAAATTTCAACTCACAACATAGCATATGATGCTCTCGAGGTTCAGACGTGTGACTGTGCAAAATTTTGTGGCTGTAGCTACGACGGTGCAGATGCCAATACTTACTGTGAGAATCATGTGGGAATAGTGGATGAGGGCAGGTATATCTCACCCAGATACCTTTCCTATGTGGCCTAGTCTGGTCAGTATCGCACCTGGTTACTAATGAATAATGGGAGGCGGATATAAAAGGATGCCAGGTGGTTGTGTGAGTGTCTCAGCCTGGGAACACAGAGAGCCTGTCTGTGTGAGAGACACACACGTGAGTGAAAGCATTGCCCACTGCATCTGTGGTTTGGCTGGACGGGAGAAGCCCGCCAGTTGGTAGTTAGGTTGTACCTTGTTTAGTTAGTGCCAGACAGGCAAGGATTTGTTTTATGTTTTATTTCTTTATGCATTACTTTCACCGTTAATAAACCTGACCCAGTGTCAGTTATACCCGAATCCCAGCTCTGCGCCTGAGTTTCATGCTGAACGCACGTGACCTTTGACCCCAGCAAAGGCGATCCCGGAGTGTTTTATCACATTGTGGTGGAGAATGCGGGCATCACGTTGGAAGCATAAGCATGAAGGACGTGGTGAAAGCGCTGGTACAGTCCACCGCCGTCCAGCAAGAAGCTAATTGGGTGATGATGGCCCAGCTGAAGGAGTTGGTGGACATGACAGCTACCGATCGTTCGCTTCTCCAGCAGGTGGCGCAGCGCCTGGCAAGCTTACCTGAGGTTAACCTGGAAGCAGAGTCGAGAGTGATTCACATGAGTCGGTACTGGCAGAAGATGACGACCGAAGATGACGTCGAGGCATACCTGACCACGTTTGAACGGACGGCGGTGCGAGAAAAATGGCCAAAGGCACGATGGGCCGGCCTGATTGCCCCGTTTCTTTCCGGTGAGGCCCAAAAGGCTTATTATGACTTAGAGCCTGAAGCTGCGCAGGACTTTGACAAACTGAAAGCCGAGATCTTGGCCCGGCTGGGAGTGACGACCGCTGTCCATGCACAGAGAGTTCATCAATGGACTTATCAGCTGGATAAACCACCGCGGTCACAGATGTTCGACCTGATCCACGTGACGAAGAAGTGGCTACAACCCGAGGTGCTGACAGCGCCAGAGATAATCCAGAGAGTCGTCATGGACAAGTACCTGAGAGCTCTACCGCCAGCCCTGAGGAAGTGGGTAAGCCATGGAAATCCTACGACGGCAGATCAACTGGTGGATCTGGTTGAACGTTACTCCGTGGCGGAAGGACTCCGAGATGACGCTACCCCTCCTTGTTTTTCATCATCTCCACGTGGAACCGGTAAGACTGTTCCAGGGAGTAGGGGAGAAGGAAAAATCCCTAAGACAGTGGGGGAGGAAACCGGGACTGCCCGCAATGCGAGGCCGAGAGTCACAAACTATGGTCTAAGCAAGGGGCCCGTTAGGTGTTTCCGCTGCCAAGAGATGGGACACATTGTTGCGAACTGTCCGCTCACTACTGAACCCACGCAGTGCAATGTCACAGACTCTAAAAACCGCATGTCTGTGGTTCCACGGGTAGTGACTGTGAATGCTGGTCAAAAGGATGTGAAAAAACACTTGTGTGATTTAACTGTTGATGGAAAAAATGTGGTGGCATTGTTAGACTCGGGAAGTGTGGTGACGGCCAGTTTGGTGTCAGCCCCGACTGGACCATCAGACAAATTTTCTGTAATGTGTGTGCATGGAGACACCTGTTCGTACCTCACCACGGTCATATGCAGTGGGACTCGTCCCGGCGTTATTGCATGATGTTATCCTGGGCCGGGATTTTCCCCACTTCTGGCAATTGTGGGAGAATCAGTTGATACCCCAGGGTAATAGTGTACATGATATTTATCCCAGGGCGCGTGTGGGTCCCGAACTCCTGGAAGAGGTCTCCCCGGAAGACTCGGGGGAAGAGTCTGCTAGAAATGACCTGCAGTTCCCGTTTTCAGTCATGGCGGGTGATACGGAGGAGACCGGAGAAGAGGAGGAGGCCGACAGCCATCCACCTCCCCGTTTGCCGGACTTAGAAGTTCAGAAAGATGACTTCCAAAGAGAGCAAATAAAGGATCCTACCCTTTCTCAGGCTAGGACAAATGTAAAAGTGATAAATGGGGTACCCGTAGAACCTGGCTCTAGGCTGGCATATCCTTACATGGTTCTGGAGAATGATTTACTCTATCAGATAGAGAAAAAGGGGGAAGACACGGTGCAACTATTAGTCATGCCAAAACCCTACCGGCGGCAGGTGCTGGACCTGGCCCACGGACATGTGATGGGAGGTCACCTGGGAGTCCAGAAAACCACCGAAAGGGTATTACACTGTTTTGTTTGGCCAGGCATGCATCACGATATTCATGTATATTGAGTCTTGTCCTGACTGCCAAGCCTCTGCACCTAAGCCCCGGTTCTGTAGCCCTTTGGTACCCCTACCTATTATTGAATTCCCGTTTGAGAGGATTGGGATGGATTTAGTTGGGCCCCTTCCACGGTCTGCATGTGGACACCAACATATCCTGGTCATTTTGGATTATGCCACGTGTTACCCGGAGGCCATCCCTTTGCGTAACACGGCCACCAAGACGATTGCCAAGGAACTGGTGCATGTGTTTAGTCGGGTCGGTATACCAAAACAGATACTCACCGACCAGGGGACTCCCTTTATGTCCAGGGTAATGAAGGAGCTCTGCTGATTGTTACAAATCGAACCGTTACGCACATCCGTGTATCACCCTCAAACAGACGGGTTGGTCAAACGGTTCAATAAAACTCTGAAGCAGATGCTGAGAAAGGTGATAGACAAGGATGGGAAGAACTGGGACTATTTACTTCCGTATTTGCTTTTTGCCATCAGGGAAGTTCCCCAGTCTTCCACGGGATTCTCGCCTTTCGAGTTATTGTACGCCCGACGTCCTCGCGGACTGTTAGACGTTGCAAAAGAAACCTGGGAGGGTCAGGTCACTCCGTTTAAAACGGTGATAGATCATGTCACACAAATGCAGGACCGTATTGCGGCTGTTATGCCTATCGTCAAAGAACACATGATGCAGGCTCAAGGAGCCCAAAAAAGAATCTATGATAGGGGCACCAAGATCCGTACGTTTGCACCCGGACATAGGGTGTTGATCCTGGTCCCCACGGTGGACAGTAAGTTCCTGGCAAAGTGGCAGGGCCCCTTTGAGATCAAGGAAAGAGTTGGTGAAGTAAACTACAAAGTATACCAGGCAGGTAAACGGAAACCTGAACAGATTTATCATGTAAATCTGATAAAACCCTGGAAAGATCGGTCTGCCTTGTCAGCGGAGCTGGCCCGTCCCGTCTGCTCGCATATCGTACCGGAGGTACGGGTTGCAGAGACTCTCTCAGAGCGGCAAAAGACTGAGGTCAGGCAGTTTCTACTTCACAACTAGAGTTGAGCGATACCGTCCGATACTTCAAAGTATCGGATCGGAATGGATCGGCCGATCTTAAAAAAAAGTATCGGTATCGCCGATTCCGATACCGGAAGTCCCATTCAAGTCTATGGGACTTCCGGTATCGGAATAAGAAAAATCCTGTTTTTCCCTTGTACAGCCTCTCTGGGGTCTGTACGGGCCTTTCGGGGGGCTGTGCCGGCCTGCCAGGGGGTCTGTGCAGGCTCCGGTGGTCTGTGCCGGCCTGCCGGGGGGCTGTGCAGGCTCCGGTGGGCTGTGCCGGCCTGCCGAGGGGCTGTGCCGGCCTGCCGGGGGGCTGTGCAGGCTCCGGGGGGCTGTGCCGGCCTGCCGGGGGGCTGTGCCGGCCTGCCGGGGGGCTGTGCAGGCTTCGGGGGTCTGTGCAGGCATCGTCCGATGGGAATACAAGTCCCATCAGGCGATGCCTGCTACCATGACAGTGATTGACACATTAGCCAATGATGGGACAGTAGTAGTCCCATCATCCGGCTAATGTGTTGAATGTAAAAAAAAAAAAAAAAAAAATTACATGCTACATACATACTACATGCATACTACATACATGCTACATTCATACTACATACTACATACATGCTACATTCATACTACATATATACTACATGCAACATACATACTACATATATACTACATGCATGCAACATGCATACTACATATATACTACATGCAACATACATACTACATATATACTACATGCAACATACATACTACATATATACTACATGCATGCAACATGCATACTACATATATGCATCAAAACCAGGGGAAGAGTCTTGAGGAGATCATTTGCATATTCCCAGTGCCTTCTGGGATAAGTGAAGAGTCTCCGCGAGCTCAACGATCACTGGGTTTTGGCGGTTGCAGCTGAAAAGAGGAAATCGGAAAACCAGGGGAAGAGTCTTGAGGAGATCATTTGCATATTCCCAGTGCCTTCTGGGATAAGTGAAGAGTCTCCGCGAGCTCAACGATCACTGGGTTTTGGCGGTTGCAGCTGAAAAGAGGAAATCGGAAAACCAGGGGAAGAGTCTTGAGGAGATCATTTGCATATTCCCAGTGCCTTCTGGGATAAGTGAAGAGTCTCCGCGAGCTCAACGATCACTGGGTTTTGGCGGTTGCAGCTGAAAAGAGGAAATCGGAAAACCAGGGGAAGAGTCTTGAGGAGATCATTTGCATATTCCCAGTGCCTTCTGGGATAAGTGAAGAGTCTCCGCGAGCTCAACGATCACTGGGTTTTGGCGGTTGCAGCTGAAAAGAGGAAATCGGAAAACCAGGGGAAGAGTCTTGAGGAGATCATTTGCATATTCCCAGTGCCTTCTGGGATAAGTGAAGAGTCTCCGCGAGCTCAACGATCACTGGGTTTTGGCGGTTGCAGCTGAAAAGAGGAAATCGGAAAACCAGGGGAAGAGTCTTGAGGAGATCATTTGCATATTCCCAGTGCCTATCGGCGCGCGAAATTTGGCTCATCTTTCATCGTTTTTAAGAAATCTCAAGATGGAAGAGGCCAGGAGCCATTTGGTGAGCTGCATTTCTTGCTACATGTTCACAGATTTACCAGTGGAAAAGCCAAACTTCACATGCCACAAATGCAAGCTTGTGTCCCTGTTGGAGGAAAAGTTGCAAAATCTCGAAGAGAGGTTAGCTACGTTGAAGATCATTAAGGAAGGTGAAGAGTTCTTGGACAGAGCAGAATTATCTCTTCATGTTACAGAAAGAGAAGAAATTCGAAGTGCACCTGAAGAAACAGAGGAATGGAGACATGTGACCCAGAGAAGCAGGAGGATCGGGAGGCAGTCAGCACCCATACTGCTCAGGAACCAGTACCAGGCTCTCACGCAGGAAAACGATGAAGAAATACATCAGGATAAGACTTTGCCAACAAACAGCAACCTTGTACGCCCTCAGAGTCCTCCTGGATGGAGAAAGAAAAATGTTGTGAAGAAGAAACGGAGAGTGGTGGTCATGGGGGATTCCCTGCTGAGAGGAACAGAGGCCGCTATCTGCAGACCGGATATAACTACAAGAGAAATGTGCTGTCTTCCAGGTGCAAAAATTAAAGATGTGTCTGACAGGATATCAGGACTCTTCAGACCTACAGATGACTACCCATTCCTGCTACTACATGTGGGGACAAATGACGCCGCAAGAAACGACCTGGAAATCATCTGCAGAGACTTTGAAGACTTAGGCAAGAAAGTGAAAGAACTGGGAGCGCAGGTGGTCTTCTCTTCCATCCTCCCAGTGGATGGCCATGGAACAAGGAGGTGGAATAAGATTCTGCAGGTGAATAACTGGCTACGTCGATGGTGCCGTCAGCAACTATTTGGATTTCTGGATCACGGAGTGAACTACTTATACGATGGACTACTTGCTAGAGATGGGGTGCACCTTACGAAGACTGGAAAGCATGTATTTGGAAGTCGCCTTGCTACACGTGTAAGGAGAGCTTTAAACTAGAACAACATGGGAAGGGAAGCAAAAGACCAGAAAAAGCCATACACCTGACAAATGCTATTGAGAACTCTGCTATTAGAAGTGGAAAGGAAGAACAAAGACGAAAGAATCTAATTAATAAAAATATTGGAGAAAGAGAAACCAATCACAAACTAAAATGTTTCTATACTAATGCACAAAGCATGGGCAACAAACAAGGAGAATTGGAACTACTAACACAGGAACAGAAATATGATGTAATTGGAATCACTGAAACTTGGTGGGACAATACACATGATTGGAATACAAGACTAGAAGGATACAACTTATTTGCAAGAAACAGACTTGATAAACGAGGAGGGGGTGTCGCATTGTATGTTAGAAACGCGTATATCTGCACAGAGATTGAAGCTTCAGAGACTAGGAGTTCTGTGGAAACTGTTTGGGTAAGAATACAAGGACAGAACAATGGAAAGGACACCATTGTAGGCATTTACTACAGGCCGCCTGTGCAAGCCAAAGATATAGATGAACTCTTTATGCATCAAATGGCCAAGTTCTCCAAAAAATATGACATAGTTGTCATGGGAGATTTCAACTATCCAGACATTTGTTGGGAATCTCTCTCAGGCAAAACTAACAGGTCAAGGAAATTCTTATCCTCTCTTGCTGACAACTTTATCTTCCAAAAGGTAAGGGAGAAAACAAGGGGAACTGCTACCTTGGATCTAATCCTTATAAACAGGGAGGAAATGGTTGAGGAGGTAAAAGTGGCTGGGACCCTAGGAGGTAGCGACCATGCTATTTTAGAATTTTGGATTACTAGAGGTGGAAGACCTGTGAAGACTCAGACGTCAAGGTTAGATTTCAGAAAGGCAGATTTTAAGGGATTCAGAAAGAGAATTGGAGGGATCCAATGGCTGGATATCCTTAAAGACAAAAATGTCCAGGAAGGATGGGAAATCTTGAAAAATGAAATTCTCAAAGCACAGTTGTTAACAATTCCGAAAAGAGGGAAGAATAGGAAGCATTTAAGGAAACCAGGATGGATGAACACAGAACTTAAGCACATGCTAAAAAGGAAGAAAAAAATGTTTATAAAATGGAAAGAGGGAGGCATATCTAAAGAAGAATATAATGCTGTCTGCAGAACCTGCAGGGCACAAATCAGATTATCTAAAGCTGAAAATGAACTGAGGCTTGCAAGAGATGTCAAAAGCAATAATAAAGGATTTTGGGGATATGTCAAAAGTAAAAGAAAAGTCAAAGATGCTATAGGATTTTTACAGGATGAAAATTATGAAATGGTAAGACAGGATGTTGAGAAGGCTGAACTTTTAAATTCCTATTTTGCATCTGTTTTCTCTCAGAAAGGAAATGCAACATCAACTGTTATTCACTGTCCTATTAAGGGAATAGAAGAATCCAGGATATCTATAAACAGAAAGATAGTGAGGAAACACTTAGCTAACCTAAATGAATTCAAATCTCCAGGTCCAGATGAATTACACCCCAGAGTACTGAAGGAGATAGCAGAAGAAATTTTTGAACCCCTCTCCATAATCTTTGAAAATTCTTGGAGAACAGGAGATGTGCCAGAAGACTGGAGAAGAGCAAATGTTGTTCCTATCTTCAAAAAGGGGAAGAAGGTGGACCCAGGCAACTATAGGCCGGTGAGTCTGACTTCTATACCAGGAAAGATCTTTGAACAAATTATTAAACAACATGTATGTCAATACCTGGATAAGAATGAAGTGATTAAACAGAGTCAGCATGGGTTTCTAACTAATAAGTCATGTCAGACTAACTTAATTTCCTTCTATGACGGTATCACTGATTGGGTGGATCAAGGAAATGCTGTAGATATAGTATATCTTGACTTCAGCAAAGCATTTGACAAAGTCTCTCATACAATCCTTATTGAAAAAATGACTAAGTATGGAATGGACAAGGCAACTGTTAGGTGGATTCATAACTGGCTTAGTGATCGGACCCAAAGAGTGGTCGTAAATGGCTGCACATCCAGTTGGAAGAATGTCTCAAGTGGGGTACCACAGGGCTCTGTCCTGGGCCCTGTATTGTTCAACATCTTTATCAACGATTTAGATGAAGGAATTGAGGGTAAACTGATTAAATTTGCTGATGACACAAAGCTAGGAGGGATAGCTAATACTAGAGAAGAGAGAGAGAGGATTCAAAAAGATTTAAATAAACTGGAGAAGTGGGCAGCAACTAACAGAATGGTTTTTAACAGGGAGAAATGCAAAGTACTACATCTGGGCAATAAAAATGAAAAAAGCATATATAGAATGGGAGGAATAGGGCTAAGTGACAGCACATGTGAAAAAGACTTGGGTATACTAATAGATCACAGACTGAATATGAGTCAACAGTGTGATGCAGCAGCAAAAAAGGCAAATGCAATTCTAGGATGTATTAACAGAAGCATACAGTCTAGATCACGTGAAGTCATTATTTCCCTCTACTCCTCTTTGGTCAGACCTCATCTGGAATATTGTGTCCAGTTTTGGGCACCACATTTTAAAAAAGACATCAACAAACTGGAGCAAGTTCAGAAAAGAGCGACCAGAATGGTGACCGGTCTGCAAACCCTGTCTTATGAGGAAAGGTTGCAGGATTTGGGAATGTTTAGTTTGCAAAAGAGAAGACTGAGAGGAGACTTAATAGCTGTCTACAAATATCTAAAGGGCTGTCACATTGTAGAAGGATCAACTTTATTCTCATTTGCACAAGGAAAGACTAGAAGCAATGGGATGAAACTGAATGGGAAGAGACACAGATTAGATATTAGAAAAAACTTTTTGACAGTTAGAGTGATCAATGAGTGGAACAGGCTGCCACGAGAAGTGGTGAGTTCTCCTTCAATGGAAGTCTTCAAACAGAGGCTGGACAGACATCTGACTGGGATGATTTAGCAAATCCTGCTTTGAGCAGGGGGTTGGACCAGATGGCCCAGGAGGTCCCTTCCAACTCGACGATTCTATGATATACTACATGCTACATACATACTACATATATACTACATACATACTGCATGCTACATACATACTACATGCTACATACATACCACATATATACTACATACATACTACATGCATGCTACATGCTACATACATACCACATATATATTACATACATACTACATGCATGCTACATGCTACATACATACCACATACATACTACATACATACTACATACATACTACATGATACATACATACTACATATATACTACATGCAACATACATACTACATATATACTACATACATGCAACATGCATACTACATATATACTACATGCTACATACATACTACATATATGCTACATACATACTACATATATACTACATGCATGCTACATACATACTGCATGCTACATACATACTACATATATACTACATGCATGCTACATACATACTACATGCTACATACATACTACATACATACTACATGCATGCTACATACATACTACATGCTACATACATACCACATACATACTACATACATACTACATGCTACATACATACTACATATATACTACATGCATGCTACATACATACTGCATGCTACATGCATGCTACATACATACTACATACATACTACATGCTACATACATACCACATATATACTACATACATACTACATACAATACATTCATACAATACATACATAGACATACAGTACATATAACATAGAGTAACATACTTACCAATACTTGTCACATTGTTCCCCGAAGCCATTGTCTTTTACGGAATAAATATTAACATAACAAACCACAAAAATACTCACCCATGATCCGAAGCAGTCCACGAGTGTGTCCCACGACGATCTTGGGTAGAGAACTGCAGCATCAGCTGTTGCTGCCGTTCTCTACGGGCTGCAGGAATCCAATGACGGAAGGTAGGTATCCTTCCGCACTGTATTCCTCCGCCACTTAAAAAAAAAAAGTCCCTAGTCTCACTTTATGCCATTGCTGCGTGGGAATCCCACGCAGCAATGGCATAAAGTGAGACTAGGGACTTTTTTTTTTTTAAGTGGCGGAGGAATACAGTGCGGAAGGATACCTACCTTCTGTCATTGGATTCCTGCAGCCCGTAGAGAACGGCAGCAACAGCTGATGCTGCAGTTCTCTACCCAAGATCGTCGTGGGACACACTCGTGGACTGCTTCGGATCGTGGGTGAGTATTTTTGTGGTTTGTTATGTTAATATTTATTCCGTAAAAGTCAATGGCTTCGGGGAACAATGTGACAAGTATTGGTAAGTATGTTACTCTATGTTATATGTACTGTATGTCTATGTATGTATTGTATGAATGTATTGTATGTAGTATGTATGTAGTATATATGTGGTATGTATGTAGCATGTAGTATGTATGTAGTATGTATGTAGCATGCATGTAGCATGCAGTATGTATGTAGCATGCATGTAGTATATATGTAGTATGTATGTAGCATGTAGTATGTATGTGGTATGTATGTAGCATGTAGTATGTATGTAGCATGCATGTAGTATGTATGTAGTATATATGTAGTATGTATGTAGCATGTAGTATGTATGTAGCATGCATGTAGTATATATGTAGTATGTATGTAGCATGTAGTATGTATGTAGCATGCATGTAGTATGTATGTAGTATGCATGTAGTATGTATGTGGTATGTATGTAGCATGTAGTATGTATGTAGCATGCATGTAGTATATATGTAGTATGTATGTAGTATGTATGTAGCATGCAGTATGTATGTAGTATGTATGTAGTATGTATGTAGCATGTAGTATGTATGTAGCATGCATGTAGTATATATGTAGTATGTATGTAGCATGTATGTAGTATATATGTAGTATGTATGTAGCATGTAGTATTTATGTAGCATGCATGTAGTATATATGTAGTATGTATGTATGTAGTATGTATGTAGTATATATGTAGCATGTAGTATGTATGTAGCATGCATGTAGTATATATGTGTTATGTATGTAGTATGTATGTAGTATGTATGTAGTATGTATGTGGTATGTATGTGGTATGTATGTAGTATGTATGTAGCATGTAGTATGTATGTAGCATGCATGTAGTATGTATGTAGTATTTTTTTTTTTTTTTTTTTTAACATTTAACACATTAGCCGGATGATGGGACTACTACTGTCCCATCATTGGCTAATGTGTCAATCACTGTCATGGTAGCAGGCATCGCCAGATGGGACTTGTAGTCCCATCGGACGATGCTTGCACAGACCCCCGGACATCAGCACAGCCCCCCGGCAGGCCGGCACAGCCCCCCGGCAGGCCGGTACAGACCCCCACAGGGTGCACAGACCACCGGCAGGCCGGCACAGCCCCCCGGCAGGCCGGTACAGACCCCCACAGGGTGCACAGACCACCGGCAGGCCGACACAGCCCCCCGGCAGGCCGGTACAGACCCCGGGCAGTCCACACAGCCCCCCGGCAGGCCGGTACAGACCCCGGGCAGTTCACACAGCCCCCCGGCAGGCCGGCAGAGACCCCCGGAAGGCCCGAAATGACGGCGCATCATGATGCGCACACACCGCGCATCATGATGACGTCAGGCTGTCAATCAACTTTGAACTTCCGATTCCGATGCCGACTTCCGATATTGAAAAAATATCAGAAGTCGGTATCGGAATTCCGATACAGCAAGTATCGGCCGATACCCGATACTTGCGGTATCGGAATGCTCAACACTATTCACAACCAAAAGTTTTTCTCAGAAAAACCCGGGCAGACTACGCTAATGAAACATGACATCGTAACGGAACCTGGTGTCACAGTTCACGTAAAACCCTACCAAATCCCGGAAGCATGCCGTGAAGCCGTTTCCCGAGAAGTGAATGCAATGTTAGAGTTAGGAGTCATTGAGGAATCGTACAGTGCTTGGTCCAGCCCGATTGTGCTAATTCCTAAACCTGACGGCACCATCCGGTTCTGCAATGACTTCAGGAAACTGAATGCAGTCTCAAAATTTGATGCCTACCCTATGCCCCGGGTTGACGAGTTAATAGATCGGATAGGAAAAGCCCGGTATATTACGACCCTAGACCTAACAAAGGGGTATTGGCAGATCCCTCTGGCGGAGGCTGCCAGAGAAAAGACGGCATTTGCTACGCCGGAAGGTTTATTTCAGTATGTGTATATGCCGTTTGGACTGCACGGGGCACCGGCGACCTTCCAGAGACTGATGGATCGAGTCCTGAGGCCACATAGGCAGTATGCTTCGGCCTATTTGGATGACATTGTCAATTACAGCTTGGACTGGGAGACTCATGTCCAGAAAGTACAAGCTGTGATTGACGACCTGTGGGATGCAGGTCTAACTGCGAACCCCAAGAAATGTCACATCGGGCTAGAAGAAGCCCGGTATTTGGGGTATGTAATTGGGAGGGGTATTGTTAAACCCCAGCTCGATAATATTCAGGTGGTTCAGGACTGGCCGCAACCTGTCAACAAGAAGCAGGTGCAAGCCTTTCTGGGGATCGCTGGCTATTATCGCCGGTTCATACCCAAT
Organism: Dendrobates tinctorius; assembly: GCF_039654945.1. NCBI lineage: Eukaryota > Metazoa > Chordata > Amphibia > Anura > Dendrobatidae > Dendrobates > Dendrobates tinctorius. The sequence goes on along the minus strand of NW_027361699.1, from coordinate 1,808,253 downwards.
TTTGCAGCCATCGCTACCCCCCTGACGGATCTTACCAAAGGGAAAGACTCCGTCATGATTAAATGGAGTTAGTGGCTGAAGAAGCCTTCCATAGCCTAAAACGGGCACTTTGCTCTCAACCAGTACTGGTGACTCCGGACTTCTGCAGCGAGTTTGTGGTACAAACGAATGCCTCTGATACCGGTATCAGGGCTGTACTCTCACAAGTGAGGGACGGAGTGGAACACCCAGTCCTCTATCTCAGCAGGAAGCTGAATAAACACGAGCAAAGGTATGCAGTCGTAGAAAAAGAGTGCTTCGCCATTAAGTGGGCTCTAGAGGCCCTCAAATATTACCTGGTGGGCCGAAAGTTCAGGCTGATCACTGACCATGCCCCTCTCAAGTGGATGCAATTGCACAAGGAACGGAATAGCTGGGTGACCCGGTGGTTCCTTGCCCTGCAGGCCTACACTTATACGGTGGAGCACCGCCCCGGGGTACAGATGGGGAATGCAGATGCCCTGTCCCGAGTGCACTGTTTGGCGGGTGTCATTGCTCGACCGGAGTGGTCTGAGCAGAGGGGGGGATATGTGAGAATCATGTGGGGAATAGTGGATGAGGGCAGGTATATCTCGCCCAGATACCTTTCCTATGTGGCCTAGTCTGGTCAGTATCGCACCTGGCTACTAATGAATAATGGGAGGTGGATATAAAAGGATGCCAGGTGGTTGTGTGAGTGTCTCAGCCTGGGAACACAGAGAGCCTGTCTGTGTGAGAGACACACGTGAGTGAAAGCAGTGCCCACTGCAACTGTGGTTTGGCTGGACGGGAGAAGCCCGCCAGTTGGTAGTTAGGTTGTACCTTGTTTAGTTAGTGCCGGACAGGCAAGGATTTGTTTTATGTTTTATTTCTTTATGCATTGCTTTCACCGTTAATAAACCTGACCCAGTGTCAGTTATACCCGAATCCCAGCTCTGCGCCTGAGTTTCATGCTCAATGCACGTGACCTTTGACCCCAGCAAAGGCAATCCCGGAGTGTTTTATCACAATACATACACTTTTTCCCCATTATGTAGATAGGGGCAAAATTGATTGGTGAATTGGAACGCGTGGGGTTAAAATTTCACCTCACAACATTGCCTATGACGCTCTCGGGGTCCAGACGTGTGTCTGTGCCAAATTTTGTGGCTGTAGCTGCGACAGTGCGGATGCCAATCCCAGACATACATACATACACACATACATTGAGCTTTATATATTAGATTAAACATAAAATAAGTTGACTTGATAAAACTGATGCATTTCTGGCATTACAATGCCCTTATTCATGGAAAATCTATTTTTGGCACTTTCTGCACCTTATCAGAAAAGGGATAAGGCTTAACAAGCAGCACAGTGTGCAAAAAAAGCACCCACATTTACTTTAGTTCACGTGAATTGAATCACCCCAAAATTCTAATACAAACCAAATTTTAGGGAGAAAAAAAACAACTGTTTGGTATGCAATCCCCCATGTGTCGCGGTTGTCAAACAGCTTCAAGTCATGCAGCTGCAAGGACTCAGACATATTATTCGAGCACGCCGCAGACATTTGGTTAGCACACAAGCATGCTCAGATACCTTATCCCAGCACGTTCGCACAGCACTAATAATTATACCTGTCCTGGACTGCCCACCTGTGAATAAATGGAGGTATAAAACCTGCAGACTTGGTTCACTCACCATGTACTAGGACTAAAGACGCTACAGTGTTAGAAACACATAGTTTTTTTATGGAGGGTATTGACTTCAACTTTTCAAAGTATGTATATTGTTTAACTTTTATGGATTAAATAAAATTTGATGTTTTCATACTTACTGGAAGCTGGATCCTTTATGTTTTTTGGACATATGTTTGGATACATCATTCTCGCGTATGATTTCACAGGTTTATAAAACCAATCCTCTCATTTTAATCATAGTCCTAAGATTACTCTGCTTTACTGGAAATGTTTATTGGTCTTTGCTCCCTAGCTTACTAAAGGGGAGGTATTAGTTAATAACTTTGTAGAGAACCCAAACATGTAACAATAAAATCGTATTTCATGGATAAAAAAACTAGATGATACAATATTAAATATACTTTGCAAATCCGATTCCCTTTTGGATTTTGTACATCATATTATATCCTAGGAGGGTAGATAAATGTTTTATAATGTGACTCGTGTGACCTTTACTTTGGAGCCTTATTGCTATACTGCACACAAGGAACATTTAAAAGGGTTTTGCTGCGAGTATCTCTGTCGTCATAGCAACTGGTTATTGAAGGCAATTTGTCATCAGAGAGCATAGAAGTTTTCATGCTGTATGTGCTCACTCTCTACACTGGGGGAGAGGGGTTAATCCAATCAAAGGCCATCACCTTCTTACCACTTACAAGAAAACTCATGAGCTCAGCGACTTACACACTAAAGCAAACAGCTCACCGCCAAAACATAAGCTTTCCTCAGACACAATGTACATAAATACAGAGCATCATAGGTTTTAGAGATTTTTCGGACTGACTACTGGTGTCCTGACTCAATCTTAACAGCTTCATGTATTTCTATGAGGCTGTCACGCTTGAGTTGGGAGAGCTGTGGCCAGCCAGCATTGTGGTCTGATCTTGGATCGATTTGCATGGACGTCTGAATGAGCACTTAGGGTGATCACATATAGATAGCTTTTTATGCATTTTTTCAGCAAGAACACAGATTATAGCCTGAAATCTGCAGTGTAAAGGGCACATCCAAAATATCAATGTATGAAAAAATTATCTTTATTAATAACAGTGTCAAGTGGGGTGCCAAGGGCACCACCGGTAACTTCAACTACAAGGCCCTACTTTTCAGCTGTATGACTTTATCCTCATTCACAAATTTCTAGAGAAATAAACTTGTAACGAATGGAAGCGGAGGCAGAGATGGTGAAGTTCACATTCGTTTTTACTTTTTAAGTGGAACCTCGGGACCACGGTCCGGGGGGCTCCGAAGGGGGCGTGACTAGTGAGCCCCGGGCACTCGTAGTAAAGCTCCTCAGGCAGGGCCAGAATGGAATACCCGGAGGACACAGTTGCTACCTCCACTTAGACCCCGAACACGTGGCAGCTGTCCCAGCGGGACCAAAAGGGATAACAAAAGTTACAGCAGAGTCCGTAATGTGCTGGGTCCTGGATCCAGTTAGTTGGTAAGGAGTCAGTTCCAATGACCTTCACACAGTCCTTAGACTCGGATGGCTGTAGGTGGAACGGGATGGCTTAAGCCCAGATGGTTGCTGATATAACCAGGTAACACAGGATACTGATATGCTGTGGAAATAGAGAGCATTAGACAATGCACAGAGTCTGCAGATGCAGCGCAGACAGGTTAGCATGAGAACCGGATGTAGCAATGATAGATACTCATTGCTCCGGCGCTCTCCCTATGGAGGAGAGGCCAGTAAAAGCAGCCAGTGAGCTAATTGTACTTTTTGAATAATGCACACCGCCACTTTAAGAAGGCAAGAGAGCCGGCGGGCATGCCCTAATAGTCTTAGCTATAGATCTCCTCACAGGGCACCAGGAGGAGGAGGCGGCAGGAGGAAGGACAGAACACTGAGCAGCAGCATGAGACCCAGAGGGGGCTGGCTGCTGCCTATGTGAGGCTCGAGGTGGGTGCCCAGAACGGAGAGCAGCGGCAGGCCTGAACGCAGCGCCAGGACGGGGGCCAGGTGTAACAGCGGCAGACCTGGCCGCAGCGCCAGGACGGGGACCGGGTGTAACAAAACTGGCTTGATTGTTAAATATGAAGCTGCCTTTGTCTGCTCATAGTGAATCAAGTGTACAGTATTGTGCCAAGTAATGCTCATATAAGAGGGACATTGCCCACTCCTGCACTAAAGGGCATGTCACACTAAGAGATATCGCTAGCAATATCGCTATAACTAGTGACGTTATAGCGATATTGCTAGCGATATCTCTGTGTCTGATACTTACCTCCGACCGGCTCCCCCGCTGGTTACCGCTGATCGCGCGAGAACGTTCAGGACTGTTTCTCGTCGTCAGCTTCTTGCGGCGCTTCCTGCTGTGAGGCCGAGCGACGCGTGGAGCCGGGCGGGAGGACGCAGGATCGCCTGGTGTGACAGGTAAGTAGCGACCCCCGTCCCCAGCGATGTTGCTAGTGAGATCTGCCTATGTGGCAGCTCACTAGCGACCACTTAGCGATGTACCAGCGATCCTGACCGCGTCATATCGCTGGTCGGGATCGCTGGTACATCGCTAAGTGTGACAGTACCTTAAGGCCAACCAGAGGATTTTCCTTTTCTCCTGTGGGTCAGTCCAAGCCTGATAACAAAACATAAATGTACTAGCAAGACCTAACAAATTCAAAAACATCTAAAAAAATTGAAACATACAAAAAGATGTACACAGAAAACTCATAGCCATAGCTAATAATAAATAATAATCTTTATTTTTATATAGCGCTAACATATTCCGCAGCGCTTTACAGTTTGCACACATTATCATCGCTGTCCCCAGTGGAGCTCACAATCTAAATTCCCTATCAGGATGTCTTTGGAATGTGGGAGGAAAAGTTACCCTATGACCCTATGATACATTCCTTAGAAGAAAAATACATTCTGATGACAATTAGTAGTCCATATATCAAATAAGCCAATATAGAAATAACAGAAAAATCCCACAAGACAAAAGTGATCAGGGTACAAAGTACAGGAATAATTTAGTAATCAGATTGTGCCATAATCAAAGTTGCAAAAAGGGAGGAAGGTCCATGTGGGGCAAACAATCCTCATGTGCATCACTGGTAATGACCAGCTTCCTCATGGTGGTGACCTTTTAGAGAGTATTTTTGGGGCTGCTAACTCATTGTAAAGTAATCTTAATGTTTGGAAAGTGCAGTAAAAAAGCATAAATGATTGACACACAGCATTTATTAAAGGGCGCAACACATGTCCAAAATGCATAGAAAAAAATCACAGTGAATGAGATTTCAGAAATCTAATTCATTTTGCTGTTGGTGTAAAGTTACGCCTGTTTCATGAAGAAAAACATACGAAAAATGCATCAAAACCGCTTTGTGTAAATACGAAAAATTAACTGGAATTGTGTAAGCCTGAATATTCCACGATGAATTTTCCATCTCTAAACCAAGTTATTGTATGTAAATGCATTACACTTTTTTTAGCTCAGCTTTTATCTGCAGGTGCCTGCACTCTAAGGCTACGTTCCCAACATGAGCTTTTGGTGAGTTTTTGCAGAAGTTGCAGACTTCCTGCACCATTTCTGCACCCATCAAGTAAAATTGGTCACTTGGATTTTTTTCAAAAAGGAGCAGTATAAAAACTCATTGTGGGAACTTAGTCTAAGGCCGGGGTCACACTTGTGAGAAACTCGCACAAGTCTCGCGTCTCAATACCCGGCACTGCCGCCGGCACTCCGACCGGAGCGCTCAGCTGCATAGAAATACATGCAGCCGCACACTCCAGTCCCGAGTGCCGGTGGCAGTGCCGGGTATTAAGTGTGAACCCAGCCTTTTAAAACAATCTTCTCTGATTTTTGTGTTTTTTTCAGTGATTGATTTTTCCCTTTTTGATGTGCTTTTAATTCAGCTTTAATACAGCGTGTCATGTGTTTTTACTGCACTAATGCTGGGACTTTGAATTAAAAAAGCAATTGCATTTTTTACTATCATTTTTTCAGGCTTCTGAAAGAAACAAAGATGGAAAAAAATGCAGAAAAAAATGCACGGTTCCATGGCATCTTTAAATGAACAGTGGACATGAGTTTTCATGAAATCACATACATTTTGCAACTGATAAACACATTATATTTTCTGTAGAAGAAGAAAACACAGCATTTACAATATGTGGGAACATGGCCTAAGCAAGCATAGCTTTCTATTAGAATCTGCTTCAGGAAACGCTTCTTCTTTGAGGAGTTTTTGGAGGATTTCTCCATTTTCTGAAGCAGTTTTAAAGAGTTTTTGAAGTGTTTAAAAGACTTTTTTTTTCGTAATGCTTTTTTCAGCCTTAACCCCTTCACCCCCAAGGGTGGTTTGCACGTTCATGACCGGGCCAATTTTTACAATTCTGACCACTGTACCTTTATGAGGTCATAACTCTGGAACGCTTCCATGGATCCCGGGGATTCTGACATTGTTTTCTCGTGACATATTGTACTTCATGTTAGTGATAAAATTTCATTCAAATAACTTGCGTTTATTTGTGAGAAAAACGGAAATTTGGCGAAAATTTTGAAAATTTCGCAATTTTCCAACTTTGAATTTTTATGCCCTTAAATCACAGAGATACGGCACACAAAAAACTTGATAACTAACATTTCCCACATGTTTACTTTACATCAGCACAATTTTGGAACCAAAATTTTTTTTTGCTAGGAAGTTATAAGGGTTAAAAGTTGACCAGCGATTTCTCATTTTTACAACACCATTTTATTTTTAGGACCACATCACATTTGAAGCCACTTTGAGGGGTCTATATGATAGAAAATACCCAAAAGTGACACCATTCTAAAAACTGCACCCCTTAAAGTGTTCAAAACCACATTCAAGAAGTTTATTAACCCTTTAGGTGCGTCACAGGAATTTTTTTGAATATTTAAAAAAAAATGAACATCTAACTTTTTTTCATAAAAAAAATACTTCAGGTTCAATTTTTTTTATTTTACCAAGGGTAACAGGAGAAATTGGACTGCAAAAGTTATTGTGCAATTTGTCCTGAGTACGCAGATACCTGATATGTGGGGGGGAACCACTGTTTCGGTGCATGGCAGAGCTCAGAATGGAAGGAGCGCCGTTTGACTTTTTCAATGCAAAATTGTCTGGAATTCAGATTGGACACCATGTCACGTTTGGAGAGTCCCTGATGTACCTAAACAGTGGAAACCCCCTACAAGTGACCCCATTTTGGAAACTAGACCCCCCAAGGAACTTCTCTAGATATGTGGTGAGAACTTTGAACCCACAAGGGCTTTACAGAAGTTTATAACGTACAGCGGTACAATTAAAAAATCATATTTTTTCCACAAAAATGATCTTTTCACCCCAATTTTTATTTTCCCAAGGGTAACAGGACCGTAAAAGTTATTGTGCAATTTGTCCTGAGTACGCTGATACCCCACATGTGGGGGTAAACCACTATTTGGGCGCATGGCAGAGCTCGGAAGGGAAGCAGCGCCATTTGACGTTTTTGGCTGGAATTGAGATCGGACACCATGTCGCGTTTGGAAAACCCTTGATGTACCAAAACAGTGGAAAACCCCCACAAATGACACCATTTTTTAAACTAGACCCCCTAAGGAACTTATCTAGATGTGTGGTGAGAACTTTGAACCCCCATGGGCTTCACAGAAGTTTATAACATAAAGCCATACAATTAAAAAATCATATTTTTTCCACAAAAATGATCTTTTCACCCTCAATTCTTATTTTTCCAAGGGTAACAGGACCCTAAAAGTTATTGTGCAATTTGTCCTGAGTACGCTGATACCCCACATGTGGGGGTAAACCACTATTTGGGCGCATGGCAGAGCTCGGAAGGGAAGCAGCGCCATTTGACGTTTTTGGCTGGAATTGAGATCGGACACCATGTCGTGTTTGGAAAACCCCTGATGTACCAAAACAGTGGAAACCCCCCACAAATGACACCATTTTGGAAACTAGACCCCCTAAGGAACTTATCTAGATGTGTGGTGAGAGCTTTGAACCCCCATGGGCTTCACAGAAGTTTATAACATAAAGCCATACAATTAAAAAATCATATTTTTTCCACAAAAATGATCTTTTCACCCTCAATTCTTATTTTTCCAAGGCTAACAGGACCATAAAAGTTATTGTGCAATTTGTCCTGAGTAAGCTGATACCCCACATGTGGGGGTAAACCACTATTTGGGCGCATGGCAGAGCTCGGAAGGGAAGCAGCGCCATTTGACATTTTTGGCTGGAATTGAGATCGGACACCATGTCGTGTTTGGAAAACTCCTGATGTACCAAAACAGTGGAAACCCCCCACAAATGACACCATTTTGGAAACTAGACCCCCTAAGGAACTTATCTAGATGTGTGGTGAGCACTTTGACCCCCCCAGTGCTTCACAGAAGTTTATAATGCCCGGACGTGAAAATAAACAATTCGTATTTTTTCCACAAACATGATCTTTTAGTCACCATTTTTTTATTTTCCCAAGGGTACCAGGAGAAATTGGACCCCAAAAGTTGTTGTCCAATTTGTCCTGAGTATGCTGATACCCCATATGTGGGAGAAAACTACTGTATGGGCACACGTCGGGGCTCGGAAGGGAAGTAGTGACGTTTTGGAATGCAGACTTTGATGGAATGGTCTGCGGGTGTCATGTTGCCTTTGGAGAGCCCCTAATGTACCTAAACAGTGAAAACCCCCCACAAATGAAACCATTTTGTAAACTAGACCCCCCAAGGAACTTATCTAGATGTGTGGTGAGCACTTTGACCCCCCCAGTGCTTCACAGAAGTTTATAACGCCCGGGCGTGAAAATAAAAAAATCGTATTTTTTCCAGAAACATGATCAATTAGTCCCCAATTTTTTCATTTTCCCAAGGGTAGCAGGAGAAATTGGACCCCCAAAAGTTGTTGTCCAATTTGGCCTGAGCACGCTGACACCCCATATGTGGGAGAAAACTACTGTATGGACACACGTCGGGGCTCGGAAGGGAAGCAGTGACGTTTTGGAATGCAGTCTTTGATGGAATGGTCTGCGGGTGTCATGTGCGTTTGGAGAGCCCCTGATGTACATAAACTATTGAAACTCCCCACAAGTGACCCCATTTTGGACACTAGACCCCCCACGGAACTTATCTAGATGTGTAGTGAGCACTTTGAACCCCCAAGTAGAGTTGAGCGAAACGGGTTGAAAAAATTCAAAAGTCGCCGACTTTTGGCAAAGTCGGGTTTCATGAAACGAAACCCGACCCTAGGATGAGGTCGGCCACGAGGTCGGCGACTTACGCGCCAAAGTCGCGTTTCAAAAGTTTGTTTTGCGCTCTTTTTCAGCCAATCAGGATCCACGGACACTGTGGGCAACGTGATGACATAGGCACGGGTCACCACCATCTTTCAGAAGGGCATGCAAGTGATTGGCTTGCTTTGGTGGGCGTCACAGGGGGTATAAAAGGGCGTGCACGCCGACCGCCATCTTACTTCTGCCGATCTTAGTATAGGGAGAGGTTGCTGCTGATTCTGTAGGGAGAGCGTTAGGCAGGGAAGAAGACAAAAAAACTGCTTCTGCTGCTAGCAATTTGGCCTGCACAACACACAAGTCACTGTGTGTGCAGTGCAAGGGGAGGCTATATTGTGGTGTATCAGTGGTGTTGGTTGTTGGGCTGCCTTCTAAGGCTTCCTGACACGCTGGCATTGCTGTTTACCCACTGCTCCACAAACTGCTTTTTTAAAAGCAATCCAATCTCCCTTATCCTCTCGTCACTTTGGTCACAGGCAGCTGTGCCATCGAGCGTGTCACATAGCGCTCAGATATCAGTGGGCCGCACACAATCCACAAGTGTCCAGTGTCCAAAAGTGTACGCAGAGATTCAAAATCTCCATTATCCTCTCGTCACTTTGGTCACAGGCAGCTGTGCCATCGAGCGTGTCACATAGCGCTCAGATATCAGTGGGCCGCACACAATCCACAAGTGTCCAGTGTCCAAAAGTGTACGCAGAGATTCAAAATCTCCATTATCCTCTCGTCACTTTGGTCACAGGCAGCTGTGCCATCGAGCGTGTCACATAGCGCTCAGATATCAGTGGGCCGCACACAATCCACAAGTGTCCACTGTCCACAAGTGTACGCAGAGATTCAAAATCTCCATTATCCTCTCGTCACTTTGGTCACAGGCAGCTGTGCCATCGAGCGTGTCACATAGCGCTCAGATATCAGTGGGCCGCACACAATCCACAAGTGTCCACTGTCCACAAGTGTACGCAGAGATTCAAAATCTCCATTATCCTCTCGTCACTTTGGTCACAGGCAGCTGTGCCATCGAGCGTGTCACATAGCGCTCAGATATCAGTGGGCCGCACACAATCCACAAGTGTCCAGTGTCCAAAAGTGTATGCAGAGATTCAAAATCTCCATTATCCTCTCGTCACTTTGGTCACAGGCAGCTGTGCCATCGAGCGTGTCACATAGCGCTCAGATATCAGTGGGCCGCACACAATCCACAAGTGTCCAGTGTCCAAAAGTGTACGCAGAGATTCAAAATCTCCATTATCCTCTCGTCACTTTGGTCACAGGCAGCTGTGCCATCGAGCGTGTCACATAGCGCTCAGATATCAGTGGGCCGCACACAATCCACAAGTGTCCACTGTCCACAAGTGTACGCAGAGATTCAAAATCTCCATTATCCTCTCGTCACTTTGGTCACAGGCAGCTGTGCCATCGAGCGTGTCACATAGCGCTCAGATATCAGTGGGCCGCACACAATCCACAAGTGTCCACTGTCCACAAGTGTACGCAGAGATTCAAAATCTCCATTATCCTCTCGTCACTTTGGTCACAGGCAGCTGTGCCATCGAGCGTGTCACATAGCGCTCAGATATCAGTGGGCCGCACACAATCCACAAGTGTCCAGTGTCCAAAAGTGTATGCAGAGATTCAAAATCTCCATTATCCTCTCGTCACTTTGGTCACAGGCAGCTGTGCCATCAAGCGTGTCACATAGCGCTCAGATATGAGTGGGCCGCACACAATCCACAAGTGTCCAGTGTCCAAAAGTGTACGCAGAGATTCAAAATCTCCATTATCCTCTCGTCACTTTGGTCACAGGCAGCTGTGCCATCGAGCGTGTCACATAGCGCTCAGATATCAGTGGGCCGCACACAATCCACAAGTGTCCACTGTCCACAAGTGTACGCAGAGATTCAAAATCTCCATTATCCTCTCGTCACTTTGGTCACAGGCAGCTGTGCCATCGAGCGTGTCACATAGCGCTCAGATATCAGTGGGCCGCACACAATCCACAAGTGTCCACTGTCCACAAGTGTGTGCAGAAATTCTAAAACTCCCCTGTCCTATAGACACCTTGTACCTTGTTTTACATTACTATATAGTTTGTTGGATTTTGTCTACATTTCTACCAAAAATGAGGAAGGCTGGTGGAAGAGGCCGTGGAATTGGGCGGGGGTTGGCAGCTGGTAATGATGGTGTTGGTGGTGGATCTGATGGTAGTGGCAAGAGCAAAATAGGACCAAATGCAGGAGGTGCTGACCCTGCGTCATCGTCTGTCTACATAAGGCCTCGAACGCTTAGTTTTCTAGGAGTTGGCAAACCGCTTTTAAAGGCAGAGCATCAGGAAAAAGTTTTGTCTTACATTGCTGACTCAGCCTCCAGCTCTATCGCCTCCTCTTCTTCAGTTGTAAAAAGTAAAAGCACTGAGTTGTCATTGGAGGCTCATGTTCATGAACCACACCTTTCCTTGTGTCCTTCACCCCAACCAAGATTGAAGGATGACGCAGGCCATACTACTGATTACTCCATGGAGCTGTTTTCACATACCATGCCTGGATTATCAAGTCAAATGGTGAATTACCCAGGCCAAGATGAATCTGACATGGAGTGCACTGATGCACAGCCGCTGATGGATGATTCTGCTGGTACATTCACTCAGAGCACTACATTGTCCTCGCAGTGTACAGAGCCAGATTTTGACCCTGATGAGACTCAGGTGCCCCTTCCCGCACACTATACCACCATACACGGTGACACAGAGAAAGGTGCACATGACATAGAAGAGGAGGTGATGGATGACCCAGTTGTTTACCCAGATTGGCATCCATTGGGGGAAGAGGGTGCTGCTTCCAATAGCTCAGATGAGGAGCATCCACAGCAGACATCGACATCGCAACAGCTGTTATCTGGCAGGCCCGGAGCACTCCAAAGACAGGTTCCAAACATCAAAAGAGTTGCTGGACAGCTTGTCCAGAGGGTCAAAAGATCACAGCGTGCTAGGCCGCAAAATGTCTGCCAAAGTAGGAAGAGTGCAGTGTGGCACTTTTTTGAACAAAATCCTCATGATCAGGCCAAGGTTATCTGTAAGAAGTGCGCAAAGACCTTTAGCCGAGGGAAAAATCTGAAAAATTTGAATACCAGTTGCATGCTTAGACATTTAACCAGCATGCACTTGCAAGCGTGGAAACAACACCAAACCTCAAGTGCCACATGTGCAACTGATCACAACGAAGGTAGTCAGCAACGCTACATTGTTTACCCCACTGTAAGCCCACCGGTTAGCACAGCAGCAAATGTTGAGGTGTCGTTGCAAGACCACAGCAGTCAGGGAATCCCACTGTTATATCAACGAAAGACTGATTCTAGGCCATCAGAAAGAACACCAACTCCATCACCATCATCAACCCTCTCTCAGTCCGCCCTGTCCACCGCTACTTCCACCATATGCAGCTCTCAAGTCCAGCTCACCCTCCCAAACACTATGAGTAGGTCAAGAAAGTACTCAGTCTCTCATCCACGTACACTGGGTTTGAACGCCCACATTGCCAAACTAATCTCGTTTGAGATGATGCCCTTTCGGTTGGTGGAAAGCACAGCTTTCCGCGAACTCATGGCCTATGCAGTACCACGCTATGACCTACCCAGTCACCACTTCTTCTCTCGCAAAGCCATCCCAGCCCTCCACCATCATGTGAAAGACCGCATTGTCCATGCACTCAAGCAGTCAGTGAGCGGAAAGGTGCACCTCACAACTGATGCATGGTCCAGTCGGCATGGCCAGGGCCGTTACGTGTCCATCACTGCGCACTGGGTTAATGTGGTGGATGCAGGGTCCACAGGGGACAGCGGTGGTGGGACAGTGCTGCCTAGCCCACGGTATAGGAAACAGTTGGCTGTAGGCGTTCGACCCTCCTCCTCCTCCTCCTCCTCCAGAAGCGACAGCTCGTCCACAGAGCGCAGTCGTACGAGCACTCCATCTGCAGCTGCCACTGTTGCACACGATGTGTCCCCCTATCGAGCAGCTAGTGGAAAGCGTCAGCAGGCTGTGTTGCAGATGATGTGTTTGGGCGACAGACACACCGCCGAGGTGCTGGCCGAGTACTTGAAGCGACAAACTGAGTCATGGCTGGGCAGTGTACATCTTGAGGCAGGCAAGGTAGTTAGTGATAACGGCCGTAATTTTGTGGCAGCCATAGCCCTTTCAAAACTCAGCCACATACCTTGCTTGGCTCATACCTTGAACCTGGTGGTGCAGTGCTTCCTCAAAAATTATCCGGAGTTAACAGCCCTGCTCCAGAAGGTGCGAAGACTGTGCGCGCACATCCGCCGGTCGCCTGTACACTCCGTTCGTATGCAGAAGCTGCAGCGATTGCTCCACCTTCCCAACCACCGCCTCATTATCGACATTGCAACAAGGTGGAACTCCACCCTGCACATGGTGGAGCGGCTGTGCGAGCAGAGGCAGGCCATAATGCATTTGTGGGAGGATACACGGCCAGGCACTTTGAGAGCAGACATGGAGTTGACAGGCGTGCAGTGGTCGAAGCTGAAAGACCTTTGTAAAGTCCTTCAGTGTTTTGAGGAATGCACACGGCTGGTAAGCGCAGACGACGCCATCCTAAGCATGAGCATCCCACTTATGCGTCTGCTCATGCAAACTTTGACGCACCTTAAGGAGCAGGCGTCTGCAGCCAATGTTGATGAGGAGGAAGAGGAGGAGGGAATCCTTGATGACATTCAGCCATTGTCTGCTCAGGGACCTCTCCTGGACGAGGTGGAGGAAGAAGAGGAGGAGGAGGATGATGGGGATGATTACTTAGGGGAGGAGGATGCATCTCGCGGGGCAAGTGAAAATGTTGGCGTGGCAAGGTCTGGTACAGGGTTTGTGCGTGACTGGAGGGATGTGGATTTGCCAGAAAGTGCTCCTCCACCCAGCACTCGCAGTGCATCATTGACACCGGGAACATTGGCCCACATGTCAGATTATGCCTTGCGGATCCTAAAAAGGGACCCCCGCATTGCCAAAATGATGAACGATGACGACTACTGGTTGGCCAGCATCCTGGATCCACGCTATAAAGGCAAATTACAAAACATCATGCCACAGGAGAACCTTGACCTAATATTGGCTAATAAACAAGCAACTCTGGTAAATCGGTTGCTTGAGGCATTCGAAGCACACAGCAGCGGTGATGGTTCTCACACGAGCCGTACGGGCCGGGGGCAGCTTGGCAGAGGTGTTCGTGGTGCACACAGCAGAAGTGGCGTTGGAGACAGGGGTTTCATGACAATGTTGTGGACTGATTTTTCAAATACCGCTCACACAACTGGTAATACTGCATCGATGGAAAGTGACAGGAGACAGCAGTTGTCAACTATGGTTACAAACTACTTTTCCTCCCATATCGATGTTCTCCCACACAGGTCATTCCCCTTTGACTATTGGGCCGCTAAACTGGACACCTGGCCTGAATTGGCCCAATATGCCTTACAGGAGCTCGCTTGCCCAGCTGCAAGTGTGCTATCGGAAAGAGTCTTCAGTGCAGCTGGATCAATCCTGACAGAAAAAAGGACCCGTCTGTCAACCCAAAATGTGGATGATCTAACCTTCATTAAAATGAACCACGCATGGGTTTCCAAGGATTTTGTCCCACCATCCCCTGATGACACATAGGGTGACAGAAAAATGGCTTGCTTTGGTCCACCTCTTCCTGGTACTTCACCTATTTCGCCTTTTGCATCAGTTGAATGTCCAACATCAACATATGCCACTTTCTAAAACTCCCTAACTGTGCTGCCTCCCCCCCATGGCCGGGGTCACCACCTAGCGCACGACACCGTGCGAGTGCCGTTGCCCTGGACAGGTGGGTAGGCCGACTCTTGGGCGCGGGCACTGGCACAGGGTCCCTCATAGTGCAATCAAGTGTCTCTGACGGTGGTAGTGCACACCCGCCGTCAGACACACCGCTGTACTATGAGGGGCCCAGTGCCAGTACCGACGCCCACGAGTGGGCCCCCCTTGCTTGGCCAGGGCCCCAACATTTGCAATCTTTACCTCTCCCTGCTCCTCCGCTGTGTAATCTGGGCCGTCAAATCCATACTGTGCCTGACACCGTCTGAGCCTGCCTCCTGATGTATAGACATATATTTTGAATGTGTACGCTATCCATACATGTTATCCGGGGATACGTTACCCCTTCTAAACTTTGTGCAATGACGTGCAATCCATACTGGGCCTAACACCGTCTGAGCCTGCCTCATGCTGTATAGACATATATTTTGAATGTGTACGCTATCCATACATGTTATCCGGGGATACGGTACCCCTTCTAACCTTTGTGCAATGACGTGCAATCCATACTGGGCCTAACACCGTCTGAGCCTGCCTCATGCTGTATAGACATATATTTTGAATGTGTACGCTATCCATACATGTTATCCGTGGATTCGGTACCCCTTCTAACCTTTGTGCAATGACGTGCAATCCATACTGGGCCTAACACCGTCTGAGCCTGCCTCATGCTGTATAGACATATATTTTGAATGTGTACGCTATCCATACATGTTATCCGGGGATACGGTACCCCTTCTAACCTTTGTGCAATGACGTGCAATCCATACTGGGCCTAACACCGTCTGAGCCTGCCTCATGCTGTATAGACATATATTTTGAATGTGTACGCTATCCATACATGTTATCTGGGGATACGGTACCCCTTCTAACCTTTGTGCAATGACGTGCAATCCATACTGGGCCTAACACCGTCTGAGCCTGCCTCATGCTGTATAGACATATATTTTGAATGTGTACGCTATCCATACATGTTATCCGGGGATACGGTACCCCTTCTAACCTTTGTGCAATGACGTGCAATCCATACTGGGCCTAACACCGTCTGAGCCTGCCTCATGCTGTATAAACATATATTTTGAATGTGTACGCTATCCATAAATGTTATCCAGGGATACGGTACCCTTTCTAACCTTTGTGCAATGACGTGCAATCCATACTGGGCCTAACACCGTCTGAGCCTGCCTCATGCTGTATAGACATATATTTTGAATGTGTACGCTATCCATACATGTTATCCAGGGATACGGTACCCTTTCTAACCTTTGTGCAATGACGTGCAATCCATACTGGGCCTAACACCGTCTGAGCCTGCCTCATGCTGTATAGACATATATTTTGAATGTGTACGCTATCCATACATGTTATCCGGGGATACGGTACCCCTTCTAACCTTTGTGCAATGACGTGCAATCCATACTGGGCCTAACACCGTCTGAGCCTGCCTCATGCTGTATAGACATATATTTTGAATGTGTACGCTATCCATACATGTTATCCAGGGATACGGTACACTTTCTAACCTTTGTGCAATGACGTGCAATCCATACTGGGCCTAACACCGTCTGAGCCTGCCTCATGCTGTATAGACATATATTTTGAATGTGTACGCTATCCATACATGTTATCCAGGAATACGGTACCCTTTCTAACCTTTGTGCAATGACGTGCAATCCATACTTGTCCTAACACCGTCTGAGCCTGCCTCATGCTGTATAGACATATATTTTGAATGTGTACGCTATCCATACATGTTATCCAGGGATATGGTACCCTTTCTAACCTTTGTGCAATGACGTGCAATCCATACTGGGCCTAACACCGTCTGAGCCTGCCTCATGCTGTATAGACATATATTTTGAATGTGTACGCTATCCATACATGTTATCCGGGGATACGGTACCCCTTCTAACCTTTGTGCAATGACGTACAATCCATACTGGGCCTAACACCGTCTGAGCCTGCCTCATGCTGTATAGACATATATTTTGAATGTGTACGCTATCCATACATGTTATCCGGGGATACGGTATCCCTTCTAACCTTTGTGCAATGACGTGCAATCCATACTGGGCCTAACACCGTCTGAGCCTGCCTCATGCTGTATAGACATATATTTTGAATGTGTACGCTATCCATACATGTTATCCGGGGATACGGTACCCCTTCTAACCTTTGTGCAATGACGTGCAATCCATACTGGGCCTAACACCGTCTGAGCCTGCCTCATGCTGTATAGACATATATTTTGAATGTGTACGCTATCCATACATGTTATCCGGGGATACGGTACCCCTTCTAACCTTTGTGCAATGACGTGCAATCCATACTGGGCCTAACACCGTCTGAGCCTGCCTCATGCTGTATAGACATATATTTTGAATGTGTATGCTATCCATACATGTTATCCGGGGATACGGTACCCCTTCTAACCTTTGTGCAATGACGTGCAATCAATACTGGGCCTAACACCGTCTGAGCCTGCCTCATGCTGTATAGACATATATTTTGAATGTGTACGCTATCCATACATGTTATCCGGGGATACGGTACCCCTTCTAACCTTTGTGCAATGACGTGCAATCCATACTGGGCCTAACACCGTCTGAGCCTGCCTCATGCTGTATAGACATATATTTTGAATGTGTACGCTATCCATACATGTTATCCAGGGATACGGTACCCTTTCTAACCTTTGTGCAATGACGTGCAATCCATACTGGGCCTAACACCGTCTGAGCCTGCCTCATGCTGTATAGACATATATTTTGAATGTGTACGCTATCCATACATGTTATCCGGGGATACGGTACCCCTTCTAACCTTTGTGCAATGACGTGCAATCCATACTGGGCCTAACACCGTCTGAGCCTGCCTCATGCTGTATAGACATATATTTTGAATGTGTACGCTATCCATACATGTTATCCGGGGATACGGTACCCCTTCTAACCTTTGTGCAATGACGTGCAATCCATACTTGGCCTAACACCGTCTGAGCCTGCCTCATGCTGTATAGACATATATTTTGAATGTGTACGCTATCCATACATGTTATCCGGGGATACGGTACCCTTTCTAACCTTTGTGCAATGACGTGCAATCCATACTGGGCCTAACACCGTCTGAGCCTGCCTCATGCTGTATAGACATATATTTTGAATGTGTACGCTATCCATACATGTTATCCGGGGATACGGTACCCCTTCTAACCTTTGTGCAATGACGTGCAATCCATACTGGGCCTAACACCGTCTGAGCCTGCCTCATGCTGTATAGACATATATTTTGAATGTGTACGCTATCCATACATGTTATCCAGGGATACGGTACCCTTTCTAACCTTTGTGCAATCACGTGCAATCCATACTGGGCGTGAGAACGGCTGGCGAGCTGTTAAGCAAGCTACAGCACCTGTCCAGACAAGTACAGGGATTCCCTAGCGAGGAGACTTATTTGATTGTTTTCTATGTTGGGACAGCAATTTTTGGGGAGCACTATACTCTGGAGAATGATAGATGGGGCCCACCATACACTGGAACATTCCAAAAGTGGACATCAGACACTGGAGCAGCATTTACAGGGCCCATTATACACTAGAGCATTAGAAATGGGGCCCATTATGTTTGGAGCATTATTTGGGCCCATAAGACAGTGGAGCTTCATCCATGGGGACCAACATATACTGTAGCATTATGTGGAGCTCATCATATACTGTTTCAAACATTATATGGGACCAATGATTTTGTATGGAGAAATAGATGGGCCTCGTCATGAGATGTAAAAAGTGAGGTATTTTTCATTGTACTATACCGCTATTTCTTTGCCGTATCGGAGCATGATGAGTTGTGGTATGTGTTAAAGGGGCGCTCTTTCGCCCAGGGCACATGAAAACCTGCAGCCAGCCCTCCCCCCCCCACAAATTTAGCCAAATAACCCCCATTTTTCAGTGCGTAACTTGTATTATGAAGTTAATTAAGGTTGACAAGCTTAAGTAAGAAGAATTGATGCTTTTGGCATTCAAATGGGCACTGTAGGTGTATTTCCTGTCCTCCTCTCACTGCCGACTTTTATTCCCCATTGACTTACATTGGGTTTCGTGTTTCGGGACGACCCCGACTTTTCCCTATAATCGGACGATCTTGCTCGACCCGACTTTTGGAAAAGTCGGGTTTCACGAAACGAATCGCGACCCTAAAAAAGCAAAAGTCGCTCAACTCTACCCCCAAGTGCTTCACAGAAGTTTATAACACTTGGACGTGAAAATAAAAAAATCATTTTTTTCCACAAAAATTATATTTTTGCCCCCGATTTTTTATTTTCCTAAGGGTAACAGGAGAAATTGGACCCCAAAAATTGTTTTGCAATTTGTTCTGAGTAGGCTGATACCCTACATGTGGGGGTAAAACACTGTTTGTGTGCATGGCAGAGCTTGGAAGGGAAGGAGCACCATTTGACTTTTTCAACTCAGAATTGGCTGGAATTGAGATCAGACGCCATGTTGCAGTTGGAGAGCCCCTGATGTGCCCAAACAGTGGAAACCCCCCCAATTATAACTCCAACCCTAACCCCAACACACCCCTAACCCTAATATCAGCCCTAACCCTAGCCCTAACCCTAGCCCTAACCCTAACCCTAACCCTAACCCCAACACACCCCTAGCCCTAACCCTAGCCCTAACCCTAGCCCTAACCCTAATGGGAAAATGGAGATAAATACTTTTTTTTAAATTTTATTGTTTTTCCCTAACTAAGGGGGTGATATCGGGGGGTTTGATTTACTATTTATGGCGGTTTTTATATTTGGCAGCTGTCGCACGCTAAAAGACGCTTTTTATTGTAAAAATAGTTTATGCATCACCACATATTGAAAGCTATAATTTTTCCGTATTTTGACCCACCGAGTCATGTGAGGTCTTATTTTTTGCGGGACGAGTTGACGTTTTTATTGGTACCATTTTCGGGCACGTGACATTTTTTGATCGCTTTTTATTCCTATTTTTGGGATGCAGAATGAACAAAAACCAGCGTTTCATGAATTTCTTTTGGGGGGGTGCGTTTACACCGTTCCGCGTGCGGTAAAATTGATAAAGCGGTTTTATTCTTTGGGTCAGTACGGTTACAGCGATACCTCATTTAGGTCGTTTTTTTATGTTTTTGTCGGTTTTATGCAATGAAAAGTATTTTATATAAAAAATAATTATTTTTGCATCGCTTTATTCTACGAGCTATAACTTTTTTATTTTTCACTGATGATGCTGTGTGGCAGCTCGTTTTTTGCAGGACAAGATGACGTTTTCAGCGGTACCATGGATATTTATATGCGTCTTTTTGATCGCGCGTTATTACACTTTTTGTTTGGCGGTATGATAATAAATCATTATTTTTTGCTTCGTTTTTTTATTTTTATTTTTTAAGGGGTTCGCTAAAGGGGTTAACTAATGGGACAGTTTTATAGGGCGGGTCATTATGGATGCGGCGATACCTAATATGTGTACTTTTATTGTTTGTTTTTTTTATTATTTCCAAAAAATGGATTTATTGGGGGAATATATGTTTTTTTTTTCTAATTTATTTGGTGATTTTTTTTTTAAATTATTTTAACACTTTTTTTTATTTTTTCTTTTACTTTATTAAATAGTCCCAGGTGGGACATCACTGTCCTGTGACAGATCGCTGATCTGTCACATCACAGATCACTGTGACAGATCAGCGATCTGACACAGGCACTGCAGAAGGCTTCCTCATGCCTGCGCTTTGCAGGCACTGAGGAAGCCAGCTTCCTCAGGCCCCCGAAGGCCCCCGTCGCCATCTTGGATTCGGGGGCCTGGAGGAAAGGAGCCCCCCACAGCAGCGCTGCACATTGCGCTGCCGTGGGGGGCTCAGGGAAGCACGGAGGGAGCCCCCTCCCTGCCGATGCTTCCCTTTAACCCCCGGTACACCGCGATCATGTTTGATCACGGTGTGCAAGGGGTTAACGTGTCGGGGGCGGTCCGTGACCGCCCCTGACACATTGTGCCGGGTGTCAGCTGTGATAATCAGCTGACACCCGGCCGCGATCAGCGGCGCTCACCACGCCGACGTACTATCCCGTCCATGGGCATAGGGGCCCAGGTCCCATGGACGGGATAGTACGTCGGATGGCAGAAAGGGGTTAAGGTTGCATTACATTTAGCATTGCACCAGCGATCCCGACAACGATATGACCCAGTCAGGATCACTGGTGCATCGCTAAATGGTCGCTAGTGAGCTGCCAAACAGGCAGATCTCACCAGTGACATCGCAGGGGTCGGCAGTCATCACTTTCCTGTCACACACAGCGAGGGTGACGTCTTCCGCCCGCGTCCATGGAGTCACTCGTCGGTGCCAGCAGGAAGCCGATGACGAGAAATGGACCATCCCGATCTCGCACGATCAGCGATAACCAGCAGGGGAGCCGTGTCAGAGGTAAGTGTCACATGTAGCGAGATCGCTACCGATATTGCTGTTGCATCACAAATTCGGTGATGCTTTAGCGAGATCACTAGTGATCTCACTATGAGTGAAGGGGGCTTTACATTTAAACAGTACCTAGATTGGAGATTTTTTCAAATAAGTGACATGCATTTTTTTTCCCAGTTGGTGTTTTTCAAAACCTGAAGCAGAAAAAAAATGTTTAAAAGACTAAACATATAAACATCAAAGTGATTTTACAAATCGAAATGGTTAAAAAGAAAATGTCAAGGTTTTTGAATGATATTTAGCCATTTATTGGAGAGAACTATCTTCAAAAAAAGACATAAAAAAAAACTTAAGTGCATTTACCCTTAGTAATGGAAACCATATTCTGCTTCAGTTAAGCTCACACGTTGTGTAATTGGTGAAGATTTTATGCTCTGATTTCTAAACTGAAATCCTCAGCATTTTTGCATCTAAAATCTATGCATAGTTTCCTCACTTAACTGTGCGGTTTATGTGAAATTTTTGCTTGTGTGAAAATGTGCAAAAAAAGGAGACAAAAAAATGAGAGGCCAGCAGTTTAACTTTGTGACACTGTAAAACACTGAGGAATTTGCATGCAGAAAATCTGCACCAAATCTGCAATGTGTGCACCTATTCTTAGGGTATTTACAGCAGAATTTTCTGAAACAAAAAACACTTTGTTGGCAAGAAAAACGGTGCATACCATACACAAGTTTTTGACACGTTTTGATGCATTTTTACGTGCATTTTTTCAGAGATTTTAATAGAATTTTTTTCATTCTTTTCAATGTAAGATAAAAGCTGCAAAAACGCTGAAAGAACTGATTTTGCTGCATATTTGAAAAAAAATGCATTGATGGTTAAAATACTCATGCAAAATAAAGCAGGACATGTATGGAGTTTAGAAATCTAATTTGTTTTATCTGGTAATATAAAGAGCACTAAATACACAGCACAAATGCTGCAATCACTACACATGTGAATATACCCTTACAGTGTCATGTGCTACATTGTTCTGAATCAGAGCTTTAAGGCCCCGTCTCACATAACGAGATAGTTAGCGAAATAGCTGAAACGTCAAAGGTTTTGTGATGCAACAGCGACCTTGCCAGCAATCTCGCTATGTGTGACACATAGCGGTGACCGCCCCCCCGCTGGATATCGCTGATCGTGCTCGAATGTCCTGGGCCATTTTTTGATCGCTGGTGTCCCGCTGGCCAGCATGCATGGCTGTGTTTGATGCCGACGAGTGACCTCGTTGGCGACGCAGAACTCAGGGACGCAGGCGGGAGTCGTCAGAATAGCTGCTGTGTGACAAGGTCCCAACGACCGCCGAGGTCGTTATACGGATTGCCATATCATGGAATAGATCTGCCTGTTTAACAGATTACTAGCGACCATGTAGTGACGTACCAGCGATCTTTACCAGGTCTTATCATTGTCGGGATCGCTGGAGCGTCGCTAAGTGTAATGGCACCCTTATAATCTCGAGTGTCAGATTTGTTATGGCTAATATGCTGTGCTCCTGTTGCCACCGCTATCTGTATGAATACAAGGCGCTATTTTAGAAGAACACAGCTCCAACTTGATTAAGATAATATTTAAGAGAATATGTTTGTCATAAAGGCTGGGGATAGACAGTTCTATGCATTGTTGCATCACAGCATGTGAAAAGTGAATGGGGCTGCATTGTGACCACAACATGCAAGTCATGCCAAATTGAAACTAGTTAGATTTTTTGTGACTTTCTTGTTGCAGATGTGGCACCATGTTGGTAGCAATATGACCTCATCCACATGCACTATGCTGCGATTTAGCAGCGGCATGCATCAATCTTTGGTCACATAACCTGGATCTTGACTAAAGTCACCATGTAGCTCCAGCCTCAAACAATATAATAATGTTGTACTGTATATTAAATTTTTGACTCTCTGGGCCTCCCGTAACTAAGGCTACTTGTTGCGTTCCCGTGTGGTTGTTGGGCGCGTTAAAACAACGCATCCGCATACATCCGCATGTCCTGCATACCCAATGTTAAAGGTAGGTATGCAGGATGCATGCAGAAGTATGCAGGAGTAGGCGTGGCTTAATAGAGGAAGTGTGCAGCCCTCCGCAGAGCCCCGAACGCTAATGTGAACCCAGCCTAAGGCTTATTCTCCAAGGTATGTATGCAAAAAATAATCATTCCCTCCCTAGTGGTTTACAATCATTCTTCCTTTCTCTCTACTGCCTTCCTGTTGAGCCTGTGACAGACTTGTGCGAGTTCCAAATTGCAAGGTATAGGAGACAGCAACTGCATGAACTAATCCTGAGGCAGAAGACTGCCTTGTCCCTCTAGACACACTGGGTCTAAGCTGTAGTTACAGATCACAGCTCAGCCGTAATGGAGAAAGATATGAGATTTATAATTAGTAGGTTTAGACTGGCCCACAGGAGAACAGGAGAATCCCCGGATTGGCCCCTGTGCATGAGGGGGCCATCAGTCACCCTGGTATATGAGCAGTACTTGGCACAATACACTTGATTCGCCATATAATGTATAGACAATTTAAGAATCAACCCAATTTATTGCTATAGAATGTTGTGAATGAGCATAAAGTTATATTTGAATGTAGCTAAAATGCATGGCCCTGGACTTGATATTACTGGTGAGCCCTTGGCACCCCAGTCCAACACTGGCTGTAGGTACTTACTTACATATAATTTCACTAGATTATGGCCCGATGCTATCGCATCGGGAGGATGCGATAGCATCACACCTCTTGCCATGTTAACCCTCAACACACACACTCCTCAACACACACTCCTCTCACCTTTCACCATCTCCACTCACTCTTTCACTCCACATACGACCCCTTCTCTCACTCAGTCTCTCATACTCACGCCGTCATCGCTGCTGCTCCACGATCCCCGACATCATCTTCCGCCGGCGCCATCCTGGATCCAGACGTTGTCCACGCCGGCGACATGTTCTTGCGGCGACGCCATCTTGAGTATCGTGAAATCCCGCGATAGTCAAGATAGCATCGCCGGAAGAACATGTCGCCGGCGTGGACGACGTCGGGATCCAAAATGGCGTCGGTGAAATCTCGCGAGTTTTCGCCGACGCCATTTTGGATCCCAACGTCGTCCTCGCCGGTGACATGTTCTTGCGGCGACGCCATCTTGACTATCGCGGGATTTCGCCGATCCAAAATGGCGTCGCCGCAAGAACATGTCGCCGGCGTGGACGACATCGGGATCCAAAATGGCGTCGGCGTAATCTCACGAGATTTCGCCGACGCCATCTTTTTGGATCCCGAGTCGTCCACGCCAGCGACATGTTCTTGCGGCGACGCCATCTTGAATCTCGCGGGATTTCACGAAATCCAAGATGGTGTCGCCGCAAGAACATGTCGGCGGCCTGGAGAACGTCTGGATCCAGGATCGCGGCGGCGGAGGAAGATGTCGGGGCAGCGACGATGACGGTGTGAGTATGAGAAACGGAGTGAGAGAAAGGAACGTATGTGGAGTGAAAGAGTGAGTGGACGTGAGTGGAGGTGAAAGGTGAGAGGAGTGTGTGTTGAGGCGGTGTGGTGTGTTGAGGGTTAACATGTGCGTGTGTGTGGTGACGTCACCGGTTACAACTGGACAGAAGTTGTTACAACCGGAAGCTGCTTAGGGCATTTATTATTATAGATGATGAGGAAGAAGCCGTCTGTTGTTGGCGGTGATGGCGTGTAGAGGCTTCTTCAGCCAATGTAATAGATTTAGAGTTAGGGGATTCGTGTGTGAGACGACGGCGTTTATAAGCCTTAATCTTGTCAAGTCGATGCTGTTTTTCCTCAGGAGTCTCATTAGCACGGCGTTGTTTTTGTCGTAGTGCTAAAGCTGCTTTCCTTTCACTGGCATTGGCATACTGTGCATTGGTATTGAATGGTGGTATTGATAGGGCAGAAACAGATTGCTGATTAGTTATGTCAGTGAACGGCATATGGGATGAAGTGTAGCAGTAAATTGTTCCACATGCTGATGTGGAAGCATCCTGTTGTGAGTCTAATAATAATGATGAGGAAGAGGCCGTCTGTTGTCGGCGGTGACGGCGTGCAGAGGCTTCTTCAGCCAATCTTATGGATTTAGAGTTAGGGGATTCGTGTGTGAGGCGACGGCGTTTATAAGCCTTAATCTTCTCAAGGCGATGGTGTTTTTCCTCAGGAGTCTCATTAGCATGGCGTTGTTTTTGTCGTAGTGCTAAAGCTGCTTTCCTTTCACTGGCATTGGCATACTTTTTGTTATGACTCATGTTGGCACAGGTAAAGGAGTCTATTTGGCAGTTATCTGGCAGTGAAGAAGGCGTCCTGGAGTATTGTAGAGTAAACAGATACTAATTGACCCTGTAATTGCCCAGCAGTAGTTATGAAGTGGTAGTGGCAAATTGGTCCTGTAGTTAGACACCGGCAGAGGAGCAAGGCAGCAGTAGTTATGGCGGTAGAGGCAAATTGGCCCTGTAATTAGACACCGGCAGAGGAGCAAGGCAGCAGTAGTTATGGCGGTAGAGGCAAATTGGCCCTGTAATTAGACACAGGCAGTGAACAGTCAGAGGAGCAAGGCAGCAGTACTTATGGCGGTAGAGGCAAATTGGCCCTGTAATTAGACACCGGCAGAGGAGCAAGGCAGCAGTAGTTATGGCGGTATAGGCAAATTGGCCCTGTAATTAGACACCAGCAGAGGAGCAATGCAGCAGTAGTTATGGCGGTAGAGGCAAATTGATCCTGTAATTAGACACCGGCAGAGGAGCAAGGCAGCAGTAGTTATGGCGGTAGAGGCAAATTGATCCTGTAATTAGACACCGGCAGAGGAGCAAGGCAGCAGTAGTTATGGCGGTAGAGGCAAATTAGCCCTGTAATTAGACACCGGCAGAGGAGCAAGGCAGCAGTAGTTATGGCGGTAAAGGCAAATTGATCCTGTAATTAGACACCGGCAGAGGAGCAATGCAGCAGTAGTTATGGCGGTAGAGGCAAATTAGCCCTGTAATTAGACACCGGCAGAGGAGCAAGGCAGCAGTAGTTATGGCGGTATAGGCAAATTGGCCCTGTAATTAGACACCAGCAGAGGAGCAATGCAGCAGTAGTTATGGCGGTATAGGCAAATTGGCCCTGTAATTAGACACCGGCAGAGGAGCAATGCAGCAGTAGTTATGGCGGTATAGGCAAATTGGCCCTGTAATTAGACACCGGCAGAGGAGCAAGGCAGCAGTAGTTATGGCGGTATAGGCAAATTGGCCCTGTAATTAGACACCGGCAGAGGAGCAAGGCAGCAGTACTTATGGCGGTATAGGCAAATTAGCCCTGTAATTAGACACCAGCAGAGGAGAAAGGCAGCAGTAGTTATGGCGGTAGAGGCAAATTAGCCCTGTAATTAGACACCGGCAGAGGAGCAAGGCAGCAGTAGTTATGGCGGTAGAGGCAAATTAGCCCTGTAATTAGACACCGGCAGAGTAGCAAGGTAGCAATAGTTATGGCAGTATAGGCAAATTGGCCCTGTAATTAGACACCGGCAGTAAACAGGCATAGGACCAAGGCAGCAGTAGTTATGGTGGTACAGGCAATGCCAAGCGTCCGCACAGCAAGTCGGCGTGAGGTAAATGACGCAATTTCACGAATGCAAGATGGCGTCGGCGAAATCTCGCGAGATTTCGCCGACGTCGTTAAGGCTGTGTGCACACGCTGCGGATTAGGTGAGGATTCATCCTCGCGGATTTTGTAAAATCCGCAGGTGAAACCGCAGGTCAAAAGACCTGCGGTTTTACCTGCGGATTCCTCTGCGGTTTTGCCCTGCGGTTTTTCATCTCCTCAATAGAGGAGATGGCAAACCGCAGGAGAATCCGCAGAAAGAATTGACATGTCAATTCTTTCTGCGGATTGAAAACCGCAGATAATCCACGCGGAAAATTCCGCACCGTCTGCACTGCGGTTTTTGATTCCCATAGGGAATCATGGTACTGTACACCGCAGCAAAAACTGCTGCGGGTCCGCAGCGGCCAAAACCGCTGCGGAACCGCAGCAAAATCCACAGCGTGTGCACACAGCCTCACACCTCTTGCCATGTTAACCCTCAACACACCACACCGCCTCAACACACACTCCTCTCACCTCCACTCATGTCCACTCACTCTTTCACTCCACATACGTTCCTTTCTCTCACTCCGTTTCTCATACTCACACCGTCATCGTCGCTGCCCCGACATCTTCCTCCGCCGCCGCGATCCAGGATCCAGACGTTCTCCAGGCCGCCGACATGTTCTTGCGGGACGCCATCTTGGATTTCGTCAAGTCCCGCGATATTCAAGATGGCGTCGCCGCAACAACATGTCGCTGGCATGGGCGACATCGGGATCCAAAATGGCGTCGGCGTAATCTCGCGAGATTTCGCTGACGCCATCTTTTTGGATCCCGATGTCGGCGGCCTGGAGAACGTCTGGATCCTGGATCGCGGCGGCGGAGGAAGATGTCGGGGCAGCGACGATGACGGTGTGAGTATGAGAAACGGAGTGAGAGAAAGGAACGTATGTGGAGTGAAAGAGTGAGTGGACATGAGTGGAGGTGAAAGGTGAGAGGAGTGTGTGTTGAGGCGGTGTGGTGTATTGAGGGTTAACGTGCGTGTGTGTGTGGTGACGTCACCGGTTACAACTGGACGGAAGTTGTTACAACCGGAAGCTGGTTAGGGCATTTATTATTATAGATGACTGGACAGTTGCTTGTAGGATGTTTCTATTCTTCAAGGACTCCAAAAGAATAATGCTAGAAACTTCCATTAAATGATAGAAATGTTTCCATGGTAAAAGAATTATTTTAATCTTGTGTGTACTGACATATGACGTGTCTATGAATGTTAACATTTTAGAAATAATTTTGACTTCCTGCAATGGAAATAGTTGAGAGAAAAATGAATTTTCATGAAACCATAAATCCTCCATGGCTGAAACAGGATTAATCCATCCTTGCTCTCATCACTGGAAGTGGCTGAGCTACACGAATGTAAATAAAAATAAAAATATATGTAAAAATAAATGTGAATTCTGCTAATGGGGTAGCGCAGTGAGCTGCATTTTTTGTGTAATTCCAAAGTTACAGATTAGAAGAGCTCACTATTCCTATGAGGCTGTTAAGCTTAGGTCAGAATACCCACAGCCAGTCATTGCATCAAGTTCTGTACATAGAATAAAAATGATTATGAAGAGTCTTCCAATAGTTTTTGACTAATATTTAGCCATTTAGTGGAGAAAAACACGTCGAAAAGAGCCCTCAATAAAACTTGAGCTCATATACTCTTATATACTCAGGAATATAAACCACATAGTTGAGCTCCAATGTTGCATTATTGGTGTTGACTTTTTCCGTCTGGACCCCAACATCTGAATTGGGCCTTATTTTGCACATGCTGAAAACCTTTGCATGATACCATATATACATGTACATATATTTATTTATATGTATATTTACATACTGTATATACTGTATATATATATATATAGGAACATACATGACATACAGTATATGACGAACCAATTTAAACTTGTAATATTCATTATATCCATTGGAAGTTGAATTTGACTTGTTATGTTAAAATATCATGACAGCGAAGAAAGGTTCCACTGGTTATTCTGATTTGATGAATCAGTTTAAACTTCTACTGGATATATGGATATAAATCCATCAGACATTTAACCTGGCTTGTTATATTGGAATATTAATTAATTATTACAGTGATATTTCCAGTGGAACCTTTCATTGTGTTGGTGGAACAGCTCAGTCCTATAGGACTTAAAGGAAATAGTATAGCTCATCTGCTAGCGGCTGTTTCCATAGATCCACCTTCAGTGATGGGACTAAGAACAGATCATGATGCATTTATGGCTTGATGAATATAACGGCAATTAGAAATTATTATTATTATGCATTTATATAGCGTCATTTATTCCATGGCGCTTTACATGTGAAAAGGGGAAATATAGACAGGTGTTGTGAACTCATTTTCTGGTTTACCTTTGGCTTCTGGTGAGGGTGGTGGAGATGGCTGTGTTGACAGAGGAGTCGTGAGTTCTCCATCCGGGCTCCCTCTGGTGGTGACAGCAGGTAATGAAGCTGATCTAAATTGCAGAGACCTGCCACCTGAGGAGGAGGACTGTGAGTGGACATCAGGGGTCTCTGACTGGATTTAAGACAGCCGACTCCCTAATTTTGTGCTGGTGATTTTCTCCTGCCCTGAGGTTCTGATTTCCAGTTCTGTTCCTGCCTTCCCAAGCTAAGTGTGCTCTGCTATTTTTCACTTGAGATTTGGTCTGGTTTACTCAGTTTTTGTGGTCAGCCAGCCCCTGCTGGGGCTGTGCTGAATTTCCATTCTTATGTCTCTGTTTATGCCAGTTTGCTTTTTGTCCCTGATCAGATTGGTCTCCTTTTGCTCTGTCTTCAGAATATACCAGAGTGCTGATATAGGGAATTGAAGTCTAGTGACTTCAGGGTTTTTGTTATCAGAAAGTGTTGGATATTTTTTAGCAGGGTTTTGTGCATGATTGCAGACAGCATCTTTCCTTTCCTGTCCTTTCTAGTTAGTGTTGGCCCCATCATTTGCTCAGCCTATTTTTCTATCTGTGTTTGTGATTTCATCTTGTCTCACCGTCAATACATGTTTGGGGGCTGTCTTTTGCTTTGGGGTCTGCTCTGGGGCAGTTTAGATTTCCCCTTTTCTTGCTTTAGGCATATTTAGTTCTCCGGCTGTGACGAGGCATCTAGGATCATCGTAGGTACGCTCCACGGCTACTGCTAGTTGTGTGGATAGGATCAGGGGTCTGCAATCTGCTTAGTTACCAACCTCTCTGGTTTTCTGGGGCTTAGCTTGTTTTTCTTTTTCCTCCTCGGTGACTCATTCATAACAGACAGGTACAATAAACATGTGTAAGACAAGGGACACATAAGTACATAAGGAAAGGGGACTCTGCCCGCGAAGGTTCACAGTCTACAGTGATGGGTGAGGATACAGTAGGAGAGGGTAGAGCAGGTCGTGGGGTGGTTCAGTAGACCAAGGATCATTGCAGGCTGTAGGCTTGTCGGAACAGGTGGGTCTTCAGGTTCTTCTTGAAGGTTTCCGTTGATGGTGAGAGTCTGATGTGCTGCGGCAGAGAGTTCCAGAGTATGGGGGAAGCACGGGAGAAGTCTTGTATGCGGATGTGGGAAGAAGTGATAAGGGGGGAGTAGAGAAGGAGATCTTGAGATGATCAAAGGTTGCGTGTGGATAGGTACCTAGAGACCATGTCACAGATGTATGGAGGAGACAGGTTGTGGATGGCTTTGTATGTCATTGTTAGGGTTTTGAATTGGAGCCTCTGGGCAATAGGAAGCCAGTGAAGGGTCTGGCATAGTAGGGAGGCTTGGGAATAGCGGGGAGACAGGTGGATTAGTCGGGCAGCAGAGTGTAGGATGGACTGGAGCAGAGCCAGAGTGCTAGAGGGGAGGCCAGAGCATAGGAGGTTGCAGTAGTCGAGGCGGGAGATGATAAGAGCATGCACTAGTGTTTTTGTGGTTTCATGGTTGAGGAATGAGCAGATCCGGGAAATATTTTTGAGTTTGAGGTGGCAAGAGGAGGCGAGGGCTTGAATATGTGGTTTGAAAGAGAACGCAGAATCGAGGATCACCTCAAGGCACCGAGCGTGCGGAACTGGGGAAAGAGAGCAGCCATTGACATTGATGGATAGGTCTGGTGGAGGGGTGGAGTGAGATGGGGGAAAGATGATGAATTCTGTTTTGTCCATGTTCAGTTTGAGAAAGCGAGCAGGCAAGAAGGCTAAGATAGCAGACAGACATTGTGGGATTTCAGTCAGTAAGGAGGCTAGGTTGGGTCCAGATAGGTAGATCTGTGTGTCATCAACATAGAGGTGATACTGCAAACCGTGGGATTCTATGAGCTGTCCCAAGCCAAAGGTGTAGATGGAGAATAGTAGGGGTCCTAGGACAGAGCCTTGAGGAACACCGACAGACAGGGGCGAGGTGAGGAGGTGGTGTGTGAGAGGGAGACACTAAATGTTCATTCTGTTAGGTATGATGAGATCCAGGATAGGGCCAAGTCTGTGATGCCAAGAGATGAGAGAGTCTGTAGCAGGAGGGAATGGTCTACGGTGTCGAAGGGAGAGGACAGGTCAAGGAGAAGGAGAACAGAGTAGTGTCGCTTGCTCTTGGCGGTTAGTAAGCTGTTAGTGACTTTAGTTAGGGCAGTTTCAGTTGAGTGATGTGGTCGGAAGCCAGATTGTAACTGGTCAAAGAGGGAACAGGAGGAGCGGTGGGAGGACAGTTCAAGATATATATGCTGTTCCAGTAGTTTTGAGGCGTAAGGGAGAAGAGTTATCGGCAATAGTTAGACACAGAGGATGGATCAAGGGAGGGCTTTTTGAGGATGGGTGTGATTGAGGCATGTTTGAAGGATGAGAGAAAGACACCATTTGTAAGTGAAAGGTTGAAGAGGTGTGTTAGAGATGGGATGAAGTCTGTGGCCAAGTTAGGGATGAAGTGAGACAGGAGTGGGTCGAGGGCACAAGTGTTGAGGTGTGATCTTGACAGAAGGGTGGAGAGCTGATCTTCTGTCATGGTGGAGAAGCTGGCTTTTGCAGAACAGGGCTGAGTGGCTAAGAGGGGCATTGGGGGCTGCTGGCCAAAGTTTTATCTGATCATGTCGATCTTCTGCTTAAAGAAGGAGGCAAAGTCTTCAGCAGAAATAAGAGGAGGGGGAGGAGGTGCTGTGGGACGGAGTGGAGAATTGAAAGTGTTGAAGAGCTGTTTAGGGTTGTGAGACAGGGAGGATAAGAGAGATGCGAAGTAAGTTTGTTTTGTGGCAGAGAGCGTGGACTTAAAGCTGGCAAGGGACTGCTTGTATGTGTTGAAGTGCTCAGTAGAATGGGTTCTCTTCCATCTCCGCTCAGCGGCCCTGGAAACCCATCTCAGTTCTTTGGTCAGGCTGGTCAGCCAGGGCTGCCTGTTGATTGTTTGAGTTCTGCTCTGTGTGAGGGGGGCAGCCAAATCAAGTGTTGCTGTTATTGTAGTGTTATAAAAAGTGGCAGCAAGGGAAGCAATGTCTGTAAGAGGGAGAAGGGACTCAGAGAGTGATTGTAAATTGAGGTGTTTGAGATTCCTGCGAGGGTGAGCGAGTTTATGGAGCGGGGGTTGCGCAGTAGGAGAGGAGAGGGAAGAGAATGTCAGTAGGTTGTAGTCAGACAGGGGGAGGGGTGAGTTATTGAGATTAGTGAGGGAACAGAGGTGGGTGAAGATAAATGTCCCAGTAGTTTTAATTTTTAGCAAATTGAATCGCTGTGAATAAAATTTTGGGGAATAATTTTGTAAAATTGGCAAATTTCAATTTCAAAAGCTTTGCTCATCTGTAATCCTTAGCCAACATATGCCAGTAGAATCATATGCCAATACCTCATTGACTTACAGTGTTGACAAATGTAGTTTGGTGCCTCACTGTGGATGCAGTAAAAAACATATTTTCATAAAAAAATGTTTTTAAAAACATAAATCTTTTGTAATTGTAAATGAAGAATTTAAAACATAAAACATACATTAGGTTAGTATATTGTCTGTGTATATTTCTTCCTGTGATAAGATACACAGTATTTACACATTGACTAAACAACCTGCTTTATGGATAAGAAGGGGTTAAATCTAGCTGAGTGTCATCATTCCTCATCCTGAGTGTTTTATCACTGTATTATTAATAACCCCACATAATGCAACTCCAGGAGATGTGATTTTCTTCACTGCCTGATCACAAGAGCTGTGGAATATTCACTTCAAAGCTAGTGATCATGTAATAATACCTGTAATAGTACCATCACAGCATAATAATTGTCCCCAATGTTCTTACCATCAAGCCTCTGTTTTCATCCATCCTTCAAAGCAGCACTCTCCCGGAAGAATGGCTTCTTTTTTTAACCTTACACTAGATGTGATCTGTGGTCCCCTGGAAACTCACCACTAAGATATTTATAGTGGTTTTTATGATGGTTTTGACAAATATGTGTAGCTGCAGGGTCACATAACAAAAAAACACAAGTAACAATGTCACAACCTAGGTGTTCCTGCCATGTGTACTCTTTGGCTCAGACACCAGGAAGCCTTTTCTTTGGCTATAGCAAATAGATAAGAAAGTATTCAGTGTCATTTTCCTTTAGCGCAAACTTCAAATGGCATATTAGTCACTCCGGACATTGTCCGTCCTCTGTCACTTTACCATCAAGTGGAGGTGACCTGATGCCACATGGTGGAGTTCAGCAGCCGTGCTGCATTCCTTGTCGGTATTTGCTACTTGTACTTAGACTGTGGATTACCACTCCGCTGTACACCAATGTGCCTAGTCCTTTAAGGTGATCACCTTTTTCCAAAGAATTTATATAACTATAGGTTAAGTATCTGGATATTACCAACACCCATGTAAAAAGCAGAAGATATTAAAACTGTTTGTTTGTGTGAACCAGCTTTATAAACAGATAAAAATATGAGAACAAACCCAGCTGCATAATAAAAATGCTAAGGGAAAGAACACCAATGGCAATCTACCCTACAAACCAACACCAACTCCAGAAATACATCAGAGATTAGGAGAAAAAGGAGTACCCGGTGATAAAAAGCATATAAATTTTATTAAATAACAATCAGTAGTAAAAGACACTAAATACAAATAGGTAACACATGTTTCCAGAGACATCCAGAATAGACGGAAGTACCCCCTCAAAAAGGTGCAAGAACATGTTCATGTGTATAAATTCATACTCTTCACAGAAGCACCCAAGGATAGCCAATCCCACAATAGAATATATAAATATACAGAAGTAGCGGGTTAAATTAACGAGGGAGAGGCTTACCAGAGGCATGTGGGGGAATAGAGTATGACAGTAAGAACCCACAATAAAGTCATACTATCGCACAAAGAAGTTAAATACAATATGTAAACCAGCATTGTATACCACCAAAAGAGCACATGTATGGAGTATATATATATATATATATATATAAAATCTTTTAGTGGTATATTGTATAGATGCGATGCGCACCATACAAGCCTTTATTACTGCCCAGAAAGCATTTTTGGCTGTGCGCATGCGCTGTGGTCTTCCACGGTTCCTGGGTGCCGCCGCGCATGTTTATGTTTTTGGCATGAAATTCTCCTTTCCATGTGCGTGTGCCTTAGCACATGACGCTCTGGCTGCCACAGGATCTTGTGTAGCCACTGCACATGCGCCACATATGCCAATTTCATTGGTCCATTGTGACCATGTGACATATCATGAGGGTTATTTTAAGGTCCTATTCTCACCTGCTCACCATCCCCTTGAGAAAGCGGCATGTATGCCAGTGAAACGCGTGCTGGGGTGACATCCGGCTGGGGGCCCCCTCTTACTTGCCTCGTAACTCTGGTAAGCCTCTCCCTCATTAATTTAACCCATTACTTCTGTGGTCTTGGCTATCCTTGGGTGCATCTGTGAAGAGTATGAATTTATATACATGAACATGTTCTTGCACCTTTTTGAGGGGGTACTTCCGTCTTGTCTGGACGTCTATGTAAACATGTGTTACTTATTTGTATTTTGTGTCTTTTACTACTGATTGTTATTTAATAAAATTTATATGCTTTTTATCACCAGGTACTCCTTTTTTCTCCTGATCTCTCACAGATAAAAATATGTAACATATCCAGACTATTACTGCCATTATAAAGGTAAAAAAACTATATAAACAACAATTAGATTATTCCTATATGATATTCTTTATTGTGTCACGCAAACAGACAGAAACATTCGTATAAAAGAT
Source organism: Dendrobates tinctorius (assembly GCF_039654945.1). Classification (NCBI taxonomy): domain Eukaryota; kingdom Metazoa; phylum Chordata; class Amphibia; order Anura; family Dendrobatidae; genus Dendrobates; species Dendrobates tinctorius. Next base: position 1,773,112 of record NW_027361699.1, on the reverse strand, counting down.
CCCCTTAAAAAACCCTATTTAAAAACTAAATAGACAGTGTGGTTTATAAATAGATTTTAAGTAGTGTGGTGGATCGGCTCACACGACTGCACACAGAGAGAGACATGGGTACAGTGCAGCTATAAGAACTTCCTTTAGTTTATTATAGGCAGCATAAACCAAGGTGTCGCAAAGCAAATACAGCCCTCTGGGCAAAAACAGGAAAGCAAAACAAAATGGTGGCAGAAAACACAGTCCTTCTGAGAGCGGGTTTTCTCCCACTCACCGCTAGCAGAATACACACGGTTCAGGTTTTAGCATACAACACATGCATGAACACTTTCCTGGAGTAGTTCCTCTCCAGGCACAATGAAGACTACTGCCTTTGGAAGTCAAGTACTTAAGCCCCAGACCATGTGACTCCTCCATCACGTGACTGATCACATGATTATGACACCCCACAGGTTCTGTCAGGACACGTTGGTGCAGGCTCTGCAGCTGGAGAATAGGTAGACATTCTCCTACCCGCTCTACGAATATTCACATAAAAAAGCCCATTTATGCAACTTTAGCTTAAGAATCACAGCACTTTAGTGTGCTGGAGGAAAATACTGGCTTTATATCACTGATGCGATTAAACATAGTGACACATATGTCTCTTCTAGTACTTTACCATTGACTTTTTCACAGTAATAAACACTCTTATGGCTCTAACTATCACAGTGACATATTCAAGTACATAATTAAAAATAGCATATAATCACAGATCTATATATTAAAATTGATACTATATAATCAAGGCTACAAATAAGATGCAAATACATAAAGTTACAGCTGTGCCACAATAAACAAATTCTCAATGTTACTGTGTTGATGAGGCATACCATAAGTGCCCCTTAGTCATAATGGGCAGCCATGTATAAAGAAGACAGAGAATTGAGTATGGTTAATAACTCTTATTTGCTTATATCCAATGAAGCTAACCTGAAAAATTCTGCTTTGCCCCAATATGAAATAATATGGATTTTAACCCCCTTCCAGCCATCCGACATACTATCCCGTCCATGGGACCTGGGCCTCTATGCCCTTGGATGGGATAGTACGTCTCAGCGATCAGCGGCGCCCACTTGGTGAGCACTGCTGATCGCGGCCGGGTGTCAGCTGATTATCACAGCTGACACCCGCCACAATGTGTCAGGGGCGGTCACGGACCGCCCTCGACACGTTAACCCCTTGCACACCGCGATCAAGCATGATCGCGGTGTACCGGGAGTTAAAGGGAAGCATCGGCAGGGAGGGGGCTCCCTCCGTGCTTCCCTGAGCCCCCCACGGCAGCGCAATGTGCAGTGCTGCTGCGGGGGGCTCCTTTCCTGCAGGCCCCCGAATCCAAGATGGCGATAGGGGCCTTCGGAGGCCTGCAGGAAGCTGGCTTCCTCAGTGCCTGCAAAGCGCAGGCATGAGGAAGCCTTCGGCACTGCCTGTGACAGATCGCTGATCTGTCACAGTGATCTGTGATGTGACAGATCAGCCATCTGTCACAGGACAGTGATGGCCCACCTGGGACTATGTAATAAAGTAAAAAAAAATTAAAAAAAAGTGTAAAAATAATTTTAAAAAAATCGCCAAAATAAATTAGTAAAAAAAAAAAAAATATTCCCCAATAAATTCATTTTTTGAAAATAAAAAAAAAACAATAAAAGTACACATATTAGGTATTGCCGCGTCCGTAACGACCTGCCCTATAAAACTGTCCCATTAGTTAACCCCTTTAGCGAACCCCTTAAAAAATAAAAATAAAAAACGAAGCAAAAAATAATGATTTATTATCATACCACCAAACAAAAAGTGTAATAACGCGCGATCAAAAAAACGCATATAAATATCCATGGTACCGCTGAAAACGTCATCTTGTCCCGCAAAAAACGAGCCACCACACAGCATCATCAGCGAAAAAATAAAAAAGTTATAGCTCGCAGAATAAAGCGATGCAAAAATAATTATTTTTTATATAAAATAGTTTTCATTGCATAAAACCAACAAAACATAAAAAACGACCTAAATGAGGTATCACTGTAACCGTACTGACCCGAAGAATAAAACCGCTTTATCAATTTTACCGCACGCGGAACGGCGTAAAAGCACTCCCCCAAAAGAAATTCATGAAACACTGGTTTTTGTTCATTCTGCGTCGCAAAAATCGGAATAAAAAGCGATCAAAAAATGTCACGTGCCCGAAAATGGTACCGATAAAAACGTCAACTCGTCCCGCAAAAAATAAGACCTCACATGACTCAGTGGGTCAAAATACGAAAAATTATAGCTCTCAATATGTGGTGATGCAAAAACTAATTTTACAATAAAAACCGCCATAAATAGTAAATCAAACCCCCCGTTATCACCCCCTTAGTTAGGGAAAAATAATAAAATAAAAAAAATGTATTTATTTCCATTTTTCCATTAGGGCTAGGGCTAGGGTTAGGGCTAGGGTTAGTGTTAGGGTTAGGGCTAGGGTTAGGGCTTGGGTTAGGGCTAGGGTTAGGGTTAGGGCTGAGATTAGGGTTAGGGGTGTGTTGGGGTTCGGGTTGGAGTTAGAATTGGGGGTTTCCACTGTTTGGGCACATCAGGGGCTCTCCAAATGCAACATTGCGTCTGATCTCAATTCCAGCCAATTCTGAGTTGAAAAAGTCATATGGTGCTCCTTCCCTTCCAAGCTCTGCCATGCGCCCAAACAGTGTTTTACCCCCACATGTAGGGTATCAGCCTACTCAGGACAAATTGCAAAACAATTTTTGGGGTCCAATTTCTCCTGTTACCCTTAGGAAAATAAAAAATTGGGGGCAAAAGTATCATTTTTGTGGAAAAAAAAGATTTTTTTTATTTTCATGTCCGAGCGTTATAAACTTCTGTGAAGCACTTGGGGGTTCAAAGTGCTCACCACACATCTAGATAAGTTCCATGGGGGGGTCTAGTGTCCAAAATTGGGTCACTTGTGGGGAGTTTCAATAGTTTAGGTACATCAGGGGCTCTCCAAATGCACATGACACCCGCAGACCATTCCATCAAAGTCTGCATTCCAAAACGTCACTACTTCCCTTCCGAGCCCTGACGTGTGTCCATACAGTAGTTTTCTCCCACATATGGGGTGTCAGCGTACTCAGGACAAATTGGACAACAACTTTTGGGGTCCAATTTCTCCTGTTACCCTTGGGAAAATGAAAAAATTGGGGACTAATTGATCATGTTTGTGGAAAAAATACGATTTTTTTATTTTCATGCCCGGGCATTATAAACTTCTGTGAAGCCCTTGGGGGTTCAAAGTGCTCACCACACATCTAGATAAGTTCCGTAGGGGTTCTCGTTTCCAAAATGGGGTCATTTGTGGGTGTTTCCACTGTTTAGGTACATTAGGGGCTCTCCAAAGGCAACATGACACCTGCAGACCATTCCATCAAAGTCTGCATTCCAAAACGTCACTACTTCCCTTCCGAGCCCTGACGTGTGCCCATACAGTAGTTTTCTCCCACATATGGGGTGTCAGCGTACTCAGGACAAATTGTACAACAACTTTTGGGGTTCAATTTCTCCTGGTACCCTTGGGAAAATAAAAAAATTGGGGACTAATTGATCATGTTTGTGGAAAAAATACGATTTTTTTATTTTCATGCCCTGGCATTATAAACTTCTGTGAAGCCCTTGGGGGTTCAAAGTGCTCACCTCACATCTAGATAAGTTCCTTAGGGGGTCTAGTTTTGAAAATGGGGTCATTTGTTGGGGTTTCCACTGTTTAGGTACATTAGGGGCTCTCCAAAGGGAACACGACACCCGCAGACCATTCCATCAATGTCTGCATTCCAACACGTCACTACTTCCCTTCTGAGCCCTGACGTGTGTCCATACAGTAGTTTTCTCCCACATATGGGGTGTCAGCGTACTCAGGACAAATTAGACAACAACTTTTGGGGTTCAATTTCTCCTGTTACCCTTGGGAAAATAAAAAAATGGTGACTAAAAGATCATGTTTGTGGAAAAAATACGAATTTTTAATTTTCTCGCCCGGGCGTTATAAACTTCTGTGAAGCACTGGGGGGTTCAAAGTGCTCACCACACATCTAGATAAGTTCCTTGGGGGGGTCTAGTTTACAAAATGGTGTCATTTGTGGGGGGTTTCCACTGTTTAGGTACATCAGGGGTTTTCCAATCGCGACATGGTGTCCGATCTCAATTCCAGCCAAAAACGTCAAATGTCGCTGCTTCACTTTCGAGCTCTGCCATGCGCCCAAATAGTGGTTTACCCCCACATGTGGGGTATCAGCGTACTCAGGACAAATTGCACAATAACTTTTAGGGTGCTGTTACACTTGGAAAAATAAGAATTGAGGGTGAAAAGATCATTTTTGTGGAAAAAATATGATTTTTTAATTGTACGGCTTTATGTTATAAACTTCTGTGAAGCCCTTGGGGGTTCAAAGTTCTCACCACACATCTAGATAAGTTCCTTAGGGGGTCTTGTTTCCAAAATGGTGTCATTTGTGGGGGGTTTCCACTGTTTTGGTACATCAGGGGTTTTCCAATCGAGACATGATGTCCGATCTCAATTCCAGCCAAAAATGTCAAATGACGCTGCTTCCCTTCCGAGCTCTGCCATGCGCCCAAATAGTGGTTTACCCCCACATGTGGGGTATCAGCATTCTCAGGACAAATTGCACAATAACTTTTAGGGTCCTGTTACCCTTGGGAAATTAAAAATTGGGGTGAAAAGATCATTTTTGTGGAAAAAATATGATTTTTTAATTGTACCGCTGTACGTTATAAACTTCTGTAAAGCCCTTGTGGGTTCAAAGTTCTCACCACATATCTAGATAAGTTCCTTGGGGGGGTCTAGTTTCCAAAATGGGGTCACTTGTAGGGGGTTTCCACTTTTTAGGTACATCAGGGACTCTCCAAATGTGACATGGCGTCCGATCTGAATTGCAGCCAATTTTGCATTGAAAAAGTCAAACGGCGCTCCTTCCATTCTGAGCTCTGCCATGCGCCGAAACAGTCATTCCCCCCCACAAATCAGGTATCAGCGTACTCAGGACAAATTGCACAATAACTTTTGCAGTCCAATTTCTCCTGTTACCCTTGGTAAAATAAAAAAAATTGAACCTGAAGTATTTTTTTTGTGAAAAAAAGTTAGATGTTCATGTCTTTTTAAATATTCAAAAAAATTCCTGTGACGCACCTAATGGGTTAATAAACTTCTTGAATGTGGTTTTGAGCACCTTAAGGGGTGCAGTTTTTAGAATGGTGTCACTTTTGGACATTTTCTATAATATAGACCCCTCAAAGTGGCTTCAAATGTGATGTGGTCCTAAAAATAAAATGGTGTTGTAAAAATGAGAAATCGCTGGTCAACTTTTAACCCTTATAACTTCCTAACAAAAAAAAATTTTGGTTCCAAAATTGTGCTGATGTAAAGTAAACATGTGGGAAATGTTAGTTATCAAGTTTTTTGTGTGCTGTATGTCTGTGATTTAAGGGCATAAAAATTCAAAGTTGGAAAATTGCGAAATTTTCAAAATTTTTGCCAAATTTCCATTTTTTTCACATATAAACGCAAGTTATTTGAATGAAATTTTACCACTAACATGAAGTACAATATGTCACGAGAAAATAATGTCAGAATCATCGGGATCCATGGATCCAGAGTTATGACCTCATAAAGGTACAGTGGTCAGAATTGTAAAAATTGGCCTGGTCATGAACGTGCAAACCACCCTTGGGGATGAAGGGGTTAAAGCAAACTGCAAAGTTAGAGAAACATGTCTTCTTTCCTGCATAAACTGCACTATAACCGAACATGGGCATGGATGATGCTCAACATATTGGCCAACAGAGCTGATGTGCAACACCACATGCACATCTTGCAGACAGGTGCGTTGTGGCATTTTGGAAGCAGCCAGGTTATGCCTAAGTAACCCCTTAATAATAAGCATGGGATCACACAAATTGGAATTGTTGAGGATAATTTTGCAACAGCTGTAACCAGCAACTTGAAGGAAAACCTGTAGAACAAATTTACTCCATTTCGAGTGGATATTGGTGCAAATTTGCTGCTCTCAATTTTCCTGCGTGTTATGAAAAAGAGTTTTTAAAATTTAGAGAAAAAATCATTGTTCATAATGCACATCTTAGATGCTGAACTCCATAATACATACCTCACCTACTGCAGAACTTTATAAAACACTCCTCACATTTCACCTCAGTCCCTGCAGAACCATATAAAACATACCTCTACTGGTACAGAACCACAAAATAGGCACTTCAGCCCAGAGGCCCAGTGTAATAAATGTGCCTATGCCCCCTTTTTACTATGGATACAAAGCTTCAGATTTTATATACAATATATATATATATATATATATATATAAATATATATATATATATTGTATATAAAATCTGAAGCTTTTTTTGAGCAGAGTCTATATATATATATATAGACTCTGCTCAAAAAAATAAAGGGAACACTTAAACAGAATATAACTCCAGGTAAATCAAACGTCTGTGAAATCAAACTGTCCACTAAGGAAGCAACACTGATTGACAATCAATTTCACATGTTGTTGTGCAAATGGAATAGACAACAGATGGAAATTATTGGCAGTTATCAAGACACCTTCAATAAAGGAGTGGTTCTGCAGGTGGAGACCACAGACCACCTCTCAGTACCAATGCTTTCTGGCTGATGTTTTGGTCACTTTTGAATGTTGGTTGTGCTTTCACACTCGTGGTAGCATGAGACGGACTCTACAACCCACACAAGTGGCTCAGGTAGTGCAGCTCATCCAGGATGGCACATCAATGCGAGCTGAGGCAAGAATGTTTGCTGTGTCTGTCAGCGTAGTGTCCAGAGGCTGGAGACGCTACCAGAAGACAGACCAGTACACCAGGAGACGTGGAGGGGGCCATAAGAGGGCAACAACCCAGCAGCAGGACCGCTACCTTAGCCTTTGTGCAAGGAAGAACAGGAGGAGCACTGCCAGAGCTCTGCAAAATGACCTCTAGCTGGCCACAAATGTGCATGTGTCTGCACAAACGGTTAGAAATTTGACTCCATGAGGATGGTCTGAGTGGCCGACATCCACAGATGGGGATTATGCTCACAGCCCCAACATGTAAAAAAATTGATCATTAAGACCAGCTGTGCATAGTCAAACATCATGGCTCAACCCATCCTAACACATTGCACCAAAAACCGGCGTCTAGCAATAGCTAATGTGTATATCTACAAGATTGCAAACGGGAATTCATATTATGCCATCTTAAAATATGGCAACTTAATGCCACGTGCACACGTCAGACACTGCTGACAACCCCTTAAGCATCTGCATGTTCAGTAAATAAGGCAATATTTTCAAAATGTCAGTGCAAACAGAAAACAAAAAAAAATTGCATCAAAAAATAATAAAATCATATATCAAATAACGCTGAACACAGGGAAGTGTTAATATTCATACTGGTAAGTAAATACTAGTGGGACACTGGTGCAGGAACACCCCCCATGAGCTGGGGCTGGTAACCCGTCAAACCAAAGGAGACAAAATTGTTAAAAGCACCCTGGTAAGAGCACATTTACCACAAGTCAATCCAAATGTCCATAACTAGTTAAATTTTAAACCAGATTTTAAACACTTAAATCCCCTGTAAAATGGAAATACAAAAAAATAAAATAAAATAAAAAACTCTTTATTGTGTAACATGCAGAGTACATAAACAATTACTTAATTAATTAATTCCCGTTTGCAATCTTGTAGATATACACATTAGCTATTGCTGGACGCCGGTTTTTGGTGCAATGTGTTAGGATGGGTTGAGCCATGATGTTTGACTATGCACAGCTGGTCTTAATGATCAATTTTTTTACATATATATGATTTGTATGTTATTATATATTTTTGCATGATATTTTGCACTTTGTCACTTTAGACCATTGAGCTATATTGCATTTTTGTAGAACTTATGTAAAATTATTATCACAATATTACACATTTTATTCATTGCTACTAAATACTTGTTATTTGGGTTGCCTTAAATACTGAGAATATGCCCTATTGTAACTGCTTGAGAAAGGTCTGCACTCAAGACCGAAACGTCACCATATGGGCTATTAAATAACACTTCTTTCTAAAATTTCATATGGTGTGCTGCCTTCATCTTTTTTTATTTCTATTTACAAGTACTGGTAGGTGCCTGGGAGGCTTTGCAACCTATTTTTCCCTGTGCTGTTGTTTTTATATATATATATATATATATATATATATATATATATGTAGTTTCCAAGAGAAAAAGGTCGCACTCTGCGGGATAATGATGAATGTTTATTGACACTGAATTACATGTCACGTCGGAGATGTGAAGGAGAGTGTGTCAATGGCTGACTACGGCCGTTTCACGCTACTCGAGTGTTTCCACGGGACCCGTGGAAGCGCTCGAGTAGCGTGAAATGGCCGTAGTCAGCCATTGACACACTCTCCTTCACATCTCTGACGTGACATGTAATTCAGTGTCAATAAACATTCATCATTATCCCGCAGAGTGCGACCTTTTTCTCTTGGAAACTACAATCGTCTTGCTACGAGGTCAAGCACCCGGGGGTCCTGGACGTGAGCTCTCCGCCTGCTGCCAGCCACGGACCTTAGCACGGTAAAAGCGGTGCCGTCCGCTTTCTTGCATTGACTTCATATATATATATATATATATATATATATATATATATATACACACTGTAAACATGGAACAGCACAAAGCTTCTTACTAGTGGGTGAGAAAGTCCAAGACCTGCCCCAAGTTTAGATAGAGATTTAAAAATTAAATCAGCACTCCATGAGCTTGAGAAAGGATCAGTGTGAACATGGACGTGCTGCCTTCATTTTTAAATCTCTCTCTTTCTATCTAATATATAAAGCTCAAAGTGTGTATGTCCGGGATAGGCATCCGCACCATCACAGCTACAGCCACAAAAATTTAGCACAGTCACACGTCTGGACCCCGAGAGCGTCCTAAGCTATGTTGTGAGGCGAAATTTTAACCCCGCGTGTTCCAATTCACCAAACAATTTTGCCCCTATGTACATACTGGGGAAAAAGTGTGTGCGCGTCAAGCCCCGCCCCTCATTATGATGTCATAATGCCCCTATCTACATAATGGGGAAACAGTGTGTGCGTATCAAGCTCCGCCCCTCATTATGATGTCACAATGGTTGCCATGGCGACGCTGATGTCATCATAGGTTGCAAGCCCCATTGCTCATTATGATGTCATAATGGTTGACTATGAGATGGAGGATGTGTGATGGGTATATGGGCACTCGACTATGGGATGGAGGATACGTATGATGGGTATATGGGCATGGGACTATGGGATGGAGGATATGTATGACGGGTATATGGGCACGGGACTATGGGATGGCAAATATGTATGATGGGTATATGGGCATGGGACTATGGGATGGAGGATGTGTGATGGGTATATGGGCATGGGACTATGGGATGGAGGATATGTATGACGGGTATATGGGCATGGGACTATGGGATGAGGATATGTATGATGGGTATATGGGCATGGGACTATGGGATGGAGGATGTGTGATGGGTATATGGGCACTCGACTATGGGATGGAGGATACATATGATGGGTATATGGGCATGGGACTATGGGATGGAGGATATGTATGACGGGTATATGGGCACGGGACTATGGGATGGCGAATATGTATGATGGGTATATGGGCATGGGACTATGGGATGGAGGATGTGAGATGGGTATATGGGCACTCGACTATGGGATGGAGGATACGTATGATGGGTATATGGGCACGGGAATATGGGATGGAGGATAATTATAATTTGTTATAACAAACCACAGTTAGTTACTGTGCCCGGGCAGCGCTGGGCTCTTCAGCTAGTGTATGTGTATATATATATATATATATATATATATATATATATATATATATATATACCGTATATTCAGTATATATATACAGGGGTTGGAAAAAAAATGGAAACACCTGGAAACATCAACAAAAGTTACTTTAATATGGTGTAGGTCCATCTTTTGCGGCGATTACAGCCTCAATTCTCCAAGGTATGGATTCATACAAGGTGTGAATTGCTTCCAAAGGAATTGTGCCATTCTTCAGTTAAAACACCCTCCATTTCTTTGAGCGACGATGGCGGCGGAAATCGACGTCTAACTTGAATCTCTAAAATCGACCATAAATGCTCAATAATGTTGAGGTCTGAGGATTGTGGGGGCCAGATGAGATGCTCAGCTTCATTAGAATGTTCTTCGTGCCATGCTTTAACGATTCTAGCTGTATGAACTGGTGCATTATCATCCTGAAAGATGGTGTTCCCCTCCGGGAACATTGCTTGAACCATAGGATGCACTTGATCGCCCAAAATGACTAAATAATCGCGGCTGTTAATTCTTCCATGAAGGAATATCATTGGCCCGGCGGGTCTCCATGAAATAGCACCCCAGATCATCACAGAACCTCCGCCATGTTTTACGTTTGGGAGAAGGCAGTCTGGATGGAATGCTTCTTTCGGCTGTCTCCAAACGTACACTCAGCCGGAGGTCAGAAATAGGGTAAACTATGATTCGTCTGAGAATATCACATGTTTCCACTACTCGAGGGACCAATTCTGGAGGTTTCTACACCACTCTAAATGCTTGGAAACATTTGTCATTGAGAGCAGCGGTTTTCGAATTATTATTATTTATTATTATTATTATTTATTATTATAGCGCCATTTATTCCATGGCGCTTTACATGTGAGGATGGGTATACATATTACATACAAGTACAGTAATCTTAAATAATACAAGTCATGACTGGTACAGGATGAGAGCGGACCCTGCCCATGAGGGCTCACAATCTACAAGGGATGGGTGAGGATACAGTTGGCGAGGGTAGAGCTGGTTGTGCAGCGGTTTGGTGGATCGGTGGTTACTGCAGGTTGCAGGCTTTTCGGAAGAGGTACATCTTCAGGTTCTTTTTGAAGGTTTCCATGGTAGGCGAGAGTCTGATATGTTGTGGTAGGGAGTTCCAGAGTAAGGGGGTTGTGTGGGAGAAATCTTATAAGCATTTGTGGGAAGAGGAGATAAGAGGGGAGTACAGGAGGAGATCTTGTGAGGATCGAAGGTTTCATGCAGGTAAGTACCGGGAGACGAGGTCACAGATGTATGGAGGACTCAGGTTGTGGATGGCTTTGTATGTCATGGTTAGGGTTTTGAACTGGAGTCTTTTGGTAATGGGGACCCAGTGCAGGGATTGACATCGGGGAGAGGCCGGGGAATAGCGGGGGGACAGGTGGATTAGTTGATCAGCAGAGTTTAGAATAGATTGGAGGGGTGCGAGAGTGTTAGAGGGGAGGCCACAGAGCAGGAGGTTGCAGAAGTCAAGGTGGGAGATGATGAGGGCATGGACTAGGGTTTTTGCAGATTCTTGGTTGAGGAATGTACGGATCTGTGAAATATTTTTGAGTTGCATTGAGTTGAATTGCAGCTCTTCCGTTTAAAACAGATTTGTGGAGCTCCCAACGAACAGTTTTCATGGAAACTTGGTTCTGTAGGTGTTCATTGAGCTCAGCAGTGATTTTTGGAGCCATGGTCTTGCGATCCTCTCTCATAATTTGCTTTAGAGTCCGACAGTCTCTCTCAGTCAACTTCGACTTTCGGCCGGACCTGTGCTTTGCTGCGGACATTTTTCCTTCTCTTTCAAACGCAGTCATTACTTTGGAGACAGTACCTCTTGACATGCCAAGCATTCGGGCACTTTCTGTTACACTAGCGCCAGCCACACGAGCACCAACAATTTGGCCTCTTTGAAAATCCGAGAGGTCTGCCATTGGTATCAGGTTTTCATCAATGTTCTTACAATTCTGCAAAACAAACAGTTAATTTACATACACATGTCACATAACACAAATAATCAACTACAAAACATTAACATATGTCACGGTTTGCATGTTTATAACATGTTCAAAGATTATGATGCCAAAACGTTAGGTGTTTCCATTATTTTGTCCAACCCCTGTATATATATACATATACATATGTATGTGTCAGTCAGATTCCATCATCAGTTATAGAGATGACTTTGCATTAAAGAGAGGGTGCTGTAAATAATAAAATGATATTGTATAATAATTGGATGCTGCTATACATAAAAGAGAAGATAGTATTTAATAAGACACTGTGCTCCGCTTTGCAAGTAAGAATGCTATGTAATAAGGGACCATGATATAAGAGGAGAAACAAAATAATAAGCGATGATGCTATACATAGCAAGAAGGTATATTATATGCTAAGGGATGATGTAATTTGCAACAGGAGAGTACACTATATACAGAGGGACAGTGCTATAGATAATAAGTGAGTAAACTGTTTACTAAGATACCATATTATACATAATAAGTAGTGATGAGAGATTATACTCGTTACTTGAGATTTCCCGAGCATGCTCAGGTTATCTCTGAGTATTTGGATGTGCTCGGAGATTTAATTTCTGTCACCATAGCTGCTTGCTTTGCGGCTGCTAGACAGCCTGAATACATGTGGGGATTGCCTGTTTGTTAGGAAACCCCACATGTATTCAGGCTGTCTAGCAGCCGCAAATCATGCAGCTACTGAGACAGAAACTAAATCTCTGAGCACTTCCTAATATTCGGAGACCACCCGAGCATGCTCAGGAAATCTCGAGTAATGAGTATACTCTCTCATCACTAATAGTAAGGCTAGTAAGGCTACATACCTTGCACCCTTGTGAAGTGTCGGTGTGTTGCCCAATTTTTTTTCAAACCGCACACAGACCGATTGAATACATCTTATTCTGATCCTCAAAATCAGACTAGAACTAGAACATGTACCGTATCTCATGGATCTCAATCTCGTATATGTGATTTTCACGGATGTGTGAAAGGATCTATAAAACTCTAAAAACTGCCTGATAAAAAAAACCTGTCAACATATGTGTTATTTCAATGCAAATCATACAGTGTGGATAAAGATAAATATTTGCATCCAGTAAGTCAGTGATTAGTTGTTTACATTTGTTTCTTCTCCATCTGGTCAGACCTTCATGTCGACATCATACAGCCACGACCCCTGATTCCACGGTGATCATTATAGCCCTGAAAATAAAAACATCACTTATATTGTGCATAAATATTTGACTCATGAATAAAAAATTCCCAACACTGCGGCACGGAATACAAATATTACCAGATCAAGTAAATATTATACTTTTAACCATGCATCATTCAAAATATAAATTAAGCAAACACTGTGCCCACCATGAGCTATAATTCCCATCATCCAATTAATATAAATTAATCAGTTATTGTGACTCACTCCCAATTCATTATAAGTAATATTCTGTGCCCCCCAATTCGTTACAAGTCTTTGTACACAATTCCTCCAATTGATTGTAAGCTCTATTATAACATGCTCCCACACCTGCCAATTTATGTTAGAGGGAATCAATCACCCCATTTTTCGACTATGAGCTGCCGGCACCGACATCAGGGGCTTATCTACAGCATTCTGTAATGCTGTAGATAAACCCCGAAGTAACCTGAAAGAGAAGAAAAAGGAGTTATATTATACCCACCGGGGGGCGGTCCGGTCTTGGTCCGATGGGTGTTGCGGTCTGGCGCCTTCCATCTTCTAATGGTGACGTCCTCTTCTTTGCTGTCTGTCGTGGCTCCAGAGCAGGCACACTGCTCTGCCCTGTTGCGGGCAGAGCAGAATACTGCAGTGCTCAGGCGCCGGACCTCTCCCGGCGCCTGCACACTGCAGGACTCTGCTCTGCCCTCAACAGAAAACAGTTGCCACTGGCAATAAGGATGTACTTGTCCACAGTAGTGATTGTATTAAATATGAAAGATCTTTATTAATTAAAATTCATACAAAAACAAGTGTAAATAGATCAACACATGGGTTGGTGTGGGGTACCGATGGAAAGATTGTGCCAAAAATGCTGCTGTATAAGCAAAATAGCTGCACACCTCCCTGGAACCAAACGGGGGAGCTATATAGCAAGTGCTGGAGAAGTATTAATAACTTAATCACATTGTGGAGCCAAAGTACCGGGTATCAATAAGGTAGGTATCCCAGGAAAAGAGTTAAACTTATAATCCATTCCTTTTTTGCTAGTGCTAATAATAGAGGAGGTTACCTGGGTAGTAATGATCGGTCTAGGCTTCCCAAAGAAGGTCCAGGGGGATGTGCTGGCCAACCCGATGCGCGTTTCGATGGTGAAGGGTGCTGAGGCTAAAAGAGGCTACTAACACTTTTACAGTTTTCTTTGCCATGTCATCTTCATCTAATATTAGACATATCAGGGTACTGAGAAAAGAAGAGACTGCTCACACTGCTTTCCATCCTGTATTTCTGATCTAATAGTGGAGTTAATGGTTGGTGGGGTAAGAAGAGACTGCTTACATTGCTGTTATCTATATTCTTCTAATCTAATGCTGGAGACATAAGGGGTATGAAGGTAAGGAAAAGCTGCCAACTCTGCTTTCCATTATGTTTTTTCTGATCAACTAATAATGATATCAGGGGTGTTACGTTATGAAGGGGCTGCTCACACTGCTGTCCATTTAGTATTCCTGATCTAATTATGGAGATAGCAGTATGCTCGAAAATGCATTGTGCATGAAACTGCCGACCAACTTGTTTACCATTATTGCTGTATACTTTTTGACTATTTTATCTATAATAAATTACTATCTTCCAGGATTTTACTGTTATGTGGTTCTGCTTATTTATTCTTTGCAGAATACACTTCAATGTTATCCTGTCTCTTTGACCTTTATAAGAAACACAAACAATTGTTATTGCATTTTAACAGATCCATCTTGCACTTTTAACGTTGCTGGCTTTTTGTGCTTTGTTACTTTGCGTTTGTCTTTTTATTTTACTACCTATTTAACAGCGAATACAATTTGGATAATTGTATGTAGAAGTCTCAGTTGTTCTGAAGAACTATACTAAAAGCTACACAATTAAATATCATTGTGAGAAGTAGTTTTCAACCCTGCGAGAAACAAAGGGGCATCCTTATCATGCAGCTGCACTGAAGCAAATTACAGTCAATGAATTAAGATAAAATAAAAAATACTGGAATAAATTGTGTTTGTGTAGTGGATATCTATTGCTATGATCAGGCACAAGCTAAGACTAATTACATAACACATCAAGACACTGGGACATCACAATTTGTCAATACAACAACGCAATATATCATTTAAATGAAAGAAATATATCATGTAATATGTTTTCAGAAGAGGTTTAGGGTTTACTTTAATATTCATAGGCTTTTGTATGATCAGCTTTTATTTCTCCTGGTTGCGGTATACTGTAATAAAGGAATGAGGAGTTCAACAATTACCCAGCAAACTAAAAACTAAGAATTCAGTTTATTCTTCGCATTTTTAAATAACTTTTTTCATCTGGACTTTCATTGCAATGGTGGATTTTGAATTAAATTCTACAAAATGGCACATAATGTTTGATGCCAATTCAATTATGTAACCCTTTCAGTAAGCTGTAACCCCTACCTCACGTCCGCTGTACAAATACAGCACATGTTGGGTGTGAATGTAGGGTGCAGCCCAAGGGCTTAGGGTACCGTTACACTTAGCGATGCACCAGCGATCCCGACAACGATATGGATCGCTGGTGCATCGCTAAGTGGTCGCTAGTGAGCTGCCACACAGGCAGATCTCACCAGCGACATAGCAGGGGTCAGGGGTCGCTACATACCTGTCAGACGCGCGATCCTGACGTCCTCCCGCCCGCGTCCAGGCGTCGCTCGTCGGCGCCACAGGAAGCCCAGCAGGAAGTGCCCGACGAGAAATGGTCCAGGACGTTCTCGCACAACCAGCGATGAGCAGCGGGGGAGCCGGTCGGAGGTAAGTATCACACACTGCGATATCGCTAGCAATATCACTGCTACGTCACAAAATCGGTGACATTACAGCGATATTGCTAGCGATATCGCTATGTGTAAAGGGGGCTGCACCATACTTAGCTGATGACGGCTGTGTTTTACAGCATGCATCTGCCTGCAATAGCAGTGATTGAAAATAAGCTTGATTTCAGGTAATAAGCCCTTAGTTGCTACTACTAATGTCTGATAGACACATTAAGATGTGACCCCTGCAAGGCGAGCAATGGGTGCTGATGTTTTTCTGTAGCAGCCATGCGCCTACTGAAAACTCCATGACTGCCATTTTCATGTTACATTGAAGACAAATCATAAGCTAATATTCATAAATATATATGCAATACTATGTTATCATGGCATATAAAAGTGGACTAAGCAAAAAAGCAATAGATAAAGGACAAGTTTAAAACATAAATAAATTTAAGAGTTTGAATCAACCACGTTTCCTCTTAAATCTCTTAGTGAACGAGTCAATTTTGACATTAATGACCAGGCCAAATGTTTTAAATCTGACCAGTGTCGCTTTATGTGGTAATAACTCTGGAACACTTCAACGGATCCCACTCATTCTGAGATTGTTTTCTCATGATATATTGTACTTCATAATACTTGCAACATTTGTTCAATATGACTTGCTATTATTTGTGAAAATATTGGAAACTTGGCAAAAATGTAGTTTTATCCTTATTTTTTTATTTTCACAAGGATAACAGGAGAAAATGGACCCAAAATTTGTTGTGCAATTTCTCCTGATTACAACAGTACTCCATATGTGGAGGAAAACTACTGTTTGGGCACATGGCAGGGTTCAGAAAGGAAGGAGTGATGTCTGGGAATGCAGACTTTGATGGAATTGTCTGCAGGCGTCATGTTATGTTTGGAGTGCACCTGATGTGCCAAAATAGTACAAACCCCCAAAAGTTTCCCCATTTTTTAAACTACACCAATCAAGGATTTCATCCAGTTATATAATGTGCAATATGAAACCACAGGTATGGCACAGAATTTGATAACATTTGGTCATCACATTGAAAAAGTTAATTTTTTGCACGAAAATTTTGTTTTTGCCCAAATTTTTAATTTTCACAGTGGATAATAAAAGAAAACAGACCCCGTAAATTGTTGTGCAATTTGTCCCGAATGCAACTTTACCCAATATGTGTTCAAACACTTCTGCTTGGGCAAGGAAAGAGTGCTTTTTTTGCCTGAGATAGATTGTGAATGCCATGTCACATTTGAAGAGCTCCTGACATGTGAAAACAGCAAAAAAAAAACACATGTGATCCCATTTTGGAAACTAGACCCCTCAAGCAATTAATCTAGTAGTGTAGTGAGTATATTGATCCCATAGGTGCCTCACAGAATTTTATAACACGTCGAAGTGGAAATATGACATTTTAGTGATAAAAATTAAATTTTTGTATTTGCTGCAAAATTGTCAGCTACACAAGGATTAATAGGAGAAACTAGAACCTACAATTTATTTTGCTATTTCTCTGAAACACGGTGCTGCCCCATATGTTGACAGAAATTACTGTTAGGCCACATGTCAGGACTGAGGACGGAGTGCTATTTGGCTTTTGGAGCACAGATTTTACTACAATAGTTTATGGGAGAAATTTGAGGAGCCGGTAAGATGCCAGAACAGCAGAGAAATCTCAAAAGTGACCACATTGTAGAAGCTTCACCTCTCAATGAATTCATCTATGGCTACACAGACTATTTTGTAACATCCAAGCCAGTCTTTTTTTCTGGAGAACTGCAAATCTGCAGTTCAGCAGCCATACACTTCACACTCCGCCTGGCGTCTTCTCCGATGGTATGCATAGATCTATGGGCACCCACACTTGTGCGCTAAAAAGATAACAAAAATGATTTTTGATTGCTTTTTCTTCACTTTTTTGTGAGCCAGTATAATGAAATAGTGACAATTTTGGCATGTTTTTTTTTTTTTTTTTTACGGAATTGAGCAAATGGAATAAATATCATAATAGTTTTATATAGTAGGTTGTTCCGGACGCGGTGATAGCAATTATGTGCCCTTTTTTTAGTTTTTTTTACTTTATCACAAATGCTGCATTTCGAGTTCAAAAATGGATTTGAGTGATTTTTGTGAACTTTTTTGTGTTTGTTTTTGCTTTTTTACGTTTTATTTTACTTTGTTACTTAGTCCCACTGTGGAACATGTATAATTTTTTATTTTGTCACTTGTCTCCTACACTGCTGTACTCATGTACAGCAGTGCATGAGAGCAGTCAGTGTATCACTGACTGTGCCTGTGATGCTCAGCTAATTTCTAAATCTCACAGGCCACTGTACTTTGGGGTCATCACAGGATAATCATCGGGACTCGCTATTGACAGCTGTATTTTACGGGTTAATTAGTCCCGATCATGTTCTTACACCCGTGGCGCCATTCCCTTTTTCCCCATTGTCATTTTAAAACAGCAATGAGGGAATAAGTACCTTTAACATTTAACATTTTAATAGATATTGGCGGTTGTTAAGGGGTTAAACATATAATGAAAAAATAAACAAAAAGAAGCATTCAATATTCCAGCATCCATATAATTGTGATTAAATTTTAAATTAAAGGTAAATAGAATAAAGCAAAGATAAATTAAACTATCAAAGTTGCTAGTTCTTCTCTTCCCCCAAAAACACAATAAAAAGTAATCAAAATATTATATTTACCTTAAAATGGTATCAATAAACAACATACACAGCTCCAATAAAGCAAAAATAAAGTATCTGTGTAAGACAATGCTTTAAAAAAGATTAACTTTTTTTGAATTCTGTGTTTCTTCACCACTAAAATGGAAAGTAAACTATACAACTTTGGTATAATTGAAATTGTATTACCTGAACAAGTAAATTACTATAATTAATCAAGGAATGGAGTACCTTTCCAAAGTAGCATAAATTTTGATGAAGACACTTCAGTCTGTTCCGTCACACCTCCACCTTCTTTGGTCTGAACTAGCTTAAAGTTGGCAAAACTTGTGTGACATTTAATAATAAATATAATAAAATAATAACAATATATTTTATTTCTGTAGCGCAAACATATTCCGCAGCACTTTACATTTTAGTACGGACTTGTACAGGCAATAATCACATTACAGAATATGGCTTTATAGCTAATTCATTATTTTAAATGTTTGTGTAATTGTACACTAGTGCCCTAGTGAAGTACAATATACAGTTGTTGCCAAAAGTATTGACACCCCTGCAATTCTGTCAGATAATACTCAGTTTCTTCCTGAAAATGATTGCAAACACAAATTCTTTGGTATTATTATCTTCATATAATTTGTCATAAATGAAAAAACACAAAAGAGAATGAAGCAAAAAGCAAAACATTGATCATTTCACACAAAACTCCAAAAATGGGCCAGACAAAAGTATTGGCACCCTCAGCCTAATACTTGGTTGCACAACCTTTAGCCAAAATAACTGCGACCAACCGCTTCCGGTAACCATCAATGAGTTTCTTACAATGCTCTGCTGGAATTTTAGACCATTCTTCTTTGGCAAACTGCTCCAGGTCCCTGATATTTGAAGGGTGCCTTCTCCAAACTGCCATTTTTAGATCTCTCCACAGGTGTTCTATGGGATTCAGGTCTGGACTCATTGCTGGCCACCTTAGAAGTCTCCAGTGCTTTCTTTAAAACCATTTTCTAGTGCTTTTTGAAGTGTGTTTTGGGTCATTGTCCTGGTGGAAGACCCATGACCTCTGAGGGAGACCCAGCTTTCTCACACTGGGCCCTACATTATGCTGCAAAATTTGTTGGCAGTCTTCAGACTTCATAATGCCATGCACACGGTCAAGCAGTCCAGTGCCAGAGGCAGCAAAGCAACACCAAAGCATCAGGGAACCTCCGCCATGTTTGACTGTAGGGACCGTGTTCTTTTCTTTTTTAATGCCTCTTTTTTTCTCCTGTAAACTCTATGTTGATGCCTTTGCCCAAAAAGCTCTACTTTTGTCTCATCTGACCAGAGAACATTCTTCCAAAACGTTTTAGGCTTTTTCAGGTAAGTTTTGGCAAACTCCAGCCTGGCTTTTTTATGTTTCGGGGGAAGAAGTGGGGTCTTCCTGGGTCTCCTACCATACAGTCCCTTTTCATTCAGATGCTGACGGATAGTACGGGTTGACACTGTTCTACCCTCGGACTGCGGGGCAGCTTGAACTTGTTTGGATGTTAGTCGAGGTTCTTTATCCAACATCCGCACAATCTTGCATTGAAATCTCATCAATTTTTCTTTTCCGTCCACACCTAGGGAGGTTAGCCACAGTGCCATGGGCTTTAAACTTCTTGATGACACTGCGCACGGTAGACACAGGAACATTCTGGTCTTTGGAGATGGACTTATAGCCTTGAGATTGCTCATGCTTCCTCACAATTTGGTTTCTCAAGTCCTCAGACAGTTCTTTGGTCTTCTTTCTTTTCTCCATGCTCAATGTGGTACACACAAGGACACAGGACAGAGGTTGAGTCAACTTTAATCCATGTCAACTGGCTGCAAGTGTGATTTACTTATTGCCAACACCTGTTAGGTGCCACAGGTAAGTTACAGGTGCTGTTAATTACACAAATTAGAGAAGCATCACATGATTTTTCGAACAGTGCCAATACTTTTGTCAACCGTCTTTTTTATGTTTGGTGTGGAATTATATCCAGTTTGACTTTAGGACAATTCTTTTTGTGTTTTTTCATTTAAGACAAATTAAATGAAGATAATAATGCCAAAGAATTTGTGTTTGCAATCATTTTCAGGAAGAAACTGGTGTATTATCTGACAGAATTGCAGGGGTGTTAATACTTTTGGCCATAACTGTATATTTTTTAAAACATTTTAACCTTTCCAGCCTTGGCCAATATTACTTATTTTTTTTCCCTTTTTTTTCTAATATTCATAACTTTTATATTTTTCCATCAACTTAGCCATATTGTAGCTTGACTTTCTCTACAGAAATTGTAAATTTGAATTATACCATTCACTTTACTATTAAAAATGTTGTTTTTTTAGAAAATGCAGCATGTAAATTCTTTCACTGGTTTTGCTGTAGTTTTTTCACTATTGAGATCAAAATGGTTTAATTAACAGAAAAAAAATCACCAAAAACACGTAAAAAACAGCCATAAAAGTGCACCACTAAGGCATAAAAAATGTGAAGAATTTCTACTGTGGCTGGGTTCACACTTGCGAGTTTGATATGAGAAACTAGCGCGAGTCTCTCTCATCAATCCCGGCACTGCGGCTGGCACTTGGACCGGAGGGTGCGGCTGCATGTCTTTCTACGCAGCGGCACACTCCGTTCCCGAGTGCAGGCGGCAATGTCGGGTACTGATATGAGAGACTCGCATGAGTCTCTCGCATTGTACTTGCAAGTCTGACCCTGGCCTAAATCTGATGATACTGGGAAATTTATTTTGAAAATTCATATCAGAAAACCTGTAGAATCCTTTATGAAAGATTATTTTCTGTATGCAATTCTTTCTAGCAAACGAATGTTTGCAGGATTCTTTTTGCCCAAACAGCAGATTTTATCTTTCTCCAATGATTTTCAATTGGACAGAGATCTTGCAAGTTTATACCAGCCTATTTTTTATCTTAACCATACCTGCATACTTTTGGATGTGCATTCTGTGTCTTTATACTGCTGTAGGAACCACATCATTAAACTGAGTTCTATTTTCTTATACTTGTGAGCAGATTTTACTCCAAATTGCTTTTCTGTTGATTTGACTTTTCCTGTAACATGCTGAAAAAGGCATTATCATAATATTATAGATTCCCCACTGTGTTTCTCTGTAGGCATGGTGCATTTTTATCTATAAGCATATTGCTGGATTGTTCTGCCAAAGAGCTCTTGTTTGCTTTCATCCGTCTATAAAACCTTTTCCAGCAAGAATTATGACTTGTCTATGTAACTTTTTGTAAAGTTTAGTAGCTAATTTTTATGCCTTTCTTAAAGTACTATGATATTTACAGAAAAGCATTCCCCCCATAGAACCCTATATACAACAGTAAATGGATATAGCTGGGTCCCACTGGTTTCTGCCAGTTCTGAACTGATGGCAATGCTGGACATCTGATTTCAATAGAAGAAAGCATGATGTGTCTTTCATCTGCTTTATTAAGTTTCCTCAACTGACCACTGTGTCTTTGGTCTTCAAGATTTCCCAATTTTTAGTTCTTCTTCAAAATGTTTGAACAGCACATATTTCTAAATACTTTCATGCCCAAAATGCAAATGCATTCTAGGTTTGATACCTTTATTGACTAAAAATAAAAATTAACTTTTCAAGCTTTTGAAGCACAGATACCATCTCATCAGGCAAGTTGGCATATGAATGACTGAGAGAAGTTAACAACAGCATTTAAGACATTTATGCAAGGGGTGCATGGGGGTTGAAGTATTTTTTTGGGCAAAAAGTATAGATTGCATACATTTTTCTGAGTTGTACGGAACCATAATATAATTTTTTATTGCACAACAAAACATATTGAAAGCCCAGTTTGGCTTGAAATATTTGGCCAACTATTAACACATCTTTTTTTTTAATTATTCTTAATTTACAGCATTTTTCAATACCAGACTAAAAACTTTGCACAATTTTGTATATCCAAACAGTTTCACTAAACATTACATTTTAATATACATTTTTCTTGTGTATTTAACATTCAAGGGTATCAATACAAGTAGCCTTACTAACAACTGCTCAGTGTCCCTCCTCCCTGTTGCTGATGTCTCACTATGCTCAATACAATCTGCAACTGTCAGTCAAGCTGCTTGGGCAGATATTGAATACACCTGGACTCGTGACTTCTTTCACTACTCCTAAAATGTTCAATTTATTATTTTAGTCAGGTTCTTTTCTATTGTATGTAAGGACAGCATAAAGTAATGAAAGTCATTAAAAAAAAGTTATTATATCAGCAGATTCACTGATCTCCATTTTATACAGGTGTTTATTCATTATGTGGTTTATTGATAAAATAAAGATGCAAAGTAGCATTTGGTTAATTATATTCATGCATTTCCAAACTACAGGTAGGGAGATGGGAAGTAATATTTCATTGTGAATCAATATGTAAGCTATTTTAGCACTTTATACATTGGTTCCATCTTCTACTTTCTTTATGAAAAAAAGCGGGCAACAAAAAACTGAGCAGATTTTCTGATATGTCAAATTTTTCATCAAGTTACTTAAGCAACATTCATACATATACTGTAAGGTGATTTTTGGCAGCGGAGTGTAAAATATCATACATTTTTCCATAACTCAGGATCATTGATGACATTAACTGCATTACTTAAAGAGAAGCTATTGTCAGAAAATGACTTATTAAAGTCAAATGTTTTAATTTAGCGTATTTAAAAAAACGACAATTTTATATGACAATCTGTATAAAAAGTAAGCAATACTAATCTTGTTGCTTTGACACTGGCTACTTGGACTTTTTTAAACTCTGACTTAATCTTATTTTCAAGAAATCCACAAGTATATTAGCCACAATGAACAGACCCTAACATTTGCATTGAAGCATATAATGAGTGTGTGCAAAAATCACTGAGGAGGGAGGGATGTGGGCAAGTTGTAATGTCATCTATGGTGAATAGAGGCTTTATCTGTCATTGTAATCCTGCATTTGAATATGGAGTCTTGATGGAAACTCTTCCATAAAGGGGTTGTTCACTTATAGGACAACCCCTTCTCATTACTTTTCTAAAATAAAAACACGCATACTCACCTCCGCTGTCGGCGTCGTTCCATTGATGGCGGCACTCGCTTTTTCAGGGCTCATGTGAGGTTGTTAAGTCATGTGAGCGCTGTGACCAATCAGTGCTGGCATCACTGTCCCCGCCTTCAGATAAATCGAATATCAAGAGGAAGTCAGAGAGCAGCCGCAACCCTGACTTCCTGTTGATATTCAATATGTCCGAAGGTGGGCACAGTGAAGTCAGCGCTGATTGGGTGCAGGGCTCAGATGACACAATCTCACAGGAGCCACAGGAAGGGGGTGAGTATACTTTTTTGTTTTAACAGGGCCAGACATGAGGAATGAGAAAGGGACAATCCCTTTAAAGGACAGGAAGTATGCCTCTATAAAAGCCTCAGTGCCCAGTGTAAAAATTGCAAGATTACTAATTTTGTCTTTCTTTTTCATAAAGAATGTGATATGAAAATAGAAAATAACATTACCAACAATCGTTTAAAAAAAATTTGCAAAACAAAAATCTGATTTAAACATATCATCATTTTCTGATGGTCAGCTTCAAAGTCCAAATCAAACAGAAATAGGTTTTTATAGGGAATTTTGTGCTGAACACAGGCATATACTCAGTTTAACACTGTGGGTGGAACCATACTGTACAGAAAACCCTACTGACCACAGATTCTCTGGAGAGCTCAGCATTCTCACTGACATCAGCAGGAGACTGAACTAGTCAGAGATAAAGTATGGCTGCTCCGAACATTCCACCTGATGGCGTTCCAGGCAATTCAATTGCAAATGAATATAAATGATGTTTTCACTAGTGGATGTGAGACTAAAGGAATAACTACCACTTGTGCCTACTTTTACACAGAATCCAGAGCTAATTTTAATTGCTAGCTAGCTTTGTCAGTTGAGGGCTGCAACTCAAAGCATCACATTTAGCACTGTGGATTGTGAACCCTATGGTAATTTTAGCCCTGTCTATTAATACCACCGGTGTTGCAGCTGTAATAAGGGTGCTCAATGTTTACATATTACTTCCATATAAAAATAGCCTTAACCTGTTAGGACCAGATTCCCTCTGAAAGTAAAAGCAGAGCTTGTTAGAGGTGATAATTAGAAATCAGAGAATGTGTCTGTCACAGGTAGGTAGCAGTCATCAGAGAAAGGTGAAAACAATGTTATAATTGTGTTTTGCCCCACTTTTTTCCAGTCATTGGGGGCAGCACACTGAAGTTAGCAGTCATGGCAGTCCTCCAATCATGGAAGTAAGGTCCATGAGGACTTGGCTCCAGCAACAATGGGAAATGTTAAAGCATAACTTTTACTTTGCAATTAAAAACATTGTGAGAAACAGCAAAATGATAAAAAAAAGATTAAGGATCCTTAAGATTACGTGTTTCGGGTTAGCTACCCTTACAGCGATGACTAAGGGTAGCTAACCTGAAACCCTTAAGCTTATGGATCTTTAATCTTTTTAATCTTCTTGCTTTTTAACAGTATGTTTTTAATTGCACAGGAAAAGTTATGTTTTAACATTTTCCCATTGGTGTGGGAGCCCGGTCCTCATGGACCCTTCTTTAATCTCTGACTTGGATACCAGCCAGGTATGATCGTACACTCCATGCACCACACCCTGACCAAACCAGGTCTACCAGGCTTCCTATTTGTGCACATGTATTTTTCACACTGAATTGTCCTCCCTGGAAGGTGAGCTGATTACCTTTTTACCTTCCCTAGTTCTCCAATCATTCCCACTGTTCATTTGATTGACATCACATTCAACTTGTGAATCTGTTGAGCGGGATGTCAACAATCTTAACAACTTAAAGGATGGAAAGCTTCAAAGCTCCCTTTAAGATCACTTTTGACATTAGTATCACTTTTGACATTAGTAACCTCATTGCCATCAATAGAGTGCTGTACTAGGCTTTGACAGGTCCACTAAAGCAATTTCTCACTTCTTATTGTAGTTCCAGTGTGTAACATTAACAGCAAGATTTTTTTTTAAATTAGAAAAGGAGACATTCAATTATTTTTTATAAAGTAGGTAAGAAAGCTGTACCTATATAACAAGCAGGAATGAGGAATTATGTAACACATGAATATGGTCAGATGTTTATGTAAGATGATGGACTGGACCGGGGGTACCTCTCTTGCTCCGGAACTGTCGGGGCTGTCACCATTGTTGTCTCGGGAACAGCTTTGCAATCCGAACTGACCTTTGCACTCGACAGCAGGGGGCATGGCTAAGATAAAAAAGCCTGGGCACGGAAAAGAGAGGGCAGACTTGGTGGGAAGACACAGCGTGCAGCCGGGGAAGTTTGGTGCTCCGTCCTATGAGCACCGTGACTGCACAGGCATGTGCTATAGATTCCCTGTGGCCAGGTACAGTGACTGTGACCAGAGACCTGCGATGTGCCTGTTGGCTCCTGCAACTGAAGGTGCCAAATGCTCTGGGCCAGTTGTTACCGCGTGCGTGCCACCTAAGAAAGATCGGGTGACTCACGTAGAACTGTAGCCTTCCTCACCTGCATACTACTGTCTAGCTACATTAAGCTCTGGAAGTGTCAGAGACTGTGCTGCACTTTGCACGACGAATCCAGGACCCCGCACAAGACATTGAGGACTCGCCACCACTGCCGGGAACCTGATCATCCTATCCTTCAGGACGACACTGGAATCATCACTCACCAATTGTGTAGGCGCCACCATTGGAACCTAAGACTCTGTAGTCAGGAAGCCGTTAGACTGATAAGTTAACCCTTCACGAACAGTTGCTATACTTATTACAATTGTTACTTCACTCTGCGCACCTATTGTGCTCATATCACTTGCCATACCCCTGCCTCTGCTTTCCCCTCCCTGCGTGGAGTATCCCCTTATTTAAGTAAAATTAACGTTAACCCTTGCTCTGCCTGTTGTCCATTACTACATCCGTCAACCTGCGAACACTTACACTGAAATCTGATAAATTAATAGATGTAAACATGTAAAGGACGGTCCAGACAATGATGCAATGTTGTGTTTGTGTAATGCTTACATCGACAATTTATAGCTGTAGAAGAAAGCTTGTATTGCAAAAGTCAGACCAAGTTCCATTGTCGTACCTTGAAAATCCAGCTGTATATTCTCTGTACACTGTAGAAATAAATCATTACTAGAGTTAAGTCGCTCCATCTAGTGTGAGCTCATCATTGACTGTAATTGTGTCCTCACACCATCCTTAGTATTGTTCTACTTTACCTATGACACCAAAGAAATAGTTAATGCTTGCAATTACAGTACTTGCGTGATTTGACAGGGGAGAAAACAAGTAAGATATCACACATTATTAATCTGCACAGTTTATTCATGCTGCTGTAATAATCACTGCCAGCATAGACCGGTACCACTTACTGAGTGTGATGGAAAACTGTGCAAGTGAGTCAATTTGTAACAACATTGTGTGCAAAATATTTTGTTTCTATGTTTTTTTAATTTTCGCAATGTATTTTTATATCAAAATCTGTAATTAAAAAGCAATTATTAATGTTGCATTTTTCACACTGGCCACTGGGGATACTTTAGAGTTATAGTGAAGGAAATAATTATTTGATCCCTTGCTGATTTTGTAAGTTTGCCCATTGACAAAGTCATGAACAGTCTATAATTTTAACGGTAGGTTAATTTTAACATTGAAAGATAGAATATCAAAAATAAAATCCTGAAAATCACATTGTATAAATTATATAAATTTATTTGAATTTTGCAGTGAGAAATAAGTATTTGATCCCTCTGGTAAACAAGACTTAACACTAGGACTACTGGACTCGTGACCCCGCCTAGAACTACTGAAAGGAGTCATTTTGACTCCTTGCTTGTTTTCGTTTATTTTTAGAGTTTCATTTGTGGTTATTTATTAATAATTATATTTTTTGTAATGTATTATTATTGTGAGATCCAACAGTAATGCTTTTGATTGTTTTTTTTCTGCTTTTCTTATTTTTCTACAGAAAATAACAATAATTATAATAGACGTTTTTCAAACTTTTTTTTTATTCAAGTGCACACATATAAACAACAACTGAAGAACAAAAAGCAGAGAAAATGTAGGTGGAGGAGCATAAAAATGAAAATATAATGCAGAATTCACCTTCTAAACATTTGGTGTTTCGCATTTTAGGCATTGCCTTTGATTTATGGCAGTACATTTCCCACACAAAGATTTACCACAAGTCTTACAATTGCCGACAGATCTATTTTTCTTGCACTTTTCTTTGATCTGGCAAAATTTTGTTTGAACCATCACTTCTGAGCATGTAGAAACTTGGGACGTGGAACCCTTTTCCCTATCTGTGACATAAGGACCACTCAACTCTCTCACAAGCGTTTGCAAAAATGCCTTGCGTGACATTTTTTGGTGGGTAATCTCCTTGAATATTATCCATGCATTTATACCCGCAAAGTCTAAGGCATTTTCAAATGCATGAACAGGCCATCTCCTTGTGCATGTTCGTGTGATATATTTTCGTGCCATCTGATCCACTACATCTACTCCATATTTTGTTTCATTGTAAAACTTTACCGTTTCTGGAGTTTTTTTAGCGGAATCAGATGCAACAACAACATCTGGATGGACGGAACTCAAAATGACAACATTTTTGTTGGGCTTTCCTTGATATACTGTAAGTGTAAAATTGTCTTCATTTCTAAACACTTTAGTGTTGTACAATTCTTCTTTCATGGATTTTATTTCTTTAGGCACTTCTCGCCTTATCTTGTTCAGTGTTCCCACGATGGTTGTTCCTTTGCTTTTTAGCTGTTTAGCTAATTTTACTGAAGTAAAATAATTATCGGTTGTAACATTGCAACCTTTTTTCAAAAACGGGTCCAATAACTTCATTACCACATGGTCAGCTAAACGGTCCTCAGCACGGCGTGTGTCATCTTTTGCCTAGATAAGGGAAGCCATTTGCCAGATATTTGCTCTCCTTATCAACAGCTAGCCAATATTTGTGGCCATATTTATCTGGTTTGGAAGGCATGTACTGCGTGAATGGACACCTAGTTTTGCTTGGGAAAAGTTGCTCATCCACCGTTATGTATGGGCCAGGTTTGTAACACGCAATACAATTTTCAATAAACCTGTCCCACACAGTAGAAAATAGAGCAAACTTGTCCGTTTGCAGTCTCTCCGATCGAGTAGATTTCTCATCAAATCTGATAAGATAAGAGCCTAGAGTAAACAAGCTATTTTGTTCAGTATTACACAGTAATACAAGCAGGTAAAACACAAGGAAAATGTGAAAAGTTGACATGTAAATTGAACTACATCTATATGAACATCAGGGTAAATAAGACAGAGTAAAAAAATTATGCACAAAACTTTATAGCAACATTTAGTGACAAAAGGACCTCAAAATATAGTAGGGAGTCAAAATGACTCCCTTCAGTAGTTCTTGGTAAATTTTGAAAAAAACGCGCAAATTTTTCACCAAAATTATTTATTCTCACAAAATCTTTTTTCACATCATATTTGAGGAAAAGTCACCGAGTTTCAAGCCGGAATTCTGAAAAATGTAGTCACAGAAGAGAAATAAAAAACGAAAGGAGTCAAAATGACTCCATCGGTAGTTCTAGTACTTGGTGGCAAAACTCTTGTTGGCAAGCACAGCAGTTAGACATTTTTTGTAGTTGATGATGAAGTGGTTTGCATATGTCAGGAGTTATTTTGGTCCTATAGACCAGTTAGACACTCGTAATCAGCTGATTACCTGCATTAAAGACAGCTGTCTTACATAGTCACCTTTATAAAAAAAATACTGTCCACAGACTCAATTAATCAGTCAGACTCTAACCTCTACAACATGGGCAAGACCAAAGAGCTTTATAAGGATGTCATGGACAAGATCATAGACCTGCACAAAGATGGAATGGGCTAAAACCATAAGTAAGACACTGCATGAGAAGGAAACAACTGTTGTTGCAATAGTAAGAAAATGGAAGAATTACAAAATAACTGTCAATCGACATCGATCTTGGGCAACATGCAAAATCTCACCTCATGATGTATCCATGATCATGAAGAAGGTGAGAGATCAGCCTAAAATTACATGGGGGAACTTGCTAATGATCTCAAGGCAGTTGCAACCACAGTCACCAAGAAAACCATTGTTAACACATTACGCCATAAAGGTTTACAATCCTACAGTGCCTGCAAGGTCCCCCTGCTCAAAAAGGCACTTATGCAGGCTCATCTGGAGTTTGCCAATGAGCACTTGGATGATTCTGTGAGTGATTAGGAGAAGGTGCTGTGGTCAGATGAGACAAAAATTGAGAACTTTGGCATTAACGCAACTCGCCGTGTTTGGAGGAAGAGAAATACTGCCTATGACCCAAAGAACACCATCCCCATGGCCAAGCATGGATGTGGAAACATTATATTTTGGGGGTGTTTTTGTGCTAAGGGCAATGGACTACTTCACCGCATCAATGGGAGACTGGATGGAGCCATGTACTGTAAAATCCTGAGTGACAACCTCCTTCCCAGTAAATTAAAAATGGGCCATGGTTGGATCCCCCAGCAAGAAAATGACCCAAAACATACAGCCAAGGCAACAAAGGAGTGACTCAAAAAGAAGCATATTATGGTCATGGAGTGGCCTAGCCAGTCTCCAGACCTTAATCCCATAGAAAACTTAAGGAGGGAGATTGAAGCTCTAATTTGCCAAGCGAGAGACTCAAAATCTTAATGATTTAGAGATGATCTGCAATGAGGAGTGGACCAAAATTCCTCCTAACATGGAGGCAAACCTCATCATCAACTAGAAAAAACGTCTGACTGCTCTGCTTGCCAAAAAGGATTTTGCCACAAGTTTTAAATCTTGTTTGCCAGAGGGATCAAACACTTTTTTCTCACTGGAAAACGCAAATAAATTTATATAATTTATACAATGATTTTCTGGATTTTACTTTTGATATTCTATCTCTCAATGTTAAAATTAACCTACCCTTAAAATTACACTGTTCATGTCTTTGTCAGTGGACAAACTTACAAAATCATCAAGGGATCAAATCATTATTTTCTTCACTGTATATTTACTTAATTGTACAGATGATCTGGACAGGTGACTCATTGTTATCACAGGTAGGATTGCAATGACAGGTAAAGACCTCTACACACAGGCAATAACACAATATCTGCTATACACAATAATTGATGTCACAATTCCTCGATGACAGCCTTCTTTTTTAAATGCACATGCTCATTAGATGCTTAAATACAAGTTATAGGTTCCAAATCTCCTCCTTGCTGGTAATGTACAGTGAACTTCCTGAAACAACCGGAAGTATGAGTGTAGTATAGCCCTAGTGGCCAGTGTGAAAATTACACAATTTCTAATATTTTTTAAATATCAATTGTGATACAAAAAAGTGCCAGAATAAAAAAAATACATTTGACACAAAAAACTTATTTAAACACAAAGTCAATTTCTAATGATATATCCCATTAAATCCTACTGCTATCCTGTAATATGAAAAAAAGACATTTTCCACCCTTATGGAGCCAAGACTCAGAAGCAACAGCTACCTGTGAAACTCTGATAATGACACCCTGTATCAGTAGTCAGCCTGGATTAACACTGCACGTGATGTAGCTGTAATTAGAAACTTTTCAACTATACTTATACATGTCAATTTTTTGGAGAGGATGAGTTTTGTAGAACAGGAAGCGCCACTCCGGAAATGTACAGCTCTGGCCCTCTTCCATGCCACTCATTCTTGACACACGCCACACCTTTTATTAAAAAATACACTAAGCACAAATTCCTATTCGATATACTGCAGCCAATCGCTAATTTAGGCAAGATTTGGCAGGAACCAGGGTTTACCGACTCTTCTGGGAAACATAATTTCTGCAATGGTCAGTGCCTTGAATGATATTTCATTAGATGTGTCTCTGATGTTGTCCCGTTCCTGTCACTTGACTGTTGCAGCCCTTTTTTTTCAGAGTCAGACTACTCCTTTACCTATTCTGCATTAATAAGGCCGCCTTTACTACATTTGCATGCAATCCTGCATAAGGAAAATCACGTCAGATGCAAATTTATCTCTTATCAATTTGCCTGGTTGAGTATGTGCTCAGCAAACAGAATAACATGTTTAAATCACTTCAGAGAAGCAAGACATTAGATCTTGCTGATATATTTGCAGCACATTTTTGTATCTACAAGATAACAGTGTATTAAACGCCCTTAATCCAATTTTCTTCTTCTGTATCTAAAGCAATATATCTGGGAAACAAAGTATTAATGCGGGAGTCATTTTTAATGCGACCATTAGCTTTTGTTTTCGGTGAAATTCCACAATGCTTGGTGAGAAAAAAATTCTAGGCCAGATTGTGATATTGTAGGCCAGGATATGATATTATATAGGCTAGGATGTGATTGTATAAGCTGGAATATGATATTATAGGCCAGGATTTGATATTATAGACCAGGATGTGATATTATAAGCCAGGATGTGATATTATAGGCCAAGATGTGATCACTGCTCTAGAGGAGATATGCATGGAGTAATGGGCCAACATACCACCAACAGTGTGTGTCAACCTTGTGAAGACTAAAGCCCCCGTCTCGCATAGCAAGATTGCTGAAGAGTCACCAATTTTATGATGCAACAGTGACCGTGCCAGCGATCTCGCTACATGTGACACGCAGCGGTGACCGGCCCCCCCGCTGGATATCGCTGATCATTCTCGAATGTCCTGGGCCATTTCTTCATTGTCGGCGTCCCGCTGGCCAGCGTGCATCGCTGTGTTTGACGCCGATGAGCGACCTCTTTGGCGACGCAGAACTCAGGGACACAGGCAGGAGTCATCAGAAAAGCTGCTGTGTGACAAGGTACGAACGACCGCCGAGGTCGTTATACGGATCGCCGGATTATTGCTGCGTCGCTGAAGAGATCTGCCTGTTTGGTAGCTTACTAGCGACCATGTAGCAACGCATCAGCGATCCTTACAGGTCATATCGCTGTCGGGATCGCTGGTGCATCGCTATGTGAAACGGGACCCTTACAAAAAATGTTTGACCTCTGTCATTGCCAACAAAGGATGCATAACAAAACAAAGAGATGAACTTTAGTTAATAACTAGTGATGAGCGATTATACTCGTTGCTCGGGTGATCTCCGAGTATTTGGAAGTGCTCGGACATTTAGTT
Organism: Dendrobates tinctorius; assembly: GCF_039654945.1. NCBI lineage: Eukaryota > Metazoa > Chordata > Amphibia > Anura > Dendrobatidae > Dendrobates > Dendrobates tinctorius. Next base: position 1,740,201 of record NW_027361699.1, on the reverse strand, counting down.
TCTGTCACCGCAGCTGCATGATTTGTGGCTACTTGACAGCCTGAATACATTTGGGGATTGTCTGTTTGTTAGGGACTTTCCACATGTGTTCAGGCTGTCAAGTAGCCGTAAATCATGCCGCTGCGGAGACAGAAACTAAATCTCCGAGCACTTCCAAATACTCGGAGATTGCCTGAGCATGTGTAGTGTCGGTGGTGGGGTGCCGAGCTGGGGGGTGATAGGGGGTGGTCCCACTTCTTACCGCGCAGAGATGATAACAGAGACACGATGAGGCAGATTCTGGGTGCAACAGGTCCAAGTTTATTGCTCACCGTCCGACTGATGGTCCTCGCGGTACACCGCGATATCTCTCTCTCTGCCCTCCGTGTCCAGGGCTGCTTCAACACCGTATGTCACACTAGGGACGTATTTATACATAACGTCCCGTCTCACTCTGTGACAATCCTGACAGCTCGGTTACTGTGGCCGCCTTAGGCCCGTACACCAACAGCACTTTACTGGTCAGTTTCGTCGTTACACATACGGTGTCTTCCACCCAGAGCCTTGTCTCTGCTGCAGTCCTTCCCTGTCAGGACCACCCCCCTGACGTTTCCTCTCCTCAGTCCCCTTGGTCGGATTCTCCTCAGGGCACACAGACTGGCGTAGTCCTCCTGTCACCTGGGCTCCCCCTGGGGACTGGAACCTTCTGGAACCCTCCCTCAGTATTTATAACTCTCCCGGTTCCTTGAAACTGTCACTCTAACTATCACCACGCCCCCCATGACTAACGGTTTCTAAAGCCCTAAGCTGCTGTAAAGTCCTTTGCTCACACTCCACCCTGCCATCTAATGGTCATCCCAAGGTACTGCACGTCCACTACACTTTCCTAGTTGTTTCCCCACTGTAATCACTGACTCCTACCTACACTGTGCAAACCTATCTTTCTTCACTCTGACTAGTCCGTCCGTCCGTCAGGTCACCTTCCCTACACTCCCCCTTCCTTTGTCCATTGTCGTCCTCGACAATCGTCATCCCTGCCTTCGTCGTTCTGAATCTACACCTACATTCTGTTGTCGGACCAGAAGTTGAGCCAAACCCACTATCTGCGGGGGCCGAACCATACTGGGAGCACTATGCTCTGAGCAGCCTACTGCTACTCACCAGCGCGCACGCCACATGACAACGTCTTTCAAATTGGGCAAGGTACACCCGTATTCTCTCTACGGCGTGTATCTTTCCCCTACTCTCCCCTACTGTTACCTTTCACTATCCGGTACGCCATGATCGAGGCCACTCACCTACCAGATCATTGCCGGCGCCCGCCTTTCCTTCTTCAGGGGTGTCCGTGGTGTTGGGACCTGACCTAGGACGGCTGTCTTTCTCACGTCTTCCCACTCATTTTCCTTCTTTCAATTACATGTCATGGTCGGCGTCCCGGTCTCCCAGACCTCAACTCTTAGATCCCTACCGGATCTCACACTTTCCTTTGGTCCCGCAGACCTTCCCTTAACCCGGACCTGTTGCATTTTACTTTGCATATTATACATCATACAACTTTATAATAGCACAAGTACCCCATTTTTATAATTTTTTTTTCATTTTCTTTTGCTTTAAAACTCAACGTTCAACAATAAACATCGCCAGTACTCCTTTTCCCTCCCCCTTCCTTGGACATGGACACTCCCTCTCTTCTACATATCCCCGCTCTGTCAGGCAATCAACTTTACGTTTGCTTTCCATACATGGAACATAAGAAAAGAGAGAAACAGAAAATAATTGCATCAGATAACTACAAAACACATTTTTTTTTTTTTAAACGCAACTGTCCTTTTTAACCTGCACAACGGTGCACCGAAATTCTGACAGTCCAGGCCATCTCCTGATGGCCGGTAGCAAGGGGCCCACAGCCGTGGAACTCCTGGGGTGAAGGGAGTGTCCAATACAGTCCTCTTTACGGGGGTTCGCGTTCCTCGGGTACCGCCAGTACCGCCACCGCATAATACCCGCGGGGGCAGTATTCTTTATAATAAGAGACAAAGTCCCCTATTTCCAGGGCACGGCCGTGGCGTATGGAGGCTACGTTCATGTATACCTTCTGGCCAGTCTGATCACGTATGAAGCCATACCCCCGGGCCACATTGGTGTACACCAGCCGCCCCCGGGATCTTTCCACCGCCATGCCAGCCTCCCCTTTTGAATGAAGCAGGCTCCATACCTCCTGCTCTCGAACCTTCTTTTGTTTTACCACCTCCGCAACCCAAACGGAGGGTACCGCGCCAGTCCCAGAGTCCGGTGGGCGGGACCTTGCCGAGAAAGGGCGTGGGGTAGAGGCGGCCGATGATATCTGTGGCCCAGCAGCCGCTGGGGCCGGGTAGCGGATGGGAGCAGCCGTGACTCCGGAGGGCTGGTCCACAGGGCCCGATAAACAGACCCCAGCCGGTTCCAATACTGGCTTCACCGCGGCCACAGGGTAGGCCGCATCCACAACTCCCAGCAAAGCCGGAGTAACGGCCGGTTCGGGTGATGAGGCTGACACCGGCCGATGGAGCGCAACTGCGCCTTCTGTAAATAAGCTCCGCCCTGGTGACTCCGGGCGGGGAGATTCGGGAACGGAAGCTAGGGCCTTGCTCAATTCTACGTATAGCATAGGGCCCTCTGCAGCCGGGCCTTCCGGTACACTGGAGACTGCGTGTTGTGGCAAAATGATAGGGGCCGCTTGTGAAGCCGCCGGCAGGGCCGGGGGAACTCTCACCTTCCCCAGCGCCACGGCCTCTGTCACACCACCGCACGGCTCATCCCGCAGCCTCCGCTCTCCAACTCGCTGCACAGCGGGCCCAGCTTCCAGGCTCAGGGGCTCCGCGGGGAGACTCTCCGCCGGTATCAATGGCGGCCGCTTCTTCTGGTTCCGCAGGGGCTCCGCACAGATTTCTCTTCTTGCCCATGGACCCGAAGATGACGTCTTCTGTCTCAGTTCGTTCTCCTGCCGCCACTGCCATTCTAGGCGGCCAATACCCCGACTTCCGCAGCGTCTCATACCGTCTGGTGGGCAGCAATCGAATGGCGCCAAACAGTCGCTCCCAGGCTTTTCTTCGGTGTCACTCCCTCTGTGGGGTGGGGCGTTGGCAGGCCTCTCCACCCACCTGTCAGGGTCCAATGTTTGGAAACGTCGGCCTCCGCGCACATACTGCTGTCCACGGGGGAACGTTGGAGGGGGTCCCAGTCCATTCTGAACTACTGCGAACACCCGGACCTCGCCTCTGCGTTGAAGGAGCGCTGCCATACTGCACTGTCTCTGGTACCGCCCCGGATCCTCTACTGGCCACACAGATTCATCACTGCGCTCCTCATTTGTAATCCACTGGTAAGCCAATTGCAATCCACCGGTAATTGTAATCCAAACTGAGTAGACTGAGTCCTTTTCCATTCTTTGAGGCAGGTCTGCTGCAGAAGATGATGTATTAGCGGCGGTGATCCTGCCGACTACGCCAAATGTAGTGTCGGTGGTGGGGTGCCGAGCTGGGGGGTGATAGGGGGTGGTCCCACTTCTTACCGCGCAGAGATGATAACAGAGACACGATGAGGCAGATTCTGGGTGCAACAGGTCCAAGTTTATTGCTCACCGTCCGACTGACGGTCCTCGCGGTACACCGCGATATCTCTCTCTCTGCCCTCCGTGTCCAGGGCCGCTTCAACACCGTATGTCACACTAGGGACGTATTTATACGTAACGTCCCGTCTCACTCTGTGACAATCCTGACAGCTCGGTTACTGTGGCCGCCTTAGGCCCGTACACCAACAGCACTTTACTGGTCAGTTTCGTCGTTACACATACGGTGTCTTCCACCCAGAGCCTTGTCTCTGCTGCGGTCCTTCCCTGTCAGGACCACCCCCCTGACGTTTCCTCTCCTCAGTCCCCTTGGTCGGATTCTCCTCAGGGCACACAGACTGGCGTAGTCCTCCTGTCACCTGGGCTCCCCCTGGGGACTGGAACCTTCTGGAACCCTCCCTCAGTATTTATAACTCTCCCGGTTCCTTGAAACTGTCACTCTAACTATCACCACGCCCCCCATGACCAACGGTTTCTAAAGCCCTAAGCTGCTGTAAAGTCCTTTGCTCACACTCCACCCTGCCATCTAATGGTCATCCCAAGGTACTGCACGTCCACTACACTTTCCTAGTTGTTTCCCCACTGTAATCACTGACTCCTACCTACACTGTGCAAACCTATCTTTCTTCACTCTGACTAGTCCGTCCGTCCGTCAGGTCACCTTCCCTACACATGCTTGGGAAAACCCGAGCAACGAGCATACTTGCTCATCACTAGTCAATATATAATACTATAGGCCAGGATATGATATTATAGGCCAGGATATGATATTATAAACCATGATGTAATATAGGCCAGGAAGTGATATTATTTGCCAGGATATTATATTATAATCCAGCATATGATATTATAGGCCAAAATGTGATATTAGAGGCTAGGATGTGATATTATAGGCTAGGATGTGATATTATAGGCCAAGATGTGATATTATAGGCTAGGATGTGATATTATAGGCCAGGATGTGATATTATTTGATATGTGGATACTGCAATGTAATAACCCCCCAAAATTGGCCATGATATTATGCTTTCATACCAGCAATGTTTCTCCCAAAACCTTTCATTCGTTTGGCTCTACAGTTCTGTCACTAAGAAGTGATTGTGAATAATTAGAGGAGTGAAAGAACTCAGCAATCAGGAATCTGAATAGCAGGCTTCACATTCTCCAGGTAATTTCACATGTAACACTTTTGAAACCTAAAAATTACCAGTGCTGATAAAGAAAGGTTACATTCAAAAGGAGGTCCGCAACATAAAAGCTTCAGAGGCTAAGTAGCCAGACAAGGGGCAGAATGGCATGATGACTTTACAAATGGTTTTCAAAGAAATGTAAAAGGTCAATTGTTGTCTAGTACTATGTTCTCTATTATTTAGATTTTTTGTGAGTTCTAAACTGAAATTTATACAGAAATTTGCAGCTAAGATGGTTCAATGGTTCCATTTTGTTCCATTTTCACACTGGATATTAACAAGTAAGTTTGCTAGAAAACTTTTCAATAAAAAATAAGGACAAGCAAATTAAAGACACTTGGCAGCACCACCTATAGGTAGATAACTTGAGAGTAGTCAATAGATAGTTCAAATGTATTTTTAATGGGAATCTGTTAGTAGGATCAACCCTGTTATGCCGTCTATCTGGCATGTAGGTCATAGGAAGCTGAATAAAGAGATACCTTAATATCTGCAATCTGATGTTTTATTGAAAATAAATCAACATTTTTCTTACATGTAGATAAGCTGATCCAGGCTATTAGCCAGACACTGAGCTGGTAGACTGTAAGCCCGTAAGGCTTAGCTTGTTCTCTGTAATTTATTCTTGCATTTTATATGTAACCCCTTCTCATATAGAGCACCATGAAGTTAATGGTGTGCTATTAATAATAATAATAATAATAATAATAATAATAATATTAATGCTCACCTTGACAATCTGCCTCCAGAGATTATTAAAAATGAAAGGGGGAGTTACCAGCATGAGACAAGTAACTAATACAAAAAAGCAGAACTGAATTTTGTCTATTACAAACACATTTTTGTGCTTTTTCGGGTGGCAGTGTGTTATGTGTTGTCTGTAAAGTTTAAATGTCCCACGGCAAAAGGATCTCAGCCAATCTGTGCCCGGTGTATGACGTGCGCTTGGAGCGGGACCTCCGGTGCCCTTCCGTCACTTCCAGCATCGCGGTCACGATGCGTGCCAGGAAGAATTGCTCCGGTGGAGTCAGTGGCATGCATTGTTCCATAAGGATACCTTTCGGGACAGGGGTTACCAGGAAGCACCCACCCCATGTGCAACATGAGGCAGAACAGCCGAGTAAATACTGTATATAAAGATGCAGAAGCCATACTTGATTTGGGCAAGTGAAAAGGTTCTAGTATATAGCAATCTAATGTTAACCATACATCATACAGCCACACAAGACACAGCTATAAATAACAAAACAATGAGCTTTCAAAGAGTCAAAGGATCCTGTGTACGTGCAATCAGGTTGAGCCTGTAAAGGATTGCAGACATATATTCAGTGGCGTTGATCCAGACCCCAAAGGAGAGAGGAATTCATTCCAATAGGGGAACATCATCCGCTACTGAAATATGATATTAAGAGAAGCACACAATTAAATTTTAAATTTTTAATTAAATTAAAAACAAATGAATAAAAATGCTCCAGAGATGAGAAAGGTTGTGAAGCTGAAGATAAACCATATTAGAAAAATGAATCACAGAAATGATGAAAAAGCTTAGCTTTTCATTCAAACCTAAAGGGGTCATTGTTCCTAATCTTATAATCCATTTACATTCAAGCTGAGACAGTCTGTGTTTAAAGGTACTGTCACACTTAAGCCCCCGTTACACATTGCGATATCGCTAGCCATATCGCTGTAAAGTCACCGATTTTGTGACGTTGCAGCGATATTGCTAGCGATATCGCTGCATGTGATACTTACCTACGACCGGCTCCCCCGCTGGTTATCGCTGATCGCACGAGAAGCTCCTGGACCATTCCTCGTCGGCCACTTCCTGCTGGGCTTCCTGTGGCGCCGACGAGCGACGCGTGGACACGGGCGGGAGGACGCAGGATCGCCTCGTCTGACAGGTAAGTAGCGATCCCCATCCCCTGCGATGTCGCTGGTAAGATCTGCCTGTGTGGCAGCTCACTAGCGACCACCTAGCGATGCACCAGTGATCCTGACCGCGTCATATTGCTGGTTGGGATCGCTGGTGCATCGCTAGGTGTAACAGTACCCTAAGCGATATCGCTAGCAATATCTCTATAACTTGTGACGTTATAGCGATATTACTAGCGATATCGCTGTGTGTGATACTTACCTATGACCCGCTCCCCTGCTGGTTATCGCTGATCGCGCGAGAACGTCCAGGACTGTTTTTCGTCATCAGCTTCCTGCGGCGCTTCTTGTGGAGAGACGAGCGTGGAGCCGGGTGGGAGGACGTCAGGATCGCCTAGTGTGACAGGTAAGTAGCGACCCCCGACCGCTACGATGTCACTGGTGAGATCTGCCTGTGTGGCAGCTCACCAGCGACTACTTAGCAATGCACCAGCGATCCTGACCGCGTCATATCGCTGGTCGGGATCGCTGGTGCATCGCTAAGTGTGACAGTACCTTTAGATCACCACCCCTAATTCCACCGTGAACACAGTCAATACCACGTACCCTAAACAATTCAGGGTTGCAGGCATGTCTCAGCTTGAAATGACGAGGAAACGTCTTTAGGGATGCCATGTCATCCACAGTAAGGGACAATCTAATATCTTTCACGTGTTCCCTAGAGCATACCTGTAATTCACTAGACGTGAGGCCAATATAAATTAAGTCACACGGACACGTGGCATAATATACCACTTAATCACTTGTACATGAAATATATTCCCTGATTTTAAAGGTACATTGGCCATCTGATGACCAAAAGGTAGACACCCTTTCTATATTGCAACAGGCTATACAGGAGCCACAGGGAAAACACCCCTGATGTAGCTGACGTGTGTGAAAAAGTAAAGAAGGTTGGGATACATAATAACTTTTTACTAGTAGGTCTTTTAAATTCCTGGTCCTCCAAGCAGTCAAAAGGTGTCTTTCTTGTAACAACTTACCAAGAACTGGTTCAGTTTTTAAAATAGACCAATATTTACTTTGGGTGTTTCTAATGGTACCCCACCTATTATTATTGGTGGAAATGAATCTGATGATATGAGGATCATCAGTTTTCTCCCTGGTGCCGGACATGAGGCGACCATGGTCGGATGCTTTGGCCCATTGGTATCCACGTATGATACACCATTGAATATACCCCTGTGCACGGAACCTTCTCTGAAAGTCAGCTGCCTGTATCTCAAAGCGTTCATTGGAGGAATACAAACCCCTGATTCTCAGGAACTGACCTATTGGTACAGCCTGCACAGTGGATGGATGGGTGGGCCAAAGGGGCATGCAGAAGTGCATTTACTGATGTCTCATTTCTGTAGATGTCAGTCAGAATCCTATCATCTTCAGACACAGCAATCGGAATGTCCAAAAATTCCATACTTTGTCTATGAGATTTATAAGTAAGTTTGATGTTATATTTGTTTTAATTCAATCGTACCATGAAGTCATGTAGATTGTCCTCAGTGCCCTGCCAGATGATCAACAGATCATCAATATAGTGGTATCAGCACTGCAGATGGGAGGCGGCCCAAGCGCCATCCCCAAAAACTTCCCTCTCCCAATACCTGAGAAACCGATTTGCCTAAGATGGCGCGCAGGCTGCGCCCATGGCAGTGCTGCACTTCTGCAAATAGAAACGGTCTTTAACCCCTTAAGCCCCAAGGGCGGTTTGCACATTAATGACCGGGCCATTTTTTACAATTCTGACCACTGCAAATTTATGAGGTCATAACGCTGGAACGCTTCAACGGATCTAGGTGATTCTGAGAATGTTTTCTCGTGACATATTGTAATTCATGTTAGTGGTAAAATTTAATTGATATAACTTGCGTTTAATTGTGAAAAAATGGAAATATGGAAAACATTTTGAAAATATTGCAATTTTCAAACTTTGAATTTCTATGCCCTTAAAATAGAGAAATATGTGACACAAAGTAATTAGTAAATAACATTTCCCACATGTCTACTTTACATCAGCACAATTCTGGAAACAAAATTTTTTTTATTAGAAAGTTATGAGGGTTAAAAGTTGACCAGCGATTTCTCATTTTTACAACAAAATTTACAAAACCATTTTTTTAGGGACCACCTCACATTCAAAGTCACTTTGAGGGGTTTATATGGCAGAAAATACCCAAAAGTGACACCATTCTAAAAACTGCACCCCTCAAGCTACTCAAAACTACATTCAAGAATATTATTAACCCTTCAGGTGTTTCACAGGAGCAGAAGCAACGTGGAAGGAAAAAATGAACATTTAACTTTTTAGTCACAAAAATGATCTTTTAGCAACATTTTTTTATTTTCCCAAGGGTAACAGGAGAAATTGGACCCCAAAAGTTATTTTCCAATTTGTCCTGAGTACTCTGATACCCCATATGTTGGGAGGAACCACAGTTTCGGCGCATGGCAGGGCTCAGAAGGGAAGGAGCGCCGTTTGACTTTTTCAACCTAAAATTGGCTGAAATTGAGATGGGACGCCATTTTCGTTTACAGAGCCTATGATGTACCTAAACAGTGGAAACTCCCCACAAGTGACCCCATTTTGGAAACTAGACCCCCTAAGGAACTCATCTAGATGTGTGGTGAGCACTTTGAACCCCCAAGGACTTCACAGAAGTTTATAACGCCCGGGCGTAAAAATAAAAAATCATATTTTTTCCACAAACTTGATAGTTTAGTCCCCAATTTGTTATTTTCCCAAGAGTATCAGGAGAAATTGGACCCCAAAAGTTGTTGTGCAATTTGTCCTGAGTGCGCTGATACCCCATATGTTGGGGAAAAACACTGTTTGGGCACACGGCAGGGCTCAGAAGGGAAGGAGCGCTGTTTGACATTTTCAACCTAAAATTGGCTGAAATTGAAATCGGACGCCATGTTCCGTTTCAAGAGCCCATGATATGCCTAAACAGTGGAAACCTCCCACAAGTGACCCCATTATGGAAACTAGACCCCCTAAGGAACTTATCTAGATGTGTGTTGAGGACTTTGAACCCCCAAGTGTTTCACTAAAGCTTATAATGCCAGGGTGTGAAAAAAAATAATATTTTTTTTTCCACAAAAATGATCTCTTAGTCCCCAATTTGTTATTTTCCCAAGAGTATCAGGAGAAATTGGACCCCAAAAGTTGTTGTCCAATTTGTCCTGAGTGCGCTAATACCCCATATGTGTGGGAGAAACACTGTTTGGGCACACGGCAGGGCTCAAAAGGGAAGTAATGACGTTTTGGAATGCAGACTTTGATGGAGTGGTCTGCGGGCATCATGCTCCATTTGCAGAGCCCCTGATGTATCTAAACAGTGGAAACCCCCCTTAAGTGACCCCATTTTGGAAACTAGACCCCCTAAGGAACTTATCTAGATGTGTGGTGAGCGCTTTGAACCCCCAAGTGTTTTGCTAAAGCTTCTAATGCCTGGGCGTGAAAATATAAAATCCTATTTTGTTTCCAAATAAATGATTTTTAGTCCCCAATTTTTAATTTTCCCAAGAGTAACAGGAGAAATTGGACCCCAAAAGACATTGTCCAATTTGACCTGAGTACGCTGGAACCCCACATGTGGGAAAAAACTGTTTAGGCACATGTCGGGGCTCGAAAGGGAAGTAGTGACGTTTTGGAATGCAGACTTTGATGGGTCTGCTGGCGTCATGTTCCATTTGCAGAGCCCCTGATGTGCTTAAACAGGAAAAAAAACCCACATGTGACATCATTTTGTATACTAGACCCACAAAGAACAAATCTATATGTGCCCCAACTAAACTAATGTAAATTAGTAGTGCATGGAGGTGTGGTACAATTTGAAGCAATCCTTCATACACAGGCCAGGTTTTTCGGGGTAGGTGTCGCACTGGTAAATGGTGTCCTTGCGTATTCCCTTTTTGTAACACACTCGGCACCTTTTTTGTGGCTTACCTTTTCTACCAGTTGGCGGGACCACCCCCAGAAAATGCTGACCTGGTACGATACGAGCACCTTCAGTTTCGGAAGTACTGGGACCCGCTCCTTCCTGAGCACCAAACATCAGGGCCTTAACCACTACCTCCTGGAAATGAAGGTACGACGTATCGGTGTGGCGTGCTCACTGTGACAGCAGGAATGCGTTGAGCATTGCCATTTGTACGATGTGCATGGCCAGCTTTTTGTACCACGCCCTGGCCTTTCTGAGAGCATTGTACGGTTGGAGGTATTGAACGGAGAGATCAACGCCCCCCCATGTTTTTGTTGTACCCCACTACACAGGTCGGTTTGCTGACCTGTGTGGAGGTACCCCGTACAGTGCAGAGGGTGCTGCCATCACCGTGTATGGTGGTCAAGAGATGGACATCCCTCTTGTACTTGACCACCAGTAGGTGGTCGCTACATTGGGCTCTGCTCTCACCTTTTCTGAGCATCTGCCCAAGTAGCGTCTTCGGAAGGCCTCTCTGATTTTTGCGGACAGTACCGCAGGCTGCGGTACCTCGCGCAGAGAGGGATTTGTAGAATGGGATGCTGGTATAAAAGTTATCAGTGTAGAGGTGATAACCTTTATCCAGCAGTGGGTGAACCAAATCCCACACAATTTTCCCACTCACTCCCAGGACTGGAGGACACTCAAGGGGTTCAATCCTGGTAACCTTTCCTTCGTAGACTCTAAACCTGTGAGTATACCCTGAGGTACTCTCACAAAGTTTATAGAGTTTGATTCCGTACCTGGCCCTCTTACTGGGCAGGTATTGACGGAATCCGAGCCTTCCCTTGAAATGGACCAAGGACTCATCCACGCTGATCTCCCTTTGGGGCACGTACACTTCAGCAAACTTTTTGTTGAAGTGTTCGATGACCGGCCGAACTTTGATCAGACGGTCAAAGTTGGGGTCATCTCGTGCGGGACACTGTGCATTATCGGTATAATGCAGAAACTTGTGGATGGCCTCAAAACGCGTCCGGACCACGACCATTCGGAACACTGGAGTGTTGTATAAAATATCAACACTCCAATATTGCCGAATTTCCGGCTTCTTCAGTATCCCCATGTGGAGGACCAGGCCCCAAAACTGCATCATTTCAACTGCGTCCACAGGAGACCAGTTGGAATATGATGAACGTGGGTTTTCCGCCAAAAATTGACAAGCGTACAAATTAGTTTGCTCCACCATGAGGTTAACAAAATCCTCAGAGAAAAAGACTTTGAAAAAGTCTATTTCTGTGAGGCCAGAGGTGTCAAACTTGATTCCTGATTCTGCCACAAAATCAGGAATCAGTGGCTCGTAATTTTCGGGGGGCGAAGTCCATACAGGGTCTACTGAATCAGTTTCGGGCATGGTGGGCGCTGCCTCATTTTCCGTCCTGGAGCGTCTGCGTGGCGTTTCCGCAGGACCCGAGGAGGAAGATGAGGAGGGGAAGAGGAAGAGGATGAAGAATCCGAAAAATAAAGAAAAGTCAGATCCTCGTCCTCACGATCAGTGTCGGAGGCAAGGTAAGAATATGCCTCCTCCATTGAATAGCGCTGTTGGGACGAACGCGATGGGTGGGACATTTTTTGTGAAAGTGGTGCTTGGGTGTACTTTATTTATAACTATGTGTATGTGTGGGGGGCAAGTGATTGGTGCACACTATCCTGTAAAGAAAAAGCTAAAAGAAAAAAGGAAATGGGGAGAAAAATACCTGTGAAAAGAAAAGTCTAAAAGTGAACAGCGTCACTTATCAAAGTTCAGTGGTGGCTGCTGGGTGTGCGTACAGGTGTGGTGCAAGGGGGGGTGAAAAAAAAAAGAAATCAGCAGGCGCAAGCTCTGATAAGTGAACTATGTCACTTATCATAGTTTGGCGCTGTGGGATGCGAATAAGGAGTTGGCGCTATGGGGGCTGCTAAATGGGCACACAGAGGCGGCGCAAAGGGGGAAGGAGGGGGTAAAAAGAGGGGGAAGAGGGGATGAAGAGAGATCGGACAGGGATTAGCACTTACACTTGTAGTTAGGTGGCGCAAAGGGGGGGTGTAAAATAGGAAATCAGTAGGCACAAGCTATGATAGTTGAACTATGTCACTTATAACAGTTTGGCAGCTGTGGGATGCGAATACGGAGTGGCGCAGAAGGGGCTGCTAAATGTGCGCACAGAGGCGGCGCAAAGGGGGATTGAGGGGGGTAAAAAGAGGGGGTAGGGTGGGGATGAAGAGAGATCGGACAGGGATTAGCACTTACGCTTGTAGTCAGGTGGCGCAAGGGGGGGTGAAAAAAAAGGAAATCAGCAGGCACAAGCTATGATAAGTGAACTATGTCACTTATCAAAGTTTGGCAGCTGTAGGATGCGAATATGGAGCTGGCGCAAAGGGGGCTTAGGGAAAAAAAAGCAAGCACGAGTGTTGATTGGTGAACTGCGTCACCAATCAACGCTCGGCTGCTGCTAAATGTGCGCACGGAGGTGGCGCAAAGGGGGGATGTAGGGGGGTAAAAAGAGGGGGTAGGGGGAAGGTTAGATTGGGTGGATGAAGCTAGATTGGGGGGTGAAGCTAGATTGGGCAGGGATCGGGGATCAGGCAATACTTACAGTTGTAGGGTTTTCTTTCTTCTTTCTTTAGCAGGTATTATGATGCTACAAGCTGCTGTGGCACCACAATACCCAGCACACCAGGAGATCCAGACGTATGACTGCTCTCTAGAGAATCCTCAGCTAGTGTGAGGACCCCCTGCAGAGCTGTCATACAGGTCACAGGCAGGTCAGGAACAGGTCACAGAGCGGTCACATCGCTGCTGTGACCAGTCGTTGGTGGGATCAAATGATAACATCGATCCACCAATCCCTGCACTGCCTGGTGACCATGGCAACCGCCTACGATCGGAGCTCACAGCTCCGATTCAAAGGCAGGTCATGCCCAGGTCATCAGCAGGGCACAGAGCGGTCACAGAGTGACTGCAGCTGTGCCCTGTGGTTGGCGCAATCGCCGATCTAATCGATCGCGCCAACCAGTCCTGCAGGCCCTGCTGGGCCTGTATCAGGTCTCTGCCTAGTATCGGTGCTAATACAGCACCGATCCGGACCGATACTGGCAGGGCAGAGCGGCGCTATAGCGCCGCTGTGCATTGCGATTGGCGCGATCGATGCAATCGGTGATCGTGCCAATCCGGGGGGGTTTTGCCGGTGCCTGGCGTTGCCAGGCACCGGATCCTGGATCGAGTACATCGGTACTTGATCCTAGCCTAGGACATCATTGTTTCAGCCGCACCGATTGGCTGAAACAATGAGAAGCGCTGTGATTGGCTGTTTCGATTTCAACAGCCAATCACAGTGCTCGGGAGAAAGGGAGGGCGGCGACAGACCCCAGGATGCTGAGGCCATCTACAATAAGGTATGATGGCGTCGGAATTTTAATGCGATCATCGCAACTTAAGTCGCGATGTCGCATTAAATGCCATAACGTACTATCCCGTCCCTGGTGATTAAGTCCCAGGGCACATGGACGGGCTAGTACGTCTCATGGCAGAAAGCGGTTAAACATAGAAAAAGATGCATTAAAATAAACTCCAGTAACACCAAAATTAGAGACTGCAGACATCCAGATTGCTCGTGCCGAGATAGAATTAAAACACCTTCAGCCCATGTTCATGTTGAATACATGTGTATTAGGATTCTACATCTGCTGTGACCAATATCATATTTGGCTTCAGGGAGATACAATCCAACCTCCAAAGGACGTCGGTAGTGTAGGATGTAGGAGGGCAGCGTATCAACCAAAGGGTTTAAATAATGTTACATATAATAATGTAGCATTACATACACAATGTCATATACACAATTTTACGATAATAATATTAAATATGTCTCTTATAGTAGACTTGCCAAACAAGACAACACTCAACTCTGCACAGAGACATATGTCTACAATCTGTGCTATTACACTCATAGGAAACCACATAGAATATCATCATGTACAGAAATCCTCCACAATGACGCAGGAAGGATATAGCAAGTCTGCCCTTTTGAAATGAGCTGAAGATTATTGATCTAAAAAAAATAGTGAGAAATTAGTCACCGGGGGCCTCACTTGGTGTCCTGCGAGAAATTCCCTTCCATGCTTTCATCTATTCTTCTAAAAATGCCTATGTGCTTCAATTTGTTAAAAGCATTTCTGATTTCTGGAAGTCTCTATAGTATTAACAACTCATGCGGTACAGGCAGTTCATAGCTACTAGCAGAGTATAGAAATACAGAAATGTGAAGAAAGGTAGGATAATATATAATTATGGAGAATGATTTTATGGCTGCATTTCCTTACTTCTACTACTTCTGTTGCTTATTTCTGGGTAGCATCTCCTTTTTTTGTGATCTGGGGCTGAATGA
Source organism: Dendrobates tinctorius (assembly GCF_039654945.1). Lineage (NCBI taxonomy): Eukaryota > Metazoa > Chordata > Amphibia > Anura > Dendrobatidae > Dendrobates > Dendrobates tinctorius. Next base: position 1,725,146 of record NW_027361699.1, on the reverse strand, counting down.
GGGCTTATTTTTTGTGCACCGAGATAACATTTTTATTGATACCATTTTGGAGTTGATTTGATCTTCTGATTGCAAGTTATTGCATTTTAATGCATTGTTGCGGCGATCAAAAAACATTTTTTTTCTAGTTACGTTTATCGATCGGATTAATTCTTTATATATACAGTCATATGTTAAAGTTTGGGCACCCCTATTAATGTTAACCTTTTTTCTTTATAACAATTTTGGTTTTTGCAACAGCTATTTCAGTTTCATATATCTAATAACTGATGGACTCAGTTATATTTCTGGATTCAAATGAGGTTTATTGTACTAACAGAAAATTTGCAATCTGCATTTAAACAAAATTTGACCGGTGCAAAAGTATGGGCACCCTTATCATTTTCTTGATTTGAACACTCCTAACTACTTTTTACTGACTTCCTGAAGCACTAAATTGGTTTTGTAACCTCATTGAGCTTTGAACTTCATAGCCAGGTGTATCAAATCATGAGAAAAGGTATTTAAGGTGGCCACTTGCAAGTAGCTCTCCTATTTGATTCTCCTATGAAGAGTGGCATCATGGGCTCCTCAAAACAACTCTCAAATGATCTGAAAACAAAGATTATTCAACATAGCTTTTCAGGGGAAGGATACAAAAAGTTGTCTCAGAGATTTAACCTGTCAGTTGTGAGGAACATAGTAAGGAAATGGAAGAACACAGGTACAGTTCTTGTTAAGCCCAGAAGTGGCAGGCCAAGAAAAATATCAGAAAGGCAGAGAAGAAGAATGGTGAGAACAGTCAAGGACAATCCACAGACCACCTCCAAAGACCTGCAGCATCATCTTGCTGCAGATGGTGTCACTGTGCATCGGTCAACAATACAGCGCACTTTGCACAAGGAGAAACTCTATGGGAGAGTAATGCGAAAGAAGCCGTTTCTGCAAGCACGCCACAAACAGTCGCCTGAGGTATGCAAAAGAACATTTGGACAAGCCAGTTACATTTTGGAAGACGGTCCTGTGGACTGATGAAACAAAGATTGAGCTGTTTGGTCGTACAAAAAGGCGTTATGCATGGAGGCTAAAAAACACAGCATTCCAAGAAAAACACTTGCTACCCACAGTAAAATTTGGTGGAGGTTCCATCATGCTTTGGGGCTGTGTGGCCAATGCCGGCACCGGGAATCTTGTTAAAGTTGAGGGTCGCATGGATTCAACTCAGCATCAGCAGATTCTTGACAATAATGTGCAAGAATCAGTGACGAAGTTGAAGTTACGCAGGGGATGGATATTTCAGCAAGACAATGATCCAAAACATTGCTCCAAATCTACTCAGGCATTCATGCAGAGGAACAATTACAATGTTCTGGAATGGCCATCCCAGTCCCCAGACCTGAATATCATTGAACATCTGTGGGATGATTTGAAGCGGGCTGTCCATGCTCGGCGACCATCAAACTTACCTGAACTGGAATTGTTTTGTAAACAGGAATGGTCACAAATACCTTCATCCAGGATCCAGGAACTCATTAATAGCTACAGGATGCGACTAGAGGCTGTTATTTTTGCAAAAGGAGGATCTACGAAATATTAATGTCACTTTTATGTTGAGGTGCCCATACTTTTGCACCGGTCAAATTTTGTTTAAATGCAGATTGCACATTTTCTGTTAGTACAATAAACCTCATTTGAATCCAGAAATATAACTGAGTCCATCAGTTATTAGATATATGAAACAGAAATAGCTGTTGCAAAAACCAAAATTGTTATAAAGAAAAAAGGTTAACATTAATAGGGGTGCCCAAACTTTATCATATGACTGTATTAATAGATCGGCAATTCTGAACATGACGATAGCAAAAAAATGTATTTGTAATTTTTTAATTGCTTTATTGTGAATGGGGCAAAAGTGGGTGATTTAAACTTATATTTTTAAAATCTTTTTTTTTTACTTTTCACTGCCTTCAATAGTCTCCATGAGTGACTAAAAGCTGCAATCAACCAATTGCTTATGATACACACAGCAGGGCTTCAACCTTGCTGTGTGTAGCAAAAATGCTCATCTGCTATGAGCTCCGACCACATTTAGGCCCTCATAGCAGTTCAGCCAAGACAAGACAGGGGTCCTGCAGACCCTGGGATGTCATACCAATCCATCAGCAACCCACGTCAGGGACGGACCTACCGCCCGTGCAGCTGATTCATTGCACGGGGGCCCTGGGGGAGAGGGGGCCCCTCCAGCCTCCAGCACCACATGGCTAATTATTCATGCAAATTAGCCATGTGGACTTGTGGAGCGCAAGCGCCGCAGAGCCAGCAAGAAGGAGAGGAGAGCAGCCCCCTGCAGGAGGCAACGGGAGGGGTATCACTCCTCCTGAGGCTGTGTGCCAGCACAGCCCAGTTCAGAGGAGCCAGCCCTGAGGGCTGAGGTGAGAGATCATCAGAGATCAGCCAGCAGCGTCAGTGCCGTGGGGGAGGAGAGGAGGGAAGACAGACTGTCTGGCTGTCACTCACACTGCCTGCCCTGTGGCGCCAGCCAGACGGTGGCTGCAGTTCAGCCGCAGGTCAGTGTGTGACATCACGTGTCTGTCTGAGTCTGTGTGGCCGTGCCCCTGCCCATAGCAGTAGCTCAGTCAGGAGGAATGTGCGGAGTGCAGACACTGTGACTGGAGAGTGGAGTGTACACAGTGTGGATCCTCTTGGTCTGGACTCTGGCCTGCCCTGCCTGCCTGTACAAGGTAAGAGTACTGGAGCTGAGCAGGACTGAGGGACTGGGACCAAGGAGGCAGGCATGATTTTGGGGGCTCCTTGGCTGGGGGAGAAAACTGAAGCATGGCAGGCATGATTTTAGGGGACGCCGTCCTGGGGGAGAAATGAAGCATGATGGCCTGGCTGCTCATGAATGGGGGGCCCTGGCCTGGGGAGAAGCATGGCATTGGCTGCTCATGAATGGGGGGCCCCTGGGGAGAAGCATGGCTGCTCATGAATGGGGGCTCTGGGGGAGATGCTTGGCTGCTCTTGAATGGGGGGCCCCTGGCCTGGGGAGAAGCATGGCCTGGCTGCTCATGAATGGGGGGGCCTGGCCTGGGGAGAAGCATGGCCTTGGCTGCTCATGAATGGGGGGGCCCTGGGGGAGATGCTTGGCTGCTCATGAATGTTGGGCTCCTGGGAGAGATGCTTGGCTGCTCATGATTGGGGCGGCTCATGGGGGGAGAAGAAACCTGAATCAGGCAGCCCACATAGGGGGAGAATCAGCATAAACTGGGGGGCCACATGGGGAGAAGCAGCATAAACTGGGGGTGCCACATAGGGCGAGAAGCACTATGCCAAAAGTAGACTGCATTTGGGGGAGAGCATTATGAAACAAAGGGAAATGGGGGTGCCTATACATATTACCTAGAGGCTGTCTTGGGCTATATATATTATTTAGAGGCTATGCTGGGCTGTATATATTACCTAAAGGCTATGCTGGACTGTATCTATTACCTTAAAGCTATGCTGAACTGAATATATTACCTGGAGTGGAGGCTATGCTGGCCTGTATATATCACCTGGAGGCTGTGATGGGCTGTATATGTTACCTGAAGGCTATGCTGGACTGTATCTATTACCTTAAAGCTATGCTGAACTGTATATATTAACTGGAGGCTTTGCTGGGCTGTATTATATATTACCTGGAGTCTGTGCTGCGCGCTGTATATATTACCTGAAGGCTGTTGCTGTACTGTATATATTAACTCGAGTCTTTGCTGGGCTGTATATATTTACTGGAGGCTGTGCTGGGCTGTATATATCACCTGGGGGCTGTGGTGGGCTGTATATATTACTTGAAGGCTGTGCTGGGCTGTATATTTTAACTGAAGGCTATGCTGGGCTGTATACCATATTTTATTTGGCGGCTGTGCTGGGCTGTATATATTAACAACTAGAGGCAATGCCGGGCTAGTGGGTTATATATGTTATTTGGAGGCTGCAACTGGCAAATAATAAATACAGCCCAGCAGCACCCTACAGATATTATATCCAGCCCTGAATAGCCTCAATATTAGATATACAGTACATTTACGGTGGAAAAATCCGCAGCAAAAAATGACATTGTGTAGATTTTCCCGCTCTAAAAAAACGCAGCATATCCGCTGTATATTTTAGTGGCACCATGTAATGTGGATCTAGCACAACTGCACTTGCCGCGACCGGCTGCAAGCCCGATAGAGAATGAATGGGGCTTGCCAGATCGGTGCCACGAGTCGCCCGTTAGGTGGCAGAGGTGTGGAAGTCTGCCGGATCTGCTGCTAGTAGGAGGGGACCCGAAAAATTTCTTGCACAGGGGCCCACTACAGTCTGTGTCCGCCCCTGACCCACGTTCATGTGATACGGGTGTCAATGGGTGGAGTTTATGACGCGCTTAAGGCGCCTGTATTTTAAATGCCGCTGTCATAACAGCAACATTCAACATGTTAACAGCTGCGGGTGGATCTCAATTTTGCTCGTGGCTGTTAGGGGCACATGAAATCAGCTGACATGTGCTAGAAAAGATGTGGGCTCATCGCCAGAGCCCGCATCAAAGGGAGAGAGGTGACATTGGATGTTTCTATACATCCAAGTCGTAAAGGGGTTAAGGGAATCAGTCAGTTGGAATTCAACCCTCTCCCCAAACTATTTATATTTGCCTGTAGTTTTTTCAAAGATAAGTAAAGCAATACTTTTATATGGCCAATTAATTCCTCCTTTACTAAGAATTCAGCATTTGAATTGATATGAAATTGAGGCTAAAGGACTATGGTAGATCTGAAGCCACTGTTATATCAGCTTTATCCCCCATCTCCTCCTACTTGACTGACAGCCTCTATGCTGTGAGACTGCAAGTAAATGAACCATCTATCGGGAGAAAGAGATGCTGAGTGGGAAAAAGTGCTGAAGTGACAGAAGCTTCAGATCTACACAGACTTTTGACTTTCAGGCTCCATATCTCACTATCTACTTTTGCTTCGAACATGAGATTACCATCATTTTATAGACAATCATCTTGGTATTCTCATATATAAATTTGACGTGCAACTATTTAGCATGTGATTAGTATTGTAGATTCTTGTCATGTCATTGCATTGTTACTGTTTTGCTCATAAAAATCAAAATTTTTATTATTTTTGATAATTTTAACTTTTTGTTATTTTATTATTATTTTTTGGTAAATCCACATTTGGCTTGTAACACTGCCTGAATCCTTCTGGACATTCCCTGAATCAGATTCAAGCACATATTGAGTGAAATGTGGTCCCTGGTCTCTTCTACACGTTCCCAAAGTTGGTGCATACTGCTTGACTCACTTGGGTATGTATGCAGTTTTTCTTCAACTCTACTCTCAAGTAATTGATTTGGTGGAGGTAAGGGGACTCTAGAGGCCAATCCAGAACCTCTACTTCATTGCCACTGAACCATTTCTTCGCCAATCTCGACTTATGCTTTGGGTTATGCTGTTGCAACACTATGTCGTCCTTTTCATACCCACATTACTCGAAGTGCACGAAGTAACTCATCTTGCAGGATAATCACATAAAATATTAATATAATAATCATTTTTATTTATATAGACCATGTACAGACAATAAAAACATTACAATTTAACACATTTGAACAGTTACTGGAGGAGGGAGGGCCTGCAAACATTCTGTTATGTATGGTCGACCCATCATTATTGTAATAAGGGTTTTCATATTAAGCTGCAAGATCTGGACATCAACCAGGTAAGTTACTGTGTGCTACTGGGTGCATGGAGGATATGGAGACAGATGAATAGGAAGGAGCAGATTATGATTAATATTTAGAAGGGAAGAGTAGGTCAGAATTGAGACTGCCATCAATCCTTGTCAACTATTCAATGCCTTTGGTTGCAAAACCACACCATATCATGAGGCTTCCTCCACCGAACTTAACAGTTCCTTCAATATCTCTATCTGTTAGCCCCTATTTCCCTTGAAACTTCCACACCCATTTGTACCCTTCAGAACTTAGTCTATTGAGCTTTGTTTCATCACTCCAAATCACCCGTTTCCAATATTCTACTGTCCACTTTTCATACTTTTACGCAAACTCAAGTCGTTTCTTATGACTATATTGAAGATAAGGCTTCTTCACATTTTTCTTGGGTCACCATTCCAGATTTGTGCAATGTGTGTCGCATATACAGTCATGGCCAAAAGTATTGACACCCCTGCCATTCTGTCAGATAATACTCAGTTTCTTCCTGAAAATGATTGCAAACACAAATTCTTTGGTATTATTATCTTCATTTAATTTGTCTTAAATGAAAAAACACAAAAAGAATTGTCCTAAAGCCAAATTGGATATAATTCCACACCAAACATAAAAAAGAGGGTGGACAAAAGTATTGGCACTGTTCAAAAAATCATGTGATGCTTCTCTAATTTGTGTAATTAACAGCACCTGTAACTTACCTGTGGCACCTAACAGGTGTTGGCAATAACTAAATCACACTTGCAGCCAGTTGACATGGATTAAAGTTGACTCAACCTCTGTCCTGTGTCCTTGTGTGTACCACATTGAGCATGGAGAAAAGAAAGAAGACCAAAGAACTGTCTGAGGACTTGAGAAACCAAATTGTGAGGAAGCATGAGCAATCTCCAGGCTACAAGTCCATCTCCAAAGACCAGAATGTTCCTGTGTCTACCGTGTGCAGTGTCATCAAGAATTTAAAGCCCATGGCACTGTGGCTAACCTCCCTAGATGTGGACGGAAAAGAAAAATTGACAAGAGATTTCAACTCAAGATTGTGCGGATGTTGGATAAAGAACCTCGACTAACATCCGAACAAGTTCAAGCTGCCCTGCAGTCCGAGGGTACAACAGTGTCAACCCGTACTATCCGTCGGTGTCTGAATGAAAAGGGACTGTATGGTAGGAGACCCAGGAAGATCCCACTTCTTACCCCGAGACATAAAAAAGCCAGGCTGGAGTTTGCCAAAACTTACCTGAAAAAGCCTAAAACATTTTGGAAGAATGTTCTCTGGTCAGATGAGACAAAAGTAGAGCTTTTTGGGCAAAGGCATCAACATAGAGTTTACAGGAGAAAAAAAGAGGCATTCAAAGAAAAGAACATGGTCCCTAAAGTCAAACATGGCGGAGGTTCCCTGATGTTTTGGGGTTGCTTTGCTGCCTCTGACACTGGACTGCTTGATCGTGTGCATGGCATAATGAAGTCTGAAGACTACCAACAAATTTTGCAGCTTAATGTAGGGCCCACTGTGAGAAAGCTGGGTATCCCTCAGAGGTCATGGGTCTTCCAGCAGGACAATGATCCAAAATACACTTCAAAAAGCACTAGAAAATGGTTTGAGAGAAAGCACTGGAGACTTCTAAGGTGGCCAGCAATGAGTCCAGACCTGAATCCCATAGAACACCTGTGGAGAGATCTAAAAATTGCAGTTTGGAGAAGGCACCCTTCAAATATCAGGGACCTGGAGCAGTTTGCCAAAGAAGAATGGTCTAAAATTCCAGCAGATCATTGTAAGAAACTCATTGATGGTTACCGGAAGCGGTTGGTCGCAGTTATTTTGGCTAAAGGTTGTGCAATCAAGTATTAGACTGAGGGTGCCAATACTTTTGTCTGGCCCATTTTGGGAGTTTTGTGTGAAATGATCAATGTTTTGCTTTTTGCTTCATTCTCTTTTGTGTTTTTTCATTTAAGACAAATTAAATGAAGATAATAATACCAAAGAATTTGTGTTTGCAATCATTTTCAGGAAGAAACTGAGTATTATCTGACAGAATGGCAGGGGTGTCAATACTTTTGGCCATGACTGTATAAGGCTGCGATATTGTTATTCCAATGTAGCTTACCTTGCTCTATATCTGACCTTTAAAATAGATTGGAAATCTCTATTGACTAGTTTAAAGGGAACCTGTCACCCCCCCCAGGCTTTTTTAACTAAAAGAGCCACCTTGTGCAGCACTAATGCTGCATTCTGTCAAGGTGGCTCTTTTAGTTGGGGTCCCTTCCACTGCTGAAAGAATCGTTTTTATAATTTGTCACTCATACCACTAGTTTGTCCGGGGGGCAGTTCTTTCCCCCTGGACACAGATGCCTCACAGCCATCAGTCATTTCCTCTATTCTTCTGGGCCCCGCCTCCTCAGCATTCAGTTATTTATCTGGCGCTGTAATCTTGTTTCTTGGGCATGCGCAGTTAGCGCTGCCCGTCCACTGACATCACATGATGTCTTCCTTCTTGCACCTGCGTTGACGCGCGGCACGAGATCCCGCCCCGCAGTGTGACTAAATCAGAAGAGACTGCGGGGTGGGATCTCAGTATTACACTTTGAATATACTGCAGGAATGGCTGCACGCTAGTGCCATTAAACAGCGGTGTTCCGCGATACCACTGAGCTGCATCCTTATTTCTAATATCTATCTCTTCACATAAACCATTCTAAGACTACCTACAAAACCTACAAGAGAAAAAAAGAGCACTGTTTTTATATTGGACAGTGTAGGACCATCATGATCAGAGTCACCTTGTCGACGGTGGGATGGCTTTTATGCTATTTTTGATCAAAAACAGTATTACAAAGAACTCTGTGCTATTTAAGTGCACTTTTGCTTTTTACTTATGTAGTTACAGCAGGGTTTTTGCTCATTTTTTTCTCTTGTAGGTTTTGTATTTTTTATGGCCAATGTGAACATGCGTTTATGTGCTGCATGTATATCAACTTAGACCAAGCTCAATTTTTGTGTTTTTTCATAGTAAGACTACCTGCAGCATTTCTTTACTGATAATACACCTGGCATGCTTGTGTTACGTAGGTGCCTGCTGGGATTCTCCCTCTGCACAGGATAGATCCCAAGCCTTGTCTTCCTCTGCGGTCTCCCATTCAGCCTCGACAGCATTGAATGCTGCTCAGCAAAGACATCGGTCTCAGCGTCTTACTCAAACTCGGGCTGTGTGCTTGGTTAATTTGGTCTCTCCAAGTTCACCTATAGTAACTGGTAGTAGTCAGCGGCAAGCAGTCATTCCTGAGGCTAAGTCCAGGATTCACTCTACTGAGCATGCTCATGAGGTGACGACCTCCCATTGGTGGTCGGTTTTCAGCTGCTCAGGTCTTGTGGAGAGTCCAGATTGGCCAGTGAGGAAGGTCTTTTCTGATTGGACTAGTCTATAAAAGGATCTCTGAAGCACCCGTCGGTGTGCTATAACCACCTTCCTATTGCGTCATGTGTGCTTGGGGCTTTGGCTCTTCCTTTATGGCCTGTGTCTGAGACTGCGTCCTGATAGTGGATGCATTAGTTGACCCTATTTAGGCAGGTTATCCTCTACACAGGGCACAGTCTGGCCACGTGCTGTGGCACGCATCAGCTAGTTCTCAGGGCACAGTCAGGCCATGTGCCGGTGCACGCTTCCCTTAGTTCACATGGCAAAGTAAGGCCACACGTTGTGGCACGCACCTGTTAGGCTACTTTCACACTTGCTTTGTTTTGCAGCACGTTTTTCCCGCAAAAAAACGCATACAAACGCATACAAATGCTGCGTTTTTTTCAAGCATTTTTATGAGCATGCATGAAATAAACGCAGCGTTTTTATGCGTTTGTATGTTTTTAGTGTGTTTTTACCGCATTTGCGTTTTTTTTCCAACATTAGTTGGCCCCTCACACTAACCCAAACCATGACTTTACTAACCCTAACCCTTAACCAAACCATACCCTAACCCTAACCCTGACCCTGACCCTAACCCTTAACCAAACCATACTAACCCTAACCCTAACCCTTAACCAAACCCTACTAACCCTAGCCCAAACCTTAACCCTAACCCTAAACCCTAACTAACCCTAACCCTTAACCAAACCATACTAACCCTAACCCAAACCGTAACCCTAACCCTAACCCTAACCATAAACCCCCTTAACTAACCCTAACTCTAACCCAAACCCCTAATTTCCATTGTCTAACCAATGGTCAACAAAAAAAGCATGCGCAAAAAAACGCATACATGAGCATGCCAATGCGCACATATGCGCACCCATAGACTTATAATGGGTGTCTTGCTGTAAAAAACGCATTGTGCCCACATGCGTTTTTTTGAGGCAAGTCGGACGCCCAAAAAATGCAACAGAATGCATTTTGTGCGCCCGAGCGCACACCACAAAAAAACGCATGCGTGTAAAAACGCATACAAACGCATGTGTATGCGCACATAAGCGCATCCCATGCAAAATATAGGAAAAAAAGCGCATGCGTTTTTTAGCGCTAAAATACAGCGCAAAAAAACGCAAGTGTGAAACCAGCCTTAGCAAGTGCAATACTTAGAACACAATTTCCCACGTGCTTAGACACGTTCCTTCTCACCGCTCTGTGCAGTAACAGGGCTGGTTCTTTATGTTCAGTTCACACTGTGTTTATCAGTTTATTTTACTTACTGCTTCGCTCTGCGTCACCATTATTTTCTAATCTTTATTTTCAAATACATCATTGTTTTTTTTTTATTAGCCAAACACTGTATCACAGCTGTGGTTCTCATCTTTTTGCATTTGAAATATAATTATATCCATGTATATATTCATAATTGGGTGACAAGAATATATCAACACTTTGTGTATATATACTGTGTATGTATATATATATATATATATATATATATATTGTTTTTTTCTGTACACAGTGCATCTGATGAAGGTTTATAGGACTGAAACATTATGCATATTCTGTGAGAAGATCTTTTGTTAAATAAATGATCAGCAATCCTTCAATTACTACGACTGCCAAGTACTATGTCTATCCTTTAAGCCCCCGTTACACACTGCGATATCGCTAGCAATATCGCTGTAAAGTCACCGATTTTGTGACGTTGCAGCGATATTGCTAGCGATATCGCTATGTCTGATACTTGCCTCCGACCGACTCCCCTGCTGCTCATCGTTAGTCGCGCGAGAAGCTCCTGGACCATTTCTCGACGGGCGCTTCCTGCTGGGCTTCCTGCGGCGCCAATGAGCGACGCGTGGACGCGGGCGAGAGGACGTCAGGATCGCCGCGTCTGACAGGTAAGTAGCGACCCCCGTCCCCAGCGGTGTCACTGGTGAGATCTGCCTGTGTGGCAGCTCACTAGCGACCACTTAGCGATGTACCAGCGATCCATATCGTTGTCGGGATTGCTGGTGCATCGCTTAGTGTAACGGTACCCTTATTCTTGTAGCAGCGACCCTGTTATAGGAGAGTATAAAAAGATGAGATACAGCGGATCTGTCAATAGCTAAGCTCAACTCAACTGAAAAGTGCATGTTTAATATCTGGGCCTTCTCTTTGCCAGCTACAATTACCATATATTACTATCATTATCTTCCACAGTACCGGTGCCATTGGATTTTTCCTCATGTCATTGGTGATTTGATATTTTGTAGCTAACTTTGCTAATTTGATTTTTTTTACATTTCATATTGGGTACTCCTGGAATAATAAAATAATTACCTGTCCAGGGAAAAGGTCATCAATGTTTTATCAGGGATGTTACCACACATGGAACCAGCACCAGTGCCCCAAAAGCAGCCTGATGAAAGCAATGTGCTGTGTTAAACTCAAGAGTACCACCGTTCCCAAATTTGTTTAGCAGCTGCTTCTGAAAACTACAGTTTGCCTCCTAATTAATTTTCTTCCTAATTTATGTAAAATAACAACTCTATGACATGTTTTCTCAGCAGTCCCACAGGGATATAAGCTACACATTTCTTCATTTTCATGATGTAGAACTTTTGGGGGGATAATTGACTGTAACAGCATTTTTACCCATGCAACACAATAGCTAGACAATATATTTATTCCTTGAGTAAATAGGGATTTTATTGTTGTCTGTGATTCACGACAATATGTCGACCAAATATTTATTCATGTCAGGTTTTATGTAAGAACTTTGCGTTGTTCTCTGAAGAACAGTGCTGCTCCTTAAAAAAATGATATTCATTTCCATAACACGACAAGATTATCTATCATATGGAAAAGTTTGTAGACCTATTATCAAACTGTGTATAGTTAACAGCCCAGACCAGATACTACTGGAAAACATAAAACTATGTATTCCAACTTGCACACAGCTACTGTGGAAGTAAGGTCTCCATTCTGAACCAAGGGGATGCCAGACAATGTGCTTGCAGTTAAAAGGACATAAAATAATTTTACAAAAAATTACCAAAGGTTAGCAAAGGTAACTTCTATATGCAAAGATTTAAATGTGTCCTTTAATAGCAATAATAATAATATTTTTTATTCTGCAGCACTTAAAAATTTAGAGAGAACTTGTGTAAACAATATAAGATATTACTGAGTGACATACATTATACTGTGGTTCAACACATACCAAGAGTACTGAGGGCTCTGCTCACAAGATGTCTATGAGTAAATAGGGAGGATATAAAAAGGTAAAAAATAAGTTATTTTCATGTAAGATCCAGCCATCAGTAAAATAAATAGGGGTATTCAAATAATGCTACAAGAACAAATCACCAGCCTGTACAAGTACACATACAAAGTACTATAAAATGCATGGAACAGAGAACAGAAAGTAGTTAATTAGATTGGTGAGGAAAGATGATAGACCAGTCTAAAGAAATGTGTTTTTAATGCAAGCTTGAAACTTTGCTTCCTGATAATTAAACAAAGGTCAATGTAGTGCATTCTAGAAAACTGGTGCAGCACAAGATAAGTCCTGGAGACTGGATTGGGTGGTTTGGATTATAGAGGATTTTAGTCTTTAATAATTGTGAATTTAATTATTTATACAAATGTTCTATTTATGATACATAACAATCATGAACCTGTAAAGACCTTCATTCTGCTCATAGACATTTGCAGATCCATAGGGTTTTGTGAACACCTAAAAGATGGAAGTCTGAAATTTAGGACTTCCACCTACTGTAAGCGTGCAAGTCCCTTAAGTAGAAATAATCACCAGAAAATGAGTTATTTTTTAAAATAGGGGGTGGGTGTTAAATAGTTTTTGGGGAGTTATTTTTTTCTATATCACAATCTGTATCAAGTATTTTTCAAACTGGCAATTGGGGCTTTTTTAGACATTAACGTCCTGTTTTTTTAAGGAAACAACACATGTATATACATACCTATCTTTTGTATAAAGATATGTAAAGAAACTGTGCTAAGATAATTGTGAAGGAAGATGCATCATGGTCAGATGTAAGAGCTCCTATTCTGATTGGTGGATCCTGTATCATCAGCTGTCTTATTATAATACTGCTTCTCTTAATAAGGACTGAAAGTAAGGGCCTCAACTAGCCCCAGTGTTCATAGTTAAAAAGGATATATACAGGGAGTGAAATTAGTGTTGAACATGTCACCAATTTTCTAAAGGTGCTATTGGCATGAACTTCTCACCAGATGTCGGTAACAGCCCGTCCAATCCACACAGGCAATGAAATCAAACCAAAAATTGGTGTTCCGCAGGGACAGGACTACTTTTGATATTACAGTCTATGTTTCTCTTTAGGTATTCTTTTAAACATTCTTTTTTTATAATGATAAAGTAATTCCGTGTCATTCTTGGGTTATTCTGTAAAGTGAGGTCATTTTTGTTATAAAGAATTTACTTTGTGCAAGAGTTAGAAATATTTTATCATAATTTAATTCTAAAAGGTTTATTGATTTTTACTAAGGTTATCTTAGAAAACTAGTCAGCAAACGTTCAATCTTTGCATTAATCAAGATAATTATGTTGATAATTGATCTTTTAATGAATCAATATTTAGCTAAGATTAATGTCCTTACAACAAATTGTAGTTTTCTATAATGTGAAAATTACTTTTCATAAGAAGATGGAAATGAGATATTTGGAAATTTACAAATGCAGTGTTTCGACATACCTTGCACTCTCTCATTTCTCTTATATTATAATTCTGAACCAAGGATTCTGATGAGAATGTTATGTTAAATTCTGAATGAACATAAAGCCTCACTTGATATAGTTTTCTGTTGTCCTCATTTTTGTCTTCAGCATTAACACTTGTGTTGATGAATCATCCACATGATGGTCACATATCGACCATGACTATTGACCATAATTGAGGGACACACATTGCGTTCAATGATATCAGCACAGTGATGACTTCACTGTGCTAATATCATTGTGGTAATCCATCATTATTCACTATAGGAGATCCTATTAGTGTTGAGCCACATATCAAAAATATATTGTACCCAGATCATCACATCTTTACAGTCTGCAATTCTGGAGTCAAAACATAATATAATATGCTGACAATATACAAACTAGAAAATGTTCCAAAGACTACAGGGAAAGTAATAAAAAGAGGAAAAACCATGTAATTGAAAATGTCTTACTATTTAACCCCTTAACGACCAGGGGTATTTCTTTTTTTTTGCATTTTCATTTTTCCCTCCCTTTTTTTCTAAAGCCATAACTTTTTTATTTTTCCGTCAATATGGCCATGTGAGGGCACCAATTGTGCAAGTTCTGCCACTTAAAAAGATGAGCTAGGCCTGTAATTGACATCATAGGTAGACCACAACTATGAGAGTCAAAATGAGAAAACAAATCCAGAAAATCATCTTGTCTGATTTGACAACATTTATTTTTGCGAATTATGGTGGAAAATAAGTATTTGGTCATTACCAGAGTTCATCTCAATATTTTGTTATAAATCCTTTGTTGGCAATGACAGAGGTCAAATGTTTTCTGTAAGTCTTCACAAGGTTAGCACATACTGTTGGTGGTTTGTTGGCCCACTCCTCCATGCAGATCTCATCTAGAGCAGTGATGTTTTGGGCCTGTAACCGGTCAACACAGACTTTCAAATCTCTCCAGAGGTTTTCTATGGGGTTGAGATCTGGAGACTGGCTAGGCCACTCCAGGACCTTCATATGCTTCTTACGAAGCCACTCCTTCGTTGCCCTGGCGGTGTGCTTGGGGTCATTATCATGCTGAAAGACCCATCCATGTTTCATCTTCAATGTCCTTGCTGATGAAAGGAGATTTGCACTCAAAATCTCACGATACGTGGCCCCATTCATTCTTTCATGTACACGGATCAGTCGTCCTGGTCCCTGTCTCCGCAGTGTCCGGATGTTGATCTCCATGAGGTCAGTCATCCTCATTTTTTCATAGTCCTGGTCCCTTTGCAGAGAAACAGCCCCAAAGCATGATGTTGCCACCCCCAAGCTTCACAGTAGGTATGGTGTTCTTTGGATGCAACTCAACATTCTGTCTCCTCCAAACATGACGAGTTTTGTTTCTACCAAACAGTTCTATTTTGATTTAATCAGGCCATATGACATTCTCCCAATACTCTTCTGGAGAATCCAAATACTGTCTAGCAAAATTCAGATGGGCCTGGACATGTACTGGCTTAAGCAGGGGGACAAGTCAGGCACTGCAGAAGTCCCTGGTGGTGTAGTGTGTTACTGATGGTAGCCTTTTTTATGATGGTCCCAGCTCTATGCAGGTCATTTACAAACAACCGCTGAATGATATTTTACTGATTGACAGTCATGTACTAGCCTATTTATACAGGCAAACCACAGTAAACGATGTGCACTTAGCAATCTGTAATACATGAGTTGCTGTACATAGGCTGCATTGGTTCTCGGCAGTAGGGATCTTGTTTACACAGGACAGTGTACTGCAGAGAATGATGATCATTTCACCTAATGAATGAACGTTTTGAATGTTCATCGGGTAATCGACAAATTGTTTACACTGAATGATTACCATGATTATCTCTAAATGTAAATGCAGCTTACATGATGTCTTCTCTGAGCGAAGATGTGGCTTAAATTTACCACTGCACCCCCAGACTATCTTGGAAGCAGGACAAATAAAATGTTAATTTGAGTAGAGTAGGGAAAGATAGAGCACCAGATAGGATACCCATATATGTGAAATATATAGTCACTTTTCAACCCGAAGTTTGAGGGTTGCTTTCAGACCCATGTTCTTCTAATATTACTATTTTGTACAATATAAGTGCAAATGCAGTGTGCATGAGGCCAAAAATTCAAATTGTAGAGTTCAAGCGAAAGCAGGGTTTGGCTAGGAGAAGATTCTTATTCAACCAGTTTAATATATTGGTAATTGAATATAGATCTACCTTATGCAAGTCTATAAAACTTTGTCTGGCTGTTTTTTTTATTCTGTGTGAAACTATATAGAGAACGTAATTTTTCTCTGCTCTTCTGCCTTGGTTGATAGAAACCATCAGGAAAGTCAAGGACTAAGTGAAATAAATATGCATTGCAAAGTAAGACTACCAAGACAACCTATTTTGATCAATTCTGCTGTCCATTGTGATAACTCAGTAGATTTGCTTGTACTTGAGTAGAAAACTCCAAATGCCATATTGGTTTATTGTGGAAAATTTTGCGAGAACAAAATCTTGGTTTTGCCACATATGGATTAAGAAATGTTAAATGACTTGTCCACTATTTTGATATTGATGACCTACAAATGTAGCCTAGTTTACCATAACTCACAACGCATCACCATGATATCTTGTCACGGAAGGTCATCTGACTTAAGAAGGTAAAAATAACACACGATGCTCCGACGCCTGACACCACTACCTTCAAACAGATATTAGCTGTCGCAACGGCCAGATGAAAGCAGTGTACAGAGCAGAACAGCAGACGTCTGGACACTGTTTTGTGGCCATTAATAAGAAATGCAGCTCAGCTTTCATTTAACTGATGAGCCACGTGTTAGATCCCAAAGTTCTGATATTGCCTACCTATCCCATCTCACAAAAAGTCACCAATATCAAAATAGTAAAAACCCTCTAAACTTCTGGTCTGGTTAAAAACAACCCTTTTCTAATTGTCTTCCTTAACTTATTGCATGCCTTTGACTATAGTTATTTCCAATACCATTGACCATAGCTAAAACTTTAAAACTATCTCATTCTCCAAACTTCTTGTCTCTTTACCAGTCCCCAGTCAAAATTTATAAAAGACATTGCGTTAAATATATGCAAAAATTATTTCAGACAAGATCCGTGAAGGATCGGTGCAAACTTTGAGACCAGTTTGAATATAAAAATTATTTTACTACTGCAAACTGTAATTACTAAAATTCCTAATGGTAACATTTTAATGACTTCCATTTTGTTAATGGATATAGAAATAGACTTACTTGCTTATATATATATGTTCTTTCAATAATTTTACTGTACACAATATTTATCTGTGCACAAACACAAAAACGTTTCCACTATGCTTTCAGATAAAGGAATTTGATTGTTATATTAAATCTGTTAAGAGCAGAAATTGCTGAACATCCATTAAATAATCGACAATTCTAACTGCAAAGTGTATCTATAAAATGTATTAAGCACAAATACAATATATAGACAAAAAGATCACACTGCTAATAATTTAATATACAACCCACAAAAGGTAAAAGCAAGTAAATAGAGTGTACTTCTGTTTTAATCAAGAAACTACAAAAAAATGAGCAGGGCAAAAAGAGCAAATAGCATTGCTTCAAGTAGAGTTGAGCGACTTTGGTCGGATCGGGTTTCATGAAACCAAATTAGAGTCGGATGAAACTGGTCCGACTAGGGCAAAAAATAGTCGGAGTTTTGTCCGAAACCCGACCCCAACCCCGACAAGCAAGACTTGTCTTGTGTAATCCAGGGGAATTTCTACTCATAAAAGTAAGGGAATAGGAGCACAAAGTAGGCCAGACAGGTAGACAGGTGCTGGAAGTGGGGGATTCAATTTTTAAGGGAATAGACAGGTAAATTGGTCGCAAAGAACAAGACAAAATCATTGAATGGTGTGTTGTCGTCCTCGTGCTCTATTTTGGCACATTGTGGATCAGGTTGATCGATTACTGGAAAGGGCGACAATAGCAAAAATAGAGAAAGATGAATGGTCCTTAAAAGTTATTTCAGGGATTTGGACTAATAGCTGAAAGAAGCACTTACTTTAGTTTTTTTATTCCCAAATCTATGTAATTTTAGCGCAGAGAAGTGTGTGTGAATAAACTTACCATTTGCCATCTTTCCTTGTTTCATGCACTTTTCTGGTCCTCTTCTGAGCCAGGTGGTGGCTCTTTCAAAGTGTCTTTTACAATGTAAGCCGATGGAGAATCAGAACAAGGCTCCTTGGACTTTCAGCATATTGCAAAAGTGACTTCTGGCTCAGAAAACTAGTGTAGTGTGATCCAGAAAGACAGAATTGCTGTCATGTGACTCCAAAGAGGACAGTAGTAGCGATGGACACTGGAAAAGAGGGCGATCATGAGTTTATTAACATTATACTGCACTAATGTTTAGACAGTTTTAGCCAATTAAAAAATTAACAGGAGTACTTCTTTAAGTCAAAGACCTCAAAGGCAGTATGTTCGGAAATACTGCGTGTTCCATGGGCCATGCCAGAAAGACAGCTGTCAATCATTTAAAGGCAGCACTGCCCCCATCAGGAGCAGACTGACATGCTCTTCTCTTTGCATCTGAATCTGGTACACAGATTAGAGTTGGATCGAACACGGTAGACAAGAAGTAGTGCCTGTATGTCAACAAAGAATTACACGACTTTTACGGAGATTCACTCCTACAAGAAGAACGGGTAATGAAAGTATATTATAAAAACAATTGTTATGCAGAATTAGGACATATGTAAAAGAAGGTCAAATACTATTGGAAGATCCTTTTAAGGGAATGGGTGGTCTATACTACTAATCCAAATTATCAAGATTGGGGTGAATAAATTTGGAAAAATAAACACTTTAGGGGTGATCATGATACAATATGGAAATGTATGAATGCACAGCACAGAGAACTTTTTACATGTAGGCCTCCATTAATGACAATAGAACATCCTCTAAAACTGGAGGAAAGAGAACTTAATCATCATCACAAATACAGATTTTTACTGTGTGAGCAGTGATATTATGAAACTCTGTTATGATAGAGTCACCGTAGGAGGCAAAAACAGAAATGCAAGCTAAGTCCTGAAAACCAGAGAAGTTGGCAACTATCAGATTGCAGACCCCTGAACCTATCAACACAACTAGCAGTAGCCGTGGGGGGTTCCTACGATGACCTAGACCCCTCGATCACAGCCGGAGAGATACATAGGCCTAAAGAAGGAAAGGGGAAATCTAACTGCCCCAGACCAGACCCCAAAGCAATAGGCAGCCCCCCACATATAATGACAGTGAAGCAAGATGAAAACACTTACACAGACAGAAAGACAGGCTGAGCAAAGATGGGGCCCAAAAACTGCCTAGATAGGAACGGATAGGAAGGCTGCTGTCTGCAATCTGCCAAAACCCTATCAGAGACAAAAGCCAACAAGCTGATATAAAAATGGCCCTGAAGCAACTAAGCTTCAAAAACTAAATCAGCACTCAGGTACTTTCAGAAGACAGAGCTCACGGAACACTGCACACTCCAGCAGGGAGTGGCAGAATCCAAAAAGCAAGAAAAACAAAAACAAATCTTAGATGCAAAAGGCAAAACAGAAAACTTAGCTTTAGGAGAGCAGGAATCAGACTGGTGTCCACGAGTCCACAGAGAAATCACCCGCAGGGCAGAAAGGGCGTAGGCTGCCTTAAATCCAGTCAGTGACTCCACTCAGCCAATCGTCTTCATTAGTCCCAGGTGCCTGATAATCAGGCTCACTACCTTCCTTCACTAGAATAGGGAGTTCACCAGGCCTCAGTGACGGAGGGGAAAATGAACTCACAACAGAACTCTCTGCCACATAGCATTGCAATGGTTAATTCACTAAAAAGTACACATAGGGCCTGGATGCTTTTTATGCATGCAATACAATTACTAGTTATGAATTTGGTCACAACTATGAAAGGGTCGGCCAGGACCATAGTCGTGGCTGAGGAGTCCGGGGCAATGGAGTCCTGGCCTCCCCTGTCATAGACATGACAGTTTTCTGTCAGCATACCTGTCGCTTTCTCCAGCTCCCGATCAGGGCTTTCTGTTATGCGCTGCACATTCTCCTCAGACACTGTGAAACAAACAGTATCACAGTCCAGTTCAATACTTCAACAATTAACTTTACTGTTTCCTTTACACAGCGCATACATATTCACACCAGCATCAGCATCAGGGTTGGCAATAGACATTTTCTCTTCATGTCCCTGTCTTTCCCTCTCTCCCACTAAGCTCGCTTCTGGGACGGACCGTGTTCTCCGGTCCTTCAGCATCAACTATGCTCAGTCTTATTCCAGTAGGTGACCCTCTTAACCATTTAGCCCCGGTCTCAAGAATATCCACAGATGAAATAAGCTGCTACATTCTGAGTGACCTGCCCGTACTGCTTAGTCTTCTTCTGGCAACTGCAGACCCACTAATTCTGCACTGTCAGCACTTCTCCTGGTGTTACTCCCTGATAAGATACTGGCCCGAATTCTGTATGACTGGGCTCTTGACTTTAACGTTACGGAGCCAACAGCCCTGTCAGGGCGCTCCCACCCAACTGATTCAAATTCCAGATGCTCCCTGGCTTAACAGCTGTTAGCACCTCCTTCTTTAACTATTTACAAGCCGAGCATCTAGTTGGCAAACTAGGGTACTACACTTTCTCTAGCTATATAACAGTGTCCAATGTTAAATAAATAAAACAGATACAATAAATAGACATTTACATGGCATGTACAATAAATACGAATAACGTTAAATGGAAAGGGTACATAACATTCGACATTAAATATATATATATATATAAATATACACGTATATATCTGTACACTTACGGACATTCCTTTGTGTCCCTTACAACTATATGATGGGACGTTGATCCAGGGAATTAGTCTGATTGCCTTACGTGGATTCAAGAAGTAATTTTTCACCCAATAAGGGGCAATTAGAATTTGGTTCAGGAGTTTTTGCCTTTCTCTGCATCAACATGTTATGTTATAGTGCAGATAAACAGAAAAAGAAACAGAGCTCACCACATTCGAATAGAAATAGAAGCCAATAAGCCTTTAAGCATCCGAGTGCCAAATCCCACTATACTGTAGGTCACAGGCAAATATTCAGAAAAAAACAAGCATTCATATTTTGTTTCTTTAAAAAAAGAAATATTTGAAGATAATTTAAGAACATGTATGCACAAACAGATGTAGCAATTTTTAACCCATGCCTTGCACTATGCAGTTATTGTAATGTGCTTAAGCTATTTCAAGTAGGTAGCCATTATTTTTTTTAAGAGTAGATTGTCATCTAGTCACAAGGTTTTTGTGGACTAATAGCATCATGATGTAAGAGCAGAGACCCTGACTTCGGAATTGTATCACTTACTGGGCTGCTTGCTGCAGTTTTGACACAATCGCTGTTTTTTCTGCTGCAGATCCTCCAGTTCTCTGAATGCTGTGCTCTGTATAACCTCTCCCACACCACTGATTGGCAGCTTTCTGTGCACTATGCATAGGCTGCCAATTAGTGGTGGGGCGGGGGTTATACACAGCTCATGAATATGGAGGACTACATGGCAGCAGGTTTACTAGTCCTCTAGTGATAATCTGCCAGTAATTTTTTATCTCAAAACTACTTTTCACCTAAACATTTTTCATCTTCTTTCCCTTTTTAGAATTCATGTAGATAATGAAATGTTGATTGCTAAAAGTAAAGAGAGCCTAAAATGTAGCTGTTTGACTAAAAGGCTCCTGTAGCAATTATTATAAATAGGCAGTAGCACTACATTTATTTTCAAAAATACAAGAGGCTAAAAAGATCTTTATCAAAAAACAAACCTGTATTTTTCTTATAATCAGCAAATATTGAATATTAACATGAATATGAAAGGAGTACTTTATATCTAATGGACTTCATGCACTACTTTCAAAGGGAAATGACTATTTTTGTTGTTAATGGAAAATATGTACAAAATAATTATGCATTTCATAAAACAGAAGACAATGTTCTTTCATTAAATACAGCATGTGATTTTTTTTGTTATATGTCAAGATAAAGTTTACAGGACTTAACCTCTCCGGTATAGAATTTGATTACTTGGTCAAACAGGCTTCAGTATGAAAAGTCTATTGCAGATCATTAATTTCTCAGGAATTTTTCATGATTGTAAAAGATAATAATCTCATTGATCAAGTTTTCCATCTAAACTCTCACTCACTCTCGTTTTTTCTTTAGTAATACTTATTAAGTGTAATGCCCTAGTGCACGCTATATATTGTGTGCTTAAGAACCTCCATATTTGATACTAAGACTTGACTTCAGTTTTCATCAATTATATTGGGTAATATGTACAATATGCAATCTAGAGTAAAGAAAAAAATCAAATATCATTGTTGCCCATTGTGAACTACCCTTCTATTGGCAGTTATCAATAGTGTATACAACGTTAATTTGTGCCATGATATACTGTAGAAGGGTTAATACTTTTTTATAAGTTTTATATTTTGTGTAGCATTAAAGTCTTGTAGCCTCATATTAGGATTACTACTTGCTTATAATTTTTAATATTTGATCTAATTTTTTCCTCTCTAATATACAGTGGGGAGAAAAGTACTTAGTCAACCACTTAAAATGATGAGCGAGGCCTGTAATTGACATCATAGGTAGACCACAACTATGAGAGTCAAAATGAGAAAACAAATCCAGAAAATCACCTTGTCTGATTTGGCAAGATTTATTTTTCACATTATGGTGGAAAATAAGTATTTGGTCATTAACAAAAGTTCATCTCAATATTTTGTTATAGATCCTTTGTTGGCAATAACAGAGATCAAACGTTTTCTGTAAATTTTCACAAGGTTGGCACACACTGTTGGTGTTATGTTGGCCCATTCCTCCATGCAGATCTCCTCTAGAGCAGTGATGTTTTGGGTCTGTCGCTGGGCAATACAGACTTTCAAATCCCTCCAAAGGTTTTCAATGGGGTTGAGATCTGGACACTGGCTAGGTCACTCCAGGACCTTCATATGCTTTTTACAAAGCCACTCTGTTGTGAGTTCATTTTCTGGTCTACCAGTTGTGAGTTCTCCTTCCAGGCTCCCTCTGGTGGTAACAGGAGGTAGTGAGGCTGATTTAATCAGTGGAGATCTGCCACCTGATAAGGAGGATGACGATTGGACCTCAGGAATCTCAGACTGGATTTAAGACAGCCGACGCCCTCTTCTGGTGCTGGTGATTCCTTCTGGCTTGTCAGGTCTTGGATCTCAGCTCTGTTCCAGTCAGCTCAAGCTAAGTTTTTCTGCCTGCTAATGTTCACACTTGATTTTGTTGGTCTATTCAGTTTTTTGTGTGGTCAGCCAGCCCCGGCTGGGGCTGTGCTGAATTTCCACTCTCATTTTTCTGTATTTGCCAATTTGCTTTTTGTCCCTTATTAGATTGGCCCCTTTTTGCTCTGTCTCAGAATATTTCAGAGTGCTGATATAGTGGGAGAAGTCTAGTGACTTCAGGGTTAATTTTGTTATCAGAAGTGTTGGACATTATTTTTGTAGGGTTTTTGGCAGATTGCAGACAGTGTCTTTCCTTTCCTATCCTTTCTAGTTAGTTTGGGCCCCTTCGTTTGCTCAGCCAATTTTCCTGCCTGTGTTTGTGTTTTCATCTTGTCTCACCGTCAATACATGTGTGGGGGCTGTCTTTTCCTTTGGGGTCTGTTCTGGGGCAGTTAGTTTTCCCCTTTTCTTGCTTTATGCTTATTTAGTCCTCCAGCCATGACGAGGCGTCTAGGTTCATCGTAGGTACGCTCCATGGCTGCTGCTAGTTGTGTGGTTAGGATCAAGGATCTGCAATCTGCATAGTTGCCAACCTCTCTGGTTTTCTGTGATTTAGCTTGTTTTGTTTTTTCCTCCTCGGTGACCCATTCATAACACCACTCCTTCATTGCCCTGGTAGTGTGCTTGGGATCATTATCATGCTGAAAGACCCATCCATGTTTCATCTTCAATGTCCTTGCTGATGAAAGAAGGTTTGCACTCAAAATCTCACGATACATGGCCCCATTCATTCTTTCATGTACACGGATCAGTTGTCCTGGTCCTTTTGCAGAGAAACAGCCCCAAAGCATGATGTTGCCACCCCCATGCTTCACAGTAGGTATGGAGTTCTTTGGATGCAACTCAGTATTCTGTCTCCTCCAAACACGAGTTTTGTTTCTACCAAGCAGCTCTACTTTGCTTTCATCAGACCATATCACATACTCCCATGTATCATTAGCAAATCCAGTGATATCCCATAGATATTCATATTTGTTAAATATACAGTGGGGAAAAAAAGTATTTAGTCAGTCAGCAATAGTGCAAGTTCCACCACTTAAAAAGATGAGAGGCATCTGTAATTTACATCATAGGTAGACCTCAACTATGGGAGACAAACTGAGAAAAAAAATCCAGAAAATCACATTGTCTGTTTTTTTTTCATTTTATTTGCATATTATGGTGGAAAATAAGTATTTGGTCAGAAACAAGCAATCAAGATTTCTGGCTCTCACAGACCTGTAACTTCTTATTTAAGAGTCTCCTCTTTCCTCCACTCATTACCTGTAGTAATGGCACCTGTTTAAACTTGTTATCAATATAAAAAGACACCTGTGCACACCCTCAAACAGTCTGACTCCAAACTCCACTATGGTGAAGACCAAAGAGCTGTCAAAGGACACCAGAAACAAAATTGTAGCCCTGCACCAGGCTGGGAAGACTGAATCTGCAATAGCCAACCAGCTTGGAGTGAAGAAATCAACTGTGGGAGCAATAATTAGAAAATGGAAGACATACAAGACCACTGATAATCTCCCTCGATCTGGTGCTCCACGCAAAATCCCACCCCGTGGGGTCAGAATGATCACAAGAACGGTGAGCAAAAATCCCAGAACCACGCGGGGGGACCTAGTGAATGAACTGCAGAGAGCTGGGACCAATGTAACAAGGCCTACCATAAGTAACACACTACGCCACCATGGACGCAGATCCTGCAGTGCCAGACGTGTCCCACTGCTTAAGCCTGTACATGTCCGGGCCCGTCTGAAGTTTGCTAGAGAGCATTTGGATGATCCAGAGGAGTTTTGGGAGAATGTCCTATGGTCTGATGAAACCAAACTGGAACTGTTTGGTAGAAACACAACTTGTCGTGTTTGGAGGAAAAAGAATACTGAGTTGCATCCATCAAACACCATACCTACTGTAAAGCATGGTGGTGGAAACATCATGCTTTGGGGCTGTTTCTCTGCAAAGGGGCCAGGACGACAGATCCGGGTACATGAAAGAATGAATGGGGCCATGTATCGTGAGATTTTGAGTGCAAACCTCCTTCCATCAGCAAGGGCATTGAAGATGAAACATGGCTGGGTCTTTCAACATGACAATGATCCAAAGCACACCGCCAGGGCAACGAAGGAGTGGCTTCGTAAGAAGCATATGAAGGTCCTGGAGTGGCCTAGCCAGTCTCCAGATCTCAACCCTATAGAAAACCTTTGGAGGGAGTTGAAAGTCCGTGTTGCCAAGCGAAAAGCCAAAAACATCACTGCTCTAGAGGAGATCTGCATGGAGGAATGGGCTAACATACCAACAACAGTGTGTGGCAACCTTGTGAAGACTTACAGAAAACGTTTGACCTCTGTCATTGCCAACAAAGGATATATCACAAAGTATTGAGATGAAATTTTGTTTCTGACCAAATACTTATTTTCCACCATAATATGCAAATAAAATGAAAAAAAAACAGGCAATGTGATTTTCTGTATTTTTTTTCTCAGTTTGTCTCCCATAGTTGAGGTTTACCTATGATGTAAATTACAGACGCCTCTCATCTTTTTAAGTGGTGGAACTTGCACTATTGCTGACTGACTAAATACTTTTTTTCCCCACTGTATAATTTCAGCTTGCCAGGATACTTTACCACACTTTTTTCACGCATCAGTTCCTACTATGACTAAATTCACAAAGAATGTTGGTCGATAATGAGACTACATAATACCGTGGATCTTACAGACATAATATTCAATCATTTACGTCATGAAATCCAAAAATAATAATAAAAGGGTAATAGTGTTTGTATATATAATTTTGTGAAACGGCAATGGTAGTGATTGAATTTCCAGTCAGGGAAATCGCACACACAACTAATGGATAAGGGTGTAAAGCATCCATAGGAGGCACATTGTATTAGACACCTGATGAAAGCAGTAGGGCTGAAACACATTTTGTTTTTATCAATTTCAAAAGTTTTTGTTATCAATTTTGCTGATATCACAGCAAAGAATAAATACTTTATTAATCCATTGAAGACTCCATTTCCTTGGCTATATAGCCCTCTGACCATAATATCATAATATTGGGATCCAATCTTCAAGGGGTAGCGCCTCTGAATCTTCATCCATATGTAATGCTTTGAGAAACTGTGTGTATTAATTTAAGACAAAGACATAATAAGATAATGAACTCTTAACGAATTCATCAGCAGGGGGTGGCAAGAAGAAATTTTCAATGGGAACTATGTTTGTCTGTAAATGCTATAAGAAAAACAACTCACAGAAGAATAAACAGAATTGATTTGCACACAGATCGTGTGTGCATTACTTTCTCCAAGGGCTTGTAATTGTAGTCTCTTAATTTGGCCTCACTGGTGATCCTGTAATCTCTCATTGGGTCATAACAAAATCAGCTACAGCAGTCGGGATCGACATTAGTAATTTAGTGATTGAAGCATTATAGGTGACAAATAATAAAAAATAGCCTAAAACTAATACAGATGAATCAAATCCTTTGATATAAAAATCAAAGAGATACTGCAAGCTCCAAAGCAGTTTCAATATTTAAGAAAGGACTTACTTTTTTAGTCTTATCAGTTCCCATAGTGTAAAATTGATTTAAGATGTAGCTATCAATTCCTGCCAATAAACAGACAACAGTGTTGCCTATACTGTAAAGGTAGAGAGCAGGACAGCCTATGTAGTACAGTTGGGTAGCAATGCAGTTCCTGCAGGACTTGTGAGCAGCAGTGCAGTATTTGTAAAATAGGTAAATCCCAATAAAGTACATATAGCACAGGTAGATAGATAGTAGTTCAGTATATGTAATGCAGGTAGATAAGTGCAGTGCAAGTTGAATAGGTACATAGATGTTATGTATTACAGGTTAAGATTAGTACAGTGTATGTAGAAGAGGCAGTAGACTACATAGAGCTTAGTACAGTGAATGTAAAATGTGTAGATTGCAGTACAGTGTAAGTATTGCTGATAAAGATTAGAACAGTGCATTCAGAATAGATAAATAGCAGTGCAGCACATGTACTACTGGTAGAGAGTAGGGAAGTGCATGGAGATTGCAGCACAGAATAAGTATTACAGGTCAAGATTAGTACAATGCGTGTAGAACAGGTTGAGAGCAGTACAGTACATGTAGAGGAGATAGAAAATAGTTCAATTCATGCAGTACAGGTGGAGTGCAGTACAATTCATGCAGTGCAGGTGGAGTGCAGTACAATTCATGCAGTACAGGTGGAGTGCAGTACAATTCATGCAGTGCAGGTGGAGTGCAGTACAATTCATGCAGTATAGGTGGAGTGCAGTACAATTCATGCAGTACAGGTGGAGTGCAGTACAATTCATGCAGTACAGGTGGAGTGCAGTACAATTCTTGCAGTGCAGGTGGAGTGCAGTACAATTCATGCAGTACAGGTGGAGTGCAGTACAATTCATGCAGTGCAGGTGGAGTGCAGTACAATTCATGCAGTGCAGGTGGAGTGCAGTACAATTCATGCAGTGCAGGTGGAGTGCAGTACAATTCATGCAGTGCAGGTGGAGTGCAGTACAATTCATGCAGTGCAGGTGGAGTGCAGTACAATTCATGCAGTACAGGTGGAGTGCAGTACAATTCATGCAGTGCAGGTGGAGTGCAGTACAATTCATGCAGTACAGGTGGAGTGCAGTACAATTCATGCAGTGCAGGTGGAGTGCAGTACAATTCATGCAGTGCAGGTGGAGTGCAGTACAATTCATGCAGTGCAGGTGGAGTGCAGTACAATTCATGCAGTGCAGGTGGAGTGCAGTACAATTCATGCAGTGCAGGTGGAGTGCAGTACAATTCATGCAGTGCAGGTGGAGTGCAGTACAATTCATGCAGTGCAGGTGGAGTGCAGTACAATTCATGCAGTGCAGGTGGAGTGCAGTACAATTCATGCAGTACAGGTGGAGTGCAGTACAATTCAAGCAGTACAGGTGGAGTGCAGTACAATTCATGCAGTGCAGGTGGAGTGCAGTACAATTCATGCAGTACAGGTAAAGTGCAGTACAATGCATGAAGTACTGATAGAGTGCAGTACAACGCATATGGTACTGGTACAGAGCAATAAAGTTCCTATTGTACAGGTCAAAAGTATTACAATCCATATAGTACAAGTAGAGAGCAGTACAATATATGTTGAATGAATAGATTATAGTACAGTAGAAGTATTACAAGTAGAGATTAGTAAAAAGGGGGAGACAGAAGCGCACAATAGGGTCTTATCCAATGATATAAACGTTTCACAGATATGGATCCACTCACCTGGTTCAGTTGTGTGGAACACAACAACCATAAGCACAAATGGGTAGGATCCGATGAACTGCAGCAATCAGCCGGTCACTAGAATTGCATATATAGGAAGGAGAGAAGTCCGGCTTTCAGGATTGCGCTGTTCCAGTCCAAAGTTCACAAGGAGTTAATCCAAGGACCAAGCAGTGATTATAACTTTCTTTTTATTCCATAAACTCTACGCATTTCGTGTACACATTGTACACTTCCTCAGGAGCAAAGTTACACTGGCATCACATTCCATTCTCCTTATATACTAGCTTCCCCAGGAAGTGAGGTAGGTGCTCATTGCACTTAAAAAAATTCACACATAACTATCAACATAATGTAAAATCACAAAAATCACTAAAATTCATCTATAAAACACACTTCTATAAAAACACACATATGTAAAACTTCACACTAGAAAAAATGTAAAACATTATAATAAAATTATGATTATACTCAATAAAAATCTAAAATTCTTGGTACATCATATCAATTAGCAGAACAACATACACAAATCTCTTATATAACCGCACTTATATTTTCCTTTCAGTATTAACCCTTCATTCAACATTTTATACTTTTACTTTCCTTATATTTCAGGCAGATGATCATATACTAATTAATGTATGTACTCCTATGCGGATTCGATCCTGCACAGCAGACCCATGCTCTGCACTCAAGAAACATTTCTGTTCTCTCAGCCAAAGGCTCCACATCTCCAGAGCTGTCAGTTCCTTTTCAAGGCACCAGCCAACTATTTCAATCATAGTAAAATACCGCCGATTGTATCTCTTTATATGTTAGCGATATGATCATTCCCTTGCTGTAATGTTATAGCATGGACATCACACAATTATCAGATGCCAATACTACTCTAATCCTTAGCAGACAAATATGCAGAGCACCAAAATTATTTAAAGATGTCAGATATTTCATTTAAACCGTATGGTTGCAGAGTCTGCAACCTATGAATCCAGTAAATTTCCTTTCTCATCAGAATGACACTCCTGTTCACAGTGTCTTCTGAAACATAATCAATTGGGGCCACTTTAATACATGGTTTCTTCCCATGTTTTATAGTGCAATGTTTTGATACTCCATGGAACATAAAACCTTCAATTATATTGTGTCTGTGCGAATTCATGCGGTTATGCAGTTCTTGTGTGGTTTTACCCACATACTGTAAACCACATTCGCATTCTATCAGATATATCACAAAACTACTTTTACAATTCAGGGAAAACTTTATATCAAACACCTTATTATTCTGAATTGATCTGAATGTGGTCATATTATGCATAATCATGCCACAACACAGACACCGAGCGGTATTACATTTAAAGACTTCTGGTTTTTTGCATTGTTCATCCCTAATTTTTTCTTTTTTCAGGCGACTGGGGGCCAGTATATTTCTAAGAGTAGAAGATCTTCTAAAGGTTAGTCCTGGTTTATTCGGTAGC
Organism: Dendrobates tinctorius; assembly: GCF_039654945.1. Lineage (NCBI taxonomy): Eukaryota > Metazoa > Chordata > Amphibia > Anura > Dendrobatidae > Dendrobates > Dendrobates tinctorius. The sequence continues at coordinate 1,695,198 of NW_027361699.1, read as the reverse complement.
ATACTCCCCAACACTGGATCATTAAGAAGAACAGACCAATGATCCTGTAAAATATTCCTAATTTTTTGATTTTGTTTAGTAAAATTAGTTAAAAAGTTTAAGGAGAAACTATCATTCTCTTTTTCTTTTTTCTTAGGATTTACTAGGTCCATCTGTTCCAAACCTGCGCACTCATTATATGCTTTTTCTAGCAGTTTTTTGGGGTAGTTCTTCTCAATAAACCTATTTTTCAATTCCTTGGCTTGTGATACAAAATCTGACTCTAAACTACAATTTTTCTTAATCCTTTTATACTGGTTCTTCGGGACATTGATTAACCATTTATAATAATGGCCACTATTAAAATCTAACAAACTATTTGCATCACACTTCTTAAAAAAAATTTTAGTAAAAATCTTCCCTTCTGAATGGAAAATGGTCAGATCTAAATAATCTATACTCTCCATATTATATACCCATGAAAAGGTGAGACCCCAATCATTCCTCTGAATGCTCTCCAGAAATTGTTCTATGTTATTACATTTATTATCAAAGACTATCATTAGGTCATCTATGTACCGTTTAAAAAATATAATATGCTCTGAAAAAATGGAATTTTCTATATAAATGAATTCAAAAATGGCCATAAATAGGTTAGCGAAAGTTGGCGCTACTTTCGAACCCATTGCGGTTCCGACTTGTTGGTGATATAGTTTTCCCTGAAAGTCAAAAAAATTATTGTGCAGTATAAACTTCATGCTATCCATTAAAAAGGCTTTCTGATTCAATGGTAAACGGGCATCTTCTTTCACATATCTCCCAAAACAATACAATCCTAGATCATGTCTAATATTTGAATAGAGGGATGCAACATCTATAGCCAGAAACATGTATGAATCTTATGGTTATTAGACCAGCTGATAAAGGGGGGGAGTTGTAATCCAAGATAGGAAGGAATATTTGAAAGAGGCATATAGAATATTAAATGATGAGAATACATATAAAGTGGTCACAATGGATATTTATAGGAGTGCGGTAACTGAATATAATAAATTAATTGCAACTGGAAAAAAGGAGGGAATTTAAATAAAAATGAATATAATTTTCTGACTATGAAAAATCCCCCTAGGGCTTTTTTCTATCATCTTCCTAAGATTCACAAGGATCAAAACAACCGCCCAGGGAGGCCCATCATTTCTGGCATAGGTTCTCTCACGTCAGGATTGGCAGCGTATGTAGATAATATAATGTATTTCCATGTGATGTCTGTGAAAAGTTTTCTTAGGGATTCTGCCCAGCTGATTCATTTGATGAAGGATATAGTGTGGAAAGATTCATACATGTTTCTGACTTTAGATGTTGCATCCCTCTATTCAAATATTAGACATGATCTAGGATTGTATTGTTTTGGGAGATATGTGAAAGAAGATGCCCGTTAACCATTGAATCAGAAAGCCTTTTTAATGGATAGCATGAAGTTTATACTGCACAATAATTTTTTTGACTTTCAGGGAAAACTATTGTTATGCGAGGCTTAGGTCGAAGGAGGCTGACAAACCCGGGCCCCTGCGGAGTCCCTCAAACTAGGGAAAACCCTGTCTGACCCTCAACCCAGGGTTTTTGCTAAAGGTGCAAATGCCTGAGCCTCCAGCCTCTCCTTATCTCCTGCTCAGCCCTAAGCTGAACCCTCCACCCTCCACCCAGTGAGTTGTCAAACCACCAAAACCCACACAGCAATGACAGACAGGGAGAACTCAAACCGCACCGCGCCGCATACACACAGGACAATACTATAATGTGAACAGGGCAAAACAAAGCACAAATATAGGAAGGCGAAAAGGTAACAACGGATCATACGACACCAGATATGAATTTCTCTCTCCAACACCTCCACTCCAGACCGGAACCACTTGGCACAAAACACAAGCTATAATCGGCGACGCCCACAGGCCAGCACGACTATTTAAAGACCGTGGGCGTGACCAAACATCCCACCTGATTTCCAGCTAGATTAACCCCAGATAACCTGAGTAAAATCAAGCCGGCGCCACTGAGGCTATAGTGGACGGAGATGGAACTACCGCTGCCTGCCGGACGCTGTGGTGTGAACAGCGTCCGACATGACAGTACCCCGTCTTCTACGAGGGACCCCAGGGCCCTCAAGACTCATAGGACCCAGCTTGTCCGGATGACGGCGGTGAAAGGAACTGACCAGCCGATCCGCATGTATGTCCGAGGCTGGTACCCAAGACCTCTCCTCCGGACCATACCCCCGCCAGTGCACCAAATACTGAAGAGTACGGCGCAGTACTCGAGTCCACCACCTTGGAGACTTCAAACTCTAAATCGCCATCCACCATGACTGGAGGTGGCATCGGCGTCGTGTCCACAGAGCCTACCACCTTTTTCAATAAAGACCTGTGAAACACGTTGTGTATCTTGTATACCGCAGGAAGCTCCAACCGATAAGCAACCGGGTTTATGATGGCAGCAATCTTAAAAGGGCCAATAAACCTTGGACCCAATTTCAATGATGGAATTTTGAGTTTTATGTTTTTAGTAGCTAACCACACCCAATCACCCACACACAGGTCCGGACCTGGCACGTGTCTAGAGTCAGCCACATGTTTGTATCTTGCACTCATGCTCAGCAATCGCTGTTTCACACTCCTCCAGACCGATGATAGTTGAACTCCTAACCAGTCCTCCTCTGGGACGCCCCCAGAGCCCCCCTGACGCAAGGTACAAAATTGAGGATGGTGCCCATAAACACAAAAGAACGGAGACTCTCCCGATGATTCTTGGCGGTGATTATTTAATGCGAACTCGGCCAAGGGAAGGAACGTCGACCACTCCTCTTGGTTGTCAGACACAAAACATCGCAAATACTGCTCCAGATTTTGGTTCATGCGCTCAGTTTGACCATTTGACTGCGGATGAAACGCCGATGAATGAGACAACTTGATCCCCAATCGTGAGCAAAAAGCTTTCCAAAACTTCGCCACAAACTGGGTACCCCTATCAGACACTATGTCCGACGAAACTCCGTGCAGTCTGACCACCTCCTGCACAAAGACCTGAGCCAACGTCTTAGCGTTGGGCAAGGAAGGCAACGACACAAAATGCGCCATCTTCGAAAATCGATCAACCACCACCAGGATGACCGTGTTCCCCGCCGAGGCAGGCAAGTCTGTGATAAAGTCCATGGAGATTTCTGTCCATGGCCTACTAGGTATCCCCAGAGGCTGTAGAGTGCCAGCAGGACGGGTTCTGGGCGACTTGGCCCTGCCGCACGTGATGCAAGCTGTCACGTAGGAAACCACATCCTGCCGGATTTTTGGCCACCAGAAGCGGCGCGATACCAGTTCCAAGGTGCCCCTAACCCCTGGATGACCGGCCAGGACCGAGTCGTGGTGTTCCCCCAACACTTTAAGACGAAGATGAAGGGGTACGAACGACTTATTAGCGGGAAGTCCTGGTGGTACCTCCTCCTGGGCCTCGGCAATCTCTGCCTCTACCTCAGTCGTGAGAGCCGAAACCACTACACCTTCCTGGAGGATGGGTACCGGCTCTTCCCGAGGTTCTCCCCCCGGAAAACACCTGGACAAGGCATCCGCCTTGGTGTTTTTCGCCCCAGGACGGTAAGTCACCAGAAAGTTAAAACGTGTAAAAAACAATGCCCAGCGAGCCTGCCTGGGAGACAGACACTTGGCCGACTCCAGATAGAGCAGGTTTTTATGGTCGGTGATGACTGTGACCTGGTGGGCCGCCCCCTCCAAGAAGTGTCGCCATTCCTCAAAAGCCAATTTGATGGCCAACAACTCCCTGTTGCCGATGTCGTAATTCCGTTCGGCCAGCGACAGCTTCTTGGAGAAGTAGGCGCATGGACGCAAATTGCTCAAGGACGAGCCCTGTGACAGTACTGCCCCCACTCCCACCTCAGACACATCGACCTCCACCATAAAAGGTTTAGATACGTCCGGTTGCACCAGAATGGGGGCTGAAGCAAAACGGTTCTTCAGAAGCTCAAATGCACGCACCGCATCCTCAGACCAGATAGCGAGATTGGTACCTTTTTTCGTCATGTCCGTGAGCGGTTTGGCTATAGTAGAGAAATTCTTAATAAACTTCCTATAATAGTTGGCAAACCCAAGGAACCGCTGGAGCGCTTTTAGATTACCAGGCCGTTCCCATCGCAGCACCGCTTGCACCTTCGCGGCATCCATTTTAAACCCTGCGGCGGACACAATATATCCCAAAAAAGGCAACTCTTGAACAAAAAACACGCATTTTTCAAGCTTAGCATAGAGCTTATTCTCACGGAGCAGCTGTAACACCTGCCTGACATGCTCTAAATGAGTGTCCTGGTCGCTCGAATAAATAAGGATATCATCCAGGTACACAATCACAAATTTCCCCAGCACATGAGCAAATACATCATTTATGAAATGTTGGAACACAGCAGGCGCGGTTGTCAACCCAAATGGCATAACTAGGCTTTCAAAATGACCCTCAGGGGTATTAAATGCCGTCTTCCACTCATCCCCCTGACGGACCCTTATGAGGTTATATGCCCCCCTGAGGTCAAGTTTGGAAAACCACTTCGCACCAGCCACCTGGTTGAACAAATCAGGGATCAGAGGCATCGGGTAGGGATCACGGACCGTAATCTGGTTTAACTCCCGGAAATCCAGACACGGGCGTAACCCCCCATCTTTTTTCTTAATGAAGAAAAACCCCGCTGCTACAGGTGCGGATGAAGGCCGGATGTGCCCTTTACTTAAACTCTCCGCAATGTAGTCCTTAAGAGCTTGTCTCTCCGGACCAGAAATACTAAACATCCTCACCTTTGGCAATTTAGCCCCGGGTTTTAACCTAATTTGACAGTCATAGGCTCGATGTGGAGGTAGTTCTGAGCAACCCCTCTCAGAGAATACATCCGCAAAATCCAGCAATGCCTCCGGAAGGCTGGGCTTCACGGTGGACACACATGTGGCCAAGCAATTTTCCTGGCAGAAACTGCTCCACTGGACTATGTCCTGGGTTCTCCAGTCAATCACCGGGTTGTGCTTAGACAACCATGGGAAACACAAGACTATTTGTGCTGGGAGATTATTGAGTACCTTACATGTAACCCACTCAGAATGTAGGACCCCAATGTGGAGTTTAACCTCAGCTACAAACTCAGTAATCTCCCCCTGTGGGAGGGGAGCGTCATTAATGGTAACCACGCGAATAGGATGAGGGAGTTTTTCGATCTTGAAACCTGCCATGCGTGCAAACTCCTCATCCATGAGATTGGTGGCTGAACCGCTATCCACAAACACTGATATTGGTAGCTCTCTGCCCGCAATAATAACCCTGGCAGGGAGCATACATTGAGATACCATCATGGAGGATATGCATACGCTCAGTTGGGCCTCCTCCATACCCTCTGAGCTTACCAGTTTTCCGCCGGTGCGACTTTCTTTGGTAGCACAGGACAAGCATTTACATAATGATCTCTTTTACCACAGTAAAAACATGCTCCATGCTTCCTGAACCCAGGAACGCGATGCTGCACATGTGATACCCCAGTGATTTGCATAGGTTCCGTGGGCTCATCTGCAGCAACCACACTGGCACCCCTGCTTTCCCCCAGAGGCAGCGTCTCCTGCGCCCCTTGACGCAAATGGCGATCAATACGAATAACCAAACTCATGGCAGATTCTAACGATGCAGGAGTCTCATACATCAGGAGGGCCTGTTTAACTCTTTCTGAGACCCCATGAATAAACTGACTCCGCAGCGCTGGGTCGTTCCACTGTGTGTCTACTGCCCAACGGCGAAATTCTGAACAATAGTCTTCCGCCATACGTTCCCCCTGACGGAGGGCGCGGATTTTAGATTCTGCTAAAGCCAATCTGTCGGGGTCATCATAAATGAGCCCGAGTGCTGAAAAAACATTCTCAACCGAATGAAACGTAGCAGAGTCGGCTGGTAAGGAAAACGCCCATGCTTGGGGGTCCCCACTCAGTAATGATAACACCAGACCCACCCGCTGAGCCTCATTACCTGAGGAGACCGGGCGCATGCGAAAGTATAACTTGCAGGCCTCCCGAAAGATGACAAATTTGCTGCGTTCCCCAGAAAATCGTTCAGGCAGCGGAATCTTAGGCTCTGCACCTGCACCTGCAGAAGCCGCTTGTACATTAGCTACAACCAGGCCCTGCTGCTGAACTGCCCCCTTCAACTCGGTGACCTGTACGGACAGCGCCGCCAACTGGCGGTTTATGGAAGTCATGGAATCCATGGAAAAATGTTAGGCCGATTATAATGTTATGCGAGGCTTAGGTCAAAGGAGGCTGACAAACCCGGGCCCCTGCGGAGTCCCTCAAACTAGGGAAAACCCTGTCTGACCCTCAACCCAGGGTTTTTGCTAAAGGTGCAAATGCCTGAGCCTCCAGCCTCTCCTTATCTCCTGCTCAGCCCTAAGCTGAACCCTCCACCCTCCACCCAGTGAGTTGTCAAACCACCAAAACCCACACAGCAATGACAGACAGGGAGAACTCAAACCGCACCGCGCCGCATACACACAGGACAATACTATAATGTGAACAGGGCAAAACAAAGCACAAATGTAGGAAGGCGAAAAGGTAACAACGGATCATACGACACCAGATATGAATTTCTCTCTCCAACACCTCAACTCCAGACCGGAACCACTTGGCACAAAACACAAGCTATAATCGGCGACGCCCACAGGCCAGCACGACTATTTAAAGACCGTGGGCGTGACCAAACATCCCACCTGATTTCCAGCTAGATTAACCCCAGATAACCTGAGTAAAATCAAGCCGGCGCCACTGAGGCTATAGTGGACGGAGATGGAACTACCGCTGCCTGCCGGACGCTGTGGTGTGAACAGCGTCCGACATGACAACTATATCACCAACAAGTCGGAACCGCAATGGGTTCGAAAGTAGCGCCAACTTTCGCTAACCTATTTATGGCCATTTTTGAATTCATTTATATAGAAAATTCCATTTTTTCAGAGCATATTATATTTTTTAAACGGTACATAGATGACCTAATGATAGTCTTTGATAATAAATGTAATAACATAGAACAATTTCTGGAGAGCATTCAGAGGAATGATTGGGGTCTCACCTTTTCATGGGTATATAATATGGAGAGTATAGATTATTTAGATCTGACCATTTTCCATTCAGAAGGGAAGATTTTTACTAAAACTTTTTTTAAGAAGTGTGATGCAAATATTTTGTTAGATTTTAATAGTGGCCATTCTTATAAATGGTTAATCAATGTCCCGAAGAACCAGTATAAAAGGATTAAGAAAAATTGTAGTTTAGAGTCAGATTTTGTATCACAAGCCAAGGAATTGAAAAATAGGTTTATTGAGAAGAACTACCCCAAAAAACTGCTAGAAAAAGCATATAATGAGTGCGCAGGTTTGGAACAGATGGACCTAGTAAATCCTAAGAAAAAAGAAAAAGAGAATGATAGTTTCTCCTTAAACTTTTAAACTAATTTTACTAAACAAAATCAAAAAATTAGGAATATTTTACAGGATCATTGGTCTGTTCTTCTTAATGATCCAGTGTTGGGGAGTATGCTACCGAATAAACCAGGACTAACCTTTAGAAGATCTTCTACTCTTAGAAATATACTGGCCCCCAGTCGCCTGAAAAAAGAAAAAATTAGGGATGAACAATGCAAAAAACCAGGAGTCTTTAAATGTAATACCGCTCGGTGTCTGTGTTGTGGCATGATTATGCATAATATGACCACATTCAGATCAATTCAGAATAATAAGGTGTTTGATATAAAGTTTTCCCTGAATTGTAAAAGTAGTTTTGTGATATATCTGATAGAATGCGAATGTGGTTTACAGTATGTGGGTAAAACCACACAAGAACTGCATAACCGCATGAATTCGCACAGACACAATATAATTGAAGGTTTTATGTTCCATGGAGTATCAAAACATTGCACTATAAAACATGGGAAGAAACCATGTATTAAAGTGGCCCCAATTGATTATGTTTCAGAAGACACTGTGAACAGGAGTGTCATTCTGATGAGAAAGGAAATTTACTGGATTCATAGGTTGCAGACTCTGCAACCATACAGTTTAAATGAAATATCTGACATCTTTAAATAATTTTGGTGCTCTGCATATTTGTCTGCTAATGATTAGAGTAGTACTGGCATCTGATAATTGTGTGATGTCCATGCTATAACATTACAGCAAGGGAATGATCATATCGCTAACATATAAAGAGATACAATCGGCGGTATTTTACTATGATTGGAATAGTTGGCTGGTGCCTTGAAAAGGAACTGACAGCTCTGGAGATGTGGAGCCTTTGGCTGAGAGAACAGAAATGTTTCTTGAGTACAGAGCATGGGTCTGCTGTGCAGGATCAAATCCGCATAGGAGTACATACATTAATTAGTATATGATCATCTGCCTGAAATATAAGGAAAGTAAAAGTATAATATGTTGAATGAAGGGTTAATACTGAAAGGAAAATATAAGTGCGGTTATATAAGAGATTTGTGTATGTTGTTCTGCTAATTGATATGATGTACCAAGAATTTTAGATTTTTATTGAGTATAATCATAATTTTATTATAATGTTTTACATTTTTTCTAGTGTGAAGTTTTACATATGTGTGTTTTTATAGAAGTGTGTTTTATAGATGAATTTTAGTGATTTTTCTGATTTTACATTATGTTGATAGTTATGTGTGAATTTTTTTAAGTGCAATGAGCACCTACCTCACTTCCTGGGGGAGTTAGTATAAAAGGAGAATAATTATAGAAGGATAGGGAAAATGAAGGGAGGTCAGCTCACCAGTCTCGGTTGCGATCCATAATCCTCCTGCGCACGGAGTCACCTTGATCAGGGGTGTTGACTGAAGCAAAATAAAGAATGGAATCTCCAGCGCTGGACTTCAGTTAAAAATACATCATTTATTGTAAATTCTTAAAATAGAACAGAAAAAAGTATGGATAAGGACATACAGGCAGATGGGGTCTCTGGTGGTCTCCAACCAACGCGTTTCGACCTAGAGGGAACCATGAGTAAGACCCTCTAGGTCGAAACGCGTTGGTTGGAGACCACCAGAGACCCCATCTGCCTGTATGTCCTTATCCATACTTTTTTCTGTTCTATTTTAAGAATTTACAATAAATGATGTATTTTTAACTGAAGTCCAGCGCTGGAGATTCCATTCTTTATAAAAGGAGAATGGAATGTGATGCCAGTGTAACTTTGCTCCTGAGGAAGTGTACAGTGTGTACACGAAACGCGTAGAGTTTATGGAATAAAAAGAAAGTTATAATCACTGCTTGGTCCTTGGATTAACTCCTTGTGAACTTTGGACTGGAACAGCGCGATCCTGAAAGCCGGACTTCTCTCCTTCCTATATATGCAAGTAGAGATTAGTAAAATGCACAGCGAATAGGTAGAGAAAAGTATATGCACTACAGGTAAAGATTAGTTGAGATTATATAGAACAAGTAGAGAGCAGCAGAGTACAAAAAGAGATTTCAACAATGCATGTAGAACAGGTAGAAAACAGTACAGTACACGTAATACAGGTAGAAAACTAACGCTCATGCAGAATAGACTGAGACCAGTACAGTTCACTCACAGGATACAGAGACGGACATATCACGGGTGCAGTTGCACAGGGACCCAGAGATGGAGAGGGGCCACCGACACCAGCGACTATTTCTGCTCGTATACATTCAGCTAAAATATATTGCAACGCAGAGGACCCTTCGGCTCCTTGCGATACAATACATGCTGCTGGCCAATCGGAAGCTGGCATCTGACGTTGGCATACCCATGACTGGGAGAGCATGGCAGTGATGTCATGTGCAATTGCGCTGATGCTGAAGTCATTTGCCGGCTCCTGTGCAGCTGTAGAAGAGGACCCTGCACTGTGTGGGAGCACGGTGGAAGAACAGCATACATTAACCCACAATGGGGCACATTATCCCACGATGGGGCACATTATACCATGATGGGGCACATTATACCAGGAAATAGACCAGAATGGGGCACATTTTCCCAAGAACGGACAGAAGATGGTGCACATTATGCCAGGAAATGGACACGGATGTGGCACTTTATCCCAGGATAGGGCACATTATACAAGTAAATGGACCAGAATGGAGCACATTTTCGCAGGATCAGGCTCAAGATGGTGCACATTATACCAGGAAATGGACCAAGATAGGGCACATTATACCAGGATGGGGCACATTAACAAAATATGGAGAGCAGGATGGGGAGAGGCACTACCAGTCGGTCTTGTTTGTCATAGTAACCCTGGCATCTCCCACTAAGTCATTGGTTACAGTGCATTATTGGACAGCTGGGTTTTGAGTCCTAAGTTTATTATTGAAATGCTTGGTTCATCTCTCTGATAGAGGCTCTGTGACATTCTTAGTGGCAGATCCCACTTAGATTATGGAAACCATTATTGTCAATGGTGTCCATAGAACATCTTTGATTCTAGTATGTCACAGATGCCTTAAAGCTATGAATTCAGTTTTTCTGCTCTGGGAAAGAGGGTGTAGAGGTGAGTGCAGCTTTATTGGGCCTACCAGCAATATAATCAATACAGAAATGCTGTGGATGACCAATATTTGGTCATATGTGTATAATGAGTATATAAGCAGTAATATTTTATATAAACTAATATATGATATTTCTATTGTTTCTGTTATTACTACTGCATTATCATTTAACCATGCTATCTGATTGCAAGGTTCTTTTCTAAACTTTACACAGTAATATATTTTTTGGCTGTAAACATCAGGATATTTTATAGATACATCTTGAAAAATTCTCAATTGCCGAAGTCTGATCTTTTTAACAAACCAGAAGTGATCTTTCATTTGTACTGAATGTATGGTTTGCATAGATCAATTCCTCCTGACATAGACTGTGCTATTAATGAGTCATAAAGGTTCTGGAAAACAGTAGACACCTATGTCATTTAATTGAAAAGCTGCATAGTGGCACACGATAAGGGGGCATCGGTGCACAATTTTTATTTGAACTGCATCAAATGAAATGTGAGGAGCAATAATCACACTTCATCCAACAATTAAATTCATTGTGGTCGTTAACCTCCTGAGAATGAAATATCTTGATGCCTAGAAGAATATGGAGAATGGTACATTAGTCATAGATATAAAACCAAGTGACCGGAACAATCCCTAGCTCTACTCCTGGTTTTAATAGCGCAGCACTAAAAGCATCCTGGTCTAGAATTGATCACAATAATGTAAGTAGCTAAGGAGCTTATAATTAGAAATGGCAATATTTTTCAAAATACTCTAAAAAAAAAAACACTCTATGTATAACACAATATAACACAAGCGTCTGTTGTTTCAGGTGACTTTCAGAATAAGTGGTCATTTTCAAGAGGACTAACATCATTCCAAGTCATTATATGACTGGACTCCTGCTTTTTCCACTAGTTATCTCCTCTATCTCTTATTTTCTGTTGTCTCTGAGCAAGTGGTTGGAGACTAGCTGCTATTATGTCTTCCATACACAGTACACAGAGACACAAGGGATTCCATCTCTACTGTCTCTCTGTAGTACACCCTGAGAAGCAGCAGCAACACTAAAAGCAACATGTGTACCATAAATATAAATTCTTTAGTATAGTACTGTGTGTAATGTCGGGAGGCAGCTTTTGTCTGCAAATTGACCTGTATAATCTTCTGTATTTACTAGCCTGTTGTCTGTTGATAGACTCTTGACTACAGACTGTCATAAAAGCATCTATAGCAATTAGAACAGTCTTTCTTCATCAACCTCACAATTTCTTTGGACTCTAACACTTAAATTTAAAATGCTTTTACTTTAGCTCTGCCAGTTGTCATTTTTATAGCCTATTGAGTGACTACAGCAGAGTATATGATTTGCATCAGGTAATCCCCATTGTTGGGATTACTGCTAGATATTGGCTGCTATTAGAATTCTGTACAATTACCTAACCCTTGTTATGCACCAAAATACTGTAATTAAACTGTATGATTTTATTTAGTTCTTTGCAAACCTCACAAAATTAGCTAACTAATGTCTCCTTGACAAGTGGAAATCTGTAGATTCTTGTCATTAAATCATGGCCATTGCAATTAACAGACTGTGTATTTCTGGTCATAATTTGGATGGAAAGTAAATAGTCATGAAAAGGTGATAAAATAAGAAAATTATGAACCTTATAGCCCCTCTGCTCCTCTCCATGACCTATCCAGTTCTTGTGGCATTTTTGAATTTCCACAGCGAGTGCTGAAGTCTCTTCATGCCTAGGCTAGGACTTCTGGATCTGACGCGGTTCGGGACGGTTCAGTTCATGTGGACGCTAGGTTATTGCACACGTCATGATCTTAGGCGCTTGCACAGAATCCTCCTGGGCTTCAGCAAAACCAGAAATACCAGCCTTGCATGAGAAGGCTTGAGGATTCAGTTCTTGGGTATTAATAAGAAGATGCGTCAAACACTAGATTAGGTGACGATGTAGAGCGGGGGGACTGAGAGGTAAGCGGTAGAGTGAGTATAAGCATTTCTGTTTTGATACATCTTACATGTATTTGGTCTGAGGTCTCAATAGACCCCAGATCATAAAAAGGGATGTTCAAGTCACAAATATTAACTTCTCTTCACCTATTGGCAATGGTAGATGCTGTACAGCTGCATTTAGAGGTGTTACCTGTCCTTAAAACCTGCCTCTGATAATTTGGAGCCTTGCCGCTGGTGTTCATCATACTAGAGCTCTGGCGTCTCTGTAATTGCTGTATTTCTGTTCCTTAAATGAAACAGAAAAGCATAAATAAAATTCAGTTGTGTTTTTTCAAGGTTGTGCCACTTGCGATCTGTCGGCTTTATATGTCTATTCTTGATATGTTGCTATGTTTACGACACTCAAGCTTTACAAACCTCAAACTTCGTGCAGTTTAATTGCCGTTGTCATTTTTTACCTTGACTTTGTTTATCCAGACAGCTAACATGTGACTTTTGAATAAAATCAGATGGAGCATCATTTCTACTTGGTGAGCCATCCGTTACCACCGCCACAATCCTAGTGACAGCGTATTCACTTCCTTTCAGCAACGCTTGCTACATTCCAAGTCTTTAATCGGAGTCCTCTTTAGTAGAAATAGCAAAGCTTATTATTCATGCAAATCTTACTTAGAAGCCTAGTGAAGAATCATCACTGCTTGCATGATTACCCATCGCTTTCTCATTAAGAAACATTGAAAGAAAAGGAGCTTTCAGAAATCAGCATTGAATTGCTTGCATCTTCACATATGTGCACAATCCTGAACATTTTCATAACAGCAATATTTGAAGAGCTGTAACATGTAGGTAAATATTCAGCATGTCTTTAGGTTTATACAGTTTATTCATAATTTATTCCTCGCAGCTTACATATAGCACCAACATACTGCACAGTGTTACTCAAGTCCCCAGTCCTCAAGATTGACAGTCTAATTTTCTATCCTCAAACATTCCTTAATCTCTATTACACAAAACACAATTTCATCATAATCTAATTAATCTATTAGTATATAATTTGCATATGGGAGGAAACCCCTTGACAGAAGTATACAATAGGTGTTTAATCTAAGAGGAATATCATTTAAAGATTGCAATGATTTTCCGCTACTCCCCTTTTAATCAAATAACATTAAATGAAGATCAGCTCAACTTGACAAGAGAAGAGTAGTGATTAATCTAAAGAAGGAGGTTCTAGAAATTATGTCTTTTCACTCAACCCTATCCACAGTATAATGAAGGCACTTTGCTGCCTAGAGGTGTCCACCTATCAATAGGCTGCTGCAAAGAAATATTAGTCGTGTTGGTAGAAAGACTTACTGATTTCAGTAGGAACACACAAAATGAGTTTGCATGAATATGAATAAGTGCAAGTTGCTTCCAGGAAATTATAATGCAGACGTAGTAAGGAACACAAATCCATGTCTCCCAATTCTACCAATTATTATGGAGACATTGGTCCTTAAAGTTGTTTCCCCACTGCAGAATGGCAAAAGTAAAGTAGGAATGTAGGGAGACATCAGCATAAGGTCAAAGGGATTTTACTCATTGTAAGGAGCGTGATGGCAAAGTCTTCTTAAGAGGCAACAGGATTGAACAGAAGCAGATGATTGCTGTAAACCAATGAGCTAACACTTGTAACACTTTGCTTGTATTGTGATAGTCAGCTGGCAAACACCTCAGCAACACTTCCTTCACACAGACACAAACTGTTTTGTTACTTCACAGCATCGCACACATACACTTGTCAGACAATTTGCACACTCGTGTAGCCTACCATATCCCAGTTCTTCACAGGCACTGTTTCTGATGTGAAAATTATTCTTCATTCAGGTCTGAAAGGGTTGCAAACCTATTTTCAGCATTCTTTTATACATAATAAATGGTAGGACGATCCTTGCTAAATCATAGATTATTAACCCCTTTCTGCCATATGACGTACTATCCCGTCCATGTGCCCTGGGACTTAATTCCCTGGGACGGGATAGTACGTCATAGCGATTAGCGGCGCCCACGTGGTGAGCGCCGCTGATCGCAGCCGGGTGTCAGCTGATTATCACAGCTGACACCCGGCACAATGTGTCAGAGGTGGTCACGGACCGTCCCGACACGTTAACCCCTTGTACACACGATCAAACACGATCGTGGTGTATCGGGGGTTAAAGGGAAGCATCGGCAGGGAGGGGGCTCCTTCCGTGCTTCCCTGAGCCCCCCACAACAGCGCAATGTGCAGCGCTGCTGCGAGGGGCTCTTTCCCTACAGGCCCCTGGATCCAAGATGGCGACGGGGACCTTCGGGGGCCTGTAGGGAGCTGACTTCCTCACTGCCTGCAAAGCGCAGGCATGAGGAAGTCTGCGTCTATGCCTGTGACAGATCGCTGATCTGTCACAGTAATCTGTGATATGACAGATCAGTGATCTGTGATGTGACAGATCAGCGATCTGTCACAGGACAGTGATGTCCCACCTGGGACAATATAATAAAGTTAAAAAAAAATTGTAAAAATAATTTTTAAAAAATCGCTAAATAAATTAGTAAAAAAAAATATATTCCCCAATAAAATTCATTTTTTGAAAATAAAAAAAAGCAATAAAAGTACACATATTTGACATCTCCGCGTCCGTAACGACCTGCCCTATAAAACTGCCCCACTAGTTAACCCCTTTAGGGAACCCCTTAAAAATAAAAAACGAAGCAAAAAATAATGATTTATTATCATACCGCCGAACAAAAAGTGCAATAACGCGCGATCAAAAAGACGCATATAAATATCCATGGTACCGCTGAAAACGTCAGCTTGTCCCGCAAAAAATGAGCTGCCATACAGCACCATCCACAAAAAATAAAAAAGTTATAGCTCGCAGAATAAAGCGGTGCAAAATAATTATTTTTTATATAAAATAGTTTTCATTGCATAAAACCGACAAAACATAAAAAAACGACCTAAATAAGGTATCGCTGTAACCGTACTGACCCGAAGAATAAAACCGCTTTATCAATTTTACCGCACGCGGAACAGTGTAAACTCACCCCCCCAAAAGAAATTCATGAAACGCTGGTATTTGTTCATTCTGCTTCCCAAAAATCGGAATAAAAAGCGATCAAAAAAGTCACGTGCCCGAAAATGGTACCAATAAAAATGTCAACTCGTCCCGCAAAGAATAAGACCTCACATGACTCGGTGGGTCAAAATACAGAAAAATTATAGCTCTCAATATGTGGTGATGCAAAAACTATTTTTACAATAAAAAGCGTCTTTTAGCGTGTGACAGCTGCCAAACATGAAAACCGCCATAAATAGTAAATCAAACCCCCGTTATCACCCCCTTAGTTAGGGAAAAATAATAAAACTAAAAGAAAATGTATTTATTTCCATTTTCCCATTAGGGTTAGGGTTAGGGCTAGGGTTCGGGCTATGGCTGAGATTAGGGTTAGGGGTGTGTTGGGGTTAGGGTTGGAGTTAGAATTGGGGGTTTCCACTGTTTGGGCACATCAGGTGCTCTCCAAATGCAAAATGGCGTCTGATCTCAATTCCAGCCAATTCTGCGTTGAAAAAGTCAAATGGTGGTTCTTCCCTTCCAAGCTCTGCCATGCGACCAAACAGTGTTTTACCCCCACATAGAGGGTATCAGCATACTCAGGACAAATTGTAAAACAACTTTTGGGGTCCAATTTCTCCTGTTACCCTTAGGAAAATAAAAAATTGGGGGCAAAAATATCATTTTTGTGGAAAAAAATGATTTTTTATTTTCACGCCCAGGCGCTATAAACTTCTGTGAAGCCCTTGGGGGTTCAAAGTGCTCACCACACATCTAGATAAGTTCCTTAGGGGGTCTAGTTTCCAAAGTGGGGTCACTTGTGGGGGGTTTCCACTGTTTAGGTACATTAGGGGCTCTCCAAAGGCAACATGACACCTGCAGACCATTCCATCAAAGTCTGCATTCCAAAACGTCACTACTTCCCTTCCAAGCCCCGACGTGTGCCCATACAGTAGTTTTCTCCCACATATGAGGTATCAGCGTACTAAGGACAAATTGGACAACAACGTTTGGGTCCAATTTCTTCTTGTACCCTTGGGAAAATAAAAAAAATTGGTGACTAAAAGATCATGTTTGTGGAAAAAATACGATTTTTTTATATTCACGCCCGGGCGTTATAAACTTCTGTGATATGATTTTTTAATTGTACGGCTGTATGCTATAAACTTCTGTGAAGCCCTTGGGGGTTAAAAGTTCTCACCACACATCTAGATAAGCTCCTTGGGGGGGTCTAGCTTCCAAAATTGTGTCATTTGTGGGGAGTTTCCACTGTTTTGGCACATCAGGGGTTTTCCAATCGCGACATGTTGTCCGATCTCAATTCCAGCCAAAAACGTCAAATGGCGCTGCTTCCTTCCGAGCTCTGCCGTGCGCCCAAATAGTGGTTTACCCCCACATGTGGAGTATCAGCGTACTCAGGACAAATTGCACAATAACTTTTAGGGTCCTTTTACCCTTGGGAATATAAATATTGGTGGTGAAAAGATCATTTTTGTGGAAAAAATATGATTTTTTAATTGTACCTCTTTACGTTATAAACTTCTGTGAAGCCCTTGTGGGTTCAAAGTTCTCACCACATATCTAGATACGTTCCTTGGGGGGTCTAGATTCCAAAATTGGGTCACTTGTGGGGGGTTTCCACTGTTTAGGTACATCAGGGGCTCTCCAAACGCGACATGGCGTCCGATCTGAATTCCAGCCAATTTTGCATTGAAAAAGTCAAACGGCGCTCCTACCATTCTGAGGTCTGCCATGCGCCGAAACAGTGGTTCCCCCCACATATCAGGTATCAGCGTACTCAGGATAAATTGCACAATAACTTTTGCAGTCCAATTTCTCTGTTACCCTTGGTAAAATAAAAAAAATTGAACCTGAAGTATTTTTTTGTGAAAAAAAGTTAAATGTTCATTTTTTTTTAAATATTCAAAAAATTCCTGTGACGCACCTGAAGGGTTAATAAACTTCTTGAATGCGGTTTTGAGCACCTTAAGGGGTGCAGTTTTTAGAATGGTGTCACTTTTGGGTATTTTCTATCATATAGACCCCTCAAAGTGGCTTCAAATGTGATGTGGTCCGTAAAAATAAAATGGTGTTGCAAAAATGAGAAATTGCTGGTCAAATTTTAACCCTTATAACTTCCTAACAAAAAAAAATTTTGGTTCCAAAATTGTGCTGATGTAAAGTAAACATGTGGGAAATGTTACTTTTCAAGTTTTTTGTGTGCCGTATCTCTGTGATTTAAGGGCATAAAAATTCAAAGTTGGAAAATTGCGAAATTTTCAAAATTGTTGCCAAATTTCCATTTTTTTCACAAATAAACGCAAGTTATATGAATGAAATTTTACCACTAACATGAAGTCACGAGAAAAAAGTGTCAGAATCACCGGGATCCATGGAAGCGTTTTAGAGTTATTACCTCATAAAGGGACAGTGGTCAGAATTGTAAAAATTGGCCCGGTCGTGAATGTGCAAACCACCCTTGGGGCTTAAGGGGTTAATCTAATCAGAAATGTGTGTGTTACCTGCAAATAATTAGTTAATAGCATTCCCTTTTTTCCCTTCCAGTTTTGTGCAAGTGTAAATTGTCGTGTTATACCTGGTGTCATATCAGCACTCTGAAGCTTTTTCTTTTAAAAAGTAGAAAAATAACATTGTAAATCCTTCTTACAGTGCGAAAATAAAGTGCAGGGGTTAGGGGTATCATTGTGGTGACAAATTTGTTGTATTAAACTTGCAGTCTTTACTCTTTCAAGTATTTGCTTTAGATAAGAGCATTGCACTCAGACCTCTCCATGTCTTGCTTATTTTTAACATTTAATGTCCCTGCATTTTTTTTCTCTGATTTTGGTGCATTGTACTCCATATCCACACTAATGCATGTAATTTACTAACTGTATCTCTTGGTCTTTTTGATTTCACACACCGGAACACCAAACTCACTATTTACCAACAAACATCATCATGGTTTCCCCATGAAGAAGACCCACTTCTAAAGATGGAAACATTTTGGGAACACAGTTTACTGCTAAGAATTTGGTTTGCTACAGATGACAGATGTGAAGATAATAGCTCACGCCTCTTATTGAATCAGGCAATGCGGGTAATGGTGTGCATCACTGCATGTGCCTCACTACAAATCTTACTCCAGCTCTTGTAGCCCACCACGAATTTTACAAGCGAGAGTCGCCATCCCCATCACGCCTAAGCTCTGTCCATTTTGCTATAGCTGGGACAAAAATGTCATGAAAACATTAGAAGTCTCTTTTATTTTTTGCTCAACCCTGCGCTGCGCAAAAAAAACTGAGAATTTTTTAAAGCTTTTTTTTTACAGAAATTTGCCAAAAAAGCGTTGATGAATTGCCCGTGAAGTCTTTATTATTGCATAAACTACAAGGTGCAAAAAACACTATACAAACACTTCAAAGAACTTATCTAAACATGTGATTCACAAGCAAATAACCTGTGCTCCCCCTACAGTTCACAACCCAGCTTACCTATGTCCAGTCGCATGATTAACAAATACAGAAGTTATAAATTATTGCAAAGCCAATTGCAAAAGCATAGATAAAGTATAACTGTAGCGAACACCAATGCCAAATAAAAGCATCTTAAGTCTAAAAGATTCCTCATATAAAAATATATTCATATT
This sequence comes from Dendrobates tinctorius, assembly GCF_039654945.1. NCBI lineage: Eukaryota > Metazoa > Chordata > Amphibia > Anura > Dendrobatidae > Dendrobates > Dendrobates tinctorius. The sequence continues at coordinate 1,675,939 of NW_027361699.1, read as the reverse complement.
AACATAGCCAACTAAACATAAGAAAATCACTTTTCAATATAATACAAAATAAATTGAAGTAGGCAGATAAGAGTAGGAGCTTGTATAGATATACATACTTCAGGCAAAAACTTTCATATGCATCGCTGCTCACAAAGCTTCCTCAAAGACAATAATAATAATGAAGCAAATGTGGTTTTTAAAGGATGCGCAATGAAAAGGAATCAAACTTCAATATCTCCCTTCTCCTGCCTCGGCAACCGATTTTCCTTATAACATTAACATTTTTCCCTCCCCTTATTCCAATAGCAATAATTTGACGCTAGTCATTACTCATGGAGGCTGGGTAGTCAAGAGTTCCGTGATCAGATACCAAGAGGATCCAACATAAATAAAAGGAGGAACAAAAAGGCATAGTGAAATCACAGTCCGAGGTCAGAATTCCGGGAAGGTCGAGGATAAAGACAAAAGGCCTAGGCAAATAGATGGTCATAGGAAAGGTCCAAGGGCAAGCATCAATAGATCAAAGGCAGAACACTGAAAAACAAGGCAAACATGCACCATTCAGCTAAAGCTGGCAGTAATCAGAGGCAAAAAGCCAGCTAAATAACCAGGGATCACTTAGAACAGGAAACATCTGTAGGAAAACCACCATGCCCTGGCCCTGATTGAGCAACAGGACTGTCACTCACAACACTGACAGTTAAGCACAACACAACCTCTGGTTAGATGGCTGAGTTGCTATTCACCACACCCAGTGGAGGAATTGTGACACGTAACTTATTTTTCCACCAACACACTTAACTTGTTTATTTTTCCACCAACTGAAAGGGTAGATAAAATAGTTAAAAAAATGCAATTCCATGGGTATTGTGTTGACAGTGAAACCAAATTTGTTCAAGTATATTAATAATTAATATATATATATATATATATATATACAGTGGGGAAAAAAAGTATTTAGTCATTCAGCAATAGTGCAAGTTCCACCACTTAAAAAGATGAGAGGCGTCTGTAATTTACATCATAGGTAGACCTCAACTATGGGAGACAAACTGAGAAAAAAAAATCCAGAAAATCACATTGTCTGTTTTTTTTTCATTTTATTTGCATATTATGGTGGAAAATAAGTATTTGGTCAGAAACAAGCAATCAAGATTTCTGGCTCTCACAGACCTGTAACTTCTTCTTTAAGAGTCTCCTCTTTCCTCCACTCATTACCTGTAGTAATGGCACCTGTTTAAATTTGTTATCAGTATAAAAAGACACCTGTGCACACCCTCAAACAGTCTGACTCCAAACTCCACTATGGTGAAGACCAAAGAGCTGTCAAAGGACACCAGAAACAAAATTGTAGCCCTGCACCAGGCTGGGAAGACTGAATCTGCAATAGCCAACCAGCTTGGAGTGAAGAAATCAACTGTGGGAGCAATAATTAGAAAATGGAAGACATACAAGACCACTGATAATCTCCCTCGATCTGGTGCTCCACGCAAAATCCCACCCCGTGGGGTCAGAATGATCACAAGAACGGTGAGCAAAAATCCCAAAACCACGCGGGGGGACCTAGTGAATGAACTGCAGAGAGCTGGGACCAATGTAACAAGGCCTACCATAAGTAACACACTACGCCACCATGGACTCAGATCCTGCAGTGCCAGACGTGTCCCACTGCTTAAGCCTGTACATGTCCGGGCCCGTCTGAAGTTTGCTAGAGAGCATTTGGATGATCCAGAGGAGTTTTGGGAGAATGTCCTATGGTCTGATGAAACCAAACTGGAACTGTTTGGTAGAAACACAACTTGTCGTGTTTGGAGGAAAAAGAATACTGAGTTGCATCCATCAAACACCATACCTACTGTAAAGCATGGTGGTGGAAACATCATGCTTTGGGGCTGTTTCTCTGCAAAGGGGCCAGGACGACTGATCCGGGTACATGAAAGAATGAATGGGGCCATGTATCGTGAGATTTTGAGTGCAAACCTCCTTCCATCAGCAAGGGCATTGAAGATGAAACGTGGCTGGGTCTTTCAACATGACAATGATCCAAAGCACACCGCCAGGGCAATGAAGGAGTGGCTTCGTAAGAAGCATTTCAAGGTCCTGGAGTGGCCTAGCCAGTCTCCAGATCTCAACCCTATAGAAAACCTTTGGAGGGAGTTGAAAGTCCGTGTTGCCAAGCGAAAAGCCAAAAACATCACTGCTCTAGAGGAGCTCTGCATGGAGGAATGGGCTAACATACCAACAACAGTGTGTGGCAACCTTGTGAAGACTTACAGAAAACGTTTGACCTCTGTCATTGCCAACAAAGGATATATCACAAAGTATTGAGATGAAATTTTGTTTCTGACCAAATACTTATTTTCCACCATAATATGCAAATAAAATGAAAAAAAAAACAGACAATGTGATTTTCTGGATTTTTTTTCTCAGTTTGTCTCCCATAGTTGAGGTCTACCTATGATGTAAATTACAGACGCCTCTCATCTTTTTAAGTGGTGGAACTTGCACTATTGCTGACTGACTAAATACTTTTTTTCCCCACTGTATAGTGACATAGTCACTGGTAAAGTGCTGGATGGGAGATATGTGTCACTACGCTTAATGGCGTCAGAGATAAAAAAAAAAAAAAAAAAACAGAATTTTATCCTCCAGCACACTTTGTGCCGTGAAGGGTTAACCTAATTTATAAATGGGCTGGCGTTTATGTCAATGTCCAGAGAGCAGGTGGGAGAATGTACACCTTATGTCCACCCCAAGGGATGGTCTGGGGCTTAAATAGCTGGGCTCCAGAGGCAGTCTTGGTTCAGCAGGACTGGAGACAGGATCTCCACTGGTTTGTGTCCTGAGAAGAAAAGACTGAACGTGAGGTGCTGCAGAGCAGGCAGCTCCCCACAAATGTATGGATTGTGTAGAGCATTTTTGTTTTCTTTGCTGTTTTCCTGTTTTTGCCTGAAGGGCTGTGTTTTACTTTTCCCTTCCTGTTGGTTTAGCATCAAAACTTTTTCTCCGCTCATGGTTAGTGGTTGGTTGAAGCCATTTATTGTCAAACTACTGTGTTTTCTCTTTTTAAAGCATAATGACAACCCAAAACATCCAAAACACCCTAATCAAGTGTTCATCTACCCTATTTCTTAATACCATGTATCGCCCCCTCTAATATCAATTACAACTTGAAAGCTTTTGTGGTAGTTATAGTTGAAGTTCTTTATTTTCTCAAATGGTAAAACTGCCCACTCTTTTTGGCAAAAAGCCTTCAGCTCCTGTAAATTCATGGACTGTCAAGCATGAACTGCATGCTTGAGATCTCCCCAGAGTGGCTCAATGATATTGAGGTCAGGAGACTGAGATAGCCACTCTAAAACCTTCACCTTGTTCTGCTGTAGGCAATGACAAATTGACTTGGACTTGAGTTTTGGATTGTTGTTATGTTGGAATGTCCAAATAAGTCCCATGGGCTGATGATTGCAAATGTGCCTCCAGTTTTTGCTGATAATGTGCCGCATTCATCTTTCTTTCAACTTTGACCAAGCTTCCTGTGCCTTTGTAGCTCACGCATCCCGAAAGCATCAGCAATCCACCTCTGTGCTTTACAGTAGGAATGGTGTTCCCTTCATCGTAGGCCTTGTTGACCTCTCTCCAAGTGTAATGGTTGTGGCCAAATAGTTCAATTTTGGTCTTATTTCTCCAAATTACCTTGTTCCAGAAGTTCTGAGGCTTGTCTTGGTGCTGTTTACCATACTGTAGGCGAGATATTTTGTGGCATTTGCACAAAAATGGCTTTCTTCTGGTGACTTGTCCATACAGCCCATTTTTCTTCAAGTGTCTCCTTATTGTGCATCTTGAAATAGCCCACACTGCAAGATTTCCGAGAGACCAATATTGTCAGCTGATATTATTTGTGGGTTTTTCTTTGCATCCCGAACAGTTTTCCTGACAGTTGTGGACAAAATTTTTGTTGGTCCACCTGACCATGGTTCTGTTTTTACAGAGCCCCTTTTCCCACATCATGCTTCAAACATAAAGATACCGAAAGTAAATTTTTGGTGAAGAATCAACAACAAGTGGAACACAATTTTGAAGTTGAATGAAATTTATTGGTTATTTTAATTTTTTTGGGAAATTCAAAAACTGAAAAGTGGGGCGTGCAATATTATACGGCCCCTTTATTTTCAGTACAGTAAACTCACTCCAAAAGTTCATTGTGGATCTCTGAATGATCCAATGTTGTCCTAAATGACTAATGATGATAAATATAATCCACCTGTGTGTAATCAAGTCTCCATATAAATGCACCTGCTCTGTGATAGTCTCAGGGTTCTGCTTGAAGCACAGAGAGCATCATGAAGACCAAGGAGCACAGCAGGCAGGTCCGTGATACTGTTGTGGTGAAGTTTATAGCCGAATTTGGGTACAAAATGATTTCCAAAACTTTAAACATCCCAAGGAGCACTGTACAAGTGATCATATTGAAATGGAAGGAATATCATACCACGGCAAATCCACCAAGACCCGGCCGTCCCTCTAAACTTTCATCTCAAACAAGGAGAAGACTGATCAGAGATGCAGCCAAGAGGCCCATGATTACTCTGGATGAACTGCAGAGATCTACAGCTGAGGTGGGACAGTCTGTCCATAGGACAACAATCAGTCGTACACTGCACAAATCTGGCCTGTATGGAAGAGTGGCAAGAAGAAAGCCATTTCTCAAAGATATCCATAAAATGTGTCATTTAGGTTTGCAACAAGCCACCTGGGAGACACACCAAACATGTGGAAGAAGGTGCTCTGGTCAGATGAAACCAAAATCGAACTTTTTGGCAACAATGTCAAACGATATGTTTGGCGTAAAGGCCACATAGCTCATCACCCTGAACACACCATTCCCACTATCAAACATGTTGGTGGCAGCATCATGGTTTGGGCCTGCTTTTCTTCAGCTGGGACAGGGAACATGGTTAAAATTGATGGGAAGATGGATGGAGCCAAATACAGGACCATTCTTGAAGAAAACCTGTTAAAGTCTGCAAAAGACTTGAGACTGGGACAGAGATTTGTCTTCTAACAAGACAATGATCCCAAACATAAAGCTAAATTTACAATGGAATGGTTCACAAATAAACACATCCAGGTGTTAGAATGGCCAAGTCAAAGTCCAGACCTGAATCCAATCGAGAATCTGTGGAAAGAGCTGAAAACTGCTGTTCACAAATGATCTCCATCAAACCTCACGGAGTTCCAGCTGTTTGCCAAGGAAGAATGGGCAAGAATTTCAGTCTCTCGATGTACAAAACTGATAGAGACATGCCCCAAGCGACTTGCAGCTGTAATCGCAGCAAAAGGTGGCGCAACAAAGTATTAAGCTAGAGGGGCCGAATAACATTGCATGCCCCACTTTTCAGTTTTTGAATTTCCACAAAAATTAAAAATAAGCAAAAAATTTTGTTAAACTTCATAATTATGTCCCACTTGTTGTTGATTCTTCACCCAAAATTTACATTTGGTACCTTTATGTTTGAAGCATGATATGTGGGAAAAGGTTGAAAAGTTCCAGGGAGCCGAATACTGTCGCAAGGCACTGTGTGTATATATATATATATATATATATATATATATATATATATATATATATATATATATATCTGCATCTACAAAGAGTGGAGAGTTCTGTAATTTTTAATGTAGGTACACTTCAGCTGTGAGTGACAGAATCTCAGAAAATAAATTGAGAAAATCACATTGTATAGTTAATTTGAATCTTATTGCCTGAAATATGTATTTGATACAATATAAAAACATAACTTAATATTTGATCAGAAGCCTTTGCTTGCAATTACAGAGGTCAGACTTTTCTTATAGTTCTCAACCAAGTTCGCACACACTGCAGCAGGGATTTTGGCACACTCTTCTCCAGATTTTTCAGGTTTCGGGGCTGTCTCTGGGCAATATTGAGTTTCTGCCACCCTCCAAAGATTTTCTATTGGGTTCAGGTCTGGATACAGGTTAGGCCACTCAAGGACCTTGAAATGTTTCTAATGGAGGCACCCTTTTGTTGCTCTGGCTGTGTCTTTGGGGTCGCTGTCATGCTGGAAAATCCAGCAAAGACCTTTCTTCAATGCTCTTACTAAGGGAAGTAGGTTGTTGGCCAAAATCTCGCAATACATGACAACAACCATCCTCCCTTTAATATGGTGAAGTCGTCCTATCGTCTTTACAGAAAAGCTCCCTCAAAGTGTGATGTTTCCCCGACCACCATTCTTCATAATTTTGATGATGTTCTTAGGGTTGTACTCATCCTTCTACTTCCTTCCATCATGGCGAGCCAAATTCATACCAAAAAATTTTATTTTGGTCTCATTTGACCACATTATCTTCTCCCATACTTCTTCTAGATCATCTAGATGGTCATTGGTGAACATCAAATGGGCCTGGACATGTGCTGGCAAGAAGAGGGGGACCTTGTGTGTCCTGCAGGATTTTAATCCATGACGGTGTAGTGTTACTAACATAATTTTTGAAACTGTAGTCCGGTCTCTCTTCAGGTGTAGTGCTAGGCCGATTCCTGACCTTTCTTAGAATTATTCTTACCTAACGAGGCGACATCTTACATGGAGCCCCAGACTGTGGAATATTGACAGATATATACAGAGTATTTACAGTAATGACCGAAAGTGTTGGCATCCTTGAAATTGTTCCAGAAAATGCAGTATTTCTCCCAGAAAATGATTGCAGTTACACATGTTTTGTTATACACATATTTATTTCCTTTGTGTGTATTGTAACAACACAAAAGAACAGAGAAAAAAAGACAAATTGGACATAATTTCACACAAAACCTCCAAAATGGGCTTGGCAAAAATTGTTTTAATTGTTTAACTTAATATTTGGTTACAGACCCTTTAGAATAAATAACTGCAATTAATCCCTTCTTATAACCATGAACAAGTTTCTTACGCCTCTCAACTGGAATTTTGGACCACTCTTCTTTTGCAAACTGCTTCAGGTCTCTCACATTTGAAGGGTGACTTCTCCCAACAGCAGTCTTAAGACGAAATCTACATACTGTAAAAAGCTAGGAGTACAAATACATTTCCAATACATTTTATTAAATATGTGTTCAGCAAACAACAAATATAATAAAAAGGAGATGTTAGAGCAGATTTAGGCCTCAGCAGGGTATTGCTATGTGCGATATATAGATATAATAATTTAACTATACAAATTATAAACATTAAATATATGTTATGTGCATGCTGGGGATGTGTGGCTAATGACTATTTTTGCATACAGTGCACAGAGAAAAATGAAACGCTTTCATTGAAGCAGTAAAGAAAATAAAAAATATTGCAAATACGAAGTTTTAAGGAGATTTATATCTTTAGCTCTTGTTTAAATACAGAAGCTCTTGCCTGCAATAATTAATCACATGTGGATAAACATCCTACAAAAATGGAAATATACTCAAATTGAAAAACATTGCACTTATTAACTTACGTGGGTAAAATCTTACCAAAATGAGAAATGTACTATGAAAGATGTTACACCTGTGCATTGCCAAGTAGTAAGATTAATATAGTAATAATTGCACCAAACCCCATCACTAGTTTATACCGTGCATGATTATTTAATGCACACACAAGATAATGCCTGAAAATAATATCCTCATAGCCCAAGGTGAGAAATGATACCTAGAAAAACACCCCTGATGCACGTTAAACTTTTGGCTTCTTCTGAAACCCTTACCTAGTTGTTAGTGGTCGTAACCATTGATACTTAAGATCCTGAAGTGCCTGCAAATGAGGAAGAGACATCAAATCAGAAAAACTATACTACATTTCTACTTGGAGGTAATTGCTAATATTATTATTATTACACCTACTACATATTGGGATAGGATCTTGGATATAGGAATGCCCCTCTAATGTTTGTCTTTTTGCACTAAGGGGTTAAAGAAGATGAGAAAAATAAAAATATGTAGAACAATTCACCATGTATGGTGGGAGTGGTGGTATCTGTAATTTGACGGGTTGTTATATGCATTATCAAGCAGAAAATAACCCAAAGCACTTATTGGAATAAAATATAGTCAAGTAACTGGTTATCAGAGAAAATGGTAGACCAGTAGCTATGTGTACCAAGCCGGAAAGAAGCACTCCCATCAATATTTGTATTCTCTTTATATATTGCAGCCATCATATTATATAGCAATGTGTACTTACAATTGCTCATTTTTCCTTTCTACCCAGCTAATTCTTCTCTTTTCCAATAAGTAGAATCGTAGTTGTAAAGATGACTCATCCAGGAAAAAGAGACTCCCTGATTATTCATAGAGCTTAGAAGGATTCAGCTAGTCTGGTTTTAATCACATGACGTCATAAACCTAATATAAAAGAGAAGAATTAGCTGAGTAGAAAGGTAAAAGGAGCAGCTGAAAGGACAGAGTGCCATATAATATGATGATTGCAGGATAAAATCTTTGAAGGGAGTGCTACTTTAAAGTTTAAATATTACACAAAAGCAAATGAATGTTGGCACTTGACCCCTTTTTACACTTATAATACCCCTGATTTTACACAAGACGTTATTTATCTGGTGAGATTTTCAACTATCTACCAAGAGTCTGCATGCAGAAAAGGATGCTGAAAGATGAGGAGGATATTACTTTACCCTAATTAGATAGATCAAAATAATTTTGGGTAGTCACATGTACTCCAATACTCGCTTATTAAAGAAAACATGAAGTGATATAACATTTAAATGGATAAATTATGTGTAACAGAATTACAAAATATATACATCACTGCAAATATGATTTAACTGAAGAATGTAACCTTTTGCTTGAACTATAAATATGGTACATTTCCCAGGGTGTCCAGATGAAGCAAATTCAATCTACTACAGTAGATTGTATTTTTTAGATATTAATTGTTTCATATTAATACTATCAAGAGTATTATACTGCAAAAATAAGAAATGCACTATGCAAGATTTTACAATATACAATATAAGGGAAAGAAAAATTATTCGTCTCACCCTCCTATCGGCCAGCAGTCATAGGAAACATGGTGCCCAGGAGCATTTGGGAGAGTCAATCCCACACAAAAGGTTTCAAAGAGGTAGAGGATCCAGCTCATGTGAATGGATATAATCAGTGTTTACTCCAAAATTGTTAAAAAGATTTTCATCAGTGTATATTCCATAAAAAGAATAGGTGTGAGGCCTATAAGACATGGGAGTTGTTACGCGTTTAAAACCTTTGCACTACTAAGAACCAGGGTGCTCAAAGGTTCAAATCGCGTAAAAATGCCCATTCTTGTAGACCTCATGCCTATTTTTTTATGAAATATACGCTGATGAAGATGATTTTTTATCAATTTTGGAATAAATATTGGTATCATATTGATATGATAGCTTGGTGTGCATTGCTTAGTATACACAGTCATAGCCACAACCACGTTCTCAGGTATTACCATTATCAGTAGCATCAAATTCAACACCAATAGTGTTGTGTAAGCTTGTGTATGCAAAATCCCCTCTATGGATACAGTGAGCTAACAATTTGATCAATCATCCAATACAGGAACAATGCTCTTTTTAACAGTCTGTTTCCTTTAAAATTGCCAACTATAGAGAGACACTTATTTAAAGTATGACAGAAGTTTGTCTTACTTTGCAGCACATTGTGTGATTCGTAATCCTGCCATCACCAGATGGCTTGTTTTTTTAATGTACGTGCTGAGTTTCGTAGGAAAGATAAAAAATAAAAAAAGTGTTATTTTAAGCTTACACATGAAGTTCTTGTTTTCGTTATGATGTTATTTTTTTAAGTTACTGACCTCATCATTTCTCTAACACTTGGGACTAATGACACAGATGGTTAACTACAACTATATCAGCACTAACGGTTATCAGGAACTAGATGGTGAGATCAGTGAGATTATAAGATTTTAATACATATATTTAGACATATTTTGCCAGCCATAACATTAAAAAAAACATATAAAGGTGAATAAAAATCAACACAATGTTATTTGGCAAAGTAACAAATTAACAGACAATTAACAGACAATTAATGAATTTTATGTTAGACATAGGAAAAATGGCATGTGCAACTCGGGGAAGCATGGTGGTAGGTGCCAGGATTCTCCCTCTGCACAGGAGGAATCCCGAGACATGTCTTCTCTTATGGTCTCCCATTCAGTCTCAGCAGATCCTGCTCAGCAGTGACGTCAGTCTCAGCGTATTGCTCAGACCCATGCTGGGTGATTGATTGCTACTGTCTCTCCAGGTTCAGCTTTAGCAATCAACAGCCAACAGCAGCGAGTAGTCGTTCCTGAGATTAAGTCCAGGTTCCGCCCTACTGAGGTGGCTACTTCGTGAGGTGGCAACCTCTCATTGGTGGTCGGCGGTCAGCTGCTCAAGTCCTCAAGCATGCCTGGATTGGTCCACTAGAAAGGACCTTGCAGACTGGGATCTATTAAAGGATCTCACAGCTGCACGGCTGTGTGCTAGTACAGACCATGTGGTGTGTGTTGTATGCACGTATGATTGTCTCTGGTGATTGACTCATTATGAAACCCCTATCCTTGGTATGCATGAGTTGCTCAGCATTGCCAGCTACTGCCTAGGCTGATAGTGCAGATAGGAGGCAGAGTCAGTGCCTAGCGTCAGCGTCAAGTAGTGGTGTCGCTTGTGCAAAGCCGTGCCCATTGTGGGTCCGGTCAGACTCGAGTCCCCCGCATTCTAGGGACTGAGCCTAGAGACCTCAATCGCGCCATATCAGCTCAGGCCTGTCATGTTTAACAGGGAACAGTGTTCTATTATGTAGTTGCTACGGCTCTGTGAAGTAACAGAGTTCGCCACTGTTCACATAGGGTGACATCTAACCCATGTGTTTTCAGTGTTCAACCGCCATCTTGTTCCGCCATTACTTAGCAGCAGGTTCCATCTCTGCATGGTGGACCCTGGCTTGCGAATGCACCTTATTATTATACTTTATTTGGTGCGTTCCGCCAACCCTAACACACGGTGTTTCAGTGGTTAGCACTGTTGCTTTGCAGCACTTGGGTCCTGGATTCAAATCCCACCAAGTATAATATCTGCAAGGAGTTTATATGTTCTTCCTATGGATTTCCTACCTCTCTCCAAAACCATACTGATTTTAGATTGTTAGCCCCAATTAGGACAATGATGATATCTGTGGATTTAATGGTGTTACATAAGCAAATGAAAAAAATATGAGAGTCTGATAAGGAGTCTTGTGGGAGAGTCCTTTATGAAATAGTTAAAGGGGTTTTCCCATGAAGAAAAGTTCATTTTAATCAATTGATCTTTGAATAATAATAATTTCCACAATTGGATGTGTTTAAATAAAATGTTTTTTTGTTCTTTATTTTGTAATTTTTTAAAATATTTTTACAATTTTGTTTTTTTTCTTTTTACTTTTTTACATTGCCTCAGGATGGAACATCACTGTACAGATCACTGACCTAATACTCTGCAATGCTTCTGCACTGCAGAGCATCAGAACAGCATCTGACATACAGGAGCTGACATGAGGAGGCGTGTCAGCTCCTGATGTGAGCATGAGTTAACCCCCTTGCCATCTTTCAGAATCAGGGTGACTATGGAGACCATCAGCACAACATGATCACAATTGCTTTGTGCCGATGGGAGCACAGGGCAAGCTCCCTCCCACTGCAATTCCACATGATGTCGCTGTCAATATTGACAGCGGCATCTGAGAGGTCAAATTAATGCAGTTGGTACTAGCACTGATTTTGGTCATTGCTACAGGGTGTCAGCTGTCATATAGAGCGGACACCCGCATTTGATTGCAGTGGCGCTCAGCGTGAGCCCGCCTGATCATCATGTTATATACAGCAATTTGCGAGAAGGAGCTATTATTCCACCCATACACTACATTGTTTCAAAGAAAACCTACTTTTAACAGTCAACTGATTTATATGTAAATGGGACGACTAGTCCAAAAAATACATCCTCAGCAGCGTCTCCCCACCTTGCAATCCCTGACTGTGATTGTGTAAGTTAGTGTTTCCCAAACTCCTGTCCTCACTGCCCCGAATAGGTCATATTTTCAGGATTTCCATAGTGTTGCACAGGTGGGAGAATTCCTGATGCCCTGATGATACTTTCTCCACCTGTACAATATTATGAAAAACCTGAAAACATGACGTATTGGGGGCCATGAAGACTTAAGATTGGGAAACCCTAGTGTAGGAAGAGACATGTTGGTCAAAGAAGTTGAATAGTCTTGGTCCGAGACCATAGCCATTCTTAAAGATCATGATGCCGAATGATATCCCAACAATGAAGAGTGTTAATCAGGAGCTTAAAGGAGTTGTCCCATGAGCAAAGTACATTTTCATTAATAGATCTTGAAATAATAAGTTCCGCAATAGGATGTGTTAAAAAAGTGTTCCTGTGCTGAGATAATCTTATAATTGTGCCCCTGCTATGCACTGTGTAATCGTTATGTCTGACTATGCAGGGACATGGTGTATAAAATAAATAGAACCAATTCTTCACCTGCTGTTGGTTTTTCTCATTCTGCCTCCAAAAGATCGCAGTAAAGGTACTGTCACACTTAGCGATGCACCAGCGATCCCGACCAGCGGTATGACCCGGTCAGGATCGCTGGTGCATCGCTAAGTGGTCGCTAGTGAGCTGCCACACAGGTAAATCTCACCAGCGACATAGCAGCAGTCGGGGGTTGTTACTTACCTGTCAGACGAGGCGATTCTGACGTCCTCCCGCCCACGTCCACGCGTCGCTCGTCTCCACAGCAGGAAGCCCAGCAGGAAGCTGATGACGAGAAACGGTCCAGGACATTCTTGCGCGATCAGCGATAACCAGCGGGGGAGCGGTCGGAGGTAAGTATCAGACATAGCGATATCGCTAGCAATATCGCTATAACATCACAAAAACCAGTGACGTTATAGCGATATTGTTAGCGATATCGCTTAGTGTGACAGGCCCTTAAGGCTATGTGCCCACGTAGTTTTTAGTGCTGCGGATTTCTCCCTGCGGATTTTGTAAAATCCGCAGGTCAAAAGACCTTAGAGTATGTGCACACGCTGCGGATTCTGCTGCGGATCCGCAGCAGATTTGGCCCTGCGGGTCCGCAGCAGATTCTGCTCCATTGTACAGTACCTTTATTTCCTATGGAAATAAAAAAACGCAGTGCACATGCTGCGGATTTTTCCACGCGGATTTGCTGCTGGTTACAATCCCCAGCATGTCAATTCTTTGTGCGGATTTCACTGCGGTTTCCTACCTTCACCATTGTGAGGTGAGAAACCGCAGGGCAAAACTGCAGGCTAGTCCGCAGGTAAACCACAGGTCTTTTGGGGGGGTTTCACCTGTTCCACACTTCCTTGGGACAAGTAACATCAGCTTGGCGCAGCTTTACTCAAGCAATCCCAGCACACACATGTCCAGGGAGGCATGGGGAGTGATCGGATATGGCTCATGCAGTCACTGACATGGCACCATTCTTGCTCACAACCCTGGCAAGTTGAGAAGGCCCTTTTACTAGCACCAGTGAAGCAGGGCACTGCCAGCCTGGTAAGACTGCTTCCAGTTCTTCATTAGATATAAGCCCGGTCTCTTAACAGGATTATATCAGGCCTGAAAAAAGCCATAGTAGCATGGGAAGTTAAAACAAGAAATGGGCATGTGGCTTTTGGTATGGAGATAAAAGAGAAGCCCAAGTTAAATTATATATTTAAACACCTTAAGGGCACTCTAGATAATACACTATATACTGTACATGGTGGTTATACATACACAATGGCCAGATATACAAAAGCAGAATATATGTCAATTACCAGGCAATTTTAGGTCATGGGTGCACTGGGCCACAGGGAGAATTGGCTGCCAGCTGTCTCGTTGGTTCTGTCTCAGCCTACTACTCGACGTGACTCCCACTTCCAAAGTGGACCACATGTATCACATAGAGAGAGAGACCACATGGCCGTACATTAGCCTATATCCCTTTTGAGTCATCCCCTCCTGCCTTCTGGGTTGAATCTAAATCCCCTCACTTTGTTGGTCTTGATGAATCAGGGCCAATGAGTTGAAGATACGTCAAGTATGCTATTATTAATAGGGAATAACTTACTATTTTGAGAAGAACTATTTAAAGGGTTATTCCCATCCCCAAGATGCTATTCCAATATGTAGTAAGTATAATAATAGTAATAATAATAATAATAATAATAATAATAGTATTAGCAAATACCTCCAATTAGAAATATAGTATAGATATTCTGATTTGCTATGTCCCTTTCTTCATGTGCAGTCATTGCAGGACCTTAGGTATCCATGGTTATGACCTTTAGCAAGTAGCTTACTAACTGTCGCTTTATCAGTGGTCATAACTATGGATACTTAAGTTCCTGCAATACCTGCACTTGAGGAAAGAGACATAGCAAATCAGAAAAACTATACTACATTTCTAATTGGAGGTATTTGCTATTATAATTATTATTATTAATAAACTTACTATATATTGGGATGGGATCTTGGAGGTGGGAATGCCCCTTTAAGTTATTCCTATCAGATCATATAGGTTCACTCTGAAATGGGTGACTTAATGCTCAAACAGGTGCTTCTCACAAAATTATATAATCAAAAAGTTAATTTATTTCAGCTCTTCAATGCAAAAAATGAAACTCATATCTCTATATATAAAAACTAGCTGTACTACAGGGCTTCGCCCGGGCTAATAACTGCTGTTAGCAAAATAGAATGTGTTAACAAAAATTTATTCTGCACACAAAAACCACAAAACAAAGATAGAAATGTAATTATTAACCCCTTCACCCCCAAGGGTGGTTTGCACGTTCATGACTGGGCCAATTTTTACAATTCTGACCACTGTCCATTTATTAGGTAATAACTCTGAAACGCTTCAATGGATCCCGGGGATTCTGACAATGTTTTCTCGTGACATATTGTATTTCATGATAGTGGTAAAATTTCATTCATATAGCTTGTGTTTATTTGTGAAAAAAATGGAAATTTGGCGAAAATTTTGAAAATTTCGCAATTTTCCAACTTTGAATTTTTATGCCCTTAAATCACATACGGCACACAAAAAACTTAATAAGTAACATTTCCCACATGTTTACTTTACATCAGCACAATAATGGAACCAAAACTTTTTTTTGTCAGAAAGTTATAAGGGTTAAAAGTTGACCAGCGATTTCTCATTTTTACAGCACCATTTTATTTTTATGGACCACATCACATTTGAAGCCACTTTGAGGGGTCTATATGACAGAAAATACCCAAAAGTGACACCATTCTAAAAACTGCACCCCTCAAGGTGCTCAAAACCACATTCAAGAAGTTTATTAACCCTTCAGGTGCTTCACAGGAATTTTTTGAATATTTAAAAAAAAATGAACATTTAACTTTTTTTCACAAAAAAAAAATTTCAGATTCAATTTTTTTTATTTTACCAAGGGTAAAAGGAGAAATTGGACTGGAAAAGTTATTGTGCAATTTGTCCTGAGTACGCTGATACCTGGCATGTGGGGAGAACCACTGTTTCGGCGCATGGCAGAGCTCAGAAGGGAAGCAGCACTGTTTGACTTTTTCAATGCAAAATTGGCTGGAATTCTGATCGGACGTCATGTCACGTTTGGAGAGCCCCTGATGTACCTAAACAGTGGAAACCCCCAACAAGTGACCCCATTTTGGAAACTAGACCCCCCAAGGAACTTATCTAGATATGTGGTGAGAACTTTGAACCCACAAGGGCTTCACAGAAGTTTATAACGTACAGCGGTACAATTAAAAAATCATATTTTTTCCACAAAAATGATCTTTTCACCCCCAATTTTTATTTTCCAAAGGGTAAAAGGACCATAAAAGTTATTGTGCAATTTGTCCTGAGTATGCTGATACCCCATATGTGTGTGTAAATGACTATTTGGGCGCATGGCAGAGCTCGGAAGGGAAGCAGCGCCATTTGACTTTTTTGGCTGGAATTGAGATCGGACACCATGTCGCGTTTGGAAAGCCCCTGATGTACCAAAACAGTGGAAACTCCCCAGAAATGACACCATTTTGGAAACTAGACCTCCCAAGGAACTTATCTAGATGTTTGGTGAGAACTTTGAACCTCTAAGGGCTTCACAGAAGTTTATAACGTACAGCCGTACAATTATAAAATCATATTTTTTTCCACAAAAATGATCTTTTCACCCTCAATTCTTACTTTCCCAAGGGTAACAGGACCATAAAAGTTATTGTGCAATTTGTCCTGAGTACTCTGATACCCCACATGTGGGGGTAAACCACTATTTGGGCGCATGGCAGAGCTCGGAAGGGAAGCAGCGCCATTTGACGTTTTTGGCTGGAATTGAGATCGGACACCATGTCGTGTTTGGAAAGCCTCTGTTGTACCTAAACAGTGGAATCCCCCCACAAGTGACCCCATTTTGGAAACTAGACCCCCCAAGGAACTTATCTAGATATGTGGTGAGAACTTTGAACCCACAAGGGCTTCACAGAAGTTTATAACGTACAGCGGTACAATTAAAAAATCATATTTTTTCCACAAAAATGATCTTTTCACCCCCAATTTTTATTTTCCCAAGGGTAACAGGACCATAAAAGTTATTGTGCAATTTGTCCTGCGTACGCTGACACCCCACATGTGGGGGTAAACCACTATTTGGGCGCATGGCAGAGCCCTAACCCTAGCCCTAACCCAAGCCCTAACCCTAGCCCTAGCCCTAACCCTAGCCCTAACCCTAGCCCTAACCCAAGCCCTAACCCTAGCCCTAACCCTAGCCCTAACCCTAGCCCTAACCCTAATGGGAAAATGGAAATAAATACATTTTTTTAATTTTATTATTTTCCCTAACTAAGGGGTGATAACGGGGGGTTTGATTTACTATTTATGGCGGTTTTTATTTTTGGCAGCTGTCACACGCTAAAAGACGCTTTTTATTGTAAAAATAGTTTTTGCATCACCACATATTAAGAGCTATAATTTTTCCATATTTTGACCCACTGAGTTATGTGAGGTCTTATTTTTTGCGGGACGAGTTGATGTTTTTTTTGGCATCATGTTCGGGTGCGTGACATTTTTTGATCGCTTTTTATTCCGATTTTTGGTACGCAGAATGAACAAAAACCAGCGTTTCATGAATTTCTTTTGGGGGGGTGCGCTTACACCGTTCTGCGTGCGGTAAAATTGATAAAGCGGTTTTATTCTTCGGGTCAGTACGGTTACAGCGATACCTCATTTATGTCATTTTTTATGTTTTGGCGCTTTTATGCAATAAAAACCATTTTATATAAAAATAATTATTTTTGCATCGCTTTATTCTGCAAGCTATAACTTTTTTATTTTTTCTCTGATGATGCTGTATGGCAGCTCGTTTTTTGCGGGACAAAATGACATTTTCAGCGGTACCATGGATATTTATATGTGTCTTTTTGATCGCGCGTTATTGCACTTTTTGTTCGGTGGTATGATAATAAATCATTATTTTTTGCTTCGTTTTTTATTTTTTTTTTAAGGGGTTCGCTAAAGGGATTAACTAATGGGACAGTTTTATAGGGCAGGTTGTTATGGACGCGGCGATACCAAATATGTGTACTTTATTGTTTTGTTTTTTTTATTTCCAAAAAATGAATTTATTAGGGAATATTTTTTTTTTTAATTTGTTTAGCGATTTTTTTAAAATTATTTTTACACCTTTTTTTTTTTTAACTTTATTAGGTTGTCCCAGGGGGGACATCACTGTCCTGTGACAGATCAGCAATCTTTCACAGGCAGTGCAGAAGGCTTCCTCATGCCTGTGCTTTGCAGGCACTGAGGAAGCCAGCTCCCTGCAGGCCCCCGAAGGTCCCTGTTGCCATCTTGGATCCGGGGGCCTGCAGGGAAAGAGCCCCCCGCAGCAGCGCTCCACATTGCACTGCTGTGGGGGGCTCAGGGAAGCATGGAGGGAGCCCCCTCCCTGCCGATGCTTCCCTTTAACCCCCGATACACCGCAATCGTGTTTGATCGCGGTGTGCAAGGGGTTAACATGTCGGGGGCGGTCTGTGACTGCCCCTGACTAACAGTGCCGGGTGTGAGCTGTGATAATCAGCTGACACCCGGCCGCGATCAGCGGCGCTCACCATGTGGGCGCCGCTGATCGTGCTAGACATACTATCCCGTCCATGGGCATAGGGGCCCGGGTCTCATGGACGGGATAGTACGTCTGATGTCAGAAAGGGGTTAAAAGGCAAAAACTAAGCCAATAGAAGCATTTCACAACATATATTTCAACACCAGAGATATTCCACACAGATTTAAATAAATTGGCCAAGTAATGTGAAGTAATCTTGCACTATTTATTCGAGTGCCTTTTGATAAACGACATTCTTAGTTTTTCCTTCAGGTGCAAAGACAAACAGATTTTTGGCTGTTCCAACTCTTGAACAGGCCACATAAATTTGACCATGAGAAAAGCATGGAGATTGTAAATCGATTCCAACTACTTTCAAGTCCCTGAGCCTTATTGATGGACATAGCAAATGCCAGTCGAACAGGAAACTGGAGGCGTTTAAAATCAAAAGGCAAATCAGATGGAATGAGAGGAATTGTTGGAATGAAAACATCTTCTCCTGTGGCACATCCTGTCAAAATGGTTGCCTCAATTACATGTGGAAACAGGTTCTTAATCAAGAGTCTTGTTCCATTACACAGCTTTGGTGTGTCCAAATTTCTCAATAGCAGAATAGGTGCTCCAGGTTTTTGAAAGAGGCTATGAGGAGGAAGTCCTTGTGGCTCCAAGGAATTGAGGAACTCAGTTGGATAAAATAATGCATATATAAAAATGAATGTATGTATGTATGTATCACCAACCAATCATGAAGCATCTTTCATTTCACCAGAGCTGTTCAAAAGAAGCTCAGCTGTGATTGGTTGCTATGATCAACAGTTTTCCTTTCAACCAATCACTAAGCATCTCTCATTTCACAAGAGCTGGTTAAAAGTAGCTGAGCTGTGATTGGTTGCTATGAGCAAGTTTTCCCACTTGACAACACCTCAGCAGACACTGACATGGTGGGAGAAATCTAGCATCCCCAGGAACATAAGCTCCCAGCCATTGTCTGCCCCCCAGAAAGGAGCACAGAGCACATGACAGAAATGAATCCCCCCTCCCGTGGATCAATGGTATGCAAGTTAGGGCAAATCAACTCAGCGTTTTGGTACTGACCCCAGGCCTTTCTTAAAGAGATCTTCGGTATGGAAGGCAGGGCAAATCCATCCAGTGCTTTGGTTTTGACCCCATTCCTCTCTTAAAGGGATCCTCGGTATGGAAGTCAGGGCAAATGCCTTCAAATGCTCTAGTACTGACCCCAGGTTTTCTTAAAGGGATCTCCTGTACGGAAGTTAGAGCAAATCCCTCAGTGCTCTGATTCTGACCCCAGGGTTCTATTAAAGGGATCATTGGTATGCAAGTCAGGGAAAATCCATCCAGCGCTCTGGTTCTGATCCCCCAGGCTTTCTCAAAGGGATCCCTGGTATGGAAGTGAGGGAAAATCCAATCTGCACTTTGATACTGACCGCAGTCCTCTCTAAAAGGGATCCCCGGTATGGAAGTCAGGGCAATTGCCTTCAAATGCTCTGGTACTGACCACAGGCTCTCTTAAAGGGATCGCCTGTACAGAAGTTAGGGCAAATCCCTCAGCACTCTGATTCTCATCCCAGGGTTCTATTAAAGGGATCATTGGTATGGAAGTCAGGGCAAATCCACTCAGTGGTCTGGTTCTGATGCCAGGCCTCTCTTAAAGGGATCCTCAGTATGGAAGTTAGGACTGTTCCACTCAGCGCTCTGGTTCTGACCCCAGGCTGATGGGATGATGTGGGATATTAGGGGTAGTAGTCCGGTGGCTCTGGCTGACAGGAAGATGCGGGATATTAGGGGTAGTAGTCCGGTGGCTGTGGCTGATGGCATGATGTGCGATATTAGGGGTAGTAGTCCGGTGGCTCTGGCTGATGGGATGATGTGCGATATTAGGGGTAGTAGTCTGGTGGCTCTGATGGGATGATGTGGGATATTAGGGTTAGTAGTCCGGTGGCTCTGGCTGTCGGGATGATGTGGGATAATAGGGGGAGTAATCCGGTTCTCTGGCTGACAGGAAGATGTGGGATATTAGGGGTAGTAGTCCGGTGGCTCTGGCTGATGGGATGATGTGCAATATTAAGGGTAGTAGTCTGGTGGCTCTGGCTGATGGGATGATGTGCAATATTAAGGGTAGTAGTCCGGTGGCTCTGGCTGATGGGATGATGTGCGATATTAGGGGTAGTAGTCCGGTGGCTCTGATGGGATGATGTGGGATATTAGGGGTAGTAGTCTGGCGGCTCTGACGGGATGATGTGGGATATTAGTGGTAGTTGTCTGGTGGCTCTGCCTGACAGGATGATGTGGGATATTCCTGCCTAACCCAGGAAGAAGTGCAGAACCGCCTTAGTAAGATTAAAATTGACAAATCACCAGGCCCTGATGGCATTCACCCTCGGGTATTAAGGGAGTTAAGTAATGTGATAGACAGGCCTCTTTTCCTTATATTTAAAGACTCTATAGAAACAGGGTCTGTTCCTTTTGATTGGCGGCAAGCAAATGTGGTACCAATATTCAAAAAGGGGTGTAAAAGGGAACCTGGAAACTATAGGCCGGTAAGCTTAACATCTGTTGTGGGTAAAATTTTTGAAGGGTTTCTAAGGGATACCATTATGGAATATCTCAATATTAATAAATGTTTAACTCCATATCAACATGGATTTATGAAGGATCGCTCCTGTCAAACTAACCTGATCAGCTTCTATGAGGATGTAAGCTCTCAAATGGACCAAAGAGAATCATTGGATGTCATTTATCTCGACTTCTCTAAAGCATTTGACACTGTCCCACATAAAAGATTGGTAAGTAAGATGAGAAAGCTTGGGCTAGGGGAAAATTTGTGTAGATGGGTAGGTAGCTGGCTTAGTGATAGAAAACAAAGAGTGGTTATTAATGGTGCATACTCAGATTGGGCCAGGGTTACAAGTGGGGTACCACAAAGTTCTGTATTGGGCCCCCTACTATTTAATATATTTATTAATGATCTAGTGGATGGCTTACACAGTAAAATATCAGTATTTGCAGATGACACAAAACTATGTAAGGTAGTTAACACAAAGGAGGACAGTTTGCAACTACAGACAGATTTGAGTAAATTTGAGAATTGGCCTGAAAAATGGCAAATGAGGTTTAACACAGATAAGTGTAAGGTTATGCACATGGGAAGGAGAAACAGATGCTAGAATTACTTTCTAAATGGGAAACTGCTGGTGAAATCAGACATGGAAAAAGACTTAGGCATCTTAGTCAATAAGAAGCTAAATTAGAGTGCCCAGTGTCAGGCAGCTGCCACGAAAGCAAATATGGTCATGGGATGCATTAGAAGAGGTCTGGGGACACGAGATGAAAACATAATTCTCCCTCTGTACAAATCACTCGTCAGAGCACACTTGGAGTATTGTGTGCAATTTTGGACGCCGGTGCTTAAGAAAGACATTACTGAACTTGAAAGGGTTCAAAGGCGGGCTACTAAAATGATAAATGGAGTTGGTTCACTACAATATCCAGAAAGGTTATCAAAATTAGGTCTATTTACTCTAGAAAAGAGAAGACTTAGGGGAGACCTAATATATATGTACAAGTATATCAGAGGGCAATACAGAGATCTCTCCAATGAACTGTTTGTACCAAGGACTGTGACAAGAACAAGGGGGCATTCTCTTCGTTTGGAGGAAGGACAATTTCTGCACCAGCATAGTAGAGGGTTCTTCACGGTAAGAGCAGTGAAGCTCTGGAATTCTCTTCCTGAGGAAGTGGTGATGGCCAACTCACTGAATGAATTTAAGAAAGGAATGGATGCTTTTCTTGTGAGTAACAGTATAGAAGGTTATGAATAACATAATATTATAGGTAGATGGTTGACCCAGCTTAGGGGAAGGAATTTTTTTCCCTATGGAGAAAATTGGCTTCTACTCTGTGGGTTTTTTTGCCTTCCCCAGGATCAACAATGCAGCTCTAAAAACAGGCTGAACTAGATGGACATAAGGTCTTCCTTCAGCCTTCAAAACTATGTTACTATGTTACTACTGTATGTTATTAGGGGTAGTAGTCCGGCGGATGTGACGGGATGATGTGGGATATTAGTGGTAGTTGTCCGGTGGCTCCTGCTGACAGGATGATGTGGGATATTACGGGTAGTAGTCCAGTGGCTTTAACGGGATGATGTGGGATATTAGTAGTCCGGTGGCTCTGGCTGATGGGATGATGCGGGATATTAGGGGTAGTAGTCCGGCGGATGTGATGGGATGATGTGGAATATTAGTGGTAGTTGTCCGGTGGCTCCGGCTGACGGGATGATGTGGGATATTAGGGGTATTAGTCCGGTGACTTTAACGGGATGATGTGGGATATTAGTAGTCCGGTGGCTCTGGCTGATGGGACGATGTGGGATATTAGGGGTAGTAGTCCGGTAGCACTGTGGCTATGTGGAGTGGGTGGGCCTATACACTCAGCTTTATATATATATATATATATATATATATATATATATATATATATATATATATAGTATATATATATAATCATTATAATTTGTTATAACTAACCTTAGTTAGTTACTATGCCCGGGCAGAGCCAGGCTCTTCAGCTAGTATTATATAAAGTCATTACAAACAGATTGTTCTATTTCAATTGTTTATATCTGTTATTGTTGATAATTATGGTTTACAGCCAATGAAAACCCAAAAGTCATTAAGGAAATTAGAATAATTAACAAAAGCACTTGCAAAGACTTCCAAAATTATTAAAAAGGTTCCTTAGCCTGTTTCTTTAGGCTCCACAATCATGGGGAAGACTGCTGACTTGACAGATGTCCAGAAGGCAGTCATTGACACACTCCACAAGGACGGTAAGCCACAAAATGGAATTGCTAAAGAAGCTGGCTGTTCATAGAGTGCTGTATCAAAACATATTAATGGAAATGTAACTGGAAGGAAAAAGTGTGGTAGAAAAAGGTGCACAATCAACCTGGATAACTGCAGTCTTGAAAGGATTGTTAAAAAAGGCCATTCAAAAATTTGGGGGAGATTCACAAGGAGTGAACTGCTGCTGGAGTCATTGCTTCAAAAGCCACCACACATGGACGTATCCAGGACATGGGCTGCAAGTGTCACATTCCTTGTGTCAAGCCACTCATGATTAGAGTTGAGCGATACCGTCCGATACTTCAAAGTATCGGATCGGAATGGATCGGCCGATCTTTAAAAAAAGTATCGGTATCGCCGATTCCGATACCGGAAGTCCCATTCAAGTCTATGGGACTTCCGGTATCGGAATAAGAAAAACCCTGTTTTTGCCTTGTACAGCATCTCTGGGGTCTGTATGGGCCTTTCGGGGGGCTGTGCCGGCCTGCCAGGGGGTCTGTGCAGGCTCCGGTGGTCTGTGCCGGCCTGCCGGGGGGCTGTGCCGGCCTGCCGGTGGTCCGTGCAGGCTCCGGGGGGCTGTGCCGGCCTGCCGGTGGTCTGTGCAGGCTCCAGTGGGCTGTGCCGGCCTGCCGGGGGGCTGTGCCGGCCTGCCGGGGGGCTGTGCAGGCTTCGGGGGTCTGTGCAGGCATCGTCCGATGGGACTACAAGTCCCATCGGGCGATGCCTGCTACCATGACAGTGATTGACACATTAGCCAATGATGGGACAGTAGTAGTCCCATCATCCGGCTAATGTGTTAAATGTTAAAAAAAAAAAAAAAAAAATACTACATACATACTACATGCATGCTACATACATACATACTACATGCTACATACATACTACATGCTACATACATACTACATATATACTACATACATACTACATACATGCTACATACATACTGCATGCTACATACATACTACATACATACTGCATGCTACATACATACTACATACATACTACATACATACTACATGCATGCTACATGCATGCTACATACATACTACATACATACTACATACATGCTACATGCATGCTACATGCATGCTACATGCATGCTACATACATACCACATACATACTACATACATGCTACATACATACTACATATATACTACATGCATGCTACATACATACTGCATGCTACATGCATGCTACATACATACTACATACATACTACATGCTACATACATACCACATATATACTACATACATACAATACATTCATACAATACATACATAGACATACAGTACATATAACATAGAGTAACATACTTACCAATACTTGTCACATTGTTCCCCGAAGCCATTGTCTTTTCCGGAATAAATATTAACATAACAAACCACAAAAATACTCACCCACGATCTGAAGCAGTCCACGAGTGTGTCCCACGACGATCTTGGGTAGAGAACGGCAGCATCAGATGATGCTGCCATTCTCTACGGGCTGCAGGAATCCAATGACGGAAGGTAGGTATCCTTCCGCACTGTATTCCTCCGCCACTTAAAAAAAAAAAGTCCCTAGTCTCACTTTATGCCATTGCTGTGTGGGAATTTCCCACGCAGCAATGGCATAAAGTGAGACTAGGGACTTTTTTTTTTAAGTGGCGGAGGAATACAGTGTGGAAGGATACCTACCTTCCATCATTGGATTCCTGCAGCCCGTAGAGAACGGCAGCATCATCTGATGCTGCCGTTCTCTACCCAAGATCGTCGTGGGACACACTCGTGGACTGCTTCGGATCGTGGGTGAGTATTTTTGTGGTTTGTTATGTTAATATTTATTCCGGAAAAGACAATGGCTTCGGGGAACAATGTGACAAGTATTGGTAAGTATGTTACTCTATGTTATATGTACTGTATGTCTATGTATGTATTGTATGAATGTATTGTATGTATGTAGTATATATGTGGTATGTATGTAGCATGTAGTATGTATGTAGTATGTATGTAGCATGCATGTAGCATGCAGTATGTATGTAGCATGCATGTAGTATATATGTAGTATGTATGTAGCATGCATGTAGTATATATGTAGTATGTATGTAGCATGTAGCATGTATGTAGCATGCATGTAGTATATATGTAGTATGTATGTAGCATGCATGTAGTATATATGTAGTATGTATGTAGCATGTATGTAGTATGTATGTAGTATGTATGTGGTATGTATGTAGCATGTAGTATGTATGTAGCATGCATGTAGCATGCATGTAGTATGTATGTAGCATGCATGTAGTATGTATGTAGCATGCATGTAGTATGTATGTAGTATGTATGTAGCATGCATGTAGTATGTATGTAGTATGTATGTAGTATGTATGTAGCATGTAGCATGTATGTAGTATGTATGTGGTATGTATGTAGCATGTAGTATGTATGTAGCATGCATGTAGTATATATGTAGTATGTATGTAGCATGTAGTATGTATGTAGTATGTATGTAGTATGTATGTGGTATGTATGTAGCATGTAGCATGCATGTAGCATGCATGTAGTATGTATGTAGCATGCATGTAGTATATATGTAGTATGTATGTAGCATGTAGTATGTATGTAGTATGTATGTGGTATGTATGTAGCATGTAGTATGTATGTAGTATGTATGTAGCATGCATGTAGCATGCAGTATGTATGTAGCATGCATGTAGTATATATGTAGTATGTATGTAGCATGCATGTAGTATATATGTAGTATGTATGTAGCATGTAGCATGTATGTAGCATGCATGTAGTATATATGTAGTATGTATGTAGCATGCATGTAGTATATATGTAGTATGTATGTAGCATGCATGTAGTATATATGTAGTATGTATGTAGCATGTATGTAGTATGTATGTAGTATGTATGTGGTATGTATGTAGCATGTAGTATGTATGTAGCATGCATGTAGCATGCATGTAGTATGTATGTAGCATGCATGTAGTATGTATGTAGTATGTATGTAGCATGCATGTAGTATGTATGTAGTATGTATGTAGTATGTATGTAGCATGTAGCATGTATGTAGTATGTATGTGGTATGTATGTAGCATGTAGTATGCATGTAGTATATATGTAGTATGTATGTAGCATGTAGTATGTATGTAGTATGTATGTAGTATGTATGTAGCATGTAGTATGTATGTAGCATGCATGTAGCATGCATGTAGTATGTATGTAGCATGCATGTAGTATATATGTAGTATGTATGTAGCATGTAGTATGTATGTAGTATGTATGTGGTATGTATGTAGCATGTAGTATGTATGTAGCATGCATGTAGCATGCATGTAGTATGTATGTAGCATGCATGTAGTATGTATGCATGTAGTATGTATGTAGCATGCATGTAGTATGTATGTAGTATGTATGTAGCATGCAGTATGTATGTAGCATGTATGTAGCATGTATGTAGTATGTATGTAGTATATATGTAGTATTTATGTAGCATGTAGTATGTATGTAGCATGCATGTAGTATATATGTAGTATGTATGTAGCATGTAGTATGTATGTAGCATGCATGTAGTATATATGTAGTATGTATGTAGCATGTATGTAGTATGTATGTAGTATGTATGTGGTATGTATGTAGCATGTAGTATGTATGTAGCATGCATGTAGCATGCATGTAGTATGTATGTAGCATGCATGTAGTATGTATGTAGCATGCATGTAGTATGTATGTAGTATGTATGTAGCATGCATGTAGTATGTATGTAGTATGTATGTAGTATGTATGTAGCATGTATGTAGTATGTATGTGGTATGTATGTAGCATGTAGTATGTATGTAGCATGCATGTAGTATATATGTAGTATGTATGTAGCATGTAGTATGTATGTAGTATGTATGTAGTATGTATGTGGTATGTATGTAGCATGTAGTATGTATGTAGCATGCATGTAGCATGCATGTAGCATGCATGTAGCATGCATGTAGTATATATGTAGTATGTATGTAGCATGTAGTATGTATGTAGTATGTATGTGGTATGTATGTAGCATGTAGTATGTATGTAGCATGCATGTAGCATGCATGTAGTATGTATGTAGCATGCATGTAGTATGTATGCATGTAGTATGTATGTAGCATGCATGTAGTATGTATGCATGTAGTATGTATGTAGCATGCATGTAGTATGTATGTAGTATGTATGTAGTATGTATGTAGCATGCAGTATGTATGTAGCATGTATGTAGCATGTATGTAGCATGTATGTAGTATGTATGTAGTATGTAGTATGTATGTAGCATGCATGTAGTATATATGTAGTATGTATGTAGCATGTAGTATGTATGTAGCATGCATGTAGAATATATGTAGTATGTATGTAGCATGTAGTATGTATGTAGCATGCATGTAGTATGTATGTAGTATTTTTTTTTTTTTTTTTTTTTTTTTAACATTTAACACATTAGCCGGATGATGGGACTACTACTGTCCCATCATTGGCTAATGTGTCAATCACTGTCATGGTAGCAGGCATCGCCAGATGGGACTTGTAGTCCCATCGGACGATGCTTGCACAGACCCCCGGACATCAGCACAGCCCCCCGGCAGGCCGGTACAGACCCCCACAGGGTGCACAGACCACCGGCAGGCCGGCACAGCCCCCCGGCAGGCCGGTACAGACCCCCACAGGGTGCACAGACCACCGGCAGGCCGGCACAGCCCCCCGGCAGGCCGGTACCGACCCCGGGCAGTCCACACAGCCCCCCGGCAGGCCGGCAGAGACCCCCGGAAGGCCCGAAATGACGGCGCATCATGATGCGCACACACCGCGCATCATGATGACGTTAGGCCGTCAATCAACTTTGAACTTCCGATTCCGATGCCGAATTCCGATATTGAAAAAATATCGGAAGTCGGTATCGGAATTCCGATACAGCAAGTATCGGCCAATACCCGATACTTGCGGTATCGGAATGCTCAACACTACTCATGATCAATAGACAATGCCAGAAGCATCTTACCTGGGTCAAGGAGAAAAAGAACTGGACTGTTGCTTGGTGGTCCAAGGTGTTGTTTTCAGAGGAACGTAAGTGTTGTATTTCATTTGGAAATCAAGGTTCCAGAGTCTGGAGGAAGAGTGGAGAGGCACACAATCCAAGCTGCTTGAGGTCTAGTGTGAAGTTTCCACAATCAGTGATGGTTTGGGGAGCCATGTGTTATGCGAGGCTTAGGTCAAAGGAGGCTGACAAACCCGGGCCCCTGCGGAGTCCCTCAAACTAGGGAAAACCCTGTCTGACCCTCAACCCAGGGTTTTTGCTAAAGGTGCAAATGCCTGAGCCTCCAGCCTCTCCTTATCTCCTGCTCAGCCCTAAGCTGAACCCTCCACCCTCCACCCAGTGAGTTGTAAAACCACCAAAGCCCACACCATTATGACAGACAGGGAGAACTCAAACCATACCGCGCCGCAACCACACAGGACAATACTATAATGTGAACAGGGCAAAACAAAGCACAAATATAGGAAGGCGAAAAGGTAACAACGGATCATACGACACCAGATATGAATTTCTCTCTCCAACACCTCCTCTCCAGCCCGGAACCACTTGGCACAAAACACAAGCTATAATCGGCGACGCCCACAGGCCAGCACGACTATTTAAAGACCGTGGGCGTGACCAAACATCCCACCTGATTTCCAGCTAGATTAACCCCAGATAACCTGAGTAAAATCAAGCCGGCGCCACTGAGGCTAAAGTGGACAGAGATGGAACTACCACTGCCTGACGGACGCTGTGGTGTGAACAGCGTCCGACATGACAGTACCCCGTCTTCTACGAGGGACCCCAGGGCCCTCAAGACTCATAGGACCCGGCTTGTCCGGATGACGGCGGTGAAAGGAACTGACCAGCCGATCCGCATGTATGTCCGAGGCTGGTACCCAAGACCTCTCCTCCGGACCATAGCCCCGCCAGTGCACCAAATACTGAAGAGTACGGCGCAGTACTCGAGAGTCCACCGCCTTGGAGACTTCAAACTCTAAATCGCCATCCACCATGACTGGAGGTGGCATCGGCGTCGTGTCCACAGAGCCTACCACCTTTTTCAATAAAGACCTGTGAAACACGTTGTGTATCTTGTATACCGCAGGAAGCTCCAACCGATAAGCAACCGGGTTAATGATGGCAGCAATCTTAAAAGGGCCAATAAATCTTGGACCCAAATTCAAAGATGGAATTTTGAGTTTTATGTTTTTAGTAGCTAACCACACCCAATCACCCACACACAGGTCCGGACCTGGCACGCGTCTAGAGTCAGCCACACGTTTGTATCTTGCGCTCATGCTCAGCAATCGCTGTTTCACACTCCTCCAGACCGATGATAGTTGAACTCCTAACCGGTCCTCCTCTGGGACGCCCCCAGAGCCCCCCTGACGCAAGGTACAAAATTGAGGATGGTGCCCATAAACACAAAAGAACGGAGACTCTCCCAATGATACTTGGCGGTGATTATTTAATGCGAACTCGGCCAAGGGAAGGAACGTCGACCACTCCTCTTGGTTGTCAGACACAAAACATCGCAAATACTGCTCCAGATTTTGGTTCATGCGCTCAGTTTGACCATTTGACTGCAGATGAAACGCCGACGAATGAGACAACTTGATCCCCAATCGTGAGCAAAAACCTTTCCAAAACTTCGCCACAAACTGGGTACCCCTATCAGACACTATGTCCGACGGAACTCCGTGCAGTCTGACCACCTCCTGCACAAAGACCTGAGCCAACGTCTTTGTGTTGGGCAAGGAAGGCAACGACACAAAATGCGCCATCTTCGAAAATCGATCAACCACCACCAGGATGACCGTGTTCCCTGACGAGGCAGGCAAGTCTGTGATAAAGTCCATGGAGATTTCTGTCCATGGCCTACTAGGTATCCTCAGAGGCTGTAGAGTGCCAGCAGGACGGGTTCTGGGCGACTTGGCCCTGGCGCACGTGATGCAAGCTGTCACGTACGAAACCACGTCCTGCCGGATTTTTGGCCACCAGAAGGGGCACGATACCAGTTCCAAGGTGCCCCTAACCCCTGGATGACCGGCCAGGACCGAGTCGTGGTGTTCCCCCAACACTTTAAGACGAAGATGAAGGGGTACGAATGACTTATTAGCGGGAAGTCCTGGTGGTACCTCCTCCTGGGCCTCGGCAATCTCCGCCTCTACCTCAGTCGTGAGAGCCGAAACCACTACACCTTCCTGGAGGATGGGTACCGGATCTTCCCGAGGTTCTCCCCCCGGAAAACACCTGGACAAGGCATCCGCCTTGGTGTTTTTCGCCCCAGGACGGTAAGTCACCAGGAAGTTAAAGCGTGTAAAAAACAATGCCCAGCGAGCCTGCCTGGGAGACAGACGCTTGGCCGACTCCAGATAGAGCAGGTTTTTATGGTCGGTGATGACTGTGACCTGGTGGGCCGCCCCCTCCAAGAAGTGTCGCCATTCCTCAAAAGCCAATTTGATGGCCAACAACTCCCTGTTGCCAATGTCGTAATTCCGTTCGGCTGGCGACGGCTTCTTGGAGAAGTAGGCGCATGGACGCAAATTGCTCAAGGATGAGCCCTGTGACAGTACTGCCCCCACTCCCACCTCAGACGCATCGACCTCCACCGTAAAAGGTTTAGATACGTCCGGTTGCACCAGAATGGGGGCTGAAGCAAAACGGTTCTTTAGAAGCTCAAATGCACGCACCGCATCCTCAGACCAGATAGCGAGATTGGTACCTTTTTTTGTCATGTCCGTGAGCGGTTTGGCTGTAGTAGAGAAATTCTTAATAAACTTCCTATAATAGTTAGCAAACCCAAGGAACCGCTGGAGCACTTTTAGATTACCAGGCCGTTCCCATCGCAGCACCGCTTGCACCTTCGCGGCATCCATTTTAAACCCTGCGGCGGACACAATATATCCCTAAAAAGGCAACTCTTGAACAAAAAACATGCATTTTTCAAGCTTAGCATAGAGCTTATTCTCATGGAGCAGCTGTAACACCTGCCTGACATGCTCTAAATGAGTGTCCTGGTCGCTCGAATAAATGAGGATATCATCCAGGTACACAATCACAAATTTCCCCAGCACATGAGCAAATACATCATTTATGAAATGTTGGAACACAGCAGGCGCGGTTGTCAACCCAAATGGCATAACTAGGCTTTCAAAATGACCCTCAGGGGTATTAAATGCCGTCTTCCACTCATCCCCCTGACGGACCCTTATGAGGTTATATGCCCCCCTGAGGTCAAGTTTGGAAAACCACTTCGCACCAGCCACCTGGTTGAACAAATCAGGGATCAGAGGCATCGGGTAGGGATTACGGACCGTAATCTGGTTTAACTCCCGGGAATCCAGACACGGGCGTAACCCCCCATCTTTTTTCTTAATGAAGAAAAACCCCGCTGCTACAGGTGAGGATGAAGGCTGGATGTGCCCTTTACTTAAACTCTCCGCAATGTAGTCCTTAAGAGCTTGTCTCTCCGGACCAGAAATACTAAACATCCTCGCCTTTGGCAATTTAGCCCCGGGTTTTAACCTAATCTGACAGTCATAGGCTCGATGTGGAGGCAGTTCTGAGCAACCCCTCTCAGAGAATACGTCTGCAAAATCCAGCAATGCCTCCGGAAGGCTGGACTTCACGGCGGACACACATGTGGCCAAGCAATTTTCCTGGCAGAAACTGCTCCACTGGACTATGTCCTGGGTTCTCCAGTCAATCACCGGGTTGTGCTTAGACAACCATGGGAAACCCAGGACTATTTGTGCTGGGAGATTATTGAGTACTTTGCATGTAACCCACTCAGAATGTAGGACCCCAATGTGGAGTTTAACCTCAGCTACAAACTCAGTAATCTCCCCCTGTGGGAGGGGAGCGGCATTAATGGTAACCACGCGAATAGGATGAGGGAGTTTTTCGATCTTGAAACCTGCCATGCGTGCAAACTCCTCATCCATGAGATTGGTGGCTGAACCGCGATCCACAAACACTGATATTGGTAGCTCTCTACCCGCAATAATAACCCTGGCAGGGAGCATACATTGAGATACCATCATGGAGGATATGCATACGCTCAGTTGGGCCTCCTCCATACCCTCTGAGCTTACCAGTTTTCCGCCGGTGCGACTTTCTTTGGTAGCACAGGACAAGCATTTACATAATGATCTCTTTTACCACAGTAAAAACATGCTCCATGCTTCCTGAACCCAGGAACGCGACGCTGCACATGCGATACCCCAGCGATTTGCATAGGTTCCGTGGGCTCACCTGCAGCAACCACACTGGCACCCCTGCTTTCCCCCAGAGGCAGCATCTCCTGCTCCCCTTGACGCAAACGGCGATCAATACGAATAACCAAACTCATGGCAGATTCTAACGATGCAGGAGTCTCATACATCAGGAGGGCCTGTTTAACTCTTTCTGAGACCCCATGAATAAACTGACTCCGCAGCGCTGGGTCGTTCCACTGTGTGTCTACTGCCCAACGGCGAAATTCTGAACAATAGTCTTCCGCCATACGTTCCCCCTGACGGAGGGCGCGGATCTTAGATTCCGCCAAAGCCAATCTGTCGGGGTCATCATAAATGAGCCCGAGTGCTGAAAAAACATTCTCAACAGAATGAAACGTAGCAGAGTCGGCTGGTAAGGAAAATGCCCATGCTTGGGGGTCCCCACTCAGTAAAGATAACACCAGACCCACCCGCTGAGCCTCATTACCTGAGGAGACCGGGCGCATGCGAAAGTATAACTTGCAGGCCTCCCGAAAGATGACAAATTTGCTGCGTTCCCCAGAAAATCGTTCAGGCAGCGGAATCTTAGGCTCTGCACCTGCACCTGCAGAAGCCACTTGCACATTAGCTACAACCAGGCCCTGCTGCTGAACTGCCCCCTTCAACTCGGTGACCTGTACGGACAGCGCCGCCAACTGGCGGTTTATGGAAGTCATGGAATCCATGGAAAAATGTTGGGCCGATTATAATGTTATGCGGGGCTTAGGTCAAAGGAGGCTGACAAACCCGGGCCCCTGCGGAGTCCCTTAAACTAGGGAAAACCCTGTCTGACCCTCAACCCAGGGTTTTTGCTAAAGGTGCAAATGCCTGAGCCTCCAGCCTCTCCTTATCTCCTGCTCAGCCCTAAGCTGAACCCTCCACCCTCCACCCAGTGAGTTGTAAAACCACCAAAGCCCACACCATAATGACAGACAGGGAGAACTCAAACCACACCGCGCCGCAACCACACAGGACAATACTATAATGTGAACAGGGCAAAACAAAGCACAAATATAGGAAGGCGAAAAGGTAACAACGGATCATACGACACCAGATATGAATTTCTCTCTCCAACACCTCCTCTCCAGCCCGGAACCACTTGGCACAAAACACAAGCTATAATCGGCGACGCCCACAGACCAGCACGACTATTTAAAGACCGTGGGCGTGACCAAACATCCCACCTGATTTCCAGCTAGATTAACCCCAGATAACCTGAGTAAAATCAAGCCGGCGCCACTGAGGCTATAGTGGACGGAGATGGAACTACCGCTGCCTGACGGACGCTGTGGTGTGAACAGCGTCCGACATGACACCATGTCATCTGCTGTTGTAGGTCCACTGTGTTTTATCAAGACCAAAGTCAGCGCAGCTGTCTACTAGGAAATTTTGGAGCACTTCATGCTTCCCTCTGCTGACAAGCTTTTTGGAGATGGAAATTTAATTCTCCAGCAGGACTTGGCACCTTTCCACACTGCCAAAAGTACCAATACCTGGTTTAAAAACAACAGTATCACTGTGCTTGATTGGCCAGCAAACTCGCCTGGCCTTATGCCTATAGAGAATCTATGGGGTATTGTCAAGAGGTAGATGAGAGACTCAAGACCCAACAATGTAGATGAGCTGAAGGCTGCTATCAAAGCGACCTGGGCTTCCATAACACCTCAGCAGTGCAGCAGGCTGATCACCTCCATGCCTCATTGATGCAGTAATTGATGCATAAAGGGCCCGACCAAGTATTGATCATATTTACTCAGCATACATTTCAGTAGGCCAACATTTCAGATTTTAAAATAATTTTTCAAGCTGAAGTTATAAAGTGTTCTAATTTACTGAGATAATGACTTTTGGGTTTTCATTGGCTGTAAGCCATAATCATCAACATTAACAGAAATAAACCCTTGAAATTGATCACTCTGTGTGTAATGACTATATATAATATAGGAGTTTCACTTTTTGTATTGAAGAACTGAAATAAATTAACTTTTTGATGATATTCTAATTTTGTGAGAAGCACCTGTATGTCATGCCTTCAGAGAATAAAAAAAATAACCCATCTGCTCATTTGCTAGCCATTATTTTATGTCTATGGGCATCCTCAGCCCTATATAGGCTGTGGCTACACATCCGATAGTGTTAGCGATGGATGGCATGTGCATGCCTATGTAGTCTATTTGCCAGGTGCTGCTTTTCTGGTGGCTCATTTTACTTTAAACAGCACATGCTGGTCCTGTAATTTAGCTGTAATTTCTTGCCTATCCTTTTCTGATTAAGTCATGTAACAAAAGCTGTCATTTTGCACAAGCTACCTCCATAAATATTTATGACCTCTGACTTTATTAGATCCGTTTTTGACGGATGTTTCATTTGTTGACAGAACCTGTTAACAACACCTGCTTTTACACCAGAGTGTAATTTTGAGGCTTGTCTGAAAAGATGATTTTTTTTTTAAATATGTTCCTTTCTGCATCTCTCGCTCAATTTTCATTTAACACCTTATGATCACGTACTATTTCCCCCAGATATTCTGCTCCTGCAAGACTATTTTAGTCTCTGCATGTCTTCAGAAACAGTCAGACGTCACCATGGTCCTTGAAATGAACTTTTGGTCTCAAGTATAGTTGGAAAGCTAAAAGATAGAAAGATAATAGATAGAGATAGATAAGTTATTCTTACACAGGAAAGACAAAAATAAAATGTTTTTCCTCCTTTCTATGAGTCTATGAAAATCGGACAGCACTAAGATTTCATTCGAGTGCTGTCCAGTTTTTTAATTGACTCATAGACTTAGACTTGCATTGCTTATTTTGATCTGACCCTTCGGATGCAAATAGGACAAGTCTCCAACTTTTTCTGCGGACCACTTGGTCTGAGGAATTAATTGAACATGTGCACAGCTCTATAGAATATCAGATGTACATTTGCCATCTGTGAAAATGACAGAGCGCACTCGTATGAGAAAATCGGTTGTGTGCATGAGGCCTACTGTATTTATCTTTCTTTGCCCACAAATCACTGCACCACCCCTGAAGTAATATCAATCCCTATTCTTGAAAACAACACACTCCAATCCCTAATAATTACCCTGCAATCGATCTCGCCTCATGGCCACTATGGTGAGACCGACCTAGGAAGAGCAGCAGCATGTACATTACCCAAGAGCAACTGAGATGGGAGGTGAACCCCCATTATTTATTCTACTACTACCACTACCACTATCATTGCTACTACTACCACTACCCCTAATGTTGCTACTACTACCCCTAACGTTGCTACTACTACCACTACCACTAACGTTGCTACTACTACCACTACCACTAACGTTGCTACTACTACCACTACCACTAATGTTGCTATTACTACCACTACCCCTAACATTGCTACTACTACCACTACCCCTAACGTAGCTACTACTACCACTATCCCTAACATTGCTACTACTACCACTAACATTGCTACAACTACGACCACTACCCCTAAAGTAGGTACTACTACCACTAACGTTGCTACTACTACCACTACCACTAATGTTGCTATTACTACCACTACCACTAACGTTGCTACTACTGCCACTACCACTAACATTGCTACTACTATCATTACCCCTAACGTTGCAATTACTACCACTACCACTAACGTTGCTACTGCTATCATTACCCCTAACGTTGCTACTACTACCACTACCCTTAACGTTGATACTACTACCACTACCACTAACGTTGCTACTGCTAACACTACCCCTAACGTTGCTATTACTACCACCAACGTTGCTACTACTACCACTACCACTAACGTTGCTACTACTACCACTACCACTAACGTTGCTACTACTACCACTACCACTAATGTTGCTATTACTACCACTACCCCTAACATTGCTACTACTACCACTACCCCTAACGTAGCTACTACTACCACTATCCCTAACATTGCTACTACTACCACTAACATTGCTACAACTACGACCACTACCCCTAAAGTAGGTACTACTACCACTAACGTTGCTACTACTACCACTACCAGTAATGTTGCTATTACTACCACTACCACTAACGTTGCTACTACTGCCACTACCACTAACATTGCTACTACTATCATTACCCCTAACGTTGCAATTACTACCACTACCACTAACGTTGCTACTGCTATCATTACCCCTAACGTTGCTACTACTACCACTACCCCTAACGTTGATACTACTACCACTACCACTAACGTTGCTACTGCTAACACTACCCCTAACGTTGCTATTACTACCACCAACGTTGGTACTACTATCACTACCCCTAACGCTGCTGCTACTACCACTCTTATTTTACTCCTACCATCACCATTTTTTCATTAACACCATTGTGTTATTGAACTTGCTCACATTTTGAATTTTTATTATTTTCCTCAAATTATTGTTAGGAAGGTATCTGTCTTCCTCAAAGAAATTCAATTGTCTTTTTTTTTCTTTTGGTTCCCCTATTATTTTTAATTCAGATAGAATTCCTTTGCAGCCCCGCAAGCAATTGCTTTTTTTACTGGGTGTTACAGTTGATTACAATAATGCATGCAGAAAAACTAGATATGGGAAGGCCTGTAAAACATACTTTACATTTTGTGACTCCATCTCTTGAGCTGAAGTGTTTGGCCCGAGGTTATGAGAAGAGCTGACAGTGCATCAGTGAAAGATCAGCTGCTTCAGTTGTCACACATCTCCTATGTGCTCCATGGCAGCTGTGCAGCTGCACCATTTACTATTTTATCTTATAATGGCAATTTCTTTGTTTAATTAGCACTTCTTAACCTGTGATGGTTTTTTTAATTAAGTTAATGAACAGATCCCTTACATTTCTGATTATTTGTCTTTACCAATATTTAGACATTACAGAATCTTTCCAGCTATTTGTAACGTGTGTCCTTTGCTAAGAGCAAAAGCCCTTGATTTGTTCTACGTATGTGAACATGCTCACAATTAGCATCAGCAGACGGATGTTTTGTCTGAGTCCTGTGCTTCAGAAAAGACAGTCATGGCTAAAAGCTATTAATAATGAGGCTCCAGCACAGTGAAAACCCTAATAATAGAATGTATGTAAAGCTGCGAAAGCTGCAGCATCCCGACAGAAACAACGCTGAAAGACAAGATTCCCTATTCACCAAACATGTAACAACTGTGCTACAACATTATAAAACTGTGATACAAATGCACATTATAGATAGAAAACTTGACTATTGCACTCAGGAAACATTACCACTGATGTCAGTGATATCCATCTATAAATAGAAGCTTGCACTCAACTTAATGCTGGTGAAGAGTTGCTTTATTTGTAGTACTAAACAAATGGTATGGTCCCAAGGACCTTCATCAGCTGCATACTAGTAGTTTCAGAACAAGTGTATAGTGGTACAGACAAATATATCCGCATCAAATAATAAGCAGTCTTAATGCCTTCAGTGTTGCAGTAAGCAACAGGCTTAGTAAGCGCGGGCATCTGTGTCCTGACGCGGCATCCACCGCTTGTCTCAGTGATATCCATCAGCAATAATCAGTCATCAGTGACGCAAAATACCTGCTTATGTGCTGGTTCAAAATATTTTCACACAAGTCTTGATGAGGGGGCATGATGGAGTCAGACACTCCTGATTCATTAAGAGGTGCATGACTTAAAGGGTTGTAAAGTCCAAATTGATAAGTGACTGCAGATTTATGAATCCCCCTGTGCACTGCAGGGATTCGCCGCTTTCTCAGCAGGGACCAGAGGGTATGTATGTAATATCCCTTTGGGTGTGGCCTAGCTCCATACAATTGTATGGAGCGAGATCACATTCCGACTAGCAACACGTCCATCCAGTAGGTGTGGCCAACTAGAGTGCTTGGCCTTGCTCTATACATGTGCATGGAGCCCACAGGATGGGCTCTGGTCAGAGGTATGTATAATTCATACATACCTTCCAGTCTCAGCTCAGAACCAACGCGTGCTGGGGGGATTCATAAGTCTACATTCACACAGAGTGCCTACAGACTTATGGATTTGGACCAGACAACCCCTTTAAGTGATATGCACCATGGCCTGGAGTAACATTTCTGGCATAAGGCATGCCACAGCTCATCATGAATAAGACAAGCTGTGGCTTCATGCTCACCCCCCATACACACCATCTTTTCCCCTCAGCTTTGCCGATTTTGGAGGCATGAAAACATCAAAAGTACAATTTTTGCTCAAAATTTTACTGGCTTTTCCAAGCAATTTACACTAGAATTTTATCAAAATTGCTTGATGAACCAGGGCACTTATCACACAATGGCTGGCTGCTGAATAAAGAATATGTGCCTTGCATTAGATGTAATGTGCAAGTGAGCGCCTGAAATGATGGCAGTGTATGCCACTAATACAAAATTGTTACTCACTAGGGAAACCTTTCAAAGGCTGCAATTCATATAACAACCACTGGTGGTGAAGTTGTGTCACACATTTTGGGATATGTGAAGTTAAAGTCACAACCTGAAACACTAATTACTCTCAGATATAGGAATAAATAACAGGTGAATAGCAAGTAAATAGCAAATAAAAATAAATCCTCTGTATCCAGGTTACTAGAGCAATGGGTACAGGGAGAAAATGAAGCATTATTCTCCCTGCTGCCAATCTCTATCAGCATAGGAAGTAAGCAGCGGCTATAGTCATGACTTATCAAAATGTGAGACCGGCTGTAATCATTTTCCTTCAATTTGAATGACAGCCTTTTTGCATATACAGTATATACTGTACCCACATGCTGCAGAACTGGCTGTCAGTCAAAGGGTCAGGCAGGAATTGAAGCCATGCTAAATGTATAACAATAGATAACTGTAACAACCCTCTGCCCCACTCCAATATGTGTTTTCAGGTAATAAAAGTCAATTTTCTTCATGTTGCTACTACTCCAGTAAGCCAACTACACAGTATTTAAACACTAATTACCGTACCTGCAGATTACCACTATATCTCCAGGTAAATGGTTTTTCTGGATGTGACAGGTTCCCTTTAACATAAAACGTAAAAAGGAATACAACTGCAGGAACTTAATTTCTGACACAATAATCTTGTTGATATCAGGGCCGGGACAAGCTACTCTGGCACTCTAGGCATATGAATCTGAGGGCCCCCTCCTCTACACATAAACCTTCAGCCACCATGTGAAGGAATGGGTAAGAATCTAAGGTAACAGGACCTGCAACGCACCCCCCTCTCTGGTGGATCAGTCAACAAGCTATCACAATCACTTCTACTAGAATTGTTACATGTTTCACCAAAACATATCAGCAAAAGTAAAAAAGTGATGTACTTTAAAAGTGAGGCTAAACAGGAAGTGGGTTTTCACAGTTAGATATGGAATGATTCATTGCTTTCAGATTATTTACGCGATTACATGATGCTAGGGCAAAATAGCGATATTCATTCATGGAAACTAATTTTGCCTAACTAAAATGGAGACTGGTTTCAGTTAAGGTGTGTAGCATTTGGCGGATACCCCATGAATGCTAAACAGGCCATAATATTAGGGGATTAGTGTGATGTTTTTATATCCATCATGCAACAAATACAGGTAAGAAAACTGATGGGGGTTCTGGTACTATATTCCTGTAAGAAAATGGTTCTGGTGATGTATTCATGTACTGATAGTGGTTCTGTACTTGTATTCCTGTACTGATGGTAGTTGTGGTGACATCTTCATGCAGTGATGGCTGTTCTGGTGCTGTTTTTGTGTACTATTGATGGCTCTGGTGATGTATTCTTGTAGTAATGATGATTCTGATGCTGTAGTCATTATCAGAACCATCATCAGGACATGAATACAAAACCAACATCATTATCAGTAAAAGAAAACATCATCAGAGCCAATAACAGTACATAAAGACGCACCAGAACCATCATCCGAAAATTAGTAGGTCACTAGAACCGCCATCAGTACATTAATAAATGACCAGAACAACCTTCAGTAGATAAATGCATCACCAGAACCACTATCAGTACATTAATGCATCACCGGTACCTCCATAAGTACATGAATACAACACAAAAAACCCTTTCAGTACATGTATTCAACACCGATACTATCATCAGTACACAAATTCATCATCACAAACTACATCAGTACATTAATACAACACCAGAATCAGCATCAGTACATAATTACATCACCAAGCTTAGTACAGCAATCAACTGAAATATCATGACAGGTCCATATACATTTGTATCTCAAGAACATACAACTCCCTGTATGCCCTTAACAATAGTAAGGAAATGCTTGGAGTTGTTATTATCAGTAATTATCATTCTTTGGACCATACAGGAACCACAGTACTGATGAGATCTAGTCAGTATCAACAAGAAAATATTTAAATCCATGTACATTATGGGTGACCTATTGCCTGATTTAGTACAGTAGAGTAGTTTCTTTCTTTTCATCCATCTTGCCAGATGCCATGGTCACTTCACATCTACAGCTCTTCTCTCCAGGCTTCCCTCTTCTCTGGTCTTCTGCAGCACATTACAACATGGTGGCCATAAAATAAGAGTGTTTTTAAAATGCCCTACTGTATGTATAAAAATATTTGTTCATATTATGAGCAAAATAAGCCTCATATGTTATATGGCCACCACACTGTTTGCCCTGATGAGTTACAACAGCCACACTGTCTACCTTAATGAGGGCTAACCTCCCCACTCTCTGACATTATCAGCTATAAATGCCCACTGTCTGCCGTTATCAGCTATAACCCGACCTTCCTTTGAGGTGCACTCTGTGCAGATCTGCTCCCCCTCCAACCTCAAACTAGCTGTCATTTACCGCCCCCCCAGGCAAGCCACCACCTTCTTTGACCACTTCACCACCTGGCTACTTCATTTCCTTTCCACTGACTATCATCTTGGGCAACTTCAACATCCCCATTGACACTTCCTTCTCAGCTGCCACTAAACTATCTCTCACTTCTTCCTTCGGCCTCACTCAAAGGTAGTATGCAGCCACTCACAAAGATGGCCACACACTAGACCTCATCTTCACCCGCCTCTGCTCCCTATCTAGCTTCTCTAACTCACCTCTTCCTCTCTCTGACCACAACCTACTAACATTCTCTTACCTCTCCTCCTCAGGTCCGCAATCCCCACCTCAAAAACATGCACACCCTCGCAGAAATCTTCAACACCTCGATCTACACTCATTGTCTTAATCCCTCCTCCCTCTTACAGACATAAGTTCCCTACACAGTGCAGATGTCGCTGCTGCTCTATATAACACCACAATTGCTGTAGCTTTGGAATCAGTTGCCTCTCTCAAACATACCAAAGCTCGCAAAATCAACAGACAGCCCTGGCACACCAGTCTGACCAAACAACTGAGGCGGGCTTCCAGGGCTGCTGAGCAGAGATGGAAAGGATACCACTCCAATGGGGACTTTATCGCATTCAAACAGTCCCTCACTACTTTCAAGGACACACTCACTGCAGCAAAACAAACCTACTTCTCATCTCTCATATCCTCCCTGTC
This sequence comes from Dendrobates tinctorius, assembly GCF_039654945.1. NCBI lineage: Eukaryota > Metazoa > Chordata > Amphibia > Anura > Dendrobatidae > Dendrobates > Dendrobates tinctorius. The sequence goes on along the minus strand of NW_027361699.1, from coordinate 1,634,143 downwards.
TCACAACCCTAAACAGTTATTCAACACTTTCAATTCTCTCCTCTGCCCCCCAGCAGCTCCTCCCTCCCCACTCATCTCAGCTGAAGACTTTGCCTCATTTTTCAAGGAGAAGATTGATAACATCAGAGACAGTCTTGATCAACAACCCCCAGTGCCCTTCCTCCTAACTGCCCTGCCCTCCTCCTCCAAAACCAACTTCTCCACCATTACAGAAGATCGACTCTCCACTCTACTCTCAAGATCACATCTCACTACCTGTGCACTTGACCCAATCTCATCCCACTTCATCCCAAACCTCACCACAGTCTTCATCCCAACCCTAATCCACCTCTTCAACCTGTCACTAACAACTGGTGCTTTCCCCTCAAGCTTTAAACATGCCTCAATCACACCTATCCTCAAAAGCCCTTTCTTGACCCATCCTCTGTATCTTGCTATCGCCCTATATCACTTCTCCCCTATGCCTCAAAGCTACTGGAACAACACGTCCATCTTGAACTGTTCTCCCACCTCTCTTCTTGCTCCCTCCTTGACCGATTACAATCTGGCTTCCGGCCACACCACTCCACTGAAACTGCCCTAAATAAGGTCACCAATGACCTACTAGCTGCCAAGGCCAAGCGACACTACTCTGTCCTCCTCCTCCTGGACCTGTCCTCTGCCTTTGACACAGTGGACCATTCCCTATTACTACAGACCCTCTTATCTCTTGGTATCACAGACTTGGCCCTATTTTGGATTGCGTCATACAGATCTACATCTCTGAACCAGATATCACCTCTCTACTAAACAGAATACCTCAATGTCTGTGTGCTATTTCATCCCTCTCTGCTAGATTTCTAAAATTTAATATGGACAAAACAGAATTAATCATCTTTCCCCATCTCACGTGACCCCCCCCTCAACGGACCTATCCATTAAAGTAAATGGCTGCCCACTCTCTCCAGTCCCACATGCTCGCTGCCTCGGGGTTATCCTTGACACTGATCTCTCTTTCAAACCACATATCCAAGCCCTTTCCACTTCCTGCCAACTTCAACTCAAAAATATTTGACTGATCCGTACATTCCTCAACCAAGAAACTGCAAAAACCCTAGTCCCTGCCCTCATCTCCTGCCTTGACTACTGCAACCTCCTGCTTTGTGGCCTCCCCTCTAGCACTCTCGCACCCCTCCAATCTATTCTAAACTCTGCTGCCTGACTATTCCACCCATCCCCCCGCTATTCCCCGGCCTCTCCCCTCTGTCAATCCCTGCACTGGCTCTCCATTACCCAAAGACTCCAGTTCAAAACCCTAACCATGACTTACAAACCCATCCACAACCTGAGTCCTCCACACATCTGTGACCTTGTCTCACGGTACTTACCTGCACGAAACCTCCGATCCTCACAAGATCTCGTTCTGTACTCCCCTCTTATCTCCTCTTCCCACAATCACACACAAGACTTCTCCTGTGCATCCCCCCTACTCTGGAACTCTCTACCACAACATATCAGATTCTCGCCTACCATGGAAACCTTCAAAAAGAACCTGAATACCTACCACTTCTGACAAGTCTACAACCTGCAGTAACTACCGATCCACAAACCGCTGCACGACCAGCTCTACCCTTGCCTACTGTATCCTCTCCCATCCCTTGTAGATTGTGAGCCCTCGCGGGCAGGGTTCTCTCTCATCCTGTACCAGTCGTGACTTGTATTGTTTAAGATTACTGTAATGTATGTATTATGTATACCCCTCCTCACATGTACAGTGCCATGGAATAAATGGCACTATAATAATAAATAATAATAATCACCACCCTGTCCACTGTTTTTCCTTACACTCTCTATAGCTTCACACTATCTAACTGCCAAGCTAACCTCTCTGCTACTGTGCCCTTTTTTACACTAAGTCCTCATCTTAACAACCATGTTGTCTTCTCCAAGCAATACTCCCTCCTCACATTGTCCTCTTACACAGTATGATGGTCACCAAAGCTGCCCATACAGTAAAATATTTGCAACCTTCTCCAATATAAACTATGTTGGCCATCACAGCCTCATGCAGTATGATGCCCACCACAGTCTCCCATTGTATTGTATGATGGCCCTCACAGCATTCCATACAGTATTATGGCCATCTCAGTCACCGATAAAGTATAATGGCCCCACAGCCCCTTATGCACAGTATAATGTCCCCAACAACACCTCGCACATTATGATATCCACCACAGTCCCCCAATATTCAGCATAAAATCCCCCACAGCCCCTATACAGTATGGTCACCACAACCCACAACATACTGTCCCCAGCAGCACCCAATGCAGTAGGGTCACCCTCTTGTTATGTCCCCATTGCAAACCTCTCTTGTAATATCCCCATAGCCAGCCCCCTATTGTAATGTCTCCACAGTCAGCCCCTCTTGTACTGTCCCTATAGCCAGCTCCTTATGCCCCATAGCCAGCCCATTATGTCCCCGTAGCTAGTACCTCTTTTAATGTCTCCATAGTCAGCCCACTATGTCCCCATAGCCAGACTCTCTTGTACTGCCCCCATAGCCAGCTCATTATGTACACATAGCCAGGCCCTATTGTATTTACCCCATAGCCAGTCCAGTCTTGTAATGTCCTCATATCCAGCCCCTTATGCCCACATAGCCAGCCCCTATTATATTGTCTCCATAGTCAGCTCCTTAACTCTACATAGTCAGTCCCATTTTGTGATGTCCCCAGGGCCAGCTCCATATGTCCCCATAGCCAGTCCCTCTTCGACTGTCCCCATAGAGAAACCCTCTTTGAATGTCCTCACAGGCTCAATATCTAATAGCCTCCATTCAATAGGAAAATAATAGAGGAAAAATTTAAAAAGCTTATACTCACCTAATCAAGGTTCCCTGTTCAGCACAGCTCTGTCTCCTCTTCAATCTGGTGCAGCAGTGGGTGCTGGACGACACTGGAGTTCCTGGTAGAGCAGCGATCTGATTACAGCTCATCTGCTTCTGTGCCAGGCAGCATCTACATTAACCATATTTGTGTCTTACATATGTAATACAATTGAGTGCAGGGAAGGAGTGACGGCTGGGGGACAAACAGAGACAGAGGTGAATTGTGTCAGTAACTGACACAGCTCCCCTGTGTGCCATGACTTTGTGGATTGCCTGCTGCCGGAGGAAGGTGATGGTCAGCCGCTGGCATTCAGCAATGTAAGGTTTATTTTTTAATCTGAAATATGCCCCATCAAGGACATGTGGTATTAGTTATTTTCAGGATTATCACACATAACCATTATAACCTATGATGTTATGCATATGTCTATGTTTTTACATGGACCATGTGTCCTTCCAAAACATAAGTAGACATGTCTGTTTTTTTCTGATAGCATGAATAACAAGGGTCATTGCAAGTCTCTGCGTCCGCGAAAAACACAGACAGCACACAGATAGCATCGGCGTGCCATCAATGCACTGTCCACGTTTAACTTTGTAAAGTATAAGAGAAACTTTGTATTTTATTTATTTCTTTATCTAAGCATGAAAAACACTGATGACATATTGATGGTGAAAATGGAAACATGAATGCCAACCTGCATAACACCGATACCGTTTACTCATATACGTGTTTAAACACGGACGTGTGAAGGGGGCTTTAGGACTCGCTCACACAAGGGTATAAATCACAAGAGTGCAATCCGATAAAAAAAGGGATTGTGCTCAGAACACTGTTATTCAATGAGGTAGTGCAGAGCTGTGTATTTCTTCTAACATGTATTCAGGTTGAGAAAAAAATTGCAGCATATTGCAATTTCACTCCGAAATCGGATGGGTGCCAGTTTAAAATCGGATGTGATAAGGACCATAAGTATGGCATCCAAAACTAGGAGTGGGTGAAGAATGCAGAAGTAGTGACACATTTCTATTATAATTTATTACAGTAAACAAGGAATAAAATCTATTTCTTTCTTTTTTTAATTTCCTCTTGTTTTCCATCAGTATATGTAAGCCAAAACCAGAAGTGTAGCAATCAGAGGAAAAGTATAATAGATATATGTCACCACTTCTGGATTTATCACCCACTCCTGGTTTTGACTTACAAATACTGATGTAAAGTACTGACCAAATACTGAATGTGTGAACATGGACTAAAAGAAAGAGACATCCATTACAAGTACTTGAATTTGTCTTCTGTTGAAACTGAAGTTACATCATTATAAATACATATAGTTACAAAGTCGCTGGTAAAGTGCTGAAGGGGAGATAAGTTTCACTGCGCTTAATTGCGTCAGTGATATAAAACCCAGAGATTTTCCTCCAGCATGCTAAGTGCGGTGAGGGGTTAAGCTAATTTATATATTGGGCTGGCTTTTATGTGGACATCCATAGAGCAGGTGAGAAGATGTCCACCTTATCTCCACACCTGGATGTGGTCTGTGGCTTAAGTAGCTGGCCTTCAATGGCAGCAGTTCTCAGTGTCTTTTAAAGGAACACTCCAGAGAAGTTGTGCTGGAACCAACCTTAACTGTGTTTGTTCTGCTAGCAAAGAGCGGGAGAAACACCGCTCTCAGAAAGACTGTGCTTTATGCTACCATTTTGTTTTGTTTTCCTGTTTTGCTCAGAGGGCTGTATTTGTTTTACTACACCTTAGTTTATGCTGCCTATATTAAATCAAAGGAAGTTCTAAAAGAGACAGTGTTCCCATGTCTATCACTGTGTACAGTCAAATGAGTCGATCTACAACTATGTATCTACTATATAGTTACCTTGTAATGTCTTCACATTCTTTTCCATCCAGGTGTCTCCGGATCCCAGAATTCCAAGCGGCGGAAGTTCACCAACCGCCATATTGGGACACACAAGTGATGGGTGTCATACACACTCTGTATATGCCGAATGCACCATACACACACACTGCATATGCCGTATGTACCACACACACACACACAATGTATACGCCGTATGCAGCCTCATGCGCGGTACCACCAGCAGAACACCATCACAAACATGCCGCCGGGATCAGTCGAGCGATTCACTGACCGCCATCATCTATGTACAGGAGGAGCGCATGTGCAGTTTTAATGTGACCGCCGCTATCTGCACAAAGATGGCAGCGGTGTGATTTCCGGCGCCTGCGCAAAAAAGAGATGACATAAGAGGAGAAGACAGCAAATCGGGGAAAGAGAAAGCACACAGGGATGAGACAGAGTACAGGGGGCGACAGCTCAATCGGGACAGCACATGAGGGGAGAACACAGCACAGGAAAGAGAGACAGCAGACAAGGGGCATAGCACATGGGGTAGACCGATCAAAGAAGAGAGCACAGATGGGAGAAGTCAGCACATGGAGAAAGAGAGAGTGGATAGGTGGCTGAGCACATGGGGGGGAGAGATTCTCAATGCTGCAAAGACTGCCCCCATCGTGACATTACCGCCCTCCAGATGCATTACAATTTGGCCTCCATCTAGTATATATACAGTGCTGTGCAAATTTATTGGGACAAAGCATTTTTTTAAGTAAAATCGTAAGTTGGTTACCAGTCAGTGATTCAAACCAGTTTTAGCTGCTTTGAACAAGTGTGTGTACAACCTTGAGTAACAAAATGTGGTTTGACTGGTTTAGTCAGAAAATAACAGATAGCTGCCCCCTCATCTTCAGTTGAGAGCTTGTTTCTGTGAGGAGTGGTTTAGTGTACTTTTTCTCTCGGAGGGCAACAAAGCCAGTAAAGAAACAACTTCTGACATCTCCAATGAAGGCAAAACGACTCGCATGAAAGAGAAAAAGAACACTAAACCACTCCTCACAGAAACAAGCTCTCAACTAAGGCTGAGGGGGCAGTTAGCTGTTATTTTCTGACTAAAACAAATCAAACCCCATTTTGTTACTCAAGGTTGTACACTACACCTATTCAAAGCAGTTAAAACTGGTTTGAATCACTGACTGTTAACCAACTTACGATTTTACTTCAAAAAATGCTTTGTCCCAATTAATTTGCACAGCACTGTATATTAAGATTGTTAATAATTAACAACAATAAAAGGTAGAAACGAAAAGCTAAACAGACCAAGATGAATTCAAATAACTGCACTTTGGCTTCAGCTTCAACACCAAGAAAATTATCAATTTATAAAGTATGCTACAAAAACAAGTTTGCTTTCTTAATCTTTTGTTTTAGGTAGACTGCATGTCTAAAATTATAACAGAGAAACAGGCAACAATTTGCAGACTGCAATGGAAAAAAGAAACTTTAGATTCAATCATTCGTACGATATAAACAGAAAATGGTGCTCACCTAGTCTTTTCTTATCTAACCGCTTCCAACAGTCAATCACATTGGGTGAAGTTTTTTTACTATTGCAGTATATACACTACATACATTTTTAATAGGCAATACACTTTTAAATTAATATGATTGATAGATAGATAGACTGATATATAGATAGATAGATAGAGTGAAGGAAATAAGTATTTGATCCCTTGCTGATTTTGTAAGTTTGCCTACTGACAAAGACGTGAACAGTTTATAATTTTAAGGGTAAGCTAATTTTAACATTGAGAGATAGAATATCAGAAATAAAAGCCAGAAAATCACATTGTATAAATTATATAAAAGTATTTGCATCCTGCAGTCAGAAATAAGTATTTTATCCCTCTGGCAAACAAGACTTAATATTTGGTGGTAAAAACCTTGTTGGCAAGCACAGCAGTCAGGCATTTTTGTAGTTGATGATGAGATTTGCGCATATGTCAAGAGGAGTTTTGGTCCACTCCTCTTTTCAGATCATCTCTAAATCATTAGGATTTTGAGGCTGTCGCTTGGCAACTTGGAGCTTCAACTCCCTCCATAAGTTTTCTATGGGATTAAGGTCTGGAGACTGGCTAGGTCACTCCATGACCTTAATGTATTCTTTTTGAGCTACTCCTCTTTGTTGCTTTGGTTGTATGTTTGTGCCATTGTCTTGGTGGAAGACCTAGCCATGACCCCTTTTTAATGTCCTGGCTGATGGAAGGAGGTTATCACTGAGGATTTTACGATACATGACTCCATCCAATCTCCCATTGATGCGGTGAAATAGTCCTGTGCCCTTAGCAGAGAAACACCCCAAAAACATAGTATTTCCACCTCCATGCTTTACAGTGGGGACGGTGTTCTTTGGGTCATAGACAGCAAATCTTTATGGCGTAAATCTTGGCGTAAAGCTATGGTCCCAGCTGTCTTGAGATCATTATCATGTGCCCCCCATGTAGTTTTAGCCTAATCTCTCACCTTCCTCATGATCAAGGATAGCCCACAAGGTGACATTTTGCATGGTGCCCCAGATCAATGTCGATTGACAGTCATTTTGTATTTCTTCCATTTTCTTACTATTGCACCAACTGTTGTCTCCTTCTCACCCAGTGGTTTTGTAGCCCATTCCAGCTTTGTGCAGGTCTATGATTTTGTCTCTGACTTCCTTATAAATTTCTTTGGTCTTGCCCATGTTGTGGAGGTTAGAGTCTGACTGATTAATTAAGTCTGTGAACAGGAGTCTCTTAAAAAGGTGACTATGTAAGACAGCTGTCTTTAATGCAGATAGCGAGTTGATTAGGAGCATCTAACTGGTCTATTGGAGCCAGAACTCTTAATGGTTGATAAGGGATCAAATACTTATTTCTTAATTTATATAATTTATACAATGTGATTTTCTGGATTTTCTTTTTGATACTCTATCTCTCAATGTTAAAATTACCATACCCTTAAAATTATAGTTTGCTCATGTCTTTGTCAATGGGCAAACTTACAAAATCAGCAACCGATCAAATAATTATTTCCTTCACTATATATATATATATATATATATATATATATATACACTCACTGGCCACTTTATTAGGTACACCATGCTAGTAAGGGGTTGGACCCCCTTTTGCCTTCAGAACTGCCTCAATTCTTCGTGGCAGAGATTCAACAAGGTGCTGGAAGCATTCCTCAGAGATTTTGGACCATATTGACATGATGGCATCACACAGTTGGCGCAGATTTGTCGGCTGCACATCCCTGATGCGAATCTCCCGTTCCACCACATCCCAAAGATGCTCTATTGGATTGAGATCTGGTGACTGAGGAGGCCATTTGAGTAAAGTAAACTCATTGTCATGTTCAAGAAACCAATCTGAGATGATTCGAGCTTTATGACATGGCGCATTATCCTGCTGAAAGTAGCCATCAGATGTTGGGTACATCGTGGTCATAAAGGGATGGACATGGTCAGCAACAATACTCAGGTAGGCTGTGGCGTTGCAACGATGCTCAATTGGTACCAAGGGGCCCAAAGAGTGCCCAGAAAAAATTCCCCACACCATGACACCACCACCACCAGCCTGAACCGTTGATACAAGGCAGAATGGATCCATGCTTTCATGTTGTTTACGCCAAATTCTGACCCTACCATCCGAATGTCGCAGCAGAAATCGAGACTCATCAGACCAGGCAACGTTTTTCCAATCTTCTACTGTCCAATTTCGATGAGCTTGTGCAAATTGTAGCCTCAGTTTCCTGTTCTTAGCTGAGAGGAGTGGTACCCAGTGTGGTCTTCTGCTGCTGTAGCCCATCTGCCTCAAAGTTCGACGCACTGTGCGTTCAGAGATGCTCTTCTGCCTACCTTGGTTGTAACGGGTGGCAATTTGAGTCACTGTTGCCTTTCTATCAGCTCGAACCAGTCTGCCCATTCTCCTCTGACCTCTGGCATCAACATGGCATTTCCGGCCACAGAACTGCCGCTCACTGGATTTTTTTTCTTTTTCGGACCATTCTCTGTAAACCCTAGAGATGGTTGTGCGTGAAAATCCCAGTAGATCAGCAGTTTCTGAAATTCTCAGACCAGCCCTTCTGGCACCAACAATCATGCCACGTTCAAAGGCACTCAAATCACCTTTCTTCCCCATACTGATGCTCGGTTTGAACTGTAGGAGATTGTCTTGACCATGTCTACATGCCTAAATGCACTGAGTTGCTGCCATGTGATTGGCTGATTAGAAATTAAGTCTTAACACACAGTTGGACAGGTGTACCTAATAAAGTGGCCAGTGAGTGTATATATATAAATATATATAAATATACAGTGCCTTGTGATAGTATTCGGGCCCCTGGAACTTTTCAACCTTTTCCCACATATCATGCTTCAAACATAAAGATATCAAATGTAAATTTTTGGTGAAGAATTGATGACAAGTGGGACACAATTGTGAAATTGAATGAAATTTATTGGTTATTTTAAATTTTTGTGGAAATTCAAAAACTGAAAAGTGGGGCGTGCAATATTATTCAGCCCCTTTAACTTAATACTTTGTTGCGCCTCCTTTTCCTGCGATTACAGCCTAAAGTCACTTGGGGTATGTCTCTATCAGTTTTGTACATTGAGAGACTGAAATTCTTGCCCATTCTTCTTTGGCAAACAGCTGGAGCTCAGTGAGGTTTGATGGAGATCGTTTGTGAACAGCAGTTTTCAGCTGTTTTCACAGATTCTCGATTGGTTTCAGGTCTGGACTTTGACTTGGCCATTCTAATACCTGGATACGTTTATTTGTGAACCATTCCACTGTAGATTTTGCTTTATGTTTGGGATTATTGTCTTGTTGGAAGACAAATCTCCATCCCAGTCTCAGGTCTTTTGTAGACTCCAAAACGTTTTCTTCAAGAATGGTCCTGTATTTGGCTCCATCCATCTTCCCATCAATTTTAACCATCTTCCTTGTCCCTGCTGAAGAAAAGCAGGCCCAAACCATGATGCTGCCACCACCATGTTTGACAGTGGGGGTGGTGTGTTCAGGGTGATGAGCTGTGTTGCCTTTACGCCAAACATATCATTTGGCATTGCTGCCAAAAAGTTCAATTTTGATTTCATCTGACCAGAGCACCTTCTTTCAAATGTTTGGTGTGTCGCCGATGTGGCTTGTTGCAAACTTTAAACAATACTTTTTATGGATATCTTTGAGAAAAGGCTTTCTTCTTGTCACTCTTCCATAAAGGCCAGATTTGTGTAGTGTACGACTGATTGTTGTCCTATTGACAGACTGTGCCACCTCAGCTGTAGAACTCTGCACTTCATCCAGAGTGATCATGAGCCTCTTGGCTGCATCTCTGATCAGTCTTCTCCTTGTTTGAGATGAAAGTTAAGAGGGACGACCAGGTCTTGGTAGATTTGCAGTGGTATGATACTCCTTCCATTTCAATATGATTGCTTGCACAGTGCTCCTTTGGATGTTTAAAGTTTTGGAAATCATTTTGTATCCAAATCTGGCTTTAAACTTCTCCACAACAGTATCACGGACCTGCCTGTTGTGTTCCTTGGTCTTCATGATGCTCTCTGTGCTTCAAGCAGAACCCTGAGACTATCACAGAGCAGGTGCATTTATACAGAGACTTGATTACACACATGTGGATTATATTTATCATCATTAGTCATCTAGGACACCATTGGATCATTCAGAGATCCACAATGAAATTCTGGAGTGAGTTTGCTGCACTGAAAGTAAAGGGGCTGAATAATATTGCACGCCCCACTTTTCAGTTTTTGAATTTCCACAAAAAATTAAAATAAGCAATAAATTTCATCCAACTTCACAATATTGTGTCCCACTTGTTGTTGATTCTTCACCCAAAATTTACATTTGGTATCTTTATGTTTGAAGCATGATATGTGGGAAAAAGGTTGAAAAGTTCCAGGGGGCCGAATACTATTGCAAGGCACTGTTTATATATATATATATATATATATATATACAGTGGGGCAAAAACGTATTTAGTCAGTCAGCAATAGTGCAAGTTCCACCACTTAAAAAGATGAGAGGCGTCTGTAATTTACATCATAGGTAGACCTCAACTATGGGAGACAAACTGAGAAAAAAAATCCAGAAAATCACATTGTCTGTTTTTTTTTCATTTTATTTGCATATTATGGTGGAAAATAAGTATTTGGTCAGAAACAAAATTTCATCTCAATACTTTGTGATATATCCTTTGTTGGCAATGACAGAGGTCAAACGTTTTCTGTAAGTCTTCACAAGGTTGCCACACACTGTTGTTGGTATGTTGGCCCATTCCTCCATGCAGATCTCCTCTAGAGCAGTGATGTTTTTGGCTTTTTGCTTGGCAACACGGACTTTCAACTCCCTCCAAAGGTTTTCTATAGGGTTGAGATCTGGAGACTGGCTAGGCCACTCCAGGACCTTGAAATGCTTCTTACGAAGCCACTCCTTCGTTGCCCTGGCAGTGTGCTTTGGATCATTGTCATGTTGAAAGACCCAGCCACGTTTCATATTCAATGCCCTTGCTGATGGAAGGAGGTTTGCACTCAAAATCTCACGATGCATGGCCCCATTCATTCTTTCATGTACCCGGATCAGTCATCCTGGCCCCTTTGCAGAGAAACAGCCCCAAAGCATGATGTTTCCACCACCATGCTTTACAGTAGGTATGGTGTTTGATGGATGCAACTCAGTATTCTTTTTCCTCCAAACACGACAAGTTGTGTTTCTACCAAACAGTTCCAGTTTGGTTTCATCAGACCATAGGACATTCTCCCAAAACTCCTCTGGATCATCCAAATGCTCTCTAGCAAACTTCAGACGGGCCCGGACATGTACAGGCTTAAGCAGTGGGACACGTCTGGCACTGCAGGATCTGAGTCCATGGTGGCGTAGTGTGTTACTTATGGTAGGCCTTGTTACATTGGTCCCAGCTCTCTGCAGTTCATTCACTAGGTCCCCCCGCATGGTTCTGGGATTTTTGCTCACCGTTCTTGTGATCATTCTGACCCCACGGGGTGGGATTTTGCGTGGAGCACCAGATCGAGGGAGATTATCAGTGGTCTTGTATGTCTTCCATTTTCTAATTATTGCTCCCACAGTTGATTTCTTCACTCCAAGCTGGTTGGCTATTGCAGATTCAGTCTTCCCAGCCTGGTGCAGGGCTACAATTTTGTTTCTGGTGTCCTTTGACAGCTCTTTGGTCTTCACCATAGTGGAGTTTGGAGTCAGACTGTTTGAGGGTGTGCACAGGTGTCTTTTTATACTGATAACAAGTTTAAACAGGTGCCATTACTACAGGTAATGAGTGGAGGAAAGAGGAGACTCTTAAAGAAGAAGTTACAGGTCTGTGAGAGCCAGAAATCTTGATTGCTTGTTTCTGACCAAATACTTATTTTCCACCATAATATGCAAATAAAATGAAAAAAAAAAACAGACAATGTGATTTTCTGGATTTTTTTTTCTCAGTTTGTCTCCCATAGTTGAGGTCTACCTATGATGTATATTACAGACGCCTCTCATCTTTTTAAGTGGTGGAACTTGCACTATTGCTGACTGACTAAATACTTTTTTGCCCCACTGTATATATATATATATATATACAGTACATAACATTTTGTATGATGCTTAATTGCCCTTACTTGTATTCAGCTTTATATAACAAGGGAAAATCTCCAGATACTAAGGCTTTAAACTCATTTAATATAAGCAGATTCCAAACTCAAGAATCAGTGGTCTATAAATATTTTTTCCTTGACTTCACTCACAGGAGTCTTCCCTCCTCATGAGAATTTCTAGTGGTCAAGTCAGAGTCATTTTGAAGGAAATGAGGAGTGACAATCAGAATCCATGAGCTCTCAGGCATGAATGTGACCATATCCTCCCATCAGACCCACATATAATTGTTCATTAATTTTAACAGAGCTGTGATAAATGAGATGCCTATCTATACTCAGTAGGTTCCTTCCTGTAGCTATAGTCCTGTTGCTTGAAGACATTTCAATGAAAGAAACCTAATTGGTTTATAGAATCTGTCAATTTAATCTATTCATTAGTGAAAAGGCCCTCAGTCATATAATCGTATGGGCATATAGCTTAAAGAATATTCTGTACATGGAAACTGAATATGGACATTCAGTATTTATCTGGATTAACAATCATATTTCTATTTTGTATGGTATTATTGATATTGTTTTTCTGCTCTCAGGTCCCCTTGGCTTTGTCGCCTTCCACTGTGAACTACTGTATTTCTCAAGAGCACAATGCTGACCATAGAATACAGTTTGCTTTTACAGATGCATAAATGTTTAGTTTGACAAAAGTTGCCGACTGTTCTTGAAATTGTCATTGACAATATGAGAAAATGGTATGTCTCATATCAAACATAAAAGAAACGGAGGGCACCTCCAAATAAATGGGATCCAACTGAGGCATGTCAAAAAAGACCGTAAATCAAGAAAGAAGAAAGAAACATGTCATGTACACAGGGATCACCTTGAAATACACTAATAGTTTAATTGGTGCTACAAAAAAACAGAAAACATTTAAATGTTTTTAGAGTCATGAACTGACATACATAGTATACAAAAAGCCCACTATAGAGCTGCAGCCCTCAATCAAATGACATAATATACAGATTAATACAGTAATCAAATATCAATACAAGACTACTAAATGTATATGGTCAGCACACCTGAAGGAAAATGATCCTCCATTTAATGTTATAGTGTCATAAAACGCAACAGTTCATACTAAATGCTACACAAGTGAGATAAGAGGTATTTCATACATAGTCAGATGACCGAAGATGTCAAAAACCTGAACAGTTGTTGTATACACTAAAGGGTTGAGACAAGAGCGCAATAGGGTCTTATCTGGGTAAACCGTGTGAATTAAAAAGGTATTTATACTCACCCTTTCCAAGAGAGAGTAAAGCCTGTTTAATCGGTATGTCAGCCTGCTGCACGTCCAACGGTCCACATCGGTGACCGCAACAAAGATTCTTAGGAGTAAATTCTAGGACTTTTAGGTGCGCTGCCAGACAAATTCCATAGCCAAACAAGGTTAATAAATTAACCCTTTATTCCCTACGCGTTTCGAAGTATAACACTTCTGAAGAAGAAGTGTTATACTTCGAAACGCGTAGGGAATAAAGGGTTAATTTATTAACCTTGTTTGGCTATGGAATTTGTCTGGCAGCGCACCTAAAAGTCCAAGAATTTACTCCTAAAAAACCTGAACAGAAAATATATAGTTTAAAGGGCACAGAATGGTGAACATATACCAACAAGTTGCCAAGCCTAAAGGAGGTTTTATTACCTGGAAACGGCAAGGCACCTGAACTATGTGCAATCTGCAAGCAATGCAAAAGAGGATAATCCCCTATAAATGTTTATAGAGTGCTTATAAATGCAAGAAGCGTTATATATAATCCGTGGTCAAATGACCAGAGTTCATATAAAAAATGTGCAAAACATGCTGTGATAAAACACTCCGGGATCGCCTTTGCTGGGGTCAAAGGTCACGTGCGTTCAGCATGAAACTCAGGCGCAGAGCTGGGATTCGGGTGTACTGACCCTGGGTCAGGTTTATTAACTGTGAAAGCAATGCAAAAGGAAATAAAACATAAAACAAATCCTTGCCTGTCCGGCACTAACTAAACAATGGACAACCTAACTACCAACTGGCGGGCTTCTCCTGTCCAGCCAAACCACAGTTGCAGTGGGCACTGCTTTCACTCACGTGTGTCTCTCACACAGACAGGCTCTCTGTGTTCCCAGGCTGAGTCACTCAGACAACCACCTGGCATCCTTTTATATCCACCCCCCATTATTCATTAGCAAGCAGGTGCAATACTGACCAGACTAGGCCACATAGGAAAGGAATCTGGGCGAGATATACCTGCCCTCATCCACTATTCCCACATGATTCTCACAATGCATATATCCAAATACCAAAGAAATAAATATACAGTATAAAGAAACATCAGTGTATACAAGGCTTAATGCACACACCCAAAAGTTAGATGCAAGCAAGTTGTAAGAGATGCAGGAATATAGGTTATAGTGCAGAACAGATGGATATAAAGGATATAAAAGAGTATGATCCTGTATGAGTAAAATTGTCACAGGATGAATCCTGAAAGAGTGAAGAGTTACTCAAATTGAAGATGAAATTATCTCTAAAAGACCTAAAGGTAAAGATGACACATTGCCTTTGTAACTTAGGCAAGAATATATCTATATTTTTATATTTTAAAAGTTTCAAAAAGTAAAATGGGCCAATGCAAAATTTTCGGCACTCTGCATGGTTAGTACCTAGTAGCACCCCCTTTTGAAAGTATCACAGCTTGTAAATGCTTTTTCTAGCCAGTCAGAGGTCTTTTAATTCTCATTCAAAAGATTTTCATCCATTCTTCCTTGGATAATTCCTCCCAGTTCTGTGAGATTCCTGGGTCCTCTTGCATCCTCTGCTATTTTGAGGTCTAGTCACAGATTTTCAATGATGTTCAGATCAATGGACTGAGCGAACCATTGTAAAACCTTCAGCTTGTGCTCTTTGAGGTAGACTACTGTAGATTTTGACATAGGAACATTATCCATTTATAGAAGCCATCCTCTTTTCAACTTCAGCTTTTTTTTACAGTTGGTTTTATGATTGCATCAAGAATATGTTGAAATTTCATTTAATCCATTCTTCCCTCTACCTGTGAAATGTTCCCAGTGCAATTGACTGCATAATAAACCCAAAACATATATATATATATTTATATATATATATATATATATATATATATATATATATATATATATATACAGTGGGGAAAAAAAGTATTTAGTCAGTCAGCAATAGTGCAAGTTCCACCACTTAAAAAGATGAGAGGCGTCTGTAATTTACATCATAGGTAGACCTCAACTATGGGAGACAAACTGAGAAAAAAAAATCCAGAAAATCACATTGTCTGTTTTTTTTTCATTTTATTTGCATATTATGGTGGAAAATAAGTATTTGGTCAGAAACAAGCAATCAAGATTTCTGGCTCTCACAGACCTGTAACTTCTTCTTTAAGAGTCTCCTCTTTCCTCCACTCATTACCTGTAGTAATGGCACCTGTTTAAACTTGTTATCAGTATAAAAAGACACCTGTGCACACCCTCAAACAGTCTGACTCCAAACTCCACTATGGTGAAGACCAAAGAGCTGTCAAAGGACACCAGAAACAAAATTGTAGCCCTGCACCAGGCTGGGAAGACTGAATCTGCAATAGCCAACCAGCTTGGAGTGAAGAAATCAACTGTGGGAGCAATAATTAGAAAATGGAAGACGTACAAGACCACTGATAATCTCCCTCGATCTGGTGCTCCACGCAAAATCCCACCCCGTGGGGTCAGAATGATCACAAGAACGGTGAGCAAAAATCCCAGAACCACGCGGGGGGACCTAGTGAATGAACTGCAGAGAGCTGGGACCAATGTAACAAGGCCTACCATAAGTAACACACTACGCCACCATGGACTCAGATCCTGCAGTGCCAGACGTGTCCCACTGCTTAAGCCTGTACATGTCCGGGCCCGTCTGAAGTTTGCTAGAGAGCATTTGGATGATCCAGAGGAGTTTTGGGAGAATGTCCTATGGTCTGATGAAACCAAACTGGAACTGTTTGGTAGAAACACAACTTGTCGTGTTTGGAGGAAAAAGAATACTGAGTTGCATCCATCAAACACCATACCTACTGTAAAGCATGGTGGTGGAAACATCATGCTTTGGGGCTGTTTCTCTGCAAAGGGGCCAGGATGACTGATCCGGGTACATGAAAGAAGGAATGGGGCCATGTATCGTGAGATTTTGAGTGCAAACCTCCTTCCATCAGCAAGGGCATTGAAGATGAAACGTGGCTGGGTCTTTCAACATGACAATGATCCAAAGCACACCGCCAGGGCAACGAAGGAGTGGCTTCGTAAGAAGCATTTCAAGGTCCTGGAGTGGCCTAGCCAGTCTCCAGATCTCAACCCTATAGAAAACCTTTGGAGGGAGTTGAAAGTCCGTGTTGCCAAGCGAAAAGCCAAAAACATCACTGCGCTAGAGGAGATCTGCATGGAGGAATGGGCCAACATACCAACAACAGTGTGTGGCAACCTTGTGAAGACTTACAGAAAACGTTTGACCTCTGTCATTGCCAACAAAGGATATATCACAAAGTATTGAGATGAAATTTTGTTTCTGACCAAATACTTATTTTCCACCATAATATGCAAATAAAATGAAAAAAAAACAGACAATGTGATTTTCTGGATTTTTTTTTCTCAGTTTGTCTCCCATAGTTGAGGTCTACCTATGATGTAAATTACAGACGCCTCTCATCTTTTTAAGTGGTGGAACTTGCACTATTGCTGACTGACTAAATACTTTTTTTCCCCACTGTATATATATAAACTATTCAAAACTTTTTGTCAGGTGTGTGAAACGATTTAAAATAAAATGGCTTTAAAAAAAAGAAATGTTGACAGTTTATTTTTAACAATTACTAAAATTTACAGTGAATGAACAGAAGGGAAATCTAGTATTTGGAGTGACAACCCTTTATTATATATATATATATATATATATATATATATATATATATATTTTTGCACAGTGGCTCTGAAAGATCAGGCTGAAAACTAAGATGAAGTATTGATTTACGCACCATGAGAGTGAACTCATTCTGTCATATTTTGATTAAGAAATATCATCCGGTGGAGAAGAGTTTTCATGGGATGATGATTACAGGAGGAGGATTCACATGATACGAAACAAAACTATCATCAACTGTGACTGCAAGATGCTTATCTGTGATAAGAATAAAGACATTTTAAACCCAGAGTTCCAAAATATGGCATATATAGCTTTTCTTGTAAGTATGCTTCTGCTAGGTGAAGATTGACAAAGATGACATTTGTTTTCTTTTTCTGAAATGAGATTGAATTAATGGTGTCAAATATTTTTCTTATTTATTTCAAATGAGTAAATTGCAGAAAAGTTCAATTACTATCACTCATAGACATAAAACAAGAATGTTTTGTGGAGTACTTATATGTGGTGATGAGCAGATTGATTTATGAATCACTGAGTTTGAGATGAATTTCTTGAAATTTGTTGCTTCATGTGAAAGCCAACATTTTGAGATTCTATTCACAGTTCACAAAAAACTTGCCTGGAAAGATCACCATTCTTCACACTGTTGAGGCATAGGAGCTCAGGCAAATGTCATTTTGCATTGCCAGACAGGCTTCTCCATAATGCCATGCAGCTATAACATCTTTCGGATTATCATATCTTTTACAGTGGTGGTCAGTACCTGGGCAGTCAGAGATCAGTGGTTTTCAGTGGAGAACAGTTTGTATAGCAAAGTCATTTTCCATCTCCAGAGTTACTGATAAGTCTCTCTCGCGTGTAGAGTGTAAGTTTTTACAGTCAGTTGGGTCCTTTCTCTTGACTGTAAAGTAAAGTGTACGTTGTTATGATCAGCGGGCTTCTCTCTATTCTATAGAGTGTGAGCTCTTTTGGTCAGCAGGGTCCTCTCTTTTCTAGAGTGTAAGCTCTTGTGGTCAGTGGGGTTCTCTCTCACTCACTCTTCTGTAGAGTGTAAGCTCTTATTGTCAGCGGGGTCCTCTCTTCTGTAGAGTGTAAGGGCTTATAGTCAGCAGGGTTCTCTTTCTCTCTACTATAGAGTGTAAGCTCTTATAGCTAGTGGGGTTCTCTTTCTTCCTCTCTCGCTCCTATACAGAATATGTACTTATGGTCAGCGGGATTCTCTCACTCCTGTGAATCACAAATTCTTATCATCTATGGGGTCTCTCTCTCGTTCTCTTCTGAAAAGTTTAAGTTCTTACGTCAATGAGGTTTACTCACTCTCTTCTCTCCCCCATGTTTATTTTATGGGTAATTATTAGCTTTGCAGTATTGAAATTTGTGTTAATTTATTCAACTCAATTTTAAATTTTTGGGGAAAATTCGGCAAATTTGAATGTAACAAGATTCACTCATCTCTACTTACCTCATATTGTGGACTATAAGACACTTTTTTCCTTCAAAAATGTGGAAGAAAATGGGTATTTCATCTTATAGCCTGGTTGCGGTGTGGAGGTGGGGGAGCAGCAGTGGCAGAGTAGCGAGTCACAGGAGGCAGGAGCGGCGGATGCTCCTGTGTCCGCTGCTAAAGAGAAATGAATATTCAGTGCATTTCACGTCCATGGGTGTGGAAAGCAGGGAATATTCATTTCTCTTTAATAGCAGACACACTGTTAGCCTCAGCAGCCGGCTTCCTGCAGCTGCAGGGCGTTCACTTGTGCCCGCTACTTAAGGCAATGAATATTCATTGCCCTCCACTCCCATAGGTGATGAATGCAATGAATATTCATTCTATTTAGTAGCATCATAGGTGAACTCGTGGCAACTGCAGGAAGCCAGTGGCTGTGGCTAACACTATGCTCGCTATTAACCCCTTTACCCCCAAGGGTGGTTTGCACGTTCATGACCAGGTCAATTTTTACAATTCTGACCACTGTCCCTTTATGAGGTAATAACTCTGGAATGCTTCCATGGATCCCGGTGATTCTGACATGGTTTTCTCATGACATTTTGTACTTCATGATAGTGAAAAAAATGAAAATTTGGCAAAAATTTTGAAAATTTTGCAATTTTCCAACTTTGAATTTTTATGCACTTAAATCACAGAGATATGGCACACAAAGAACTCAATAAATAACATTTCACATATCTTTACATCAGCACAATTTTGGAACCAAATTTTTTTTTGTTAGGAAGTTATAAGGGTTAAAAGTTGACCAGCGATTTCTCATTTTTGCAACACCATTTTATTTTTATGGACCACATCACATTTGAAGTCACTTTGAGGAGTCAATATGATAGGAAATACCCAAAAGTGACACCATTCTAAAAACTGCACCCCTCAAGGTGCTCAAAACCACATTCAAGAAGTTTATTAACCCTTCAGATGCTTCACAGTACTTTTTTGAATGTTTAAAAAAAAAGAATATTTAACTTTTTTTCACAAAAAAATTAATTCAGGTCCAATTTTTTTTATTTTACCAAGGGTATCAGGAGAAATTGGACTCCAAAAGTTATTGTGCAATTTGTCCTGAGTACGCTGATACCTGATATTTTGGGGGGAACCACTGTTTCGGCACATGGCAGAGCTCAGAAGGGAAGGAGCGCCGTTTGACTTTTTCAATGCAAAATTGGCTGGAATTCAGATTGGACGCCATGTCACGTTTGGAGAGCCCCTGATGTGCCTAAACAGTGGAAACCCCCCACAAGTGACCCCATTTTGGAAACTAGACCCCCCAAGGAACTTATCTAGATATGTGGAGAGAACTTTGAACCCACAAGGGCTTCACAGAAGTTTATAACCTACAGCGGTACAATTAAAAAATCATATTTTTTTCCACAAAAATGATCTTTTCACCCCCAATTTTTGTTTTCACAAGGATAACAGGACCCTAAAAGTTATTGTGCAATTTGTCCTGAGTACGCTGATACCCCATATGTGGGTGTAAATGACTATTTGGGTGCATGGCAGAGCTCAGAAGGGAAGCAATGCCATTTGACTTTTTTGGCTGCAATTGAGATCGGATGCCATGTCTTATTTGGAAAGCCCCTGATGTGCCAAAACAGTGGAAACCCTCCACAAATGACACCATTTTGGAAACTAGACCCCCCAAGGAGCTTATCTAGATGTGTGTTGAGAACTTTGAACCCCCAAGGGCTTCACAGAAGTTTATAACGTACAGCTGTACAATTAAAAAATCATATTTTTTCCACAAAAATGATCTTTTCACCCTCAATTTTTATTTTTCCAAGGGTAACAGGACCCCAAAAGTTATTGTACAATTTGTCCTGAGTACGCTGACACCCCACATGTGGGGGTAAACCACTATTTGGGCGCATGGCAGAGCTCGGATGGGAAGCAGCACCATTTGACTTTTTTGGCTGGAATTGGGATCTGACGCCATGCTGCGATTGGAAAGCCCCTGATGGGCCTAAACAGTGGAAACCCCCCACAAATGACACCATTTTGGAAACTAGACCCCCCAAGGAACTTATCTAGATGTGTGGTGAGCACTTTGAACCCCCATGGGCTTCACAGAAGTTTATAACGCCCGGGCGTGAAAATGAAAAATCATATTTTTTCCACAAACATGATCATTCAGTCCCCAATTTTTTTATTTTCCCAAGGGTAACAGAAGAAATTGGACCCCCAAAGTTGTTGTGCCATTTGTCCTAAGTACGCTGATACCCCATATGTGGGAGCAAACTACTGTATGGGCACAAGTCGGGGCTCGGAATGGAACTTTGATGGAATGGTCTGTGGGTGTCATGTTACCTTTGGAGAGCCCGTGATGTGCCTAAACTGTGGAAACCCCCAACAAGTGACCCCATTTTGGAAACTAGACCCCCCACGGAACATATCTAGGTGTGTGGTGAGCACTTTGAACCCCCCCCAATGCTTCACAGAAGTTTATAACTCCCTGGCGTGAAAACAACAAAATCATATTTTTTCCGCAAACATGATCTTTTAGTCCCCAATTTTTTTATTTTCCCAAGGGTAACAGGAGAAATTGGACCCCAAAAGTTGTTGCCCAATTTGTCCTGAGTATGATGGTACCCCATATATGGGAGAAAACTACTGTATTGGTAAACGTTGGGGCTCGGAAGGGAAGTATTGATGTTTTGGAATGCAGACTTTGATGGAGAGCCTCTGATGTGCCTGATGTGTTATTTTCCCAAGGGTAACAGGAGAAATTGGACCCCAAAAGTTGTTTTGCAATTTGTCTTGAGTAGGCTGTTACCCCATTTGTGGGGATAAAATACTGTTTGAGCGCATGGCAGAGCTTGGAAGGGAAGGGCAATTGACTTTTTCAATGCAGAATTGGCTGGAATTGAGATCACATGCAATGTTGCATTTGGAGAGCACCTGATGTGCCCAAGCAGTGGAAACCCCCAATTCTAACTCCAACCCTAAACCCAACACACCCCTAACCCTAATCTCAGCCCTAACTCTAGCCCTAGCCCTAACCCTAGCCCTAACTCTAACCCTAGCCCTAACCCTAACCCTAATGGGAAAATGGAAATAAATACATTTTTTTTAATTTTGTTATTTTTCCCTAACTAAGGGGGTGATAAAGGAGGGTTTGATTTACTATTTATGGCGGGTTTTTATGTTTGCCAGCTGTCATACTCTAAAAGACGCTTTTTATTGTAAAAATAGTTTTTGCATCACCACATTTTGAGAGCTATAATTTTTCCATATTTTGACCCACCGAGTCTTGTGAGGTCTTATTTTTTGCGGGACGAGTTGATGTTTTTATTGGTACCATTTACGGGTACGTGACATTTTTTGATCGCTTTTTATTCTGATTTTTGGGACCCAGAATGAACAAAAAACAGCATTTTGTGAATTTCTTTTGTGGGCTGCGTTTACACCGTTCCGCATGCGGTAAAATTGATAAAGTGGTTTTATTCTTCGGGTCAGTACGATTACAGCGATACCTCATTTATGTCTTTTTTAATGTTTTGTCACTTTTATGCAATGAAAACAATTTTATGTAAAAAATAATTATTTTTGCATCGCTTTATTCTGCGAGCTCTAACTTTTTTATTTTTTTGCTGATGATGCTGTATTGTGGCTCATCTTTTGCGGGACAAGATGACGTTTTCAGCGGCACCATGGTTATTTATATCCGTCTTTTTGATCACGCATTATTAAACTTTTTGTTCGGCGATATGATATTAAAGCATTATTTTTTGCTTTGTTTTTTATTTTTATTTTTTAAGGGGTTTGCTAAAGGGGTTAACTAATGGGACATTTTTATAGGGCGGGTCGTTACGGACTCGGCGATACTAAATATGTGTACTTTTATTGTTTTTTTAATTTCCAAAAAATGAATTTATTAGGGAATATTTTTTTTTTATTTATTTAGCGATTTTTTATAAATTATTTTTCCACTTTTTTTAACTTTATTACATTGTCCCAGGGGGGGACATCACTGTCATGTGTGAGATCACTGATCTGACACGTCACACAGTGCTGTGACAGATCAGCGATCTGACATAGGCACTGCAGCAAGCTTCCTCATGCCTGCGCTCTGCAGACATGAGGAAGCCGCCTCCCTGCAGGCCCTCGAAGGTCCCCACCGCCGTATTGGATCCGGGGACCTGCAGGGAAGGAGGCCCCCACAGCAGCGCTGCACATCGTGCTGCTGCGGGGGTCTCAGGGAAGCACGTGTTTGATCACAGTGTGCCAGGGGTTAACGTGCCGGGGGTGATCCGTGACCGCCCCTGACACATAGTGCTGGGTGTCAGCTGTGATAATCAGCTGACACCGGGCTGCGATCAACAGCGCTCCCCCCGTGAGCGCCGCTGATCTCGATGGCGTACTATCCCATCCCCGGTCATAGGGACCCGTGTCCCGTGGACGGGATAGTACGTCAGATGTCAGGAAGGGGTTAAAGAGCAATAAATATTCACTGCTTTCCATGCACACAGTCCCAGCATGGGGACTAGTAAGCATTCTGCCAGCTGTTCTCTAGATAATTATATAGTCCAAAAGGACAAGGAAATTAAGCATAAAAGTTGGACTATGTAAAGGACTGTTTTATGCTATAATGGAGAAAACAAAAAAAGGCGTAAAATGAGCAAAAGTACAGTACTCTATTAGAAGTGGTTAAAAAGACAAACAGTAAATTAAAAAATGCCAATATGGTGCATGGTGATGAGTCAAAGAAGATGGGTGGCACCATCAGATGACAGGCAAGAGCAAGATATAATCCCAATACTGATGAACAATGTAGTCAAAATGAATAACGCAACTAAGCACCAACATTAGTAAAACTTGTATCCAGAGGGGAAAAAACAACATTTAGTGTATTAGCTATACTCCTACATCTCTACAAATTACGGCTACAGTGCCTGCAATACACACAGAATAAAGTGCTGGAAAATAGATGTGGAAACCATTAAATGCCATTAAATGCCACATTGACATAATGAGTGTAATAATAATTCCTTACCTAAGCCATGCGATGATGCCAATTCCCCTGCCATGAGCTGCTTACAAACATAAATCAGCTGCTGTCATCGGAAGACTTTGCAAGGGAGCACAGCAAAGGTAAGTGTAATGGTTTTATTTTTTTATGTGTTATTATGATTGGGCCATGCATACCAGGATGGGTATGGGGGGCCAATCATACAAGGATAAGGATGGGGAATGCATACTACAATGAAGAACCATGCTTTTCTGATTGGGACCATACATACCAGGATGGGGATGGGGACAATCATGCCAGAAAAAGGATGGCCCTTGCCTACCAGGATGGAAATGGGGCTTTGCATACAAGGATAGGGATGAGGGGGCCATGCATAACAGGATAGGAATGGGGGGCAATCATACCAAGTTAAGGATGAGGCCATGCATACCAGGATGGAGATGGGGCCATGCATATAAGGATAAGGATGAGTGGGAACATGTCTACCAGGATAGGAATGAGTGGGACCATGCCTACCATTCTAGGTATAAGTGGGCCATGCATACCAGGATAGGGATGAGGAGACCATGCATACCAGGATGGAGATGAGGGGGCTATGCATATCAGGATAAAAAATAGGAGGGCATGCATCCAAGAATGGGGATGAAGGGGCCGTGCAATCCATGATAGGGATGAGAGGGCCATGCACATCAGGATGGGGATGAGGGGGTCATACATATCATGTTGGTCTTGAGGTTGCCATTCATACCAGGATAGGGATGAGGATGCCAAGCATTAAGTACAGAATTGACCACATTTTTACTTCAATTTTTTTTTCTAATTTTCTCCTCTAAAGCCTAGGTGCGCTTTATGGTCCGGTGCATCTTATAGTCTGAAAAAATGTGTTATATGTAATAATAAAACTATTTAATCACATTCAAATTTTGTTAAATATTTTTGTAAAATTTCATCCTTTTGCAAAAAAGCTATTCATCTGAAATTCTCAGAATAGCTACCAATATAGGCAAAGAATAACACTATGGTGAACATTCCACCAAGCTATGATTGTTGCTTAAGCGTACTTTAAAAAAGTTTTCTTGAAGGGGCTCTTAACCTTTATAAAATATATGGAGAAATAAAAGTCATCACTAAGAAAAATTCTCTTTTGGAATTCAAAGTTTTAAAACCCATTAGATTTCGGATTTCCTTTTTTAGATATGAGCCTAAAAAAGTTTTATGCTGCTGATGAGAAAGATCTCTCTGCAATAAAGATTGCTATTGTTATACTTAGGTGCAACATATTTCTATTCTCCCATGGTCTTGCATTTGGTTTCTGAGAATATACTTGTCATTGGTTGTTATAAACATGAAGATGAGGATATTGTGTTTTACGATCCTTCTTCTGCAGGTGGCACACTTCTGATTGTTGACTCATTCACAATTCAATTTCTTTCCCTTGTAGAGCTACTTCTTATAGGTGTTGGATGTGTTTACTGATTTAATGATTGCCATTCCCTACAGAGCAGTATTACAGTAGGGTTTGTTGTACAGAAGTCTGCCTCTGAGTGATTCAGAAATTTCCACTGAGGAATCCTCCAAGAGATCAGTCACTCCCATTGAACAGACACTGAGTATGGCACATGAAATATTCAAGCTGTATATTACACAAACAGTTAAGGACAATGGCCGACAGGGAAACAGCACTGACTTCAGCACTTAGTAGGAATGCTCAAACATACTCTAATCTGAAATTAAAGCAACATGCCTATTTATGTGAAAATAAAACAAAAAAATTGAATAATGAAAGCAATTTGATGTCTCCATTAGAGGCTTCAATGCGCCAAGGATCCACTAATAATTTATTATGGAGCTAAACATCTATAGTGTACTTGCCTGATCCGCAATATTAATCAGTTCAAGCACAAAACTGCAGAAAAAATTGCCCACACTAAATAAAAACAATTATAAATGAAATATTTAAACTTCGCTTTAGCCACAAAGTATAGTTTCATTCTGCAACCTGTTTTATAAAAATGAACATATCTATACAACTTCTCAAGTCAACTTCCATTTTTTTAATATATTTTTACTAATACCCCCATCTCCAGTCATAATGATACAACCTGTAATGCAGTTATAAAAGTTCATTTCAACTATGATAAATAGTAAATACATGGAATTATATATATAACCGTGGAACTGAATTGCGTTGACCATTGTGCCCTTAGCTTTACGTGAGGGAAAAGATCATATGTTACAGTGAGTAATTTTAACTTTTCAGAAAAATCCAAAAGTTATAGTGTTTAAAAGAGCGCTGTTCTGGTAGTCAGGAAAAATTACAATCAAAGTATGATATTTTAAAGTTATTGCCATTGTCTTGGCCAACTTTTCACCATCTTGTTCAAAACTTTTCAAAAATATTTATTTCGTCCATTTACTTATTTCATGTCAGACAGAGACATTTGTTAGTTGATACCTTAGGTGCTTCTCACAAAGTTAGAATATCATCAAATAGTTAATTTATTTCAGTTTTTCAATACAAAAACTGAAATTCATATATTATAGAGAGTCAATACACACAGAATGATCTATTTCAAGTGTTTATTTCTGTTAATGTTGATGATTATGGCTTACAGCCAATGAAAACCCAAAATTCATTATCTCAGTAAATTAGAATAATTAACAAAAAACCCTGCAAAGGCTTCCTAAGCGTTTAAAAGGGTCCCCTAGTCTGTTTCAGTAGGTTCCACAATCATGAGGAAGACTGCTGACTTGACAGATGTCCAGAAGGCAGTCATTAACAAACCCCACAAGGAGGGTAAGCCACAATAGGTCATTGCTAAAGAAGCTGACTGTTTACAGAGTGCTGTATGCAAGCATATTAATTGAAAGTTGAGTGAATGGAAAAAGTATGGTAGAAAAAGGTGCACAAGCAACCGGGATAACCGCAGCCTTGAATGGATTGTTAAGATATGGTCATTCAAAAATTTGGCGGAGATTCACAAGGAGTGAACTGCTGCTGGAGTCATTGCTTCAAGAGTCAGCACACACAGACGTTTCCAGGACATGGGATACAAGTGTCAAGCCACTCATTACCAATAGACAACACCAGAACCATCTTACCTGGGTCAGGAGGAAAAAGAACAGGACTGTTGCTCAGTGGTCCAAGGTGTTGGTTTCAGATGAAAGTAAATTTTACAATTATTTTAGAAATCATGGTCCCGGAGACTGGAGGAAGAGTGGAGAGACAGACAATCCAAGCTGCTTGAGGTCTATTGTGAAGTTTCCACAATCAGTGATGGTTTGGGTAACCATGTCATCTGCTGGTGTAGGTACACTGTGTTTTTATCAAGACAAAAGTCAGTGCAGCCATCTATGGGGAAATTTTAGAGCACTTTATGCTTCTGGAGACCCCAACAGGGCCTTAGGTTACTCGGTACCGTGTTGGCCAGGTTTTTTAAAGGGGATGTCATGGTGGCAGTGACCCGGTCAATGGCCCTGGGCGTCCAGAAAGAAGTAAAGGATAATTATGTCATGTTTGGTCTTGAGTGACGTCACCTGTGGTGTTTGGCAATGGGCTGCCGACGCTGCGGTTATGGTCCACTGGGGCTGATGGTGATGCAGCAAAGATGGTTCAGCTCCCCACGAGTAGAGCGAGGCCCCAGGGCAAATATATTTGATTGTTCAGATGGTGGTGAAAGTTGGGATGCAGAGGAAAATTGAAGGACACAGAGAGGGGCAGTTTTCTTTACCTTTTACTTTTTAGTTAAGTTCTGTTCTCAAAGGGAAGGAACTTCTACACAGGGAAGCTATGAAGATCTGCCTGACCAGCAAAATTTGCAAATAAAACCCAATGAGAAAAGTAGTTAGGCTACCTCTTGAAAGGCTAATGGATAGAAAGTAGTATTTATAAAATGACAATACAACAATGAAAGCCTCTATCAGACAGCTACACAAAAGGATAACTCTACTGAGACCCATTGTACATATAGATGTCATTGTGCTCTCATCTCCTTCCAGCATTTAACTGAAATGTTGCATGCAAAATGATGCTAGAATTAATCCTATTGATTTCAATCAAATAGTTCCCACCTGACCAATGCATTAGTTATTGCACTGGACAAATGCAGGCATTAGTCAATGGTTGGACTTCCATGGACTGGTTGATGTAACGCTATGATCAGACACCAGACTAGAGAAATGGTAAAAATGCCTGATAACAACTGATGTATTTCTGCGTCAGTTATGTCATCACTTGTTATCTCTTGAATTGTATCAGGCTCAAAAATCCTAAACCTGAGGCAAGTGATATTTATGAACCCAGACTAATCCATGCATCTGTCAATGTCTTCTTTTGTCAATCATATTCATATTAGCCATGCCACTTCTATTTTCCCGGTCCTTAAAGAATCTTGCACAGTTACACCCTATTGTCTGTACTGTATTGTGTGCTATGATAGGACATTTATAACATCTGATTGGAAGTGTATGTGTTTTAAAAGCATCCCTTTCCAGATTTGAAGTTAAAAATGTCAGACAATAAGAGCCAGAAGGTAACTTTTTGTAGCTGAGATACTTATTGTTTAGTTGATTTCATTTGTCATGCCTATGACAAGTTAAACTTCAGCTTAGGGTACTAAGCTTTGCTTAACGCCTTCAGCTTTTCTTTGTACAATAGGAATTTTCTTGTAAAGGAAATAATTCACAAATATCAACACAACTCTAAGAAGTGCCAAGAGCCAGAGAAACAGATTCATGGACACAACTCATGTCACAGTCCATCAACGTTGCCTATTTCTTTGGTCTGCTCACTCTTACCTCTCTAACCAGAAAATATTATTTTTTCTCTAAAAACAAGCACTTCCTTTGTTGGAAAAAAGCTCTCTTTGCTTCTCCTTGAAGGCCTGTGCCTTTTCATTGCATGAATCCATTTTTTTGCTAATTAAACGGACTATTCTGCTGCTTTATAGTGGAATACAAAGCTTTGCAAAAGGAAATCTATTCACTGAAATGTGAAAGCTGAGATGCATCTACAAATGTGAAAACAATTTCCATTGAAAATTTTGATTAACCAATGTAGCAGCTGTAGATTATTTCATAAACAGTCATACTTTTTCATCTTAGAGTGACTAAAACTTCATTTTTTGTCTATTGTTATATCCTACATGGGATGTTATGAAAATGTTGTAATTTACTTCCTTGAGAGATTTGGCTTTTTTCCTGGTCAAAAATATGATCAAAGTGAACGCCAAACTCCTTGCTTTCCCCAAGTCTTCTTATAGTTGTACAACATTGTCTACGTAATTGGACTACAGTTTCAGATTCTATGTATTTGATGAACCGCTAATTGGAGGGTAAATGCTTCAAGAATATTTGTGTGTCTTGGTAATTAAGATGAATATATTTTTTTCTTTATCTATAACGAATCTAACAAAATTTGGCCAATTTTGGCATGTGAAAGATATTTGATGAACAAACCACACATGCTTTGTCTACCAGCTGATTGTTATAAGAGTTTATCTGCTACACATGTGACCTTTATGATTCACTTTTGGCTATAGTTATTCACTTGCAGTGCAGGAGTCTTCTAATATATCTGTAGGCCCTGTATTTTCTTGCTTTCTATATTTTTTGTAAAGGGATATTACAAGTTTTTAGGGTATGTCTGGGTCTCATTAGGGCATGGCAACCTTGCGCTGTTAATTAGGGTGCCAACATCCACACATTGGTAGAATCTTATTTAAGGCCTTAAAAGGAAAGTGCAGTTATATGCTTTGTTACTTATATATCTTATATGCCTTCCCAGGCTATATACCCTCTCTTGTCCATAGTGATTGTACTTATCATGTCCCTTTAAATTTGTTGACTTTTCAATTTAGTAGTGGTATTTCTCTTAATTATGTTTTTGGCTTAAATAATTAATAAAATATAATTTAAAACAAAAAAATTCTTGTTAGACAATGTATAGTTTCCGTCTGCAGAGAGGGCCCCACCTGAGGAGCATGCTTGCTCCCAAGAGACATAATACTCCCACAAATAGTCTCCTCTGAGTGATGTTTAGATTAGCTCACAGTGTCTTGCTATATGGCTTTTCCACTATGAGTGATAAATTCGTGCACAAACGCAATATAAAATGAAGAATAAACAGAAGATATGCTTCTTTCTTGCTGCTGTACATCCCCCACTCAGTGGGATACCAGAATGCAGCAGACAACATTAGGTTGCATTCACACTTTACATTTTTTAAACCCCATTACCTTGCGTGGCGGCTACCACGTTCCTGAGCTGCTGTCTCCTCTGCAGACAGTATCTATACTCCAACACATTGACAAAGATGTTAAACAACAATTGTAAACCCATTGAGAAAACCAGGGGTTTAGAGGCCTCTTTGGTTATATTTGTGAACAAAAAATAAGCCAAATACCCTAAAGAACATAATTAGAAGCTTTGACACCTTTCCATGCTAAACACAATAATGGAGAAAAAAATTAAAATGTATTCACTTTACAGAGTACCTATCAACAGCTCTAGAGCTGCTCCAGCTAGATGATCTATCACACATTAACGAAAGTGGCCAGAAGTAATCAAATACGTTTCTGTAAGGGTGCAACTTTGTTGAAACGTTGGCCCTGATCTTCTGAGTTAAGGGATTAAGGGATCCTGGCATGCAGGTAGAGATTTGACAAACCTCCATGGCCCCTCTTGCAGTGAAAGACTGGCATATTACTATTTATATTTTTCCAGTAATGCCACCTATTTTACTAAGCTGTTCCCAAACCGAAACTGCTCTAATTATGTCTTCATTCTGTAACAGCTTAACCCCTTAGGGATGTAGCTAATTTGGACTTAATTGACCAGGCCCAAATGTTTAAATCTGACCAGTGTCACTTTATTAATTAAGGAAAGAGAGTGCATATAGGGCGATAAAAGTGATTTTTTGGGTGACAAAACACGGCTAGTGCACTCACCTTTACTGGTTGTGAACAGTCACAACCCCTTGCAGAATGTAAAATGAACCAGTGGTCCCTGCAGACTCCCGTAGATACCAATGTCACAAAGGAGGAAGAAAAATGCCGGGTTTTTCAATGTATCCGAGCTGACCACATAAGGATAGAAATATTCTTCAAAGCTTTATTGTGCCGACGCGTTTCGTGGCAAATCTGCCACTTCCTCAGGGCCACATAATCTGCTAACATGTTTCATCATATTGAATATGTCGTCATTAGTAGTGAGCCCATGTGCTCTCTACTCAAGTTTGCATCGGTGTGCTCGGGTATGCACCAAGTATTGCGTGTGCTCAAGCGACTATGATGCTAACTCAAACAGCGAGCACTTGAGCTCAACACTAGTCATCATATTGTCATCTTTTTTTTAACTTTTGAAAAAAATCTTAACCCCAATGCTATCCCTAACATTAGCCCAACCATAACCCTAACCCCAGCCTAACCCTAGCCTAACCCAATACCAACCCTAACCTTAACTGTAATGGCAAAAATTGAAAGAATTAAAAATTACAAGATAAAAATTTTTAGCCTGACTAAGGGGATGACACAGGGGGGATGATATACTAAATATTGGCTTTTGATTACTGTGATAGTGTCCATCACAGTGATCAAAATGAACTAACAAGAAAAATCCCCGCTGTTGCCAGGTGCCTGTCGGAAGATCTCGGCGGGTGCACTGCGACTGCGCCCACAATTTTTTCCACTAAGTGTTGGAAAAAGAGGTGTGATTTGAACTTTTATCTTTTTGATTCTTTCATTTGTTAAAACATTTTTTTTTGTACTTTTCACTGTTCTTAATAGTGCTCTCAAGGGACTTGAAACTGTGATCTTCTAATTGCTTGTTCTATATACAGCAATGCTACAGTATTGCTGTATATGGCAGAAATCACAGCGCCCTTTAAAGCTCGGCTACAGGCAGGGTTTCAAAAGATCTCTAAAATGACAAGCACAGATGTCTTCAACAGACCACTTACTGTCATTGCAACCCATCTGCAACCAGCGATCATGTCAGAATCACATCAATGGGCGCATGGAATGACATGCACATATGGCAGCTTATGTTAAATGCCATTGTCAGATTGACAGCATCATTTAACAGGTTAACAATAGATGGCGGAACTCCTCTCTGACTGCATTTCTTAGAGGCAGGTCCTGGCTGTAACATACAGCCATCATCTGCCAGGTGTGAGGCAGGCTCACTCCATGATAATGCTTCATATCTATGCTTCAGACTAGCGCATACACGGATGACAGATACAGTGATGGGATAAGAACACAAATTTGTATATGTCACAAGGCACCCCAATCAACAGATCAATTGATCTTTTTATTATCAATGTGAGCATCTAAATAAGTTTTACACTCTAATGGAACTCCTGCCATTCATAGCCTTTAAGTTTAGAGATTTGTAAATTGTTACATAATTTTTTGCTTAGCACTAATTTGCAGCTTAGATGTGATAACTATTTTGTCCATCATCTTTGAACAAGTTATGCAGCTGCCATTATTTCTACAGTAAAAGTCCATGGTCTTGATTTCTCTGTGTTTTGAGGAACCTACAAATAAGTTTTATAAGTGGTTAAAACAATGCTGGAATCCAAAAGGCACGTTTTACTATTGAATAAGACAATGGGAAACACCAGTCTTGGAAGCAGATCTGTCAGATGCCATTAAATGTGTTGAAACCCATGACTAACTGTGTGTTAACCTGCAAGAAGAAACCTCTAAAAACATTAATTAGAAACCAGAGAGCATAGATCAAGTGCTGTCCACATAAAGGCACATGGAAAACTCTACAGCTACATTAGCAATTTATGGCATATTAATAAAAGATGTGCACTTAGTTTGTTGACAACAGCTGCATTTTCACACTGGGAATCATTGAAGACATACCTTGCATATTTGTTTTATTCAATATTACTAGAGAGAAAGAAAGGTTTTCATTGCTGTAACACAAAGGCTTTTTTTTCTTATGGTTATACTTGAATAATGCATAGATATCAGCAGTTGCATAATTATATGTGCAGACAATTTTTAGAGAATGATCAATGTGCATTCATCCTTTTCTTAGAAAGTGCCAAATGTGTTCTTTTTCCTTCTTACATTACGAGCTGTTTGCTTAGTATCCATATAATCTAAACAATGTTTAGAAATTTATCAGAATCTTCTTTTGGCTCCTTTTTTATTCTTATTTTTACATACCTGAAAGAATCAAATGGCAGGTTCTTAATTTCCATGTATAGAAAGTTCTTCATCTATATCCATGTGTTAAAAAAAGACAAATAAAGTACTAGCTCCTAGACATGATAAAATCTTTTGAAATTTGTATTTCCCTTGCTCAACAATTTTTTTTCCAAAAATCTGAATTACAGCCAATCAATTTGTTGCCAGTTGCAACACTGAAAAGATTGCTATAGATTTTTAAATATGTATAATATTTTGAGGTTTTATAGGATGGTATACAACCCTTTTCAAGCTCTTTAACACAAACATAGCATTATTTTTTTTTAAAATCATCTCGCCATAGAAATGGAAGCTAAATGGGTAGCAACCAACAACCCATATAATAATACAGCAAACTGATAGGCTTTTCATGTTTTTTTCATTAAAACAAAATCTATATAATTATCCCACTTAGTCATTTGTCAACTGTAAGAATATTTTGTGGTTAACATTGACTCAAACTGACAATGTTGCTGTCAGAGGTAACATCATCCTAAAACGAGTAATGTTCCGTTTATTTAATAATGTCCTTAGCGTCTTCCCTCTTAGTTTGCTTTCTCGATGCAGTTGTGACCTGTGTCTGGAAGTATTTTTGTCCAGATTGGTAGTGAACAGTGATGGTGGTAGTGGAGATTAGGCTGTTGCTAGAGACTCCAACATTCTTAGCTATGGTATTTTGAAGGTTTTTTTATTTTACACTACTACTTAATTGGCCTTGCCATTTCTTCTTTTAGCATACATTAAAGAGTAAAAAAACACACACATTAATTAAAAATTATTTTAATGAAATAAATACACAAAGCTTTTGACCAAATTTATTATTTTGCCTATCCAACAAAAGCCCTTGTTCTGTAAAAAAATAAAATATAAAAAACAATATCCTTACCTTTCTGCCATTCAGTCAGGTCCCCCGCTGCTATCCATCACAAGGGGTTAACTAGTTTACAACAGGGACTGCTGCTAAAGCTACCGGCCCCGCTGTAAACCACTGCAGAATGAATGAAATCATGTCTGCGCAGGCAACCCGGCTCACCGGAGATGAGCCAATTAGCGTTGGAAAGTTTCTGAACATTTTCCCACATTGTCAGTTACTTCAGGTCAGCCGGGAACTCCACGCAACCTCACCGACTACCGCTGATGTCACTGAGGCTGTGCAGAGTCCCCGTCTGACCTGAGGTGATCTCTCAGCATGGGAAACAGTTCAGAAACTTTCCCACACTATCGAGTTCACTACAAGTCAGCCAGGGACTCTGCGCAGCCTCACTGACATCTGCGGTAGTCAGCGAGGCTGCACGGAGTCCCTGGCTGACCTTAAGTGAACTCAGGAGTGTGGGAAACAGTTCAGAAACTTTCCCATGCTAATCCGTTCATCTCCGGTCAGCCAGGGTGCCTGCGCAGACATGATTTCACTCATTCTGCAGTGGTTTACAGCGGGGCCGGTAGCATTAGCACCGGTCCCTGTTGAAAACTAGTTAACCCCTTGTGACGGATTGCAGTGGGGGAGCTGACTGAACGGAGGAGAGGTATGGATATTGGTGGTTTTTTATTTTATTTTTTTACAGAACAAGGGCTTTTTGTGGATTGGCAGAATAATAAATTTGGTCAAAAACTTTGTGTATTTATTTCATTAAAATAATTTTTAATTAATGTGCGTCTTTTTTTACCCTTTACTACTGTAGGATTAATAATGGATACGTGTCTTATTGACACCTCTCCATTATTAACCTTGCTTAATGTCACCTTTCAATAGCAAAGTGACATTAACCTATTAGTATTAACCCATGAGCCACCACTAAAGGCTATGGGAATAGAGAGGCTAAGTGATAGAAAAGGCACATCTTATAGATGCGCCTTTTCAGGAGTGGCTGGGGCAGATTTTTTAGCCAGCGGGGCCCAGAAACAATGGTGCCTCTCTAGGCTATTAATATCTGCTCTCACTCACTGGCTTTCCCTCTCTGGCAGAGAAAATTGTACGGGAGCCCAAGCAATTTTTTTCCGAGATTATAGCCTTAAATTTAACCCCTAGAGTTCCATATTTTTCCTAACACAAACTGCATATAACTACTAAATTGATTAAACACTGACATACAGTGCCTACAAGTAGTATTCAACCCCCTGCAGATTTAGCAGGTTTGATAAGATGCAAATAAGTTAGAGCCTTCAAACTTCACACAAGAGCAGGATTTATTAACAGATGCATAAATCTTACAAACCAAAAAGTTATGTTGCTCAGTTAAATTTTAATAAATTTTAAACATAAAAGTGTGGGTCAATTATTATTCAACCCCTAGGTTTAATATTTTGTGGAATAACCCTTGTTTGCAATTACAGCTAATAGTCGTCTTTTATAAGACCTGATCAGGCCGGCACAGGTCTCTGGAGTTATCTTGGCCCACTCCTCCATGCAGACCTTCTCCAAGTTATCTAGGTTCTTTGGGTGTCTCATGTGGACTTTAATCTTGAGCTCCTTCCACAAGTTTTCAATTGGGTTAAGGTCAGGAGACTAACTAGGCCACTGCAACACCTTGATTTTTTCCCTCTTGAACCAGGCCTTGGTTTTCTTGGCTGTGTGCTTTGGGTCGTTGTCTTGTTAGAAGATGAAATGACGACCCATCTTAAGATCCTTGATGGAGGAGCGGAGGTTCTTGGCCAAAATCTCCAGGTAGGCCATGCTATCCATCTTCCCATGGATGCGGACCAGATGGCCAGGCCCCTTGGCTGAGAAACAGCCCCACAGCATGATGCTGCCACCACCATGCTTGACTGTAGGGATGGTATTCTTGGGGTCGTATGCAGTGCCATCCAGTCTCCAAACGTCACGTGTGTGATTGGCACCAAAGATCTCGATCTTGGTCTCATCAGACCAGAGAACCTTGAACCAGTCTGTCTCAGAGTCCTCCAAGTGATCATGAGCAAACTGTAGACGAGCCTTGACATGACGCTTTGAAAGTAAAGGTACATTACGGGCTCGTCTGGAATGGAGACCATTGCGGTGGAGTACGTTACTTATGGTATTGACTGAAACCAATGTCCCCACTGCAATGAGATCTTCCCGGAGCTCCTTCCTTGTTGTCCTTGGGTTAGCCTTGACTCTTCGGACAAGCCTGAGGGGTTGAATAATAAATGACCCTCTGAATAAACTTTTCACAATTTAAAAAAAAATTAAACAAAGAAATAACATTCTTTTTTGCTGCAGTGCATTTCACACTTCCAGGCTGATCTACAGTCCAAATGTCACAATGCCAAGTTAATTCCGAATGTGTAAACCTGCTAAGGTATATAAATTGTTTTGATATTACATGGTGCACTATATGTAAACCATGTGTCATATCATGTCGGTTTCAGGAATAATTTTACTGAAGCCGGCAATTGATTTAGCGGCTATTATGCTATGTAGAACTCCATGAACTATAAATATATATATATATATATATATGTATGTGTGT
The DNA here is from genome assembly GCF_039654945.1 of Dendrobates tinctorius. Classification (NCBI taxonomy): domain Eukaryota; kingdom Metazoa; phylum Chordata; class Amphibia; order Anura; family Dendrobatidae; genus Dendrobates; species Dendrobates tinctorius. The sequence goes on along the minus strand of NW_027361699.1, from coordinate 1,597,685 downwards.
GTCTCAATGACATGTGTATATATGGATAGATAGATAGATATGTATTCTGTGTGTATGCATCTATTCTTCCTTTTGTGTTTTAAACTGTCAGGAGCATGCTCAGTTAAAAAAACGGATCCGTCACCGACATCCGTCTCTTGACAGATGACAACGGATCCTGTGCCCATGGCTTTATTCTAGCAAATTTTCAATGGACTCAAAAAATGTTGATTTGTGCGTCGTGTCTGGCCGTTGGACAAAAATTTTTCTATGGATCCGGCGAATAACGGACGAAATGTGAGGCCATCTGTCACAATTCATCGCTAATACCAGCCTATGAGAAAAAAACAGATCCAGCGGCACCAGTCGCCGGATCCATTTTTTTCAAAAAACGACGGATTGTGACTGATGGCAAAAAAATGATGTATGAAAGGGACCTAACTCTGCTGACCAGCTAATTCATCTCTCTCCTTGTGACTCCTCCATTTCTCCCCTCTGCAAATCCCTTCACTGGCTCCCATTCCCTCAGCGTATGCAGTCCATATATCTCTGAACTAATCTTCCGATACCTTCAATCACGAAATCTCCGGTCCTCTCAAGACCTCCTTCTCTCCTCCACACTTATTTGTTCCTCACCCAACCGCCTCCAAGACTTCTCCTAAATATCCCCCATCCTCTGGTATTCTGTGCCCCAACATGTCCGACTATCACACATTTTGATCCTTCAGACTGAGCCTGAAAACCCACCTCTTCAAGAGAGCTTACAGCCTGAAAAGACCCCGCTGCCTCTTCACCACTATCGGAGCTACTGCCTCACCAACACTGGAGCTGCTGCAACCCCCCAACCTACTGTCTCCTTCCCCACCATCCTGTAGATTGTAAACCCCCAAGAGCAGGGTCCTCTCCCCTCTGTATCAATCTGTCATTGCTAGTTTGTTTAGTGTAAGTGATATCTGTAATTTGTACGTTATCCCTTCTCATGTACAGCACCATGGAATCAATGGTGCTATATAAATTAATAATAATGATAATAATAATAAAATAGGTTGTGGGTATTTATTGGCAGTTAATGACAATCTAATCGCAAACTGTTTAAATTCACTGTAACCTGAAAATTTTTTAACATTTTAGGCAAATTCTGTTTGCACCAAATTGATGTGATCATGTTAATCAGTAGACATGATGTCACTTTCCCTGCTTAACTCTCAATGCAGAAGTGAGTAGAGCTGGAATACTCCTTTAATCAAAATTCAATGTCATTAATAAAATTATCAATGTCATTAGTAGGATCTGTAAATATAAATCCTTTTTGTCTTTTTTGCAGCATACTGTACAGTATATCTGTACAATATTCAGTACTAGTAGAATACCTGCGGAAAATATGTTAAATTGTTGGTTATGGTAGCGAAAGTAAAATTTTCAATGTCACCCTGAAAATGACATTTTCAGAGTGCTATGGTATTTTTTTTTTCCACTTTAAATTTTTATTATTTTGGCATTTTACTAATTTGTCATAACATTGATGTGACCAATTTTTTTTTTTAGCTTCAACATTTTTTATTGATTTTACATATTCAATACATATTATGTAGTGTAAACTATTCCAACTATTTTTTGAACTATTTTTTATCAAAAATGAAAATTTATGCACCTTACACAAACAGATAAAACATTTACACGCAATCAACAACATAGTGCAACCCTTCCCCCTACCTCCAGTGTAATCTATAAGTAGTTCACGGACAAAAGAGAATTATTGGCTTACAGTTAAACAACTATCTATTGTAGTGCTTTTTGGTAAACAATGTTTCTGGTTTTACCTTTAGGTGCATATATGAAAAGATTTTTAGGGTACTCTAGAGCAAGCAACATACAACTGTCCATGTGAAAAACACGGGCTCTCCAAATTAATGCCAGGTACTTTAAGTGATTGACATGCGTGTGTGGTCCTTGCGTCTGTGTGTGTGTGGTGTGCATGTGGTATTTATGGGGTGCTGTTCTGGTATAAGTGAGGTGGTGTTTGTGTTGTGTGTGTCTAGAGTGGTCTGGTGTTTGTGTGGTGTGTTGTGGCATTTGGGTGGTGTTGTGCTTGTGGGTTGTTGCATGTGTGCTGTCTGTGTGATGTTTGTATGGTGTTTGTGAAATCTGTGTGCTAGTGTGGTGGTGCGGCCCATTTAGCAGCGACTCTTTGGCACCGTCGCTATAATCCATCCGTCAGTCACAACTGATGTTTTCCCCTCAGCACTTTTACTTTTACCTTCACATTTCTCCATTACGTTTATAGGGCCCAATCTCATGACGGGGGATGCTAGCAAGATGTAACGTATTCTGCTCCTGTTGGTGGAGAGAGGGTATGCCAAATTTCACCCAAATCAGGCGAGAACTGTGGATTTGTATAGAACGGGCTACTACAGATTTTGAGTTTTACATATATAGATATTCAAATCACAACATAACTATAATAATTAGATACTTGGAATGATTTTTAAATCCACCAGTTATTTATTGGTTTGTTGGAATATTGTAACTTAGACCTTAACGCAAGTAAGATAAGTTTATTGGCCACATAGGATAGAGCTAAATTTTGTATTAAACTGATTTAAAGCAAGAGTGTAGGTACATTGGAAGCAACTTATTCAGCAACGATGGGGTCTGGGAGAGTCGGACTTTGTCCAGAGTGGACTTAGTTCATTGAGTTCTGAGAACGTGAGCAGGAGTTTGCTCTTCATAAACCCTTAAAGTAAAAAAGCATGTGGAGAATTAAAGGTTAAGAAAAAGAGCATCAAATCATTTTATCCTAGAAGGTTATAGGTATAATTTTGTTAACCAACCCCCCAAAAAAGTCCTTAGTATAAAAACCACAGATCAAAGAGGTTTTTAAGAAATTTGATATTGATGGACTATTATTTTGGTCAATCCATCAATATAGAGCAGATTGGAGGGAATTAATCTAGTGCCACCTCCATTGATCAGCTAACTGAAGTTTACTGTGTACGGCTCTGTACATTATGTAGTGGCTGTGCCTGATATTCCGTGTTCTATCCAATTCAGTGAATTCTATGATGGTTATGACAGTCTATTTTCTGCAATTTGAATCCCGTCTATTTTGGTATTGTTTGGTAACAGCTCCATGTGCTGGTGATTTGATGTATTCATTCTAGTTTCATTTTGTTATGTATTGTGGGGCGTTTCTAGAGCATTGTGGGACAGTGCTGCTGCATCATGGTCTTGTTCCTCTCGCAGTAAAGACAGGAGCCATCTTTTTCTCTATATTTCCGATGGAGAATCCAGCTTACAACTAGTTTTCTTTTACCTTGTGCTCCTTGCAAACAGCCTGCTGCAAGCATAGTTCACACTATGTGTTACAATGCTGTATTTAATAAGTACGCTTGCTATGTTAGATAGATAATCATCAACTTGTATTATTACTAGTGATGAGCGAGTATATTCGTTGCTCGGGTTTCCCAAGCATGCTCAGATGATTCAGTATTTGGAAGTGCTCGGAGATTTAGTCTCTGTTGAAGCAGCTGCGTGATTTGTGGCTACTTGACAGCCTGAATATTTGTGGGTATTCCCTAACAGGCAATCCTCACATGTATACCAGGCAGAGACAGGCAGAAATCAGAGTTTGAGAATTATGATGACACAGTGTATGATGACCAGCTGTCACTGCAAGGTGCAGAAATAAGACAATGGGCTCATGGTCATGCTTGCGAGAATGGTAAGCTTCATTCTTGATTGTTTGTCAAATGAGAGGTGTATTGTTAGCATCAAGCAATGGGACCCTTGCTGTAAAAGTACAATAGGGGATTTTTTTCCAGCATCCAAACGAGGGTCAAAATTGGTGAAACACAAGGATAAGGTGAAGATTTCACTGAGCAAATTCCTGCTGACCGCACATCTGATTAGTAGACCTCTCTCCACTTCCCATAGAGTTAATACTCACCCACCTCAGCCACCGTTAGTGCTACAAGTGTCTGTGGCAGCATTAGTTATTACATTATGTATGACATGATTTACTTACTTTACTTGGTAATATAGAACCATTCATTTTCACAGTGCTTTACAGCCACCTTCATCACTGTCCCCATTGTGGCACACAATTTAAATTCTGAATTAGTGTATCTTTTGGAATATGGGAGGAAACCAAAGTACACAAAGGAAACCCACACAGACATGGGAGAACATACAAACTCTTTGAAGTACTAACCACTATGCATTAGGCCATCATGCTGCTCAGACCAGATGTTTTATCAACTGCTGCACCTACCTGATGCACATTAGCAAAGAAAGTCACAATGCCTTTACAGCCAGGTTAATTCATAGCTGGATATATCCTTTCTCTGGCAGATACCCAGAGCCATGATCCCATGGGCTTTTGGATCAGCAGATAGTATCAGTTGAAAGATATGGGCTATATTGCATTAGGCAAACTATCTTATTCATAATACCAAAAAATTCTACTTAAAAAAAGAACTCCAAAAATAAATGATTATCAAATATATGATTTTTATTAAGTCACAAAGACAACAACATGATTTTAAAAATAAAAAACAATAAAAAATTCCTACAGAGGAAGCAGATCAACATGCACAATAAGCAATATATGGGGTTTTAATCCACAAAAAAGGGAAGATTTAAAAAGCAGAGAAAAATACATTTATATAGTTGTCCTACTTAATATAAAATGCAGTGCATTATTGTACATAATCAATTATCAGTCTGCTTTTTATCTTAATATCAAAAACCTATATTAACAATCATTATTATAAGGCCAAATTTATCATAATTAATACAGAGAAGCGTAAAGTGCATAGTGCTTTTTCAACAGACAATAACTAGGCCATGAAAATATAGGGTTAACCAAAACTACCCACCTGGATTCATACTGTGCATGAAGACACTGCCGCCTCACACTCCAACGCGCGTTTCACATGTAGCTTCTTCAGGGAGTGATGAGGTGGGCGGGCTAAATGCTACATTTTATAGTATAATAGTTTGGCAGAAAACCAATCACAAGCGCTCTGCGGCGCATCGCCAGCTGCCATACTGATGACGATCCCGCTTCAAGTCTTGCGGCAATGTCAACAGAAAGCGCGATAGCGCCGTCCGTGACGTCACAAGCGAGGCTCCCGACTGGGCATGTGCCTACAACGGAAGCAGGCGATACGCACAACACTGGTGTGGCCATTATGTTTAAGGGCAAATTTATGGGCAAACGACATAATATATAAAACGCTAGTGTAAGTGCAAATTAGTGCAGTGACATGAAAATGCCTAACATTTAATACAATGAAGTGACGCCTTAAAAAACAGAGCCATATTATTAACCCAATCTGACTCAATTAAGGTGTAGCATATACAATATGCAAATGTAAGTGACAATGAATTAGTAAATGAAAAGTGAATCACATTTACTAACAGAGCTATCCTATTAATTGGATCTGGCACAAAAATAGTGAATATGTGTACATAAAAAATAATAAGCAAGTATACAATAATTATAATAAGTGAATATCAAAATCTTAACCCCTTTCTGCCATATGACATACTATCTCGTCCATGTGCCCTGGGACTTAATTCCCAGGGACGGGATAGTACGTCATAGCGATCAGCGGCGCCCACATGGTGAGCGCCGCTGATCGCGGCCCGGTGTCAGCTGATTATCACAGCTGACACCCGGCACAATGTGTCAGGGGCAGTCATAGACCGCCCCCGACACGTTAACCCCTTGTACACCGCGATTGCGGTGTACCGGGGGTTAAAGGGAAGCATCGGCAGGGAGGGGGCTCCCTCCGTGCTTCCCTGAGCCCCCCATGGCAGCGCAATGTGCAACGGGGAGCTCCTTCCTTACAGGCCCCGGGATCCAAGATGGCGATGGGGACCTTCGGGGGTCTGTAGGGAGCTGGCTTCCTCAGTGCCTGCAAAGCACAGCGATCTGTCACAGGACAGTGGTGTCCCAACTGGGACAATGTAATAAAGTTAAAAAAAAGTGTAAAAATAATTTTAAAAAAATCTCCAAATAAATTAGTAAAAAAAAAATATTCCCCAATAAATTCATTTTTTGAAAATAAAAAAACAATAAAAGTACACATATTAGGTATCTCCGCGTCCGTAATGATCTGCCCTATAAAACTGTCCCATTAGTTAACCCCTTTAGCGAACCCCTTAAAAAATAAAAATAAAAAACGAAGCAAAAAATAATGATTTATTATCATACCACCGAACGAAAATTGCAATAACACGCGATCAAAAAGAAGCATATAAATATCCATGGTACCGCTGAAAACATCAGCTTGTCCTGCAAAAAACGAGCCACCATACAGCATCATCTGCCAAAAAATAAAAAAGTTATAGCTCACAGTAAAGCGATGCAAAAATAATTATTTTTTATATAAAATAGTTTTTATTGCATAAAACCGCCAAAACATAAAAAAAGACCTAAATGAGGTATTGCTGTAACCATACTGACACGAAGAATAAAACCGCTTTATCAATTTTACCGCACGCGGAACGGTGTAAACGCGCCCCCCAAAATAAATTCATGAAACGCTGGTTTTTGTTCATTCTGCGTCCCAAAAATCGGAATAAAAAGCGATCAAAAAATGTCACGTGCCCGAAAATGGTACCAATAAAAACATCAACTCATCCAGCAAAGAATAAGACCTCACATGACTCGGTCGGTCAAAATTCGGAAAAATTATAGCTCTCAATATGTGGTGATGCAAAAACTATTTTTACAATAAAAAGCGTCTTTTAGCGTGTGACAGCTGCCAAACATAAAAACCGCCATAAATAGTAAATCAAACCCCCTGTTATCACCCCCTTAGTTAGGGAAAAATAATAAAATTAAAAAAATGTATTTTTTTCCATTTTCCCATTAGGGTTAGGTTTAGGGCCAGGGTTAGGGTTAGGGCTAGGGTTAGGAGTAGGGCTAGGGTTAGGGCTAGGGTTAGGACTGAGATTAGGGTTAGGGGTGTGTTGGGGTTAGGGTTGGAGTTATAATTGGGGGGTTTCCACTGTTTGGGCACATCAGGGGCTCTCCAAATGCAACATGGCGTCTGATCTCAATTCCAGCCAATTCTGCGTTGAAAAAGTCAAATGGTGCTCCTTCCCTTCCAAGCTCTGCCATGCACCCAAACAGTGTTTTACCCCCACATATAGGGTATCAGCATACTCAGGACAAATTGCAAAGCAACTTTTGGGGTCCAATTTCTCCTGTTACCCTTAGGAAAATCAAAAATTGGGGGCAAAAATATCATTTTTGTGGAAAAAAATGATTTTTTTATTTTCACGCCCAGGCGTTATCAACTTCTGTAAAGCACTTGGGGGTTCAAAGTGCTCACCACACATCTAGATAAGTTCCTTGGGGGGTCTAGTTTCCAAAATTGTGTCATTTGTGGTGGGTTTCCACTGTTTTGGTACATCAGGGGTTTTCCAATCGCGACATGGTGTCCGATCTCAATTCCAGCCAAAAACGTCAAATGGCGCTACTTCCCTTCCGAGCTCTGCCATGCACCCAAATAGTGGTTTACCCCCACATGTGGAGTATCAGCGTACTCAGGACAAATTGCACAATAACTTTTAGGGTCCTTTTACCCTTGGGAATATAAATATTGGTGGTGAAAAGATCATTTTTGTGGAAAAAATATGATTTTTTAATTGTACCGCTGTACGTTATAAACTTCTGTGAAGCCCTTGTGGGTTCAAAGTTCTCACCACATATCTAGATAAGTTCCTTGGGGGCTCTAGTTTCCAAAATGGGGTCACTTGTGTGGGGTTTCCACTGTTTATGTACATCAGGGGCTCTCCAAATGCGACATGGTATCCGATCTGAATTCCAGCCAATTTTGCATTGAAAAAGTCAAACGGCGCTCCTTCCCTTCTGAGGTCTGCCATGCGCCGAAACAGTGGTTCCCCCCACATATCAGGTATCAGCGTACTCAGGACAAACTGCACAATAATTTTTGCTGTCCAATTTCTCCTGTTGCCCTTGGTAAAATAAAAAAATTGAACCTGAAGTATTTTTTTTGTGAAAAAAAGTAAATGTTCATTTTTTTTTAAATATTCAAAAAATTCCTGTGACGCACCTAAAGGGTTAATAAACTTCTTGAATGTGGTTTTGAGCACCTTAAGGGGTGCAGTTTTTAGAATGGTATCACTTTTGGGTATTTTCTTTCATATAGACCCCTGAAAGTGGCTTCAAATGTGATGTGGTCCATAAAAATAAAATGGTGTTGCAAAAATGAGAAATCGCTGGTCAATTTTTAACCCTTATAACTTCCTAACAAAAAAAAATTTTGGTTCCAAAAGTAAACATTTTTTGTGTGCCGTATCTCTGTGATTTAAGGGCATAAAAATTCAAATTTGGAAAATTGCAAAATTTTCAAAATTTTCGCCAAATTTCCATTTTTTTCACAAATAAACGCAAGTTATTTTGAATGAAATTTTACCACTAACATGAAGTACAATATGTCTCGAGAAAACAATGTCAGAATCACCGGGATCCATGAAAGCGTTTCAGAGTTATAACCTCTTAAAGGGACAGTGGTCAGAATTGTAAAAATTGGCCCGGTCATGAACGTGCAAACCACCCTTGGGGCTTAATGGGTTAATAACCTGACTCAAGAATTTTTATAGTGATAAAAAATAAAAAATAAAAAAATATAATATATATAAAATATTATATAGCTTAATAAATGAGTGAGAAGAGTGTATATATGATGACATTGTTGGATTTTTTTTTCCTCAAACTTAAATGATGAATATCCTCATAATGGCAAAAGGTCACACCAGAAGAGAAAAAAGAATATATATATATGTATTTTCTTGTTTCTTCACACTTTGGATTTCTCCTCCCATGTCACCAAGGAACCATACCGAACAAATGGAACACTATATAATAGGAGAAACATATATTATAAAATCACATCAAATATACATTATTCCATAAGAGGAACCCATATCCAAATTTTCAAAAAACTCGCTAGCCCACCACAAAAATGGAATTATTTGTATGTAGAAAAACATAAAAAAAATTAAAAACATAATTATATCGTAAAGGGACAATTATAATGAATTAAACTACATAAGCAGCAACCCAGATATCCCCACATCAAAAACCCCTCAATTTAAATTTACAGGAAACTAGAGAATCCCCATTGGTCATTAAGACCATGCGGTTTCATTGTTCTCAGGGTGGTGAACCACCGGTATTCTTTTTGGGCCAACCAATTCATGAGGTTCCCCCCACGAATACCCAAATGAATTATATCAATACCTCTGACTTGAAGATCAATATTTACAGAAGGATGGAATTCTCGATAATGAGCAGGTAATGTTTTCAACTTAGCCACATCTTCCTTCCGTGATTCATCCGAATCAATAAGTCTTGCAGATTTTATATCCCTAACATGTTCCAATATCCGTACACGAAGTTGCCTTGATGTGAGACCTATATAAATGAGCCCACACGAACATGTGAGGTAGTATATAACTGACATGATCTTGCAATTAATTGCATGAGAGATTTTATAATCCCTTGTCTTTGAAGAATTGCAAAAGGTCTCAGTTTTCTCATGTATTTTGCATGCACTACAATCCCCACATGATCATGAACCCCATTTCGGACCTTTGGAATTGAATATAAAATTTGATTTGGGGGCAACATAATGACTATGTGTGATAGTTTCCCCTATAGTTTTACTCTTTCTTGCAACAATCAAAGGTTTATTCTCAATATACTTACTCAATCCCTGGTCTTGTTTCAATATGGGTCAAAATCGATTGAAAAAATCCGTCATATCCTTCCATCTGCCATGGTAATTAGTAATAATACGTAAATGAGAGTCTTTAATTGTTTGCCTTGAAGAAGTATATTACGATCCATATTTTTAACTTGTTGATATCCTCGATCAATATCAGAAGAATTATATCCTCGATTTAAAAACCTTGATGTAATATCTCTAGCTTGAGCTTCAAATTCATTAACAGTATCACAGATTCTCTTTGCCCTGATGAATTGGCCTTTAGGGATTGCCCTAATTGTATGTCTTGGATGAGCAGATCTCGCATGTAGTACTGAGTTAGTACTTGTCTCCTTGCGGAAAACAGTACTGTCAATATTTCCAAATTGATCCACTGTAAGTTGAAGATCCAAAAAAATCAATTTTTTCTCTGGAGATTTTAAAAGATAGCTTGATATTCCAATCATTTGAATTTAGATGCACTAAGAATTCATCTAATTCAGACCTGTTGCCCTGCCAAATAAATAGAAGGTCATCAATAAAGTGCATCCAACTGACCACAGATGGGCTTTGTACATTACATAGGTATGCCAACATATGCTCTCTCTCCCATTGGCCCATAAAGAGGTTGGCATATGAGGGCGCAAAAGACGCCCCCATAGCCACTCCCCTTTGCTGTACGTAAAATCAATCTTTAAATGTAAAGTAGTTATGTGTTAAAGCATATTCTAATAATTCAAGAAGACGTTGCATCAATTCCTTATCCATACCCTTATTTGTTATAAAGAATCTAGCCGCTGAGATGCCAAGTCCATGATCTATACAAGTGTATAGGGACTCGACATCTCCAGTAATAAGAAACATATCCGATTCCAGACTAATTCAGTGCAATCTTTGCAAAACATCCAGAGAGTCCTCAACATAGGATGGCAGTTCTTCAACACAAGGCTTCAAATAATAATCCAAAAACCTACAAACTGGTTCATTCAAACCACCAAATACAGATACAATAGGCCTGCCGGGTGGGTTGGCCAAATCCTTATGGATTTTAGGTAAAAATATATTGTTGGCACAACCGGAAAATTTACCCGTAATCCTTCCCATATTGTCTTAGTAATATAGCCTTTTTCAAGTGCTTCATCCAAAATATGAAACAGGTTTTCCTGAAAGGTGGCTGTGGGGTCTGAAGCAAGTCTTTTATAACAATTATTATTATTTAATTGAGAAAAGGCCTCCTTCTCATACTGCTGTACCGGCCAGACCACCACATTACCACCTTTATCTGCTTGTTTTATCACCACCTGTTTCATATTTTTTAATTCATTCAATGCTTGACGTTGTGTTTGAGTCAAATTGTCATACGGTCTGCGTACTTGTAGTTGGTATAACTCATTGCATACCATTTCAACAAATACTTCTAAGGATGAATTCAAAGTAATTGGTGGAAAAATTTTTGGATTTTTTTTCTAATAAAATCTGGGAACTTTCTTTGTGGGATTTCCTGCTGTTCAAGTAATAAATCTTCTAGTATCTTGAGCGCTTCCAATTCTGCCTCTGTAGAAAAAGACGCATTAAAGGAATTTTTGTTGTCATGGAATTTCTTCAGTAAAAGTTTCCAGGCAAAGAGAAAGACATCTTTAATCGCAATAAATGTATCAAAATTGGATACAGGTCAAAATGTTAAACCTAAAGATAAAACCGATAAATGAGCAGATGTCAATTCAATATCGGATAAATTAATTACCTTAAAGTTGTCATCACGTTTGTCATCCTGATACTTAAAATTCCATTCATGTGTCATTTGACGAGTATTATAGCGTCTTGAATTCGTTGAGGCGCTTGTATCCATTGAAATATGAGATGAAGTACTAGCCACAGAGGCTACCGAATTTGTACGAGATCGACTATTATTTTTCCTCCATTTATAGACCTTGTTTTGTTGATAATCTAACTGGTCTCGCTGAAATTTTTCCGTCTTTGTTTGTTTTAATTCCTGTTCCCATTTCATATAACTTTTATTCAAATCCTCTTCAAAAGAGGTTAGATCAACCAAAGACAATTTTTCCTTTAATCTGTCCTGTATAATACGAATTTGACTTTCTATTATTTCCAATTTTTTCAGATCAAGAGAGATGAGTAATTCCAAAAATATCTTTGAACAATTTTGGCATGCTTCCTCCCACTTTTTAATAATATTAATATCTTCTACCGGAAAGGAAGGGAAGATTTGAACTCACAAACCACAAGGTACCAATTTACGTTGCAAATATTGCTCGAGTTTTACTATTCCACCATGTTTTAGTACGTTTGAGTAGGAGTTCCCTGAGCTGCTGCTTATCTGATTCAAAATTACCATCATTATTATCAGAAACAGTGTTCTTATCTGAATTGTCCCCAAAAATAGTAGAGATTTGTGTAAGCCAGTTGGTGTCCCGGCTTTTGTAATCCATGGTCAAAAGGGTTGCTCCTGAAAAGACACAATACACTTATTCCAAACAAAGGAGATTGCCAAATATTAACCCTAAATGTTTACATTTAAATCTTTAAGTATACACCCTGAACATAATACCAAAAAATTCTACTTAAAAAAATAACTCCAAAAATAAATGATTATCAAATATATGATTTTTATTAAGTCACAAAGACAACAACATGATTTTAAAAATAAAAAACTAAAAAATTCCTACAGAGGAAGAAGATCAACATGCACAATAAGCAATATATGGGGTTTTAATCCACAAAAAAGGGAAGATTTAAAAAGCAGAGAAAAATACACTTATATAGTTGTCCTACTTAATATAAAATACAGTACATTATTGTACATAATCAATTATCAGTCTGCTTTTTATCATAATATCAAAAGTATATATTAACAATCATTATTATATGGCCAAATTTATCATGATTAATACAGAGAAGCGTAAAGTGCATAGTGCTTTTTCAACAGACAATAACTAGGCCATGAAAATATAGGGTTAACCAAAACTACCTACCTGGATTCATACTGTGCATGAAGACACTGCCGCCTCACACTCCAATGCGCGTTTCACACGTAGTTTCTTCAGGGAGTGATGAGGTGGGCGGGCTAAATGCTACATTTTATAGTATAATAGTTTGGCAGAAAACCAATCACAAGCGCTCTGCGGCGCATCGCCATCTGCCATACTGATGGCGATCCCACCGCAAGTCTCGCGGCAACATCACCAGAAAGCGCGATAGCACCGTCCGTGACGTCACAAGCGAGGCTCCCGACTGGGCATGTGCCTACAACGGAAGCAGGCGATGCGCACAACACTGGTGTGGCCATTATATTTAAGGGCAAATTTATGAGCAAACGAAATAATATATAAAACGCTAGTGTAAGTGCAAATTAGTGCAGTGACATGAAAATGCCTTACATTTAATACAATGAAGTGGCGCCTTCAAAAACAGAGCCATATGATTAACCCAATCTGACTCAATTAAGGTGTAGCTTATACAATATGTAAATGTAAGTGACAATGTTGTGGGACAGTGCTGTTGCATCATGGTCTTGTTCCTCTCACAGTAAAGACAGGAGCCATCTTTTCCTCTATATTTCCAATGGAGAATCCAGCTTAGGCTGGTTTCACATTCGTGCTTTTTAAGCGCACGCACGGCCGGGGGTAGCTCCGCCCCCGAGCCGGCTCTCTGCCCGGCGTGCCCGCCCCTTCCTTGTAGCGCCGCCTCCTAGCGGACAGCGGCGCCTGCGATCGGCGCACCCTATCTTTAGCATAGGGTGCGCAGATCGTGCGCAGGCCGTGCGCTAGTTGCGCTTTGACCTGCGCTGCGCACTTTTGACGGTGCGCCGTGCGCGCCAAAATCAAACTTTTCTGATTTTGGCGCGCACGGCGCACCGTCAAAAGTGCGCAGCGCAGGTCAAAGCGCAACTAGCGCACGGCCTGCGCACGATCTGCGCACCCTATGCTAAAGATAGGGTGCGCCGATCGCAGGCGCCGCTGTCCGCTAGGAGGCGGCGCTACAAGGAAGGGGCGGGCACGCCGGGCAGAGAGCCGGCTCGGGGGCGGAGCTACCCCCGGCCGTGCGTGCGCTTAAAAAGCGCGAATGTGAAACCAGCCTTACCACTAGTTTTTTTACCTTGTGCTCCTTGCAAACAGCCTGCTGCAAGCATAGTTCACACTATGTGTTACAATGCTGTATTTAATAAGTACGCTTGCTATGTTAGATAGATAATCATCAACTTGTATTATTACTAGTGATGAGCGAGTATATTCGTTGTTCGGGTTTTCCCAAGCATGCTCAGATGATTGAGTATTTGGAAGTGCTCGGAGATTTAGTCTCTGTTGCCGCAGCTGCGTGATTTGTGGCTACTTGACAGCCTGAATATTTGTGGGTATTCCCTAACAGGCAATCCTCACATGTATACCAGGCAGAGACAGGCAGAAATCAGAGTTTGAGAATTATGATGACACAGTGTATGATGACCAACTGTCATTGCAAGGTGCAGAAATAAGACAATGGGCTCATGGTCATGCTTGCGAGAATGGTAAGCTTCATTCTTGATTGTTTGTCAAATGAGAGGTGTATTGTTAGCATCAAGCAATGGGACCCTTGCTGTAAAAGTACAATAGGGGATTTTTTTCCAGCATCCAAACGAAGGGTCAAAATTGGTGAAACACAAGGATAAGGTGAAGAGTTCACTGAGCAAATTCCTGCTGACCGCACATCTGATTAGTAGACCTCTCTCCACTTCCCATAGAGTTATACTCACCCACCTCAGCCACCGTTAGTGCTACAAGTGTCTGTGGCAGCATTAGTTATTACATTATGTATGACATGATTTATTTACTTTACTTGGTAATATAGAACCATTCATTTTCACAGTGCTTTGCAGCCACCTTCATCACTGTCCCCATTGTGGCACACAATTTAAATTCTGAATTAGTGTGTCTTTTGGAATATGGGAGGAAACCAAAGTACACAAAGGAAACCCACACAGACATGGGAGAACATACAAACTCTTTGAAGTACTAACCACTATGCATTAGGCCATCATGCTGCTCAGACCAGATGTTTTATCAACTGCTGCACCTACCTGACGCACATTAGCAAAGAAAGTCACACTGCCTTAACAGCCAGGCTAATTCATAACTGGAATATATCCTTTCTCTGGCAGATACCCAGAGCCATGATCCCATGGGCTTTTGGATCATCAGATAGTATCAGTTGAAAGATATGGGCTATATTGCATTAGGCAAACTATCTTATTCAGCCTCCAGTACTGGCACATAGTGTATTCAGCACAAAATGTGACTTTGCCATATCTGACAGGGCACAATTGTACTCCAAAAGTGTGGAAAGCTTTACATTTATCAAAGTGAAATGGACAGGAATTAGTGCAGGTTATATTCTGCTATTGTTGATGACAGCAATTAGATCCGTTGCAGCATCTACTTTCTTGTCTATTGTGTTCTATAATCTTCTGTTGCTCTTGTCACAACTCTTGGCTATACAGTGTGATTATTGATATTGCTACTTCATTGATGGCTAGCCACAGATATCCTGCTCTAAGTTGAGCAGTATATAGTGGGGAAAATGAGTTTGCGATACACTGATGATTTTATAAGTTTTCCCACCTACAAATAATGGAGAAGTCTGTAATTGTTATCATAGATACACTTCAACTGTGTGAGAGAGAATCTAAAAATAAAAAACAAAAATCAATTTGCATCATTTTTACAAAATTAAATTGAACTTATTGCATGAGCGTGTCCACACTCTCAATCTATCACACTACAACCTTACCACCATGGCCAAGGCCAAACTGCTGTTTAAGGACACCAGAGACAAAATTGTAGATCTGCATAAGGCTGGGATGGATACAGTATAATAGCTTTGTGAGATAGCAACAACAAATTTTTTGAAAATGAAAAAAACACGAGATGACTGTTAATCTTCCTCGGTCTGAGGCTCCATGCAAGTTTTCGCCTTGTGAAGTAAGAATGATTTTGTGAAAGGTCAAGAATCAGCCCAAAACTACACAGAATGACCTAGAGAGCGCTAAGACAACAGTCTCAAACGTTACCATTAGTAATACACTATGCCGTCGTTGATTAAAATCCTGCGTGCCGCAAGGATGAAGGGAGCATGAATGGGGTCATCCATCGAAAGATTTTGCTAGCAAATTGTTTCCCTCAGTAAGAGAATTGAAGATGGATCAAGGTTGGGTCTTCCAGCATGACAATAACCTGAAACACACAGTCAGGAAAATTAAGGAATTGCTCCGTAAGAAGAATTTCAAGGACCTGGAGTGGCCTAGCCTGAAAGATCTGGAGAAGATCTGTACAGAGGAGTGGGACAAAATCCCTCTGCAAACTTGGTCAAGAATTCCAGGAAACATCTGACTTTTGAATTTGTAAACAATGGATTCTGTACCAAATATTAAGTTCTGTTTTTATATTGTATCAAAAACTTATTTCATAGAATAAAATCCAAATTAATTATGTAAAAGTTCTGCAATATGATTTTCTGATTTTTACTGTTAGATTCTGTCTCTCACAGTTGAAGTGTACCTACAGTAAAAATTACAGACCTCTTCTTTGTAGGTGGGAAAACTTGCAAAATTGGCAATGTATCAAATACTTATTTTCTTCACTGTAGCTATATATTATATTTTGCACTACTGTTTGAAGGGACATCACATTCTACAAAGCACCACTGTCTTCTTGCTATTAATTCAGCAAGAAATATGATTTATCTCACTGAATATCAACAGTATAAACACCAACATAGAAGGACTCTTCCCACTAAAAAAGGATACTTTTTTTTAACCATTTTTACATTTAGAAAACCATAAGGCCTCTGTTAGTCAGTATGTTACTAAACAAGTTGTTGGTTGCCATCAATCACATTCCGCTTATCAATATCAATGTCATGTTGAGACCACTTTGACATAACTAAGGCTATATTGTGTTAAAGAGCTTGAAAGGATTCCAGTACAGTCCTAGAAGGCCTACGCATGTTAAACACATATTTCTTGGGCAATTAGAGACTTTGTTGTATTTGCAATTCTAGGAAAATGTTTTCATGTCAAAAAAAATATTTTTGAAAAATTTGGCAAAGGGTGTGAATTTGGATTACAAAAGAATGGTCAACTTTAATATTTGTGACACCACTGTAATGATTGACATTTTACTTTTTGTGTCTTGATAAATTTTAAATTCAGAATTATATAGCGAATAACTTAAGTGACTACATTAATCATAGTGTAAAGGGCCTGTCACACTAAGTGATATCGCTACCAATATCGCTGTAACGTCACTGGTTTTTGTGACGTTATAGCGATATTGCTAGCGATATCGCTATGTCTGATACTTACCTCCGACCACTCCCCTGCTGATTATCGCTGATCGCGCGAGAACGTCCTGGACCGTTTCTCGTCGTCAGCTTCCTGCTGGACTTCCTGTGGCGCCGACGAGCGACGCGTGGACGCGGGTGGGAGGACATCAGGATCGCCTCGTCTGACATGTAAGTAGTGATGCCCACCCCCTGCGATGTCACTGGTGATATCTGCCTGTGTGGCAGCTCACTAGCGACCACTTAGCGATGCACCAGCGATCCTGACCGCGTCATATCGCTGGTCGGGATCGCTGGTGCATCGCTAAGTGTGACAGTACCTTAAGATTTGTAGGATTAGCCAGAACATAGCTGAACAAGTCATAAGCCAATGTATGCATGCTGCCTATCCTCATGGAACAAGCTAAACTTATTTGTCAGACACTTAGGAAACAATAGCAGTTATCCAGTTGGGTAAAATCATCAAGCTGTACTGAAATAATTCCATTCAGTCACTTTGCCCGTAGATTGGCATGGTTCCAGGATACGTAAATTGCTTTTGTGACTAAAATACTCCAATGGTTTCTTCTTACCGGCAGAGAGAAGAAAAGGGAAAAAAACAGCTTTATTATATTTCTTCTCTCTTCGTGTGTATAGATGTGAATACATATATCCAAGTTACCATAAGTCACCATATTGTATGAATTTAAGGTTTTCTTTCTCTTAAATGTTTTTTTGCTTGTGCATAGAGAATTAAGAATTCCCCTTTGCCTATATGTAGTTCACAGTAGGGAAAGCAGAACCAATCTTTTGCAGAGAAACAGTTTTTATAAATTGTATGTTTACCCCATACTGCAGCAATCAAACAGTTCTAAGAAACATCAGAAAGGTGTTATCTTCAGATGGCGTTCAAAGATTGCAACTCTTTATGAACCTGATTTACACTCCCAAGGATAAACTGCAAGGCAAAGATGAATTGGTTTCTCTTCCTGGCAGGACCCTCATTCCAATTAGCTTTGCAGACAGAACCAACAGTCACCATTTTCTTAACACCTTGAGAGCATGGGAGGTTGGCAAATTACTGTTCTGAGCTGTGGTGCTTGGAAATGTCCCCTGTGTTTGATGAGTTAAAGATTTTGTAACATTTTGGTAACGTATAGCATAATATTAATTTTAGATATTTAAAATGTAATGACTAGAAACCTTTTGGTCCAATTATTTTTTTTTCCAAAAGCGACATGATGGTCGTAAATGCTTTCTTTTAACTGAGTTTATGCCTGAAACTGAGGTATAATTATAGACCCAGCACAATAGATCCTCTAGTGAATCAACCATACTCAGATCAAGAAGTGTCTCTTAACAACAATTTAAAAATAAAGAAAGAAATTTATTTAAACATCCAAAATATGACACAATATAAAACAATTTTGGTGCCTCAAACCACACAAACAGAGGCCAGCTAGAAAGGGGACACAAAGAAATACCCAATTAATTGATCCTGTCTACTACATATTAGAAATAATTTCATGATAACATCCTCAATCAATATTGGGGAAGGAAGAAGCATCGGAGAAACGCGCATCAGGGTCCGGAGGCTCAGCTTGTCACTAGACAGGAATTTTTCAGGGGACACGTGCCCAGGTAATATGCAGAGGATTGGAGTTAATATTGTTTGATTCTGTCTAGGTGTATGAAGGGACACTGTAACGGTAGAAGGCTATGGGTATTTCTATGAATGGTAAAACCATGCTTCTAACTTACTTGTGACTCGTTGCTGTGTCTCTCTGCCTACATATTTGCTGCATTTTCTTTGGATATGGGTATATGTGCATATGCAAAACAAATATTGATTGAGGATATTATCAAGAAATGATTTCTAATATGATATAATAGACAGGATCAATTATTTGGATATTTCTTTGTGTCCCCTTTTTTAGTTGGCCTCTGTATTGTTTGTGGCACCAAAATTGTTTTATATTGTGTCTTATTTTGGATGTTTAAGTAAATTTATTTCTTTTTTCTTTTTGTTTTTTAAAAATTGTTGTTAAGAGACACTTCTTGAACTGAGTATGGTTGATTCACTATAGGATCTATATGTTTAATACATGTTATGGAGTGTTGCCCATCCTTTTGTAGGATTTATGGGCATGGGTAGTATGCTTATCACAGTACAATGCATATATGTCATTCATATAAAATATTAAATTCTGAAATAATTATAATAAAAACAAATTACTCCAATAATGGAAGAGGTAACCTAACCTGCTTTGGTATCTTCATAGCAAGTACATTACATTGCAAGTGTTTAATTAATGTCCAGACAGTCCAGGGTTCATTTACATAATATCTCATCACTACTCTAGGCTTTGAGCCAAGTGCCCAGCATCTCCAAACTTAACATCTGAGTCTATATTATAGATTAGTGGATGAGGCAAAATTCAAATTTGCCAGTTATCTTCAAATGTAATGTCTCTTATTATACTTTGGAGTCTCTCCCGTCATCAGAGCATAATAAGCATAATATGTAAATAAAGTAAAAAAAATCATTATACTCACCTCACTGTTGAACTTTGCGGCTTCCCTACTACTCAATGACACCCATTTAATCCTAATCGGATCTTTGTATTGGCGTCGACAGTGGTGAAATCCTTGGACTTTGGGTGTTAGGCCAAGGCTTCTGGGTTTCCTAGGCCCAGGAGTGTTCTGCATACATGACCATATAGGTCACAGCACACACGGGCCTGAGAGGTGAGTAACTTCCCTTAGTCTGGAAGCATTTTAGAAAAACTCACCATCCTCGTTTTCAGCTATCAAGGTGACAGCTAATGAGCTTAATTGGCCAACCCATAACTTAGATAAGTTATTTATCCTTTAACTCTAAAAATTGCCAATAAATTAAATGATAATGACATAAACATGCCACTCTAGCATGTGAACTTTAGAAGGACACTTTCTAAAATTTATAGACACCTTTTAGACTATGAACAAGGGTAATGGTTATTACATTATTACGATATTAAATGCTATTACAGCTCAGATTTTCGGTTGGGTTAGGAGCGCTGTATCAGTGTTAGTTTGGGCAATGCATAGAAGATATTTGGCTCCATTTCTAATATATATTTCACATATAGATGTTACACTACTTCTCACGATATGTTACTGTGCAACACTTATTGTAATGTAGGAGTGAAAAAAATCACATAAAATCAAGAATGGTTTCAAAAATAGATGTGGTAATAGTTTACTTTTATCAATTAACAAAATGCAGCTAACCTCATATCTTCAGTGAATGTAAACTCTCTGTTCATGTAACCCTAAACAGACTCGATGATGTTGAAATTAGGGCTCTAGGGGTCCATATGCAGCATTAGAGATATACATGTCCATGTAATTTTCTCTACTGCCAAGCACCAATCAGACTGATCAGTGTCAGGCTGGAAGAGAAAGAACTATGCCACTGCGTACTTCTTTAAGTAACTGGGAAGGACAATGGCTCAGTAATCTCATTTATCATAGGAAGCTGCCACCGGACAGAAAATATTGTAATATATTTAATGGGGAGCTCTGCTTTAACACACCTTTTCTCAAGTGAAATAAAATCACCTCTGCTAGTCACAATATACAGTTCCAATCCAAATTATTCAACCCCAATTGTAAATTTGGTTTATTAGCAAAATTTACAATAAACCCATCAAATAATAACAATTTAAATAGTGCAGTGTAAATAATAAAATGAGTGGTTTCTCCAAATTCAACAGAAAATGTCACATATAATGATGACTGCAGGCTGAGAATTATTCAGTCCTTTATTACAAGTCTTTTCAGTACTTAGTTCAGCCTTATTGACTGTTGTGACCTGCTGTATATTTGATGCATAGCCAGACACAAGTTTCTAGCTGCATTTCTGAGGAATCTTAATACTTCAAATGTGCTAGCAGTTCACATATATTTCATGCTACTAACACCTTCTTAAATTGTAGTCCACATTTTCAAAGGTGTTCAAGGCAGTACACTTTGACAACAACTCAAGATGATTGAACCAATTTTCTTGTTCAAAGGTTCAAATATGCCCAAGCTCCAGCTTCTACACATAAAGACTGACATTTTGTTCAGGGAATGATTTCCTGATACCTGATTGAAGCTATCTTGCCCTCCCCATGCTACAGATTTCCAGTGTCAGAGGAGTCATAGCAGCTTCAAAACATCAATGAAGTCACTGCCATGCTTCACTGTGGGCAGGGTGTTTTTTTCAGCATATGGTTCATTCTTTCAGACATACAATATGCTTATTTATATTGCTTTGAGCATATTTCATGTGCTTTTAGATTACTAGAGATGAATGTCTTGGAGCATGAAGAATTTGAGAATTTAATGTAACTGAAACTTCAGTGTGTGCAGCCACATAATTCGATTTGCAGAGGAAACTATTTGCATGAATCTCAATACTAGAAATCTTGTAATTGCTCCAACATGGAGATGAGAAAGGGAAAGAGGACCCAACTGACTGAAAGAGGTTATAATCTATAGAAGAGAGAGTACCTTGCTGATCATAAGAATTTACACTTTACAGGAGAGAGAGACAGGATCCTGCTGACTATAAACTTACTCAGTACAGAAGAGAGAGAGGAATCCACTGATCATAAAAGTTTACAATCTACAATAGAGAGAGAGGACTCCACTGATCATAAGAGCTTACAGTCTACAGGAGAAAGAGATATATAGAGAATACACTTCTGGCCATAAGAGCTTGCACTCTACAGGTCAGACAGACTTATCCAGAGATTCTGGATAAGGAAAACAACAATACCATAGAAACCACCCCTGTAAAAAGTATGGTAATCCACTGGATGTCATAGCTGTAGTTCATTATGGGGTAGCTCACGCAGCCACACAAAAGGACATAAGCTAGCTGTCTGATGTTATAGAAGTGAGAGAAATGGTGCCAGGCAAGATTTTTTTTGCAAACTTCAAACCGATTCTCAAAGTGATAGACTTTGCTTCAAACTGAAAATTTAATCAAATTCGACTGAAGCTTAATCCTGCGTGGATTGATTTGCTTATGTCTTGCTGTCACCAAATCTTACTGGTAGGTTTTTTGCAATCATTTGAGGATTTTGGATCACCTACCACCTCAGGAATTTGGTGGCAGTGATAGCCTCAAGTTTATGCTCGTCTAGGTAATATACCAAGTGTTCCTTTAACTATGAACTTACAAACTATGATTCCAACTGTAACATTAAACTGTAACAACTCGAGCATCATATGTCTTTGCTATCTTTTGTATCATTTTGTATCCTCTTCATTGTTTATGGCAATGATTTCTTCTCTTAACTTTTTGGATCAGTCTCTTGAATTATGTCATATTTCTAACATGCAATCAAACATCACAGTCATCAAACCCCTAGCCACTCCAGGAATTTAATTTAATTTCCTCATTGTTGCTCACTTTCTTGAATGGTTGTATCAGGATTGAGACAACATCTGATTTGAAAATGTGCTGTTATGCGCAAATCCTTTCAGTGGTTAAATAATTCTGAGACAGCAAAAGCTGTATATTGTGTTGAATTTGAAGAAATCACATCATGTTAGTTGTGTTGAGCTATTTAAATCATCAACAGCAGGAAGTTAATATAATTTGTTAATAAATTTAATTTGAAATGGGGGATGAATAAATATGATTGCATCTTGTAGCTACAAAGAGCTATTCTCACTCTGGATGATCATACATTACATGGACATCCCATTGGTTTCGATGCAATCTGTAATCATTTCTATCCAATAGTTGCATTGAAAGGAATATGTGCACTTTCTTTCTAGTCTCCCCATAAGTTACAGCTGATTGCAGAAACAAAAGTCTCTCTGTGATCAATGTATCAATTAAAAAATAAATTGTCATAGGCCAATAACTACTTTAATGAGCAAATGTGTCTGTTGTACCAAACCTTTGTTCTTTTTTGTATAAGTTTGTTGAACACCAGAATAGCAGCATTTATCTCAAGGTAATCATACCTGATGTAAATCAAGGCAACTTCACATTTCACCAGCTCAGCACCAGCGAAGAGTGTACCCATTGAGCTGATGAAGGTGCCCTTCATACTTTTACTGTCTCTGTGCAATGCAGAATCAGACAATTTAAGCCAAAACCTCTCTGAAATAGCACAGGGCCTTGACAAAATGCAGCATATGGACAGACTTTGTCAATAAAAATGCCATTGTCTGTTTACAGCAATAACTTGCTTTTACTTGTTATTCGGCTTGTTGTATTATACAGTAGCCATTGCACTTTACTTGTTTTATTATATGTATAAAATATTCTTGGCTTTTTGGCTTTTCTTCCTTTTGATTTTTTACTCTTGTCTCTTTTATGAACATGGAATTTCTCTGGTTGAAATTATTAATAATATTTCTATATTGCTAAGGCTGAAATATAAAAAAGTTAAATCTATCACATAGTACCAAAGAAGCCAAGCAGCTAATTGTATTCTTCAGGGTTTCAATAACAACAACATAGTAAAGCCTCTTTATCATGTTCCATTTTTCCCGGCAGTTTTACGCTTCAGTCCTTATGATTACTACCAACTCCTCCATCACCTTTATTACTCCACTTTTCGCTGTAGTTTATCAGTTCTTGCACACAAAACACCTCATTACTGAGTTCAGTACACTTCCTAAATTTCTTAAGGTCACAAAACCCTACTTCTTGTGTTCTTCTGTGAGTATTAAACTAGTTTAGATGCTTGAACAAGATTCCCCTTGCCTTTCAAGCCTTCTTTATAAATAACGTGAAGTTGTACAGTTGTTAACAGCATCTGATACAATGGCTGGAGTATAGGAATGGTCAAAACAAGTGTATTTTCACTGTTTTGAAGGCTTTTGAGATCAATCCCAGCTTACACCACAATATTGCTTTAGGAAACCTGAATATGGTTATTGCTATTTAAATTACAATTTTCTCTCTTTGGCTTCTTAGTTTATGCATGGTGTGCAATGGTAAAATCTGTCTAATGCTCAGGGATATTTATGACGCAAAGAAAAAACAAGCTTAGGCATGTCTTTCTGAAAATTCTATTTCCTTAATCTACAGTATGCTGTGCCTGTTGCCTGAAAGCTTTAGGGTGCTTAGAACATCAGAAGAAATAAAAGAAAATGTAATTGTACAAATAATGACAAATAAGTATTTTTGTTTTACTTTTTCATTCTTTAAGCAAAACTCAAGCTAGCGCTTCATCTCTCGGCATGGTTCTTCTCTAGTTCTGACACTTTCTGCAAATCATTTGAAACAGTTGGCTTTTATTCAGATGAATGCAGATGGGACCATATCCTCTGTATAAATCACTTTTCTTTCCTTTTTATAGAGATATATAGAGAGTATAGAAGATGAGATCTTTTGAAATTCAAATTTCCCAGCTTTAGTGAAATTTTCCAAAAATTCAAATCAATTCATCTTGAATTGCAAGTACTGCAAAGCCTCCAATTGCTCTGAAAACGCAAATAAATAAGTGAATACACGTTTGAGCACTCTTAGGACAGTACTGAACGTTGTTCATGCTATTTAACACAAACCCAGCCTTAGTATTGTCTAGGGGTCCATTTACACTGACCGGTTGCACGATACAACGGCCGATCGGTACAATTTTTATTGATTGGCAGTCATTTCACTCCCTGTTTACAGTGGCAGACCAAAGCACTGAATGATCTATACTACTATTTCAGCAGCTCACGTCCTGTTTACACAGGACAATGCACACCAAATAAGATCATTTTGTCAACTGTGCAAAATATCACCGGATGAATGAACGTTTTTGTACATCAGGTGATCTGCAGCTTTTTTTATACGGCAAGATAATTGTGAAATTAGTGTTTTTCACAATGCTCGGTCAGGATTATCTTGCATTGTAAGTACTTTTTAAGTAATCTCAACATATCTGGCTGAGTAAAGTGATATCCAGAACAGCCTATTTATAAACACACTGCCCTGACAGAATTGTATGGCTTTTTAAATTATATAAGTATTCCAAAAATGTATACCCTTTTTGTTAGCAGAAAAAGAAAGAAGACATGGATTTTTGTCAAGCATTAGTCTAAAAATTATCCCTGTATAGGGTGCTATTTATTTCATAAAGAAGTGATAGCTTTCTAAACTTTTTAGAATCAGGGAATATTTATTATTTTGTGTTTTTGCATTTCCTTGCCTTCTTCTAAGAGTCATAACTTTTATACTTTTCTATTGTCATAGATTATCCATCTCAGTTCGATTATAGTGATATCAGACATGCATCAATATTTTTCTATTTAACCCTCCGTCAGGAACAATATTCGCACTATCTCGTAATGGAACAATGTGCCTGTCAAGCGCAGGCTAGGAAAATGCCTAGAATATCTAATTTTCTCAATTTCAGTGATCTAAAAGTGATCAGAGACGTTCATAGGGATGTAATAAAAGAGACTACACATTATCAGGTGAAAAACAAACCCATTTACTCAACATAAAAGTAATAACTTTGATATACACAAATTTCAAAACTCCTGAGAAGTACACTTTCATTTGTAAGAAAATCTGCCTTATTTACTGTATATGAAATATCCACAAACCTTTCTCTATCCATTCATAAAACAAGCTAAATAAACAATAGTAATGACTAAAAACATTACATACCAACCTTATAAAGTGTGATGTGTTCGGGACCAATGAGCATGAGAAGCCAGCACAGCTATATCTTCCTTCCTGAAGCTTTGCAGACCAACTGTGGTATCAGGTTTCACACAGCAGCTAGAGCCAGGAGACTATCTAGAGGGAGGGGGTTTCCTGAAAATCTGGTGAGAAGGGAGAAATGAAAGTAGAAGAGCTGCGCCTGTTAGATCCATTGTTCCTGATGGAGGGTTAAGTAGTGTGAAAACAATACACATTATACATTATGAACATTATAAAAAAATTTTTGCTTTGTGTTAGCATTCTTCAAGACCCATAACTATTTTACATTTCTGTTGATGGGGCTGAGACAGGACTTACTTTTGCATGGTGAGTTGACATTTTTATTGATGCAATTTTGATGTACCTGTGAAGCTTTGATTGTTTATTATAATATTTTTAGGGAGGTGAGGAGGCAAAAAAAATTCTGGTTTGTTTTTATTTTTTTTTCTCTTTACAGTGTTGACCAATTGGTCTGATCAATTTTATATTTTCAGAAATTGGTCATTTATGAATATGGCAATGCCATATTCATTACTTTATTTCTACCAAGGCAAAGAGTGGTGATCTGAACTTTTACATATATTTATTTTTTCAATACTTTTCAAAACTTTTTTCTTTAATTTTTAATTTATTAGTCCCTCTAGGGAATTTGAACATGAAATCATTTAAACACTTATACCATATACCTCAATATTCCTGCATTGCAGTATATAGTGAAAATAGTGGTTTGATATGGAGCTCACAGATGGACCAAGATGTAAGCAACAGTGATCTTCAACAGGCCCCTTGCTCTTATTGCACCCCATTGGTCGCTAGGGACTGGTGTGAGCTGCTGTGCACAGAACCTGGCTCCCTTCCACTTAAATGTTGCTGTGAGAGATTGACAGTAGTATTAAAAATGGTTTACAGCCACAGACCGAAGATGAATCTAGCCACAGTGGATAGAAACACATATCAGCTATGGAATATATCCATCATCAGCAGTGTGTAGAGGGAGCTTGGCTCCTTTTGGAACCCTTCCTAGGATATTAATTCATGTCCAAATGCGGGAATAGGTTTACTTGCTTATTTCAAAAATTATCCCTACTTTGAAATAATGGCAACAAAAGCCCCATAAACCTGATAAGGCGAAATGGAGATGGGGGAGAGCAACCCACTCCAACACCAGACGCACAAGCTCAAAATATGAACTGGGAAAACAGGAGAACAAACATGAGCATGCGATAAATTGCATGTGAAAAATATCAAATTTTATTAGTGAATGACATCAGATAAAAAATCTTAGTATTAACAAAGTGTCAGTAGAAATAATGCAGACGTTATTGCCCAAAATATCACCAACTCCTCTATATGGGTAATTAGGACATGGCCACGAAAGACCTGCATATCGGGATTATTTTCCATCTTGGTGGGAGGAGTTGATGATATTTTGGGTAATAACGTCTGCATTATTTCTACTGACACTTTGTTACTACTAAGATTTTTTATCTGATGTCATTCACTAATAAAATTTGATATTTTTCACATGCAATTTATCGCATGCTCATGTTTGTTCTCCTGTTTCCCCCCCGCTACTTTGAAATAAGTAACATGTTTACTGTTTGTAAAATGAAAACACAATGGTTTTTATTAAGTCATCTTAAAACTACCTCTTTTTTGCCTCAGGAACAGAGTTGCTGTTTTGAACGGGAAGAAGCAATGGCTTATCGAATGGCCATTCAAAATGGATGATTTTTTGAGAGAACAGGCTCAGGTTTATTTACTTTGATCACAGTAGAGTTGCAAGAAGCAGTACAGTATAGCTATAGAACACTATGGAAAGGAAGGAGATTTGCGTGACTGTTTATACACAGGTGTAGTGGATGTTAAATATATAAAAGTATAAATTATATATATATATTGTAAGGTAGCGCTCAGTGAGTGTATTGGGGGACACTCACTTGGCAGCCGATTAAACCAGGTCCGGCACAGGCTTTTCCACAAAAACGTCCATACGGTTTTTTATACATGGCATAAACCATAGCAGCATGAAGAAACAAACACAGTCTTACAGCAGACTAAATGAATATTCACAATGGAGCTCTGCATCCTTAGCCCTTTGTTTACACAGGCGGTGCTTTGTCCAGCAATCAGGCTCTACAGTCTCTCAGTTAATTCCCCCTGTCCGGGGTTACCTCTTAGTTGCTTCTCACTGCAGGGACTATCCGATACACACAGGCCATTACCCACAGGCCTCACCTGGTCAGTGGCCTCCGCATGTGCACTTCAGGAAGGCAGCACACCTTCTAGCATGTCGGCCTTCCGGGACCTTCCACACGGACCAATCAGATTCAGGCACTCACTCTCATGTGACCTACCCTGGTCACCTTATATGGTCCGTAACCACGCCCACAAGATCACATGACTATGACCTCATCGCAGGTCCTAACCCAGCCATACACACACATATACATGCTTACTATGGGCGTTTAGCCACACGCCCCTGGGTGGGTTTGTAGGTTACTGTTTACACCCGTCTCACCAGCCACCTGAAAACTCTCCCTGATACACTGTAACTAAAACCTCAGCAGTACCTCTGCTTATTAACACATGTTCAAGCTTCCATCCCAGGGCCACCCACCCTGGGATACCTAACGGTCATTTACCATCATATCTCCAGTACCACAATGGATATGCCTGTGTGCATGACCCATACAGCACCCCCTAGCTTGTACAACGGTCACTGCACCACAATATATATATATATATATATATATAAAATTTACCCCATGCCCAAAAAGTATTGGATAAAAAATTTAAAAGCCAATAACCGTTCCAAACTTTCTCTGACTAACACTGGTTGATTTAATTATTTATTTTTTTAGCAGAAAAAAATATTTTCAGGGCTTTGAACTGGCTTCCTGCATGCTAAAGTTTGGAGAATGAAAAAATTGATGCTCTTTATAAGTAGCTTGATAGTGGGCTAAGGTCCAAGCTTTCTCTTACTATATCATTGATCAATTACACTGAGTCTGTTGCTGTTGGCACCTTTCCTATCTCTCTCTTCCATTTCAAACGGATCTATATATTATTCACTGGCTATTATTCCCATGTTCTATCTTCAGTGATACAGTTGTACAGCAAACTCTGTTTGGAATAGTTGCTTAAAGTTTTAGCCCTTTATTTCCCTGTCTCTAATCCTGAGCTGTTTGCTTTAAATGTCCTCTTTATAGCCAGGAACACTCTAAAATGGATGTTACATTCCCTACCTCAGCTTTTAGAGTGCCTCTAATAGTCCCTCTTGATTAGCTCTGCCATACCTGTAATGTTAAGGCTACTGTCCGCATCTGAGGTCATGTGAGTCCTCTCTGACTGATAAAATTATCTGCAGTGTGTAAAAAGGCAATGGTCATTTTTTTGGTGATTTTTGTGGATTGAATCATAAATTATTTAAATTCAATGTGACCTGTATAATTTATTAAATTTAATACAACGTTGATTCAGAATTGGTCAATTTTCGAATTTCTAATTGAGTATATAGATTTTTTTCCTTTTACCTTTTAGGTTCTCTTGCTGTAAAAATATTTAAAATTGGCAGCTTTAGACATAATTTTAGATATATTTTTTACTCAGTTCAAGATAAGAAAAATTTGTTCAAGTTTGTGAATTTGAGCAATTCTTCATTTATTTCAGGCACCCCACCCTGTAACATAGCCAATCAAAAGGGACTGTAGCTGTGATATTACTAAATGCTAGTCATAGTCACTTTAAAACACCAAGCAGAAGTTGATGCTGCCAATTCAATAAATAATGTCACAAATAACAAATTATAGTGTTAAAGAAAAAGAGAATGTTTAAATATAATTACAAAAAATGTATAGGGAGAAGGATAGGAGTCACTGTCTCATGACATGTATTTTCACGTCTGCACAATCTCTTACTTTGTATCCAATAGTGTTGTTCATATTTTGTATTTAAAACTGACAGCTTTAAACATCGACATTAACCTTAGTTCATTCTTTGTGAGTTACGTGAGACCAAACACTACATAACCAGGGGAAGCTCAGTAGTGCCTCATTTCAATTCTTAAAAGTCTGATAAAATAAAGAGTCGCAATTGATAATGTAAATGGAAAGGAAAATAACCATGTTTAGTCATCTGCTAGTAAGTATATGGGAGGCTGTAGCAAAAAGTAACAGCATCAGTAGCGCTGTTGGCACCAGAAGTCTGGCCAGCACTAGTAGGCCCATACCACAGTTATCCATTATAAAAACTACTATTAATTTAAAATGTATATATATTTAATTAAAAAAAATCCAAGATTGCTAAGCGCTATCAACTCCTTAGGGCAAAATGACATACATGTACCTGAGTTCAGTGTGTGTTGAGGGGGCTGAAAAGCTGTTAACCCTCTAGATGCGACTGTCAACCTCGGAAAGTGGTATTTAAATGGATGCGCAAGCTCTATAGGACCCATCAACCCACCACAATACAGGACTAGGGCATGAATGGGTTTCTATGGCAGCCAGGTACCCACTGAAAACCTTTATCAATGCTATCTCAGTACTCTTGTGAAGTAGAAATTGGCGAACCTTTCAAGGTTCAGTTCGCCAAAAGTCTCGATGCTCGCCGAACATGTTTGCCAAATGGTTCATCGAACATACCCAAACCAAATGCTTAGACAACACCTTCGGGGGGGGGCAAAAACTGCTAAAGCAGTTAAAATTAAGAGCAGAGACAAGAAAAAATGCCCAATTCTCTGCAAGAACAACAAGGCGGTAGCCATAAAGAATAAACCGCCATTTAAATCAAAGATACCACTTCATACATAATGCGAGCAAGGAGAAAAAATGAGTAATGGTTTCAAAAAGTAAATATAAAAGTACAAAATTTATTAAATAGCACATGCACAGACACATACAGTCATGGCCAAAAGTATTGACACCCCTGCAATTCTGTCAGATAATACTCAGTTTCTTCCTGAAAATGATTGCAAACACAAATTCTTTGGTATTATTATCTTCATTTAATTTGTCTTAAATGAAAAAACACAAAAAGAATTGTCCTAAAGCCAAATTGGATATAATTCCACACCAAACATAAAAAAGAGGGTGGACAAAAGTATTGGCACTGTGTGAAAAATCATGTGATGCTTCTCTAATTTGTGTAATTAACAGCACCTGTAACTTACCTGTGGCACCTAACAGGTGTTGGCAATAACTAAATCACACTTGCAGCCAGTTGACGTGGATTAAAGTTGACTCAACCTCTGTCCTGTGTCCTTGTGTGTACCACATTGAGCATGGAGAAAAGAAAGAAGACCAAAGAACTGTCTGAGGACTTGAGAAACCAAATTGTGAGGAAGCATGAGCAATCTCAAGGCTACAAGTCCATCTCCAAAGACCTGAATGTTCCTGTGTCTACCGTGCGCAGTGTCATCAAGAAGTTTAAAGCCCATGGCACTGTGGCTAACCTCCCTAGATGTGGACGGAAAAGAAAAATTGACAAGAGATTTCAATGCAAGATTGTGCAGATGTTGGATAAAGAACCTCCACTAACATCCAAACAAGTTCAAGCTGCCCTGCAGTCCGAGGGTACAACGGTGTCAACCCGTTCTATCCGTCGGCATCTGAATTAAAATGGACTGTATGGTAGGAGACCCAGGAAGACTCCACTTCTTACCCCGAGACATAAAAAAGCCAGGCTGGAGTTTGCCAAAACTTACCTGAAAAAGCCTAAAACATTTTGGAAGAATGTTCTTTGGTCAGAAGAGACAAAAGTAGAGCTTTTAGGGCAAAAGCATCAACATAGAGTTTACAGGAGAAAAAAGAGGCATTCAAAGAAAAGTACACGGTCCCTACAGTGAAACATGGCGGAGGTTCCCTGATGTTTTGGGGTTGCTTTGCTGCCTCTGGCACTGGACTGCTTGACTGTGTGCATAGCATTATGAAGTCAGAAGACTACCAACAAATTTTGCAGCATAATTTAGGGCCCAGTGTGAGAAAGCTGGGTCTACCTCAGAGGTCATGGGTCTTCCAGCAGGACAATAACCCAAAACACACTTCAAAAAGCACTAGAAAATGGTTTGAGAGAAAGCACTGGAGACTTCTAAGGTGGCCAGCAATGAGTCCAGACCTGAATCCCATAGAACACCTGTGGAGAGATCTAAAAATGGCACTTTGGAGAAGGCACCCTTCAAATATCAGGGACCTGGAGTAGTTTGCCAAAGAAGAATGGTCTAAAATTCGAGCAGAGCATTGTAAGAAACTCATTGATGGTTACCGGAAGCGGTTGGTCGCAGTTATTTTGGCTAAAGGTTGTGCAACCAAGTATTAGGCTGAGGGTGCCAATACTTTTGTCCGGCCCATTTTTGGAGTTTTGTGTGAAATGATCAATGTTTTGCTTTTTGCTTCATTCTCTTTTGTGTTTTTTCATTTAAGACAAATTAAATGAAGATAATAATACCAAAGAATTTGTGTTTGCAATCATTTTCAGGAAGAAACTGAATATTATCTGACAGAATTTCAGGGGTGTCAATACTTTTGGCCATGACTGTAATAAGTAAAAGAGCAAAATTGCAAAGAAATATTAAGACGCAGACAGGACTGACCAGAAGGGTAAAATAATAACAAACTGTGCCCCAAACTCACAAAAATACACATCATGCAGCAAATATGTAAGCTGTAATGTAGGATATATCCAGCACAGGTAAATATTGCGGCAAAAAATGCACATAATCAGTAAGTGAGGAAAAATCCTGCCTCAGTATTTATGAGGCACTAATGGTAATAGCGGTAGGCAGATCCCAAGCGGCAACTGGATCTGTCCATCTGTGTTCCCTTAGGTAAGCTTCCCACCCTCGCCCCACACACCTCCATCATGGTTTTAGGGATTACTCTAATGGGATCTGCCTACCGCTATTACCATTAGTGCCTCATAAATACTGAGGCAGGATTTTTCCTCACTTACTGATTATGTGCATTTTTTGCCGCAATATTTACCTGTGCTGGATATATCCTACATTACAGCTTACATATTTGCTGCATGATGTGTATTTTTGTGAGTTTGGGGCACAGTTTGTTATTATTTTACCCTTCTGGTCAGTCCTGTCTGCGTCTTAATATTTCTTTGCAATTTTGCTCTTTTTACTTTTATATTTACTTTTTGAATCCATTACTCCTTTTTTCTCCTTGCTCGCAAAATTAAGAGCAGGTACGAGGAAAATTGGCATCATTTGACCTAGAGTACAAATAGTATAATCGTGTAGCATGGATGCATGGGACAGGGCCTAGGACAGAGTTTGGATCAGCATTTGTAGCTTAAACATTGATCAATAACAGGAGGATGAGTGGCAGGTGTGTGTCTGGTGCTCTGAGAATCCTGCAAAATTCAGGCATGAATTCAACACACATGAGTGAGACCCAACTTGGAGTTCTACCTATCACACCACTTCCACTGTAGGCAATCCACCAGATGGAGACTCAGTTTGGAGTCTCCACATTTCAAAAAATTATGGCCACACACAACTAAAGTGGCATCAATTTTCTGAGTATAGAAGTAGTATAATGGGCTCTGACAACCCTTCCACTAAAGACAACCCACCTGGTGGAGACCCAACTTGGAGTCTCCTCATTTCAAAAAAATGTTTGTATCATTAGCATCAGTAGCAGCAGTAGCAGCAGCAGGCACAGAAGTAACAACAAAGGTGAGACAGAGTGCAATAATGCAAAATCAAAGCAGCACACTGAAAACTACACAATCTGTCCAGTCTGCGACTGGGGTGCAAAAGTCATCGGAGATCTGTGACTTGTTTATCTTGATGAAAGTTAGGTGGTCTACACTTTCAGGGGACAGCCAGGACAACACCAGCAGTGCTGAAGACATGTTCTGAGAGGCCTGACAAAACCTCCAAGGCATGACAGGCAAGCTCAGTCCACTCTTCCATTTTTGAAAATGCAAAAGGGTTCATACCCCCCTGGTGGCATTGGTATTGAGATACTTCTGCACCATCCTCGCCAGTTATTTTCAACATGTCAGACTTGTACTCTGTTCTGCTGGTGCACGTGATGGTCTAAAAATTGTATGAAACATAGTAACATAGTTATTAAGGTTGAAGGAAGACTTTAAGTCCATCTAGTTCAACCCATATCCTGTCCTAACTTTCCCTAACATGTTGATCCAGAGGAAGGCAAAAAAAAACCATGTGACAAAAAGTAAGCTTCACATAGGGGAAAAAAATACTTTCCCGACTCCTCATACGGCAATCAGACTAGCTCCCTGGATCAACGCAATATTAAGGAAACTAGTGTATATACCCTTTAATATTATACTTTTCAAGAAAGGCATCCAGTCCCTTCTTAAATTTTAGTAGGGAATCACTCATTACAACATCATATGGCAGAGAGTTCCATAGTCTCACTGCTCTTACAGTAAAGAATCCGTGTCTGTGAGTATGCTTAAACCTTCTTTCCTCCAGATGTAGAGGATGCCACCTTGTCCCCGTCACAGGTCTAAGAGTAAAAAGATCATTAGAAAGGTCTTTGTATTGTCCCCGCATATATTTATACATTGTAATAAGATCGCCCCTCAGCCTTCGATTTTCCAAATTAAATAACCCCAAGTGTAATAACCTGTCTTGGTATTGCAGACCCCCCAGTTCCCTAATAACCTTGGTCGCTCTTCTTTGCACCCGCTCCAGCTCAGCTATGTCTTTCTTATACACCGGAGACCAGAACTGGACACAGTATTCTAAGTGTGGTCGCACTAGTGACTTGTATAGAGGTAAAATTATGTTCTCCTCATGAGCATCTATGCCTCTTTTAATGCATCCCATTATTTTATTTGCCTTTGCAGCAGCTGCCTGACATTGGCCACTAAATGTGAGTTTGTCCTCCACCCATACACTCACGTCTTTTTCAGTGACAGTTTTGCCCAATGTTTTACAATTAAGCACATAATTATACACCTTGTTCGTTCTACCCAAGTGCATGACCTTACATTTATCCCCATTAAAGCTCATTTGCCATTTATCAGCCCAAGCCTCTAGTTTACATAAATCCTCCTATAATATAACGACTCTGAAACGACTCAGAAATTGCTTCTGCCACTTACCCTGCTGCTTCTGCTGCTGCTAATGTTTTTTGGGTTAATGACTCCATGTTTTTGGAGTTGATAGTCTATAACTGCAATGCACACTTGGTCCCTCACTGATTTCTTTGGGAAAACCACTTATAAGAATGTCTACAAGTGTGTTTCGATGCTCAAGCAGGTTGGCATCCCTTTCCAGGGGGAAAAGCATCTGGAAAAATGTATTTTTGTACTTTGGATCTAACAGAGTGGCAACCCAGCAGTAGTCATCACTATTTTTAATGCTAACAATTCAGGCGTCATGTTGCTGGTCGTGCAGCAAGAAGATGCTCATGTGGCAGGCGCTTCAGTCGCAAATCAGAGGACCAGATTTCCATTGAAAAATCGTTAGACTTAATATAGTGGTGCAGTCACGAGGCTCAATTAGCTACTCCAAATCATTTGTGCTAAAACTGTGTTTCAGTGGCAAATCAGAAGGCCAGATTTCAACTTAAAAATCGTTAGGCCTAATATAGTGGTGCAGTCACTAGACCCAATTAGTTTCTCCAAATTGTTTGAGCTAAAACTAGGTTTCAGTTACAAATCAGAAGGCCAGATTTCCACTTAAAAATTGTTAGACCTAATATAGTGGTGCAGCCATGAGGCTCAATTAGCTACTCCAAATCATTTGTGCTAAAACTGTTTTTCAGTGGCGAATCAGAAGGCCAGACTTCCTCTTTAAAATCGTAAGGCCTAATATTGTTTTGCAGCCATGAGTACCAATTAGCTACTCCAAATCGTTTGTGCTAAAACTGTATTTCTGTGTTAAATCTGAAGGCCAGGTTTCCATTTAAAAATCGTTAGGACTAATATTGGGTTGCAGCCTGGAGGGCCAATTAGCTACTCCAAATAGTTTGTTCTAAAACTGTGTTTCAGTGGCAAATCAGAAGGCCATATTTCCACTTAAAAATTGTTAGGCCTGATATAGTGGTGCAGCCATGAGGCCCAATTATCTACTCCAAATCATTTGTGATAAAACTGTGGATCAGTAGCAAATCAGAAGGCCAGTTTTCCACTTAAAAATCATTAGGCATAACAGTGTTGTTCAAGCACACTATCTAAAATAAATAGTAATTGTTCATTTAGTGACAGGTGACTGACAGCTGTGGGCCTAAGGTTTTGAAACAGCAGGGTACAAGAGGGGAAGGCTACTTAAAACATGAGTGGGAAAAGCTAAGTTGCGGTGGAAGGGGGAATAGGCTTGGTGTTGAACATGTATGTGGGTTAGGTGTTAATGTGAATGAAAGCTCAACTGAACAAACACTGTCTTGTCCTATCCAAAGACCACTGACAATATCTGTTACTGGCCAGCCTACTCAAATCCTTTTGTTTGGCAGCCGCACAGTGGTACGCCTTGAAGTTGAGCCTCAGAAAGAGCATGTGCTCCAGTGGATGCCAAGCACTGCATCAAGTGGCCTCTCCTCACACAGTACAATTGTGGCGCCCCCAGGAGTACAGTTGCCACAGTGGCATTACCTCCCTCCTAGGGAGTGTGATGTCATGCTTGGAAGCAATGAAGGATCTCTCTATCAGGTAGTTCCAGCACGCAGCACAGTTCCTACTCCAGGCCAGCAGAGGGAGCTCTGAACCTAACTGCTGAGGAGCTGCTATCTGTGGTCAGGAGGAAGGAAGTTAGTTAGTTGGTGCAGAGAGAGGGAAGAGTGTGGACGTGTGGAGACGAGCTGGAGACTGGAGCTGGAGTCAAGCTTACCCCTAAGCTGAAGCGCATTGACCGTACCCCGGTGTCCGAGGCTGTGTGGATACTACAGGTCTCATAGCAGAAACCAGAGGAACAAGAAGCTGTAAATGCTTTGTTCCCAACTGAGACTCGACGACACAGCAGCAACATGTGTGAGCCAGAGAGAGAGGGCTACAGCTGCTTGCCATGCGAGTGGAGTTCTAAGTAAGAGCAAGCAAAGGAACTTGAGTGTAATTCATAGCTACAAGTACTTCAGATTAGTGCTAGAAAGGAGACTACACAACCCATCTGCATAGAGAGATTCCCAAGTTGCTTCCAGGCTGACCAACTCCTGTACGATCTGTGATCTGAATCCTGGACTGTACCTACAAAGCACAATAGAAGGTAAAAG
The DNA here is from genome assembly GCF_039654945.1 of Dendrobates tinctorius. Taxonomy (NCBI): domain Eukaryota; kingdom Metazoa; phylum Chordata; class Amphibia; order Anura; family Dendrobatidae; genus Dendrobates; species Dendrobates tinctorius. The sequence continues at coordinate 1,560,759 of NW_027361699.1, read as the reverse complement.
AAACTCCACTCTGTCGTGTTCTTTGAATTCTTCCTGCAACCCTTTCAGCACTGCTACATCTCTGTGTTTAAACACTACATAATATATCTTAACATCTTCTACTACTGCCCTGGGACTACAGCTCTGCCTGTGGAGAGCTTTACCAATGCTGCTGCATTATACCATCTGTCCCAGAGGATCTGCATTGCAGCACTGGTCCCCCTTCTGACCAGATACCACAGGTGGTATCACGAACTATCTACCTATAAACTTTATTCAGCTTCATTCCACTTATTTTACATTGACACCCAGGGCCACGGACCGGGTCACTGCCACCGCGACACATCCCTTTAAGACACCGGCCTGGTACTGAGTAAATCCACATTGCTTTTGCCTCCTCCACCTGCTCTAGGGCCTCCACCTATGCCCTCAACCTCTCTCTTACTTAATCGGACACGCATTCCAGCAGAACATAAAGAATGTCTCCGACCTCTGTACTGCACAGAAATGCCTCACCGCAAACAGGCAGTGTTTTACATTAATATGCCTTGGAGATCGCAGTTGCACAGCTCAAGAGTTGTGAACAGGTATCCAGGCAGAGTTATAGAGCGTTGGCTGTCTCCACTAAACCTGGAGCCAGAGAAGGCCATGTGCTATAACAGTACAAATCAGGTGGTGGCTCTATGCTGTTGCAACCTCACACATGTGCCTTGCATAGCTCACATCCTCAACCTGGTGGTTAAGCAATTTTTCTGCCACTATCCCAGCCTGGATGCACTGCTACAGAAAGCACAGTCACTGTGTACTCACTTCCAATGATTTCACCTCACAGGACACTGACTTGCATCGCTACAGAGGTCTTTCAGCCTACCAGTTAACAATTATCATGGTGGGATTCCACTCTGCACATAATGTAGTGGCTGTGGCAGCAGCGACGAGCCCTGGTGCAGTATGTCATTTGCATAGCTTGGGCCAACACAGTCCAGACGTGGTGCAAATCACGCTTGCAGAATGAGTACTGATGAAGGACCTTTGCACCCTTCTACACAGTTTTTAAATGGCTACTAATATGGCTAGCGCTGATGATGCTGTCATCAGCATCACTATACCAGTCATCTACATGCTGGAGCACATTTTGAATAGTCTGTGTGAGGATGTGATGGTCCCAGAGGATGAGGTGAAAGCACAGGAGGATGCAGATGGATAACAATATCTCAAATTATGGAAGCACCCAAAACATGAGCACCTACTTGCTGCACTATTTAACACGATAGACATATTGTTAGGGTTAGAAACAGTTCTGACTATTGGGTTGGCACTCTGTTAGAACCACGGTACAAGAGTAACTTTAGCCAGATGTTTCCCCCCTGGAAAGAGATGTGCGCATGCTGGAGTATCAAAATACACTTGTAGACAATCTTAAGAGAGGTTTTCCCCAAGACAGCAGTGAGGCACACCGTGTGCATCCCAGTTTTTGACATCCAACCCTGGGAACATCAAGAAGTCATCGTCAAAACATTGGCAGCAGCAGCAGTGTTAGCAGCATAAGTAATTTATGTGAGTAGTTTAACACAATTTTTAGACCAGCCCGTGCACCAGCATAGCAGATTACAAGTCTGACATGCTGTAAACAAATGGAGAGGATGGTACAGGAGTATCTGGTGCAGGAGTATCCGGCTATCCCCTCAATTTGTAGACTGCCTAAATTTCATCAAAATGAACAAGTCTTGGATCTCCCATGACTTTTGCACCACAGTTACAGATTGGGCAGAGTAAGCTATGGTGTCATTTTTAATCTCATGTTTTGATCTCACGCTATTGCAGTCTATGCCATCTTTCTAGAGTCTTCTGTGCCTGATGTTGATACTGCTGCTGATGATACAAACAATTTTTTGAAATGTGGAGAATCAAAGTCGGGTCTCCATATGGTCGTTTGCCCGTGGTGGAAGGTGTGTCAGAGGCCAATTATACTGTTTTTACCCTGTGGAATCTAATGCCACTTTAGTGTTGTGTGACAAATATTTTTTAAAGTATGGAGACTCAAAGTTAGGTCTCCATCTGGTGGGTTGCCTGAAGTGGAAGATGTGTCAGAGGCCTATTATACTGTTTCTACTCTGTGGAAATTGATGCCACTTTAGTGCTGTGTGGCAATTATTTTTTGAAATAAGGAGACTCAAAGTTGAGTCTCCATCTGGTGGGTTGCCTGTAATACAAGGTGGGTCAGAGGCCTATCATACTGTTTCTGCTCTGTGGAAATTTATGCCATTTTAGTGCTGTGTGACAATTTTTTTTTTAACTGTAAAGACTCAAAGCTGGGTCTCCGTCTGGTTGGTTGCCTGTAGTAGATGGTGTGTCAAAGACCAATTATACTGTTTCTACTCTGTGGAAATCGAGGCCACTTTAGTGCCGTGTGACAATTATTTTTTGAAATGTGGAAACTCAAAATTGTGCCTCTATCTGATGGGTTGCCCACGTAATTAGGGCTCCCAGGCAGGCAGGCCTGCACTTACTTTCAGTCAACTACCTGTGTTACTATTCTTATATTTTTCAACCAAGAGTACTCTATGAAACTGATGTTTTGGCCATCTGAGTGTGGCTGGAATAAAAAAAATAAAAAAATTGGAGGTGTTGCATGAGGTGTGTGGTCTCCCAGCTATGAAGGCCAACACTGCTCCCTTAACCACCGAGTCCTCGTTAAAACTTCAATTTTAAGCTGTAAATGCTGAGCACGACCGTGATACCTCATGCATGTCCCATGGCTGACTGCTTCTGTGCCATTTGTAAATTTATACTGTGGGTCAATTGATGCCAATTTTCATGGTGTCTGTCCCTAATTTTAGCTGTTTAGGAAGCTTTTTGCTTATCTGTTTGGTTTTGCCTCTCATTGAATCTATTGGGTTTCGGATATGTTTGTCGAACTGTTCGGCGAACAGTGATCCTGACGGCAAATCCAAACCAAACCTTGAAAGGTTCGCTCAACTCTAGTTACCACAAATAGTGCACCCTTACTAGACCTGTGCTGACTTTATGATCATCCGGTCTTTATTACTCATGATACCGTTACTTAAGTGGGTTTTACTCATAGCGATATCGCTAGCAATATCGCTGAAGCGTCACCGATTTTGTGACGCAGCAGCGATATCGCTACATGTGATACTTACCTCCGACCGGCTCCCCCGCTGGCTATCGCTGATCGCGCGAGATCGTCCATGTCCATTTCTCGACGGCTGCTTCCTGCTGGCGCCGACGAGCGACGCATGGACGCAGGCGGGAGGACGTCATCATTGCCGCGTCTGAAAGGTAAATAACAACTGCTGCTGCGTCGCTGCATCGCTGTGAGATCTGCCTGTTTAGCAGCTCACTAGCGACCATTTAGCGATGCACCAGCGATCCTGACCAGGTCATATTGTGGTTGGGATCGCTGGTGCATCACTAAATGTAAAGGGGGCTTTAATGTGCACAATATATACAAAATATGTCATAAAGCAACATAATAGTCCATATTTGCATTGAAATATACTGAAACAAACTTAAAAAAGTTGTCTTTATCTATTATTAAGATGATCATTGTAATAATGGACAAGTTTCAAGATAACTGAATGTGAAAAATAGTGAAAAACTTATTAAAATGGTGCACGTTGCAGATATTGTTAGGATTGCTAGACCTATTTATTTGGCTGCACACCTTTAATACATTTGAAGCAATTTGTGACTCCCCAAATAAAGTCTCCAATTTACTTTTATTAGCTCATACCTTGGTTTCTTATATGTATCAGACTGCTGCTAACTCTGAAGGACTAATTTTACATGACCACTGGTATATTTTCTCTTATAGATGAGCCAGAGGTTTCATATTTCTTAGACTATGTCAAATATAATCATCCGGATAGCCTTTGAAAACCGGCAGTAGATGGCCTCATTAAATCCTCCCTTTCATTATAGCACAATTACCAGTGTAAGGTGTAACTCTCTGCGTAGGACTGTCAGTTTTAAATGCATACATCTACATCTCAGCTCATGATACGTAAATGACAAGAAAATCAAACAACCATAATCAAAGGGAACAGCAGGCCAAATGCGATGTACTTACACAGCATCTGAGCATTATGAGCCAGATCTCCTAATAAACGAGTAACCCTTCCCTTTTCTACTGCACTTTTGATTGGGCTTAGCATGTTGAAGGACTCGTCTTATTTTCTCATCTCCCTCTACATCAGTACTCTACTTACAGATTGTCTGTCCCTATTTGATCTCCTGGAAATATTTGATGCTGGAATGATAATTGCCTGGGATTGGTAGGAAGGTTTCTTACAGTGTATTCACCCGATCACATCAGAGGACGAAATGAATATGAAGAGAGGAAAATAAATGTTATAACTGATCTGTCAGCAGAAATCACATTTTATGAAAAAGGAAATCTAAAAGCCTCTGAGAAGAATTAACTACCATGACTATGTGTATGAATAAAAGCAGAATAAACTGTATAGACACAAATATTGTGACACCTACATATTATGCCTACAGGAGCTTTTATGATCTCATAGCCCTTAATATTGAGTTGGTCTCTCCTTTGCTGTTATGACAGGGCTGGGCTTATCTTCTCAGCTATCCACAGGCAGGTGTAAAAACAGTTATCCTCTGGTCCTGCTCTACCCTCATCTATTTTAAGGTCTAATGGCATCTATCAAAGTGAGCTACTAGAGAACGGGACATCATGATTGGGTACACCTTGCTATGATGTGATGGGTTTTCTAGCAAAAAAGATTATAACTAAGTACTCCATGTTTATTACTATAGTATTTTTTGACTGCAGTGTTTCTACTCATTGTTTCTATTGTGGACCATAAAGTTCTAAATACACAATTGTCCAAAATAGCATGGTTGTCATGGTTAGGACATGGTTAATGTCCTGTTCGCACAGGGTTAACTTTTGCCGGCCTCTCTTTGGATCTGGGAGGGGTATTTATACTCACTCCAGACTAGCATTCTCTGTCAGCTATACTGTTATTCTGGCTGTGTGTCTGACCGACCCCCCTGGTGTGCGTGTACTGCATTTCTTGTTTGATTCCCGTGTATGACCCGGCCTGTCCCCTCACTCTGAACTCCGTCTCATGTTTTAGGTACTATTGTCTTCTCTGTTTCTGAACTTCTGGCTTGGCTATTGTTACTCAGCTACCGTTTGCCTCTATTGTACCATCTATTGCCCGTTCTGGTTTTCTGATCTATTGCTACGTCCTGACTATCCGCTCTGTCTAACCCTTTGGTACTGTCCTGCTATCGCGTGCATTGACCCCGGCTTGATCTGGTTTCCGTCCCTGTCTATGCCCCTTGGTAACTTGTCCCATAGTTACCTTTTTAGGAGTTTCCCTGCAGCTCCTGGCTCTGTGGAGCTCAGGCCACGCCCCTAGCAGTCACATGCTTCAGGTCCTGATAGGTATCTTTGAGCATGGTTTTTTGTACTCAGGACATGCGCACTGGCTCAGTGAGCGAGTGTAGTGTGGTGTTCCTGACAATGGTATGCTGAAACATTAATATTTCCCTTCACTGGAGTAGCATGTCTAGGTCGACTTCTGAAAAACTCCATAGTATTCTCCCTCTAGAACCAAACTTTAAAGTTAGCACAATATAGTAAGGCAGGTAACCTTTCGTCTGGCATTCACCAAACCCAGACTTGTCTATCAGTCAGACCGATAAACAAATGTGATACTTCACACCACATACATTTGCATTGCTCCATAGCCCACTAGTGGTATGCTTTAAACTATTCCATCCAATGATTGGAAATGTGATGGTAATATAGGCTTGAATGCAGTTGTTTGGTCATGGAGACGAATGCTATGATGCTTACAGTGCTGATAATGTTGGAGGAGGTTTAGACTATTCAATTATTGAGTCAACATTTGGTGACATTTAAGCATTTTGCACCTCAGCACTTGAAGACCCCGTTTTACGTCGTCTGGCACTTTGTCGCTGTGTTGATGTATTTTAAAAATCCCTCCACTTTTCAATTGTAAGGCGGATGACCGGGCTACGGGTACCTGTGCTGAGCCGGGTCCGGACCTGTTGAAGCTGCCTCCTATGTTGCCTGGGGGAAGGAATGAGGGACAGGACCAACTTCATGACCTGGGTAGGAGGAGCGATATAAAAGTAAAAACGCATGCAGCGGTGGGGTTATTGGTGTGAACAGACAGCACACAGCAGGGTGAGCAATTGCTCATCCCGGTTGCAGGGGTGGTCTGGATGCAAATTACCATGTGCGGCAAAGATGTGGGCTGGAAAGGAGTAGAGTTGACTGCTGGAGACCCTGGCGATGGCCCCACAGTGATTTTAGGGATGAATGTGCTGAAGGAACTCATCCAGGTCAGTGAGTCACCAGATATTTTTCTCCATCGATGGAGCCCCCGCACCCCAGAAAGGAAGGTGCTCCAACAACTGATATGGGTAACCCAGGCTCAAGAAACGTCAAGTGAAGAAAAAGTCCTGGGGAAGGTGGTCATTCCGGTCGCCGCCAAACACGGTTTACCGCCTGGTCAGACTGTGCTCATGCTGTGTGAGCTTGTACACCCCTCAAAGGGGTGGAAGTCAAGATAGAGCCAGCCCTAATGGATCAACTACCTTCAGGGCTCCTCAATGCTCTGAAGTTTGCCACCGTTCATGACGGTAATGTCGTGGTGTGGTATGTCAACCTAGGGGAGGAAGATCTCATGCGCTCGCCCAAGAGTGACGTGGCGCAGGTACGGGGTATGCCAGAAGAACTGATGCAACCAGAGGCTGTTCAGTTAGCGGTGAAACAAGGAGATCACTGGACTGTAGCCATTACTGTGTCCTCAGATCCTACGTCCAGTAGCATGAAAGAAGGGCGCCGGATCATGGATCAGATGCGGGCTGAACTGACGGGACTCTCACCACAACAGGTGCAACAGGTAGAAGCTATGCTGGAACGTTGCCAGGACATCTTTGCCCATTATGACGATGATTTTGGGTGCACCACAGCCATAACCCAGGAGATTCCCACTGGAAGTGCCGCACTGATTCAGGAGCGCTATCATCAGATCCCACCACAAATGTACCAGGATGTGAAAGAAATGTTGGCACGCATGCTGCAGAGTGGAGTTATATGAGAGAGCCAGAGCCCGTGGGTAGCCCCAATTAGTTTAGTTCTAAAAAAGGATGGCACCCTGCGTTTTTGTGTTGACTACAGGCGGCTAAATGCCTGTACAGTGCGGGACTGTTATCTCCTACCGAGAATTGAGGCATTGTTGTCTGCCCTGTGAAAAGCCAGGTACTTCCCATCATTAGATCTGGCCAGTGGATATTGGCAAGTGCCCATGGCTGAGCATGACCGGCCGAAGACAGAATTCATACTGCCTATGGGATTGTTTGATTTCAACTGGATGCCCTTCGGTCTTACCAATGTGCCTGGAATCTTTCAGCAACTGATGGAGAGATGTTTAGGAGACCTGAACTTTGAAGCTACCCTCATTTATTTGGATGACATCATCGTCTATGCAGCTACTTTTGAGGAGCTGGTGTTGAGTCTGCTGCAGAAGCATGGCCTAAAGGTGAAACCTCAGAAATGCCACCTTTTCTGCAAGGAAATTAAATACCTAGGACACGTTGTATCCGCTGATGGAGTGAGACCTGCGAGTGAGAAGATAGCGGCAGTACATGACTGGCCCACTCTGAAGACAGTGAAGGATGTGTGGGCCTTTCTGATGTTAATTGTGTACTATCGATGGTTCGTGAAAGACATCACTCATATTGTTAATCCACTGCCTTAGGTATTGAAAGGAGAGCCATCTGGTGCAAAGAATCGGACCATCCAGTGGGGGGATAGCCAGGAGGAAGCCTTTTGAGCCCTGAAGATGGCCCTGACGGAAGCACCTGTACTAGCCTATGCAGACTTCTCTCAATCTTTCATCCTTCACACCGATGGAAGTCTCCAAGGACTAGAGGCTGTATTGTCACAGATTCATGATGGAAAGAAGCGAGTGATTGCCTATGCAAGCCGGTCACTCCACAACTCAGAACGAAACCCAGGTAACTATAGTTCTTTCAAGTTGGAATTACTGGCATTAGTGTGGGCGATGACCGAGAAGTTCGCCGAGTACCTGTCAGGATCTGAAATCTTGGTATGCACTGACAACAATCCTCTGGCCCACCTAGAAAATATGAAACTGGGGGCCTTGGAGCAAAGATGGGTGGCCCATATGGCGAAATACTGATATAAGATTACGTATCGAAAAGGAGCTGAGAATACACATGCTGGTGCTCTATCTAGAGTGACCAACGAGCGACCTGAATGTGACCGGGATGAAGAGTTGGATGCAGAAGAAATCCCATTGTTCAGGAACCTCGCCAGGATATTGGCGGCGACACAGGGACAGGTCGAAGAGGCATTGGGAAAACACCTGTTCAGACTACCTCGAGATGATTGGGTGCTGCTTCAACAGGAAGATAGGGAACTCACTCAGCTGAGACCGTGGGTGGCCCTAAAATGACTCCCCAGCCGAAGTGAAAGAAACATGCTGTCCTCAGGAATGCTGCAGAGTCTCCGGCAGTGAGAGAGGCTCCAATTGGAAGATGCCTTGTGGTATCAGAAAGTACAGTTGGTACGGGAGTTGGGAATTACTTGGCAAGTGGTGGTCCCAGAAAAGTTGATCAGTGGGGTGGCCATGGAAGCTTGTGCCAGAGGGACTCACTTTGGTCCAGAGAAGACATTTCAGTGGTTGCAGAAGCTGGTTTTTCATCGCCGTTTGAAGACTGCAGCGGAAGAGGCATGTCGATAATTTTGAAGTTGTGAATTAGCTAAACCTCCGGAACAGAGAGCCCCTACATAGACCACTGTGACCTCTGCACTTCTGGAAATGTTTTAGATGGCCGAGTCAGCAGCGCAGGCCATCTGTCAAGATTTCATCCTAGTGTACGGGTGTCCGAAAAGAATTCATTGCGATCAAGGTGCTTGCTTCCAAGGTTGATTGATGGAGGTGCTCCGCTGTTGTGAATGCCCTTGCTCGGATTTCTGAGCCGAAGTTCCCTCTGCTCCCTCTGGTGGTTCTAGTGGGGCCCAAGCTGTCTAGACAGGACAGAACTGAAAAGATACTGTCTGCAATCACGCACAAAACCCTAAAAAACTCCAACACTTCTGATATACAAAATAATCTGAGGCCACACGACCTCACCCCCGCTAGATCAGCACTCTGCTATAAACTGGAAGCAAGCAAAAAGATACTAACATGGGGGACAACAGGGGACTGAACAAGCTGTAACATATGAAGCAGGGCCCAGCACTGCCCTCAGCAGGGAGCACACTGATCCCTAGCAACAAAGCAGAAAGCAAAAAAAGGCACAACCAGATTAGATGCAAAGGATTAGCAAAAGAATCACTTAACTGAACCATGCAGGTCAGGCAGGGGACAAAAGAACTCCAAATGCACAAGGAAGAAATCACCAGCAACCACCAAGAGCAGCCAGCTCAATTATATGCTCCCAGCCAGTAATCCCAGGTTCCCAATTATCGTCATCAGGTGGGGAACTTCCATCAAACTGGCCAACTCCACTACTCTCAGTAACCACCAGAGGGAGCAGAGGGAGCTTCGGCTCAGAAATCTGAGCAAGGGAGTTCACAACACTCCACTGCCTGTATCAGATTGAAAAGTCCAGGATGACACCATATCATCCACAGGGGAATGTAGCCTGCAAGCATTTCAACCAGACACAACACCACCAACCGAGTGCACAGCACCACCAGATACAGACCATACACCCTGCTGTTCGGCCAAAAAGGACGGGAGATTACTGAGCTGGAGTTGGACCCAGAGGAGGACTACCCATGGATGGTGATCACCACCTGGGTCTGTGAACATCGGCATCATTTGCAGACTTTACATTAATTGGTATAGACCAAGTTTCGGGAACTTGAGCACCATGAGACGACGCCCCTGTGAGTGACAGCTCTCAAGGCGAGACAAGCGACCTTGAGGCAAGTTAGAGCATCGATGGGAAAAAACTCAGTATTGGGTGAAACACAGAATTGGATCTAATGGTCCAGTCTATGAAGTTCAGTCTGAAGGGGAAGAAGGGGACCCTAACCGAGTAGTCCAGTGAAGCACGCTATGTCCTTGGCTGTCACGAGATCCCAAAAAAGAAGAGATTGTCAAGTGTCCCTGAAATGCCAACTCCTGCGGCCTCCAATTGCGATGAAGAACCATCTGCTTCATCTTCTGATTTGGACAGTCCGCTATCCACCAGCCTAAAAGAAGTGCAGGAACCTGAAACTCCCGAGATGGCTGCTCCATTAAATTTGGACACACCCCCATCCTCGACCAATCAACCCAATTTGCGCCACACAAAATGAATGACAGCAGGAATACCTCCCAATCGTTAATAACAAGACCAATTTATTTAGCAGCGGATCATTCAAGAGATGGAAGAGTGTCAATGTCTACTAGAAGAACTCTCGCTCATGGAATGGCGAGTTAAAGGAGAGGAGAGTGTAAGGTGGAAGACTGGGCTACTGATACCTGTGCTGAGCCAGAATTGGAACTGTTGAGGCTGCCTCCCATGTTGCCTGGGGGAAGGAATGAGGGACCCGACCATTCTCATGACCAGGGTAGGAGGAGCGATATAAAAGAAAAAACGGGTTTTTGGTGCGAACAGACAGCATACAGCAAGGTGAGCAGCGTGCTACTTCCCTTGAGTACCGACGCTGCAGCAGGCTGCGATTGCCGGCTCCTGTCGCCACCAGCGTGAGTGTAAGAGAGAGAGGTGCCGAGCACCCAGAGACTTTGAGTACTGCACACGTGCGAGGAGAGAAATCCGAGTACCGGACATTCGTTTGCGGCCTTCCCTGTCATCTGTGCTATGCCAGCCCACGGTTAACTCCGAAAGTGTTGCAGCCTGGTTTGCTTTGTCCACACAAGTTCATGTACTAGGGGCGCAGCGGAAGGTACCAGAGACTGACCGCTGCCACCAGAAGACAGATCATCGTTAAAAAGACCTCCTCGGTGGACATCTTTCCGGCCATGGCCGGCGCTACAACCCCTGCGGGATCATGTGTGTAGCAGGAACATAAAGAACACGATAAGTTTGACAACTGGACTGCTGTTATTCTGCATTTGCTGTTTCTGTTAACTACCCCTTTAACCATTTATCTCCCTGTGAAGAGTTTAATATGCTTTTGGATTAAACTTTAAAATTTGTTAACCCTTGCTATGCTTCTTGTTTTTATCACTGCATCCCGCTACCTGCTTTTACAATAATACCACTCACAGTTAATTGTCGAATATTTAGGAAGAAAGATATTTCTTCAAGTCATTGCTTACAATTGTGGCATTGTACTACTGTATCATGCTCAAGTTCAGTTAGCTTTTTAGAACAACTAATCTTTTTTATAAATTCTTTTCCATCAGACTGCATGGCAAGGGGCTTGATTTTACAAACGTGTGGCAGGTAGAAATTTGACCTCATTGAGCTTTGGGTTTGCAGAAAATCAGGGGTTTCAAACTCCGAGCATGTGGCCACATTCACACATTCAGTTTTTGGTCAGTATTTTACATCAGTATTTGTAAGCCAAAACCAGGACTTGGTGAAAAATTCAATTTAATTGTAAACAGTTTTTGTCATGCTTAGAATACCAAAACTGTATATTAGACTTATACAGCAATGGGGAAGATCAAGTCAACGTTGATGGACACTTTAAGAATAATTAATGCCTGAAAAAAAGCAAAAACTTTATGGCATACAGTAGTTTCAAGAAATTGTGCTTTATAAGTTGCTGTGAAGCATGATGATTATTGAGAATATATTACGATTTGAATTTTCAGCACAACATTGTTGTAATTACTGTTTCTATTTTACATCTGTGATGTTACTTTTATAGCATGCCAAATATGCACACTCTCCATTATTGAGAGTTTTCCTGTTTAGATACACAGTAGAGAGCAAATAGCTAACTTTTAGATGAAAACTGAGTTTTTATATTGAAATTCAGCATTTCGCCAATCAATATGCATTTGGATATGAAACATATCTCTGCGCAGAAGGGTTTATGCAGGAGCAGGACTTTGTTCTTGCTCAGCATCCAAACCAATGTATCCGCCAGAGAGGCCTGCTGTGTTTGTTTGAATGTGATGTATATTTTAATGATGCTCTTATCTGGAATCCCTCATTGAATAAATGCATGTCCTGTGATCCCAGAGGTCAGTAATGGAGAACTGACAATACCGCAGAGAGGTTACACTCTCACAGTAATTAGGAGGAAGTGAATCACATCATTTTTCTGGTCATCTGGAGACATACTTGGGAAATGTCACATTCTCATGAGACTGATGTGTGTTCAGTCTTGTTCATCAAGGTGTTTCCCATTACACACAGACTATAGCACTCATACAAATCAATATTTCCCAGTCACCTATAACTGCTCATTAATGGTATTCATCAACTGCTCAGCCACTACTGAAATCAAGGACTTGCAACAGTCAGATATATTGATAACTGTAGTAGAGCTGTTGAAAAGTAATAGCCCCCTTCCAGATGCTCACCTCTATTATATATTTTTCACACCGATATGTTTCTGATTATTTAAAAAGTGCCTCAAATGGCTCCTGACTGCAGAATAAATCAGCTGAGATTTGTCTACATAAGTCACATGAGCACTAAATGGAGGCACATGGGTAATGCTTCCCCACTGCCTCATTAACATTTCTCCTCACTGTGAGTGTGCTGCATGGACTAAAGAACACAATTTTAGTGAATGTCCACATATTAGTCATAAATGTCTATTGTAGGACAATCCCTTTAAGAGGCTTTACAATAATGAACTCTGATGGCATTTTAATCAGTCCATCAATTTGTCTCATCGCTGGGAATGCAACCACTGGGGCTTGTAATGATAGTGTAGCAACTCACTCGGGAAAATAGGTAACACACTAAAAGCTGCACCTGACCCTGTTGGTTCCTGTACAGATTAGAGATACTGACCCCACAGTCCCTAGTGGTTCCTGTATTAGTTAAGATAGCCCTAACCACAGACTAGATGATGGCCACTCGGACGTATGATGCCTGAAAGACCATTGAGCTCTAATTCCTCTTGAAGAACCCGAGGGCAGAGTAGAGTGCAAATTACCTACAGAAGGGAACGTTTGCTGAAAATAGAAAGAGATCCAAGAGTGAGTAAAACAAACCATGAAATACAATATAAAGGATTTAGTATGTACTGTTAGAGAATATGCCACCTACTTCCTAAAAAGAAACAGAAGATAGGTGCAGTGTAAAGAACATAAACAGCAGACAGGTAAACCCTAGCCAGTCTTTCACCGCCTGGCTTGAACTACAGCAATATGTCTGGACATCCAACTGAAACTATCACTAGCAGGAAATACCTGCAGGATGAAAGTATATGAAGCTGCACAAGTGATAGGGCAGACAAAGGAGTAAATGAAAACACCTGTTACCCTAAAAAGACTGAAGCAAGGATAACAGAAACTAAACACCTGGAGAAAAGGTGTATCGGTTGTGGCTCAGCGGATAGAGATGCCGACCATCTCAAGCTCTAGGGTTTAAGCCCAGGTGTATGATAGGACTATGACTTGATTAAAGCATGGAGCCTCATTTTCCTTTTGCTGCTTTTTTAGAATAATTCAGTGCTACTCCGAACCTACATTACCTCAGTGTCCAATTTATAAAGCCACATTAACCTGAGTGTATGACACAATTTCTGAATAAAAACAAGGGAATTGCAACAATGAAATTAATGCCCCTTCTTGAGCATCAAGCCACATTTATGAATTTCGACTTAAATTTTTTTTTAAAAAAGCTGCAAACTTTCTCCAGTACAGATACCTATTGGCTACTTTTATATGTACTTATGAGTGGCGTTCCTTCAGCTACAGTCACTGTTTTGCCCCAGTCTCAAGGTAAGGGCTCATACTCACTTGCGAAAGACTCGCATGATTCTTGTGCGAGTCTCTCGCATGAAAACTTGGCACTGCCGCCGGCACTCGGACCAGAGCGTGCGGCTGCATGTAATTCTATGCAGCTGCACGCCCCGGTCCAAGTGCCAGCGGCAGTGACTGGTTTTCATGCGAGAGACTCGCACGAGAATCGTGCGAGTCTTTCGCAAGTGAGTTTGAGCCCTAAATCTGTCAGCAGCATGATATTCCACCCACCCAAACTGTTTATATGATCATGTTTTGCTCATAAAGGTAATTCTTGACTGAAAAATAGCTCTTTAGTTCATATTCAACTGAGGCTGAAGTGCTCAGTGTGTGTGGAAGCAGTTCATAGTCGCTACCAGAGTGGCACTATTTTCATGCAGTCCCACCATAAACACCATCTTCTGCTTGACTGACTGCTCACTGGTTTGACTACACAGGCAGTAAGCTGTCAGTCAATCAGGGGCAGATGGGGCTTGGTGGGAAATAGAACCAGGGAGGCAGAGGCCTGTAATTTGCTTTGAGACTCTCAGGAGCTCTTAAGCATTATTTGCATATCAATTAATACAGCAATTTTTCAGTCAGCAATAGAATGCATGAGAAATGGTTTGAAAGACTAATTTTGAGAGCTCAGTATAGCCATATAAACAGTTTGGGTATGGGATATCATTCTAATAGATTCCCTTTAAAAGTATGTCCATATATTATTAAATTAATATGTAAATTAGCTGTTATGATCTAGGGGCGGGACATAGACCTCTTTGAGAATCGGACTTCAGAGGTTAATTTAAATGAAAGTGGGTGTTTTTCAATGTGGTACATATAATGACTGACAGTCCGCTCTCCTGATCTCCATGTCTCACACTGGTAATGCCCCCTTTCATTTAAAATAAGCTCTGGAGGCAGATTGTCATACAGATCAGTTTCTGGCTCATTATCCTTAACTCATTTACATATTAAGAAAAATATGGATTTCGCTAGGATAAGATTTAGATTACAGATATCAAGGTGTCGTTTTAATCACCTGTATATGACTTACATCATGCCCATAAAGACATCTTACGAGAGGGTTGATCCTACTGAAATATTCCTTTTCATGGGTCACTATGTACTAAAACGATCTCTGTAATAGAAAATGTATTACAGCATACATCCACAGATATATCCTAACGTAGCATATTAAAGTATAAGTCAAAGGCCACCAGTTTCAATGATACACAAAGTAGGGAGGAGGTTCCAGTGGTCTAAAGGTACTGTTACACTAAGCGATATCGCTAGCAATATCGCTATAACTTGTGACGTTATAGCGATATTGCTAGCGATATCGCTGTGTCTGATACTTACCTACGACCGCTCCCCCGCTGGTTATCGCTGATCGCGCGAGAACGTCCTGGACTGTTTCTCGTCGTCGGCTTCCTGCAGCGCTTCCTGTGGAGAGACGAGCGATGAGCGTGGAGCCGGGCGGGAGGACGCAGGATCGCCTAGTGTGACAAGTAAGTAGCGACCCCCGTCCCCAGCGATGTCGCTGGTGAGATCTGCCTGTGTGGCAGCTCACTAGCGACCACTTAGCGATGTACCAGCGATCCTGACCGCGTCATATCGCTGGTCGGGATCGCTGGTACATCGCTAAGTATGACAGTACCTTAAGAGTCACTATTGGAGTAGCCAACCTTACACCTAGCCTCAGATTAACCCCTTCACCCCCAAGGGTGGTTTGCACGTTCATGACCGGGCCAATTTTTACAATTCTGACCACTGTACCTTTATGAGGTCATAACTCTGGAATGCTTCTATGGATCCTGGAGATTCTGACACTGTTTTCTCGTGACATATTGTACTTCATGTTAGTGGTAAAATTTCATTCAAATAATTTGCGTTTATTTGTGAAAAAAACGGAAATTTGGCAAAAATTTTGAAAATTTCGCAATTTTCCAACTTTGAATTTTTATGCCCTTAAATCACAGAGATACGGCACACAAAAAACTTGATAACTAACATTTCCCACATGTTTACTTTACATCAGCACAATTTTGGAACCAAAATTTTTTTTTGTTAGGAAGTTATAAGGGTTAAAAGTTGACCAGCGATTTCTTATTTTTACAACACCATTTTATTTTTAGGACCACATCACATTTGAAGCCACTTTGAGGGGCCTATATGATATAAAATACCCAAAAGTGACACCATTCTAAAAACTGCACCCCTTAAGGTGCTCAAAACCACATTCAAGAAGTTTATTAACCCTTTAGGTGCGTCACAGGAATTTTTTTGAATATTTCAAAAAAAATGAACATCTAACTTTTTTTCACAAAAAAAATATTTCAGGTTCAATTTTTTTTATTTTACCAAGGGTAACAGGAGAAATTGGACTGCAAAAGTTATTGTGCAATTTGTCCTGAGTACGCTGATACCTGATTTGTGGGGGGGAACGACTGTTTCGGCGCATGGCAGAGCTCAGAATGGAAGGAGCGCCATTTGACTTTTTCAATGCAAAATTGGCTGGAATTCAGATCGGACGCCATGTCACGTTTGGAGAGTCCCTGATGTACCTAAACAGTGGAAACCCCCTACAAGTGACCCCATTTTGGAAACTAGACCCCCCAAGGAACTTATCTAGATATGTGGTGAGAACTTTGAACCCACAAGGGCTTTACAGAAGTTTATAACGTACAGTGGTACAATTAAAAAATCATATTTTTTCCACAAAAATGATCTTTTCACCCCAATTTTTATTTTCCCAAGGGTAACAGCACCCTAAAAGTTATTGTACAATTTGTCCTGAGTACGCTGATACCCCACATGTGGGGTAAACCACTATTTGGGCGCATAGCAGAGCTCGGAAGGGAAGCAGCGCCATTTGACTTTTTTGGCTGGAATTGAGATCGGACACCATGTCGCGATTGGAAAACCCCTGATGTACCTAAACAGTGGAAACCCCCCACAAATGACACCATTTTGGAAACTAGACCCCCTAAGGGACTTATCTAGATGTGTGGTGAGAACTTTGAACCCCCAAGGGCTTCACAGAAGTTTATAACATAAAGCCATACAATTAAAAAATCATATTTTTTCCACAAAAATGATCTTTTCACCCTCAATTCTTATTTTTCCAAGGGTAACAGCACCCTAAAAGTTATTGTGCAATTTGTCCTGAGTACGCTGATACCCCACATGTGGGGGTAAACCACTATTTGGGCGCATGGCAGAGCTCGGAAGGGAAGCAGCGCCATTTGACGTTTTTGGCTGGAATTGAGATCGGACACCATGTCGCGATTGGAAAACCCCTGATGTACCTAAACAGTGGAATGACACCATTTTGTAAACTAGACCCCCCAAGGAACTTATCTAGATGTGTGGTGAGCACTTTGAACCTCCCAGTGCTTCACAGAAGTTTATAACGCCCGGGCGTGAAAATAAAAAATTCGTATTTTTTCCACAAACATGATCTTTTAGTCACCATTTTTTTTATTTTCCCAAGGGTAACAGGAGAAATTGGACCCCAAACGTTGTTGTCCAATTTGTCCTGAGTATGCTGATAGCCCATATGTGGGAGAAAACTACTGTATGGGCACACATCGGGGATCGGAAGGGAAGTAGTGACGTTTTGGAATGCAGACTTTGATGGAATGGTCTGCGGGTGTCATGTTGCCTTTGGAGAGCCCCTAATGTACCTAAACAGTGGAAACACCCACAAATGACCCCATTTTGGAAACGAGAACCCCTAAGGAACTTATCTAGATGTGTGGTGAGCACTTTGAACCCCCAAGGGCTTCACAGAAGTTTATAATGCCAGGGCATGAATATTAAAAAATCACATTTTTTCCACAAACATGATCAATTAGTCCTCAATTTTTTTTATTTTCCCAAGGGTAACAGGAGAAAATGAACCCCAAAAGTTGTTGTGCAATTTGTCCTGAGTACTATGACACCCCATATGTGGGAGAAAACTACTGTATGGACACACGTCAGGGCTCGGAAGGGAAGTAGTGACGCTTTGGAATGCAGACTTTGATGGAATGGTCTGCGGGTGTCATGTTGCCTTTAGAGAGCCCCTAATGTACCTAAACAGTGGAAACACCCACAAATGACCCCATTTTGGAAACGAGAACCCCTAAGGAACTTATCTAGATGTGTGGTGAGCACTTTGAACCCCCAAGGGCTTCACAGAAGTTTATAATGCCCGGGCATGAAAATAAAAAAATCGTATTTTTTCCACAAACATGATCAATTAGTCCCCAATTTTTTCATTTTCCCAAGGGTAACAGGAGAAATTGGACCCCAAAAGTTGTTGTCCAATTTGTCATGAGTACGCTGACACCCCATATGTGGGAGAAAACTACTGTATGGACACACGTCGGGGCTCGGAAGGGAAGCAGTGCCATTTTGGAATGCAGACTTTGATGGAATGGTCTGCGGGTGTCATGTGCGTTTGGAGAGCCCCTGATGTACCTAAACTATTGAAACTCCCAACAAGTGACCCCATTTTGGACACTAGACCCCCCCACGGAACTTATCTAGATGTGTGGTGAGCACTTTGAACCCCCAAGTGCTTCACAGAAGTTTATAACGCTCGGACGTGAAAATAAAAAAATCATTTTTTTTCCACAAAAATGATATTTTTGCCCCCAATTTTTTATTTTCCTAAGGGTAACAGGAGAAATTGGACCCCAAAAATTGTTTTGCAATTTGTCCTGAGTAGGCTGATACCCTACATGTGGGGGTAAAACACTGTTTGGGCGCATGGCAGAGCTTGGAAGGGAAGGAGCACCATATGACTTTTTCAACTCAGAATTGGCTGGAATTGAGATCAAACGCAATGTTGCATTTGGAGAGCCCCTGATGTGCCCAAACAGTGGAAACCCCCAATTCTAACTCCAACCCGAACCCCAACACACCCCTAACCCTAATCTCAGCCCTAACCCTAGCCCTAACCCAAGCCGTAACCCTAGCCCTAACCCTAACCCTAGCCCTAACCCTAACCCTAGCCCTAACCCTAGCCCTAGCCCTAACCCTAGCCCTAACCCTAACCCTAATGGAAAAGTGGAAATAAATACATTTTTTTAATTTTATTATTTTTCCCTAACTAAGGGGGTGATAACGGGGGGTTTGATTTACTATTTATGGCGGTTTTTATTTTTGGCAGCTGTCGCACGCTAAAAGACGCTTTTTATTGTAAAAATAGTTTTTGCATCACCACATATTGAGAGCTATAATTTTTCCGTATTTTGACCCACTGAGTCATGTGAGGTCTTATTTTTTGCGGGACGAGTTGTCGTTTTTATTGGTACCATTTTCAGGGCAAGTGACATTTTTTGATCGCTTTTTATTCCGATTTTTGGGATGCAGAATGAACAAAAACCAGCGTTTCATGAATTTCTTTTGGGGGAGTGCGTTTACACCATTCCGCGTGCGGTAAAATTGATAAAGCGCTTTTATTCTTCTGATCAGTACGGTTACAGCGATACCTCATTTAGGTCTTTTTTTATGTTTTGTCGGTTTTATACAATGAAAACTATTTGATATAAAAAATAATTATTTTTGCATCGCTTTATTCTGCGAGCTATAACTTTTTTATTTTTTCGCTGATGATGCTGTGTGGCAGCTCTTTTTTTGTGGGACAAGATGACGTTTTCAGCAGTACCATGGATATTTATATGCGTCTTTTTGATCGCGCGTTATTACACTTTTTGTTTGGCGGTATGATAATAAATCATTATTTTTTGCTTCGTTTTTTATTTTTATTTTTTAAGGGGCTCACTAAAGTGGTTAACTAATGGAACAGTTTTATAGGGCGGGTCGTTATGGACGCGGCGATACCTAATATGTGTACTTTTATTGTTTTGGGGGTTTTTTATTTTCAAAAAATGAATTTATTGGGGAATATTTTTTTTTTTTTTACTAATTTATTTGGCGATTTTTTTAAAATTATTTTTACACTTTTATTTAATTTTTTTTTTACTTTATTACATAGTCCCAGGTGGGACATCACTGTCCTGTTGCAGATCGCTGATCTGTCACATCACAGATCACTATGACAGATCAGCAATCTGTCACAGGCATTGAAGAAGACTTCCTCTTGCCTGCGCTTTGCAGGCACTCAGGAAGCCAGCTTCATCCAGGCCCCCGAAGGCCCCCGTCGCCATCTTGGATTCGGGGGCCTGGAGGAAAGGAGCCCCCCGCAGCAGCGCTGCACATTGCGCTGCCGTGGGGGGCTCAGGGAAGCACGGAGGGAGCCCCCTCCCTGCCGATGCTTCCCTTTAACTCCCGGTACACCACGATCATGTTTGATCGCGGTGTGCAAGGGGTTAACGTGTCGGGGGCGGTCCGTGACCGCCCCTGACACATAGTGCCGGGTGTCAGCTGTGATAATCAGCTGACACCCGGCCGCGATCAGCGGCGCTCACCACGTGGGCGCCGCTGATCGCGGTAGACGTACTATCCCATCCATGGGCATAGGGGCCCGGGTCCCATGGACGGGATAGTACGTCGGATGTCAGGAAGGGGTTAAATAGGTGTGTGAGCTTTTAAGTTGTTTTTGGAATTCACTTTTTATTCACTGTTCATACGCAATAAATTCTTCGGAATCTGTACACAATGATAAATAATTATCATTTCACGCTGCACTCATCCGCCTCTGTGTGGCACAGCTGGCAAGAAAGAGACAAAGGGAATCCTCACATAAATGGTTTTCAGCTTGAGATATTGATTGTGAAGGGTATTCTATGGCTGAATAAAGGATACGTCATACTGAACTGATTGCTTTTTAAAAAGTACAGTAGGTGCGAATGCTGATTGCTTTCTATAAAGCTCCCGTAGCTTTATATGTATTACCAGGCCAACATGTGCAGTTATTGTATTTCCATTTTTACTTTAGTTATCCTACAATATATTAGTGCAGTCTTGGATGTTTTTTGTCTTCCCCCTCTCTGCAGACACTTTTCCTCATTGATTATACAGAAAATAAGCAATGTTACAACATTGTAAGAGTGAAGGACTGCAGAACAATGTATCAATCTATAGAAAATGTGAAATGAGTCCTTCTATGTACTATATACAACACCACAAAGATAATGCACTATATTATGACATAACCAACAAGATGAATGAATTGTGTATCTACAGACCCTCGTGGACCCTGGGCAATAATGACTCATTGATGCCTGTAAGAAGCAATGGTGTAGGAGGTGCTCAGGGATAATGCTCAGTGATTAGTGTTTCATCCAATGACAAGTCCCTGGTGATACAGTGAATTATACATTACACAATGGCATGAGACTCTGCAAATCATACTGTTTGCATGAGATTTGTGGAGCCAGATTTTATTCTATACACGTCTAGACTGCATTTATCATGTTGGCAAACTCTCACACAAAAGGATTAAAATGACAGCTTGGAAACCGCAATTAAATATATATAAATTCAAATTTATTATCACTCATTGTAGCAAGTCCTGCAAGATCTTACAATAATGAATGAGATCTCAAAGTGTTAAGGCCCCGTTACATTTAGCGATGCACCAGCGTTCTCGACCACGATATGACCCGGTCAGGATCGCTGGTGCATCGCTAAATGGTCACTAGTGAGGTACTGTCACACTTAGCGATGTACCAGCGATCCCGACCAGCGATATGACGCGGTCAGGATCGCTGGTACATCGCTAAGTGGTTGCTAGTGAGCTGCCACACAGGCAGATCTCACCAGCGACATCGCAGGGGTCGGGAGTCGATACTTACCTGTCAGACGAGGTGATCCTGACGTCCTCCCGCCCGCGTCCACGCGTCGCTCGTCGTCACAGCAGGAAGCCCTGAGGAAGCTGACGACGAGAAATGGTCCAGGACGTTCTCGCGCGATCAGCAATAACCAACGGGGGAGCGGTCGGAGGTAAATATCAGACATAGCGATATCGCTAGCAATATCGCTATAACGTCACAAAAACCAGTGACGTTATAGCAATATTGCTAGCGATATCGCTTAGTGTGACAGGCCCTTAAGCCTCAGAAAAAGCTTAGTGTTATCTCACCCTCATTCAGCCATTCACAATGCTTAATATAGGCTCCAAGATAGATAAAAACCTAGCTGAACGGTGAGGTATACAAAAAGTAATGTTAATTGCTCATTTCACTAAAATCTGTCTGAAGACGATCATGTTTAGTGAGCAGAAAAGACAGACAAAAGCCCCAACTCATCATTCTCGAGGTTTTTGTAAGTGATTTTTCTTTTTTTGTCCTTTGGTTTCGGTTACAATTTTCGTGGCAAAATTCTTCAAAATGGTGCAAAAGCTTCATACATTTTGGTCATAATAAATTTTTTGTTTGTTTATTTTTGACCCATTTTTCAACCTTCTTAGTGTAAAAAGTAAAAAGGTTTTGGAAAATGCTGCAAAATGGAGCCAGAATAATTGGTGTGCATACAATTACTCCAGGAGAGTCTGAGCTACATTTATCCCAAATTTTGCAAAAAAAAATTTTTTTAAATTGCATTGTTTTAATCAGTGTAAAAACATCTGGAAAAGTCACATTGACATAAAAACATACCAATTAAACAACAAAGTACAACTTTAAAAAGGCAAAAATTGTTTGACGAATTTATAGCAAATCAAAAAGTCACTAATTGAGAGGTATTCATGCCAAAAAATAGTGAGAATGCAAAGATGAAATAGACCCATATTGTACATATAGCATAGTATAGTACAGTCATGGCCAAAAGTTTAGAGAATGACACAAATTTTTACAAAGTCTACTGCTTCATTTTTTCTAATGGCAATTTGCATATACTCCAGAATTTTATAAAGAGTGATCAGCTTAACAGCAATTACTTGCAAAGTCAATATTTGCCTAGAAAATGAACTTTATCCCCCAAAACACATTTCAACATCATTGCAGCCCTGCCTTAAAAGGACCAGCTAACATCGTTTCAGTGATTGCTCCATTAACACAGGTGTGGGTGTTGATGAGGACAGGGCTGGAGATAAATCTGTCATGATTAAGTAAGAATGGCACCACTGGACACTTTAAAAGGAGGCTGGTGCTTGGCATCATTGTTTCTCTTCTGTTAACCATGGTTATCTCTAAAGAAACACGTGCAGTCATCATTGCACTGCACAAAAATGGCCTAACAGGGAAGAGTATCGCAGCTAGAAAGATTGCACCTCAGTCAACAATCTATCGCATCATCAAGAACTTCAAGGAGAGAAGTTCCCTTGTTGCCAAAAAGGCTCCAGGGCGCCCAAGAAAGACCAGCAAGCGCCAGGGCCGTCTCTTAAAAGTGTTTCAGCTGCGGGATCGGGCTACCAGCAGTGCAGAGCTTGCTCGGGAATGGCAGCAGGCAGGTGTGAGTGCATCTGCACGCACTGTGAGGCAGAGACTCTTGGAGCAAGGCCTGGTCTCAAGGAGGGCAGCAAAGAAGCCACTTCTCTCCAGCAAAAACATCATGGACAGACTGATATTCTGCAGAGGTACAGGAAGTTGACTGCTGAGGACTGGGGTAAAGTCATTTTCTCTGATGAATCCCCTTTTCGATTGTTTGGGACATCTGGAAAATGGCTTATTCGGAGAAGACCAGGTGAGCGCTAACACCAGTCTTGTCTCATGCCAACTGTCAAGCATCCTGAAACCATTCATGTGTGGGGAGGCTTCTCAGCCAAGGGAATGGGCTCTCTCTCAGTCTTGCCTAAAAACACAGCCATGAATAAAGAATGGTACCAGAATGTCCTCCAAGAGCAACTTCTCCCAACCGTCCAAGAGCAGTTTGGCGATCAACAATGCCTTTTTCAACATGATGGAGCACCTTGCCATAAAGCAAAGGTGATAACTAAATGGCTCAGGGAACAAAACATAGAGATTTTGGGGCCATGGCCTGGAAACTCCCCAGATCTTAATCCCATTGAGAACTTGTGATCAATCATCAAGAGACGGGTGGACAAACAAAAACCTTCAAATTCAGACAAAATAAAAGCATTGATTTTGCAAGAATGGACTGCTATCAGTCAGGATTCGATCCAGAAGTTGATTGAGAGCATGCCAGGGAGAATTGCTGAGGTCCTGAAGAAGAAGGGTCAACACTGCAAATATTGACTTGCTGCATTAACTAATTCTAACTGTCAATATAATCTTTTGTTACTCATAATATGATTGCAATTATATTTCTGTATGTGATAAAAACATCTGACAAACACACATAAAAACCAGAGGGCAGCAGATCATGTGAAAATATAATATTTGTGTCATTCTCTAAACTATTGGCCATGACTGTACATGCCCAAGTTATGAACTGCCTGCTAGGACATTTAGTGTACTGGATTGGGTAGTTAGGTCAAAGAGGCTAAACTAGTGGTGACACCATACAGGTCCCACATCTCAGATGGTGGCTCAAGTGCCAACTCCAGACACAATCTCAAAGAAGATAATAAAAGGGTTATGAATAGAAATACTGTTCACCAGCTGATGTCATATGGTGCACCTCAGATGTAATATGAGAACATGAAACTGAGTTTCAAGAAAATTACATTTACTTTTAGCTTACTTCATCCTAAGGCTGGATATACACTTTGGTTGCAACACAGCTCACATGAGCAATGATCACTTATTGTTGCTGCTACATTATAGAACAATAGGGTTGAACTGCGACTTTTAGGGTGCTGCGACAAGTTCATTGGAAAAAATCAGACACAATTGGATTTTTTGCGATCTGCTTGCCGCCGTAACCTAAAAATTGTAACAGGTCCCTGTTCATTTGTATTGTGCTATAATATTGTAGCAGCACATAGCGATCATTAGACATGTGACCTGTATAGCCCCAGCATAACAGTTACATTGTCTGAAATATCAGGGGCACACACAAGAACAAAAGAACAGCAACAAGCAATTAGCTGGTAGATCAGGTATTCTTCAGGTGTATAAACTTGTATCTAGCTGATCCCTTGTTGTTTAGGCTGAACATACCTTCGGCTCCTACCCAACAAGGCATTTCGAAGTGGCTTCTGTTTTCCAGCACTGCTGAGAATGGAACCATTTCTGTACTAGCCTTTTTAAAACTTTTGACTTTGCAGTAAGTAATAAAAATGAATTAAACATTCTCTCTCTCTCATTATTCTGGCATTTGGCAAATATTAATAATTATGGTAATCCTAATTGACCTAAAATGGCAAAGGTTTATTGTGATTTCATGTCAGATATTGAGAAAAACATGCCTATGTGTCTTTTTATATAATGTATGTAAACTTCTGGTTTCACCTATATACAATATGCAGCGAGTGCAAAGCTTGTTCTTTACCTTTTCCTCTGTACACACAAGTACATACATTGCAGTTACATATAGTGGCTCATAACTTGTGAGAAGCATTTCAGTCACATAGCATATCAATATGTGGCACTCCATTTTCCTCGGCTTGCTTCGTTTACTTCCATAGTTCACTTTGTTGCAATACTCAGAGTCTGGTCAGCCGAGTATTTCTCCACTAAAACTTCCATGACTGGCTGACGTTCATCCTTTCATCCCTTTTGACTCCCAACCCATCTCTGAGTCTCCACTAATAAATGACTTTACCTCTTGGATCTTCGACTACTGAGGCTGAGCTTGCCTGCACTCCAACTTTCCTGCTGTGTTCCGATCCAGACAGACAATTTTTGTATTCCGATGCAGGCTTGCCATCTACGTCTCCTTTCCTTTACACACCCTTTGTGTGGCTTAATCTGTCCCACTCAGATGGATCTCCCCTTCTTCCTCTCAACTGAAATCTCTCTCTCTTCCTGGAACTTACTTGCAAATTTCTATTTTTACTCCCAAACTCCTTCCAAAATACAGGTCTTGGCTAACTGTTAACCTTCTCTACACCATGCCTGCATTGATGATGATGATCCCATCTAACTCTGTGTGCATAGAAATATGCATATTCTGGGGAAAAATAGCATACAAACAGAGCCCAATGTAGATATGGAAATATTTTGTATTAATATACAACTGAAAGTATATATATATATATATATATATATATATATATATATAGTCAGTCAAAGAAAAAAGAAACATCCGGCACTGTCCCTGAGAAAGAAATACCCGCAAAGTCACTTATAACCGCTATCAGTGTGACACCTGTAACCCTTGCTGAACGGGTGCTCTATCCATGTGAAGAAAAAACATGAACTATCGTAGTAGAAAAAGACAGCAGGATGGCACTCACCATTCTCTTGAAATGATTCACTTTATTTCATGTTAATAAAGCACAGGCAATGGCTCGGGAGAAATGCAAAAAGACGGACGACAGCCGTTTCGTGCACAATGCACTTCAACAGGTCCCATGCTCAGGCTCAAGGAGACACTAATTTGTACCACATGTGTGAACAAAAGAAACTCCACCCTTTACCTGAACGTGTCTTAAAAAAACCCCAAAATAAAAAAATAAAAACAAGCACAATTTACATACACCATATGCAATAAAACTAGCAATCGTAACCGCTTCAGAGAAATACGGACATATCCACTTTTTCATTTAGACCCAAAGGACCTGATATATAAAGGGGGTGCCTGTGGCTGTTGTATACAGGGGGTGGCTGTGACTGGTGTATACAGGGGCTGGGGGCTGACTGTGGCTGGGCTAATGTATACAGGGGGTGGCTGGACTGATATTTACAGGGGGTGGCTGGGCTAATGTATACAGGGGGTGGCTGTTGCTGATGTATACAGGGGGGTGGCTGTGGCTGATGTATACAGGGGGTGGCTGGGCTGATGTATACAGGGGGTGGCTGGGCTGATATATATATACAGGGGCTTGGGGCTGATGTATACAGGGGGTGGCTGATGTATACAGGGGGTGGCTGTGGCTGATATATAAAGGGGGTGGCTGTGGCTGATATATAAAGGGGGTGGCTGTGGCTGTTATATAAAGGGGGTGTCTGTGGCTGGTGTATACAGGGGTGGCTGTGGCTGGTGTATACAGGGGCTGGGGGCTGACTGTGGCTGGGCTAATGTATACAGGGGGTGGCTGGGCTGATGCATACAGGGGGTGGCTGTGGCTGATGTATACAGGGGGTGCTTGATGTATACAGGGGGTGGCTGATGTATACAGGGGGTGGCTGTGGCTGATATATAAAGGGGGTGACTGTGGCTGGTCTATACAGGGGGTGGCTGGGCTGATGTATACAGGGGCTTGGGGCTGGCTGGGCAGATGTATACAGGGGGTGGCTGCGGCTGATGTATGCAGGATCTGGGGGCTGATTGTGGCTGGGCTGATGTATACAGGGGGAGGCTGTGGCTGATGTATACAGGGGGTGGCTGTGGCTGGTGCATACAGGGGCTGGGGGCTGACTGTGACTGGGCTGATGTATACAGGGGGAGGCTGTAGCTGATGTATACAGGGGGTGGCTGTGGCTGGTGTATACAGGGGCTGGGGCTGGTTGTGCTGATGTATACAGGGGGTGGCTGATGTATACAGGAGCTGGGGGCTGTCTGTGACTGGGCAGATATATACAGGGGGTGGCTGTGGCTGGTGTATACAGAGGCTCGGGGCTGACTGTGGCTGGGCTGATGTATACAGGGGGTGGATGGGCTGATTCATACAGGGGCTTGGGGCTGGCTGGGCTGATGTATACAGGGATGGCTGTGGCTGATGTATACAGGGGCTTGGAGCTGGCTGGGCTAATGTATACAGGTGGTGGCTGTGGCTGATGTATACAGGAGTAGGGGGTTGACTGTGGCTGGGCTGATGTATACTGGGGGTGGCTGTGGCTGGTGTACACAGGGGCTAGGGGGTGGCTGATGTATACAAGAGCTGGGGGCTGACTGTGGCTGGGCTGATGTATACAGGGGGATGCTGTGGCTGATGTATACAGGGGGTGGCTGTGGCTGGTGTATACAGGGGCTGGCGCTGGCTGGGCTGATGTATACAGGGGGTGGCTGATGTATACTGGAGCTGGGGGCTGACTGTGACTGAGCTGATGTATACAGGGGTGGCTGTGGCTGGTGTATACAGGGGATGGGGGCTGACTGGCTGGGCTGATGTATACAGGGGGTGCCTGTGGCTGGTGTATACAGGGGGTGGCTGGGCTGATTTATACAGGGGCTTGGGGCTGGCTGGGCTGATGTATACAGAGATGGCTGTGGCTGATGTATACAGGGGCTTGGAGCTGGCTGGGCTAATGTATACAGGAGGTGGCTGTGGCTGATGTATACAGGAGCTGGGGCTGACTGAGGCTGTGCTGATGTATACAGGGGGTGGCTGGTGTATACTGGTGGTGGCTGTGACTGGTGTACCCAGGGACTAGGGGGTGGCTGTGGCTGATGTATACAAGAGATGGGGGCTGAATGTGGCTGAGCTGATGTATACAGGGGGCGGCTGTGGCTGGTTTATACAAGGGCTGGGGGCTGACTGTGGCTGGGCTGATGTATACAGGGTTGGCTGTGGCTGGTGTATACAGGGGGTGGCTGTGGCTCGTGTATACAGGGGGTGGCTGGACTGATATATAGATGGGGTGGCTGTGGCTGGTGTATACAGGGGGTGGTTGGGCTGGTATATACAGGGGCTTGTGGCTGGCTGGGCGATGTATATGGGGGTGGCTGTGGCTGATATATACAGGAGCTGGTGGCTGACTGTGGCTGTTGTATACAGGGGGTGGCTGTGGCTGGTGTTTACAGGGGGTGACTGTGACTGGTGTATAAAAGGGCTTGCGGCTGGCTGGGCTGATGTATGCAGGGGGTGGCTGTGGCTGATGTATTCAGGAGCTGGGGGCTGACTGGCTGGGCTGATGTATACAGGGGGTGGCTGTGGCTGGTGTATACAGGGAGTGGCTGTGGCTGGTGTATTCAGGGGGTGGCTGTGGCTGGTGTATACAGGCGGTTGCTGTGGCTGGTGTATACAGGGGGTGGCTGGGCTGATGTATACAGGTGCTTGGGGTTGGCTGTGGCTGATGTATAAACAGGGGCTGGCTGATGCTGGTCTGATGTATATACAGGTGGTACTGGGCTCTGGACTGGGGTTGGACCTGGTGATGATGTATATGCAGGTGATACTGGGCTCTGTGGGCTGGGTCTGGTGATGAATATACAGGAGGTGCTGGGCCCAGTGGGTTGGGGCTGGTGATGATGTAGATACAGGTGCTGGGCTCAGTGGGCTGGAGCTGGTGATGATGTATACACAGGTGCTGGGCTCAGTGGGCTGAGGCTGGTGATGATGTATATACAGGTGCTGGGCTCAGTGGGCTGGGGCTGGTGATGTATATACAGGTGCTGGGCTCAGTGGGCTGGGGCTTGTGATGATGTATTTACAGGTGCTGGGCTCAGTGGGCTGGGGCTTGTGATGATGTATTTACAGGTGCTGGGCTCAGTGGGCTGGTGATGATGTATATACAGGTGCCCGGCTCAGTGGGCTGGTGATGATGTATATACAGGTGCTCGGCTCAGTGGGCTGGGGATGGTGATAATGTATATACAGGTGCTGGACTTAGTGGGCTGGGGCTGGTGATGATATATATATGCAGGTGCTGAGCTCAGTGGGCTGGTGATGATATATACAGGTGGTGCTGGGCTCAGTGGGCTGGGGCTGGTGATGATGAATATACAGGTGCTGGGTTCAGTGGGCTGGTGATGTATATACAGGTGCTGGGCTCAGTGGGATGGTGATAATGTATATGCAGGTGCTGGGCTCAGTGGGCTGGTGATGTACAGTTAGGTCCATATATATTTGGACAGAGACAACATTTTTCTAATTTTGGCTCTAGACATTACCACAATGAATTTTAAACAAAACAATTCAGATGCAGTTGAAGTTCAGACTTTCAGCTTTCATCCACATTAAAATTGGATGAAAAATGTTGTCTCTGTCCAAATATATATGGACATAACTGTATATACATGTGCTGGGCTCAGTGGGCTGGGGCTACTGATGATGTATATACAGGTATGGGGCTCATTACACTGTATGGAGCAGTTTCATTCACCTTTTTCGTTCTAAAATTTTACATTCTGAAGGACCATGGCTTGCCCCCCCTAGTTTTGATCCTGGGTATGCCCATGATAATGTAGCCATATGTATGAGCCCTCAGATAAAAATAATGCATCAAAAATAAAATTAGAGTGCACTTTATGAATCTGAATACAGTATATATTCAGTGACACTTATTTTTAATTCATTGAGAGCCTGTTTGTTGTGACTGTCACATAGCCACGACACATGCAGCTGCGGCGCTGAACAGCTGATTATCGAGAGCGCTCCAGGTATCCAGGTTACCGTTGCAGCTTCTTCTGTAAGCGCTATAGCTTGACAAGTAAGGAGAGAGCCCAAGATTTTCGCTCATCCCTAATCATGGGAGCAAGGGCAGCACGGTGGCTCACTGGATCGCATTGCAGCGCTGGAGTCCTGGGTTCGAATCCCACCAAGGACAACATCTGCAAGGAGTTTGTATGTTCTCCCCATGTTTGCGTGGGTTTCCTCCGGGTACTCTGTTTTCTTCCCACATTCCAAAGACATACTGATAGGGAATTTAGATTGTGAGCCCCATCGGGGACAGCGATGATAATGTGTGCAAACTGTAAAGCGCTGCGGAATATGTTAGTGCTATATAAAAATAAAGATTATTATAATAATAACACATCGGTTTCCTGTGATTGCATCTTTTGGCAGATCATCAGAAATGAGAACTTATTTTTTCTTACAAACTGATATGACATGAAAGGGCATTTTTAAATACATTTTTAAAGGAGAATAGTGGATTATTCATCAGTCTCCATTGAAGGCTACACTTAAAATTCTAGACAAAATAGCATGCTAAAACAGCAGCCACCATGACAGAAACCCAACAAACTCTACTATAATAATTGGAGTTAGCTCGGTGACTTTGGTGTCCATCAAGTGATATTGTTGTTTTTCTTTTCCTTATGCAGTACAAAAGAGCAAAAAATAAAAACACAGGTATGATTGAAGTCCAAATTAATTTTTCATGATCATGGGACTATGGGGTTCATCTACAATGTAGCAAACGTATTGTGCAAGCAGTGGGACTATGGAACTCTTTGCATGATGTAATGGTTGAGTCACCACCAAAGCACAAAGAGGGTCTGGATGCAGGTTTTGGATACTAGATTCTGTAATGGGACATTTATCCAAGGAACTAGTCTGGATATAGCCATATGTGGAATCAGGAAAGAATTTTTCCCCTAATATGGAGCTATTAGCATCTACCCCATTGGGTTCTTGCCTTCCTCTGGGTAAACATATTATGATGTAGTTTTAACTCAATGTACTATTGACTACTGTCAACCTTAAAACCTTTGAAACTATAAATTTTAAACTACATTGAAAAAAAATAAAATACAATTCAAATTCCCTATTCTCTAATAGGGAAAATACATGATATTTTTGCACCTTAATCCTGCATTTAGACCACAGAAGAGCATGTTTTTACTAGCATTTTGAACAGTGTATATTAGGAAGTGGGTAGAGCAGGAAGCAATGGCAAAGAATGAGTTTCCATTTTTACATGTTTTCATGCACAACCCTGTAACATGCAGCCATTTTTTAATTTAATTGGTGTAGAGGGGCTATAGCATGAAGAGAACCTTGGAAATTTACATTTGTGGGCCTACAGTCAAAGAATTACCAGCAGTAGTATGTTACATTGCTCTAGTAGTATCATTTTAGTAATAATGAATGTAGAGACCTTAATGTGACAGCAAATACAAGGAGCACAGCATTTGCGGATTGAACACATATAAACTCTATGAGTCGGTCAATTTTTCATTTTTGACAGGAATTTTCCTGTAAGAACTCCATGCATAACAATAAACTAGTGTATAGAATAGTAGAACATCTCACGTAAAGAATATAAGTTCCCTTTGTCAAAGCACATGGCATATGACATATGATAACATATTAAGGCTTCTATTGGTATTATCATGCTATACATCCACCCATTTTAAGTCCTATTTTCTATAGTTACAGAAAATAAGACTTCACAAATCAGTTCCTGTGACTCCGCCAAGAACTGATTTGCAAGGATGCTTCCTACACTTCCATCCATCAAAACAAATTTGGTAGTAATCATAAAAATGTCATGAGCATATGAGAACCTGACATTGTTGTTTCGTTGTCGCACTGAATCATTGCTTAGAATTCATTCCAGCAGCTTTGCATAAAACAAGAAATTTGCTTCATTTGGATTTATATCTGGAATACATTTGTCCCTAGCAATGTGGTTGCTTAGTCTTCATTACGCTTTCATCTCAGTATGTTTACACATGTGCTGTAGGGCGAATTTCATCCCAACCCAGCCCTTTCCTTTATCAAGTGTCTCCATTTCATTATGCTGTGTGATTCTTTCCTTAAAATATCATCCAGAACAAAAAATACGGAACAATAACATCCATAAAAGTGGATGAAAAGGACCCGGCCAATGCAACCCTCTTTATCAGGGTGTAGCACAAACCTAATGAATCTGTCAAGCATAATTGGTAGGCCGGATGTATCAGAACTATTCAACATCAATATGTGCCGCCGATGCCATTATCTGTTGAAGAATCTGTTTTTTAGCATTGTGAGCTGGATTTCATTATCTGCTTTCTTTACTCACTTGCCATGTATCTATTTCAGGGTTGTTTTATCACATTTTATACAGCTGCAGGTTTCACGTGAATAGGAGGCTTTTTTTGAGCAACTTCCTTTATTTCGTATGCAAGGTTGAATTACGGAGGTAGCAGAGTTCATGGCGATAAGCTTTCTAAACTTAGATTGCATAATTAAAATGTCAAGGACATCTTCACATATTGAATTTTCTTTTTTTTTATATTATTGTACCGCTACATATCAGTGTTGCCTTTTGTATGCTTTTGACCTTAGGAAACAGTGGCGTATAGTGTTGTGCTGTAGGTGGCAGTCTATGTTTACATTCTCTTTTTGTGGGATCGAAATTAGATTAGTATTTGTTCTTGGTGTCTGGGATTGTGCATTATATAGTTTGTGTAATTACAATGCTGCTCATAATAAAGGAAGGAAGCAAATCATTCTCCAGGTTTAGTAGAAAATCTCATATACACAAAAGATGCATTCTATATGTTAAGGAAAGTACACCAGAGCAATGGAAGTGTGGCTGCGTTTACTGGAATTATGACAGTCCACGATCGGATATAATTTGGTGGCTTATTGTCAACGGGTTTCAGAGTCACACAGACTCCTTCTTCAGGACTACCATACATAAGAACAGTATATGACACACATACATGGTTAAATACATGACAAATTTAAAAAATGTGTATTTAACCATGTATGTGTGTCATATACTGTTCTTATGTATGGTAGTCCTGAAGAAGGAGTCGTTGTGAGTCTGAAACGCATTGACAATAAACCAGCAGATTGTATCCAGTCGTGGACTGTCATAATTCCAGTAAGTGCAGAAACACTTCCATTGCTCTGGCATACTTTCCTGATAATACCGTATGGAAGCTGCCACATTTGGAATATAGGCTTTTTAGTGGTTGTGTCTAACACATCCATACACAGAGAGCGCAGTTACCCTTTTTTTTTGCTTGTGTAACTTGGATAAGACCCTATTATGCTTTTGTATTTAATCTATTTTGTATGGTTACTCTGAATTTAGCCCAATGAAGTATATAACAATAATTTTCTATAATTCTGAAATAAGACTCCATATTTAATTTTTTTTACTATGGGCCTAAGATCTAACTGGCAGGTGGTGGCTAACTAACTGCCTGTTGTAACAAGTGCCAATCTCTGCCGATGCAGAGAGGTGCCTAACTTCAAGGAACCAGTTGTCAGTAAGCATGACAATGGCAGTCATTCTCTGTCAACAGAGCAGCCCAGAAGAAGAAAGACTGCCATGTTGATGTGGAGCAGCCGACTCACCAGCAGGAGCCAGTGATGAGCAGAACAGGCGGGTATTTACCTCTGTTAGCAACTACCTGTCTGTTAGTTTTTAGGCCCATAGTAGTAAAAAAAATAAAATAGTCCTGGAAAATCTCTTTAACTTTTTTTGCGAAAGAGACAGAACTCTAAAAATGTAAACATTATAGCAAGTTTTACTATTAAAGTGTAACCAAAGGGTGGTTAAAGGGCTTGGCAACTTTTAATTTCATATTAACATTTTGACAATTCTTTCTCCTTTGTGAAGAGTTGACTGCTTGAAAGGAAAGTGTCATTAGATTCATGCTGTCCAAACTACGAACAGCGTGAATCAGAGCCTGGCGGCCTGATTACAGCCAGATATGGATTTCCTTAGTATTGCTCAAGTGATAATTGCTTCACCTTTACAATACAAAGGAAATCCTGAAAACATGATCTGCTCTTGTGCCTTGAGGACTGAAGTTGGGGAACCTTGCTCTAAAGGGATGCTGGTGGAGAATGCATGTGACCACACCTACAAATCAATCTTCTTCAAGTGTGTAATTTTTTATTTGGACGAGACTGATACACATGATCCTCCATCAGCTGCTTTTTTCAAAAAAGAAGTGCAGTGCAGTCCAAGAAAAAGCTTTACAACCAAGTGAAGCAGGGGTACCTATAAAATGTTAGACACAGGAAAAATTTGCAAATGCAAGGATCTTAGCAAATATTTGCAAGGCTCAAATTCTGATTGCAAGACTGGTTCAGAGCATCTCCTAAATGACTGGTCTGGTGGAATGTTTCCAGTATACAGCGTTTTAGCTCTTAAATAAGTTATGATGTATATATGAAGAAGTTTCAGTCTAACCACGTAAATGCCACTATCATTCTATGACAGTGGCATTAAAATGACTTAAGGGCAACATGGATGGTCAATGGCCTCTATCGTCTCATCACAATGCAATTGCCAAGAACCAATAGGTTACCGTGGTAGCTGGAGACCTTTTGAAGACCCACATTGCTGCCATCTTGGTCTTCCTGCGAAAAGCTCAGGTACAGGCTTAGTTGCAGAGGCAAACTGTGTTTTCCTTACACACTGCAATACTCTTGGATTTAGTCCATAAGAAGACTACAAAATAAAGTAAAATTAAAATAAAAAAGTTTAAAAAAATACATACACAAGTTAAAAAATTATTAAAAATATAAATCTTCAAATATCCTCTCTTTTCAAAGAATACCTTTCATTGACACCTCTGGTTTTAAGGCGTCCATGCCTCAATGTGTCAACAACATATAGATTTTTTTGGGGTGTGATATGGTTTTCATGGCAACTGTACTGCCAAGTGTGTAGGAACATAGTCCCACACTAGATATTCCGTTTGAATGTGAGAAGGAAGGTATAGATACACTTCCAAAGTTCATGCCCATGGCAGAGCCCTATGCTTGAAACCTGTTGGCAGCACCCAGAGCCTGTATGACTCCTTAGCTAGAGCCCTACAGCTTTCATGTACGGTCTCACAGGCTCAGAATTGGATGTATGGATATGTTCTAAGGGATAATACAGTGTGAGGGAGGCATTCGGCGACCCACTTGATAATTCATGCACCTTTTTATGCTTTCATGTCAATTTTATTATCGTTCTTTAGAAAATACTGTAGACCCATAAAGCTACCACATGCAGGAACCCTAAAATAAAAATAATGAATCTACAATAGCATCTGACTACCCTATGTGAACGTAATATTATTCATCAATACTGGGGCAAAGAATACAAGACAATTCAGAAGAATAGCATAGAAACCAGGTATTTACTGAGCAAAGTTATGATAAGGTGGCATACAATGAAGATGAATTTTGTCTTTTTTTACTCATGTAGCTCATACCTCGAAAAGCTTACAGTTCTTATACTGTAAGGGCAAAATTTTAAAAGTGGAAATGTTATAAGCCTGCAGTTACTCTCAGTAGCCAGCATGAGTTTGACTTTGATTTAAAGTCTTCTTTTAGCTAAACTTCCCTCCCTCGGGAATTTGACAATATTATTGCTGCCTTTACTTTGAATAGTCACAACAAAACATTAATAACATGACTGAAAGCACCAATCTTTCTCTGCAGGTGAAAAGGAATATTAGAACAAATCAACAAATGCCACAGTAATGAAACAAGGGTTTACAATCATACTGAAAACTGATAACCTCGGGACCTTCCGTTTGTAGTAGTTTCTGTCTGGGGTGACTTTTTTGCTTGTTTTCAACTGCTTTTCATTTTCAATTTCATTCAAGGAGTAGTCACCAATAATTCGCTTCTTGAAGTGGGGAAAAAATGTTAGAAAAACATAGAAGGTGACATTTGTGTCCTACTTTTCCTACACAGCCAAACAGACTTAAATAGGTTTCCTGTGAGATTGTCCCTAATGTTTGTGTGTAGAAATCGGGAAATTACAGCAGATTGAAAGCCTCATGTGGCAAGGTTAGGCTGATTTCACACTAGTGTTTTATCGCGCAGCGCATCGTGCGCTATCGGCCGCACGCACAATTGTCCCCTATCTTTAAAATGGCGGGCGCAGTGTCTAGCGATTACACGCGTGCCTCAGCGTTTTCGTGCACTGCACATTTTCCAAGTGTGCGACCAAATGCACTGGACGCTACATGTTGCATTTTTTGTTCGGCCCAACATCGTTAAAAAATCGCATGCACGTGTGAGCGCATGCAATGCGCAACAAAAATAGCATTTTAGTCTATGGGGTCACTGACGTGCGCTGTGTAGTGCGCACGTCAGCGCTTTGTGAGCGCGCGCGATTTCAGAGTAAACAATGTCTAGACACTTGATTAATCCACCCCCTAAAAAAGCAACATTGTTTTGAAGGAGGGTACATAAAAAAAGGTGTCTGTAGTGCCTGACCACTTACTCTACAGACAGTCTGCAAGAGATAAGATGCCCTGGAAGAGAGAATACACACACCCAGCAAGAGACAAGACACAACTTTGGATAACAGCTTCAGCTGCTAAAATGTGAGTATTCTAAAATCTATATATGTGTGCCTGTCTTTTAAAATATATTATGTACTAATGTTTTTTTTTATTTTTATTCCAGCATGTCTTCTGGATCCGAATATTCACCATCCCAAGAAGAACTGGCCCAAGCAGACCGGGAGGTGAGAATTTTACTGCCTTTGTGTAAGCTGCCTGTACAAATGGTTAATAATTTGTGTTCTTTTACAGACCTCAGCATCGGACCCGGCAAGTGAGGCAGAACAGCGGGAGCAGCCTAGCCAAGTCACGGCGACGAGACGCAAAGTAAGTATCCAGTCTTTGAAGGTCCCTTTTTTTTTTACCTTTTTTTCTATTCCTTTTTTCTGTCCTGTTTTTCATCTTCTATATCTTTCTTCATTTCTGTTTTCTTTTTTTTCTATTTGATTCTCATCAATTTCCAAGTAATATATTTTTTTCTAGGTTCCACAACGGGATGAAGACATCTATCTCGACAACGAGCACCTGATCCGCCTTGTCCAGGACCGTGTCCCGTTGTGGGACAGCCGTGACCAGCAGTACAAGGACATTGTGGTGACCCGGCAGCTCTGGAATGAGGTGGCTGCAGCATTGATGGAGGGCTGGGACAGCGCCTCTGCAGCTTCCAAAAAAGCATTTAGTAAGTATTTCTCTGCTGTGTCATGCCGCATTGACTCTTGTTCCTGAGGATACTGTTGTGTTTCCTGATAGATATATTCTATCCGGGAACATAACAATGTCCTCAGGATCAACAGTGACTGCTTTGTGTTTTTTACTGCTGTATTGATCATGGCAAGAATCTTGTTCATGAGGATACTGGTGTGTTTCTTGCAAGATATATTCTTGCAGTAAACATACCAGTGTCCTCAGGATCAACAGTGAATACGATATGTATTTTAATGCTGTATTGATCATGCTTTAGCTCTTGCTGCTGATGATACTGGTGTGTTTTTTGCAAGATATATTCTTGCAGTACACACACCAGTGTCCTCAGGATCAACAGTGACTGCATTGTGTATTGTAATGTCTTAATGATCATGCTTTAACTCTTGGTGCTGATGATACTGGTGTGTTTCTTGCAAGATATATTCTTGCAGTAAACACACCAGTTTCCTCAGGATCAACAGTGACTGCATTGTGTATTGTAATGCTTTATTGATCATGCTTTAACTCTTGCTGCTGATGATACTGGTGTGTTTCTTGCAAGATATATTCTTGTAGGAAACGCACCAGTGACCTCAGGATCAACAGTGACTGTATTGTGTATTGAATTCTTTTGTGATGCCGCATAGAATGTTTTCCAAGTTCAATCAGGTGTGTGTGATGATACCGATGTTGCCATCAGTGCATTGTATAACATTTTTTCTTTGTTTTTTCAACAGTGAACAAAGTCCGCACAAGTTGGTGCTCGATGAAGGACCGCTTCAACACTGATGTTCGTGCTGAGGGCCAGGTTCGCAGTGGTTCAGCAGCAAGGACCAGAACAAGGTACCGCTATCATCGCGAGTTGGCATTCCTAAGACCGGTCCTTGCCACCGGAGTGTAAGTATTATATTTTTTTTGTTTTTTTTTTAATAACCTGTGCTTTTCTATTCCACAGCTGATGCTTCTTGTAAATGCATGATAGTATTGCTTTTCTTTTCTTTCCACAGCACCTGGAGCAGTACCCTGCAACCTGTCCCTGGAGCGGTCCTTTATCGATCGACCTCAGACCCGTCCCAGCCATCCGACAGCCAGGAAGCAACTTGCAGGTCAGCAACACGGACAGCTGGTGACCAGGAAGCTGGTCAATCAGGTGTTCCACTGTCCCAGGTCTTTGTCACTGGTTATGCGGGCACTACCTGCCAGCAGCAGAGGGCTTGTCTTGCCCGAGTTCATGCTCTTGAGCGAGGCCTTTCATGCCAGCCTCAAGTCTGACAGAGTGGAAAGCGGTTTTTCACTCATGGAATGCGGAACACTCTGTCGACCAGCGCCTTGACCAGCTGGAGGCCGACCTCAACAGACTAGCGCACCATTTCTTTAGTAAAATTGAACGGGGCATGGTGGAACACCTTAGTACTGAGCAACAGCTGAATGTGCTACAGGCCTGCAACACTGCTTACTTACAGGCTATGCCGCAGTATCAGTACGTGCAGCAGTCAGTGGTGTCATTCCCACCTGTGCCACCACAGACTCGCTTCACCATATTACCAACTTCTGCTGCATACCACTGCATGGCCACCTGCATTCCTAGCCAAGCCGGACACAATACACCACACCAATGCCGAGTGCTGTTGGAAACTCCACCCCCGCCACCACCATGGCAAGTGCTGCTCCTGTCTGGAGCACCACTACCGCGACCGTTCCACCATCTTGGCGCACGGCCACCGCACAACCATCTTGGGCCACCGCCACCTATTCTCCTGGTTGGAGCACCGACACAACATCTCCATCTAGGAGCACTGCCACCACTCAGCATCAGTATGGGAGCACCGCCACCACTCCTCATCATAGGAGCACCACCACCACTTCGCCTCCTAGGAGCACCGCCACCACTCCTCATCATAGGGACACCGCCACCACTTCACTTCCTAGGAGCACCGCCACCACTCCTCATCATAGGAGCACAGCCACAACTTCGCCTCCTAGCAGCACCGCCACCACTTCTCCTACTAGGAGCACCGCCACAACTTCTCCCACAAGAAGCACTGACAACCCTTCTCCGTCTAGGAGCACCGAAACCACATATTCTCCTTCAAGGAGCACCGCCACCACCGAGCAGCAGAGGGGTGACCCACATTCCCCCTTTTTCTCATCAAGGACATGGTCCACCATCTCCAGGCAGTCAAGCAATGTAAGGCGGTCACACGGTGGTAGTTGGTACAGGCAGGTGACTCCAGCCCCAAAGAAGCACAAGAAACAAAAGACTTTGTTTGTCACTCCCCCCTCTCCTTCTAATGTTTCTCATCCTGCCTCCGTTTCCATCCCTGAGCTCCCTTACCCCACTATTTTAGTCACCCCTTCACCTAGAGCCCCTTCCTCAACTTCCATCCGTTCCTCATCTCTCCACACCCCCAAAGTATCCCACTCTTCCCCCAAGTGTCCGTCAAAATAAAATTGAATTTTTTTTGTTTTTTAAATAAATGTGCAATTCTGCTTTCAAAAAATATGGTTTCATTAATGTGTCTTTCACCGCCTACACACTGCGCCGTACACACTGCGCCGTACACTTTGCATTTTTGACACCACATAGCTCCATTACTGACACATGTTTCTTGTGTCAGTCTTGGAGATATGTGTAGTCAAAAACAAAACACAAATCTATATGACTTGTATTTTCCCCACCAGTCTCTTCAGTCAGCTAATATTACACAGACTGAATAGAGGATGGTGTTGAGTGCAAGGCGTATCTATTGTTACCTTTGCAGGTATCATAAAAAGTTAATTGACTTTGGTGTGTTTTTTACCATCATTTAACTTTTTGTGATACAAGTAAAGGTGATTCTAGATATACCTTGTAATTAACCACATCCTCAATTCAGTGTGTGTTGATAAACTGAGGAGATGATGGGGAAAATACACACCATATGTACAATACCCTGCCCTTGCATCATAACTATCACACCTGGGCAGGTGAATACACATGAGTTTTAACCTTCAGCGTCGCTTCGGTCTGCATATATTTCTATCAGACAGTAGCGATGCTGCAGTTTACCACTTCTTTGTATTCTCCTGCCCATGTGTGATAACCTACTGAAGTCAGGATGCGCTACTTTTGGCATCCTCATTTCAGCATGACACCAGGCCTGGGTATTGAAAAAGTTGTATAAACTTTATTATGTCTACAGTCTGCATTCAAACTGAAGCCACAGTGATGATACTACAAATAATATTTATAGTCACAGCGTTAGGTGTCATAAATAGTGAGGGATTCTACTGCATTCCCAAATCACTATTTTTAGCATCAGGCCAGGTGACACAAAAATTAGTTGTATTATCTCCACCGTCGCAGCAAGTTCAGCTCAAAGTGTAGAGATGATAATGATCATACAACTTGTGTGCATGTATAGTCACCTGGTCAGGAGTACTAGTAAATTCATGATGCACAAAACACAGCATCATGAATTCACTGGTACATCTGGGCAGTTGATTATTGTATTGAAGTGTAAAAAGACAGAGTGCACTCGGTACAGGTATCAACACAGGTTTTTTATTAACATACACACAAAAGAAAACTTTGTTACACCATTTGCTCTTGCCATTCCACCCGTCCCACATCTGAGTTGAAGTAGGCCGCAAATTGGTCCCTCATTTGGCCAACTTTAATGGATGACTTGAGAGGGTGCTGAGTAAATTTAGGCAATTGTTTAGGAGCTGCATCATCGAGTTCAAAGTTCGGGTGCTCTCTAACCGTCACAAAATTATATAGAACCACACAGGCCTTCACCACCTCATCCACTGTTTCCAGTTTCAGATTAATGACAGTGCCGAGAATGCGCCATCTGGAGACAAGTATACCAAAGGCACACTCAACAGATCTTCTGGCCCTGGTCAGCCTGTAATTAAAAATTCTATTGGTGTGGTCCAAGTCCCGGCTGGAGTAGGGTTTGAGCAGGTTTTGGCACATCTGGAATGCTTCATCCCCAACCATTACAAAGGGCTGTGGCGGACCTTCGGTGTTGGGAAGAGGCCATGGCATGGGGAAATTGAACTGGTTGCCATACAGCCTCCGGTCCATGTCAGAGTTCTTAAAAGCCTTTGAGTCATTTCCACGGTCAAATGCACCGATGTCAACTGCAACAAACATACAGTCTGCATCCGAAATGGCCATGAGTACTGTAGAAAAGTACTTTTTATAGTTATAGTACTCAGAGCCTGTTCTTTTTGGTTTTATAATACGGATGTGTTTCCCATCAATGGCACCCAAACAGTTTGTGAAATTGCAGACTGTCCAGAATCTTTCAGCAATTTCAATCCACTTTTTCACGGTGGGCAGGGGCAACAATTTG
The DNA here is from genome assembly GCF_039654945.1 of Dendrobates tinctorius. NCBI lineage: Eukaryota > Metazoa > Chordata > Amphibia > Anura > Dendrobatidae > Dendrobates > Dendrobates tinctorius. The sequence continues at coordinate 1,519,031 of NW_027361699.1, read as the reverse complement.
CGACAGAGAACGTCCCACAAAGCACGGCAGGTGTCCGCAACTATTCCAGACAAGGTTGATATTCCAATCCGGTACTGGAACTGCAGTAAACAGAGGCTCTCTCCAGTAGCCAGGAATCTGGGAAACCAAGAAACAACAAAAATTAATCTTTGTGTATAGAAAAATATTCAGAATTGAGAGTCCTCAGTGGTTGATACCTTTTAAGGGCTAACTGAAAAGATGGTAACACATTGCAAGCTTTCGAGACTACATCTTTGTGTATATGAATTTTTACAACACCAAAAAATAAATTTTAAAACAAGAAACAAAAAATGGCATGCAAATAAATATGCAGCCTTTTCTTTACTACATGGCATAAAAATAATACTGCAGCCTTTGGTTAACTACATGGCAGAACAATAATTCTGCCAGCTTTAGAATAGTACATGTGAGAACAAAAAAATTATGCAGGCATTGGTTTTGCAATACTACGTACCGTAATGTGACCAGGAGCCGTTCCTCAGGAGGATTCGCAAGACCGAACTGTGTGTCCTGTCTCCGGATGGCATCTTGGACATGACCAAGCAAATCCCTGAAGCTTGGTTGGGACATCCGTTTGTAATCAGTAAATTTATCCGGGTTTGCCTGGAGCTCGCTGTAGAGGGTGTGGTACGCTCCACGGCGCTCACGGAGTTCAATAATCGGATGTATCCACAAACGCCGCCGCTGCCGTCTTCGCTCTCTCTTTCTCTCCCTATGTTGATGGCAAGCAACTGCATAAGCCTGAGCCATCCTGATGTCCAGATCCAAGTTGAAGTGAAAACTCTTCCAGTGCAGATCCATGTTGGCAAGAGAAAATGAAAGCAAATGTGAAGAATTCAGCTGTAAATTGGGTCTATATAAAGAATTACCATAACACAAGCCCACTTGTGTCCCATTGGAGTCTGTTGCAAGAATTTTTCAAGGATTTTCCTCCTGTCATTGTGACACCATGTGCATAAAAAATGCAAACGCATGGAAAAACGCATGAAAATGCATGCAAACGCAGCATTTTTTTTCGTAATGTGCACGATGATGCGGCGAAAAATCGCAGCATTTACAAGCGTTTGTAAGCGTTTTTTGCATGCATATCATGTGCGCTCAAAATGCTGCGCATAAAGTTGCAAGTGTGAAACTAGCCTTTAGATGGGCAATTTCTATCGAATATGGAGCAAATTTGTTGCCATTTATTTTAGAATCCAATATCACAGTTAGGCCGGGGTCACACTAGAGAGGAATATGGACAAGTGAGAGGCGTTAAAAGCACGCATTACACACGGACAAATGATTCTATATTGGGCAGCTCCCATCAGCTGTATATTTCTCGTCTGTATTCTACGGCCCGTGCCAATCGCAGCATGCTGCGATTGTCAGCGTACTACGCCCGTAGTACGCCAATTCAAGTCTATGGGTGCGGACCAGATGTGTGACTTGTGAGAAATACGCACCCAGTGTCCTTTAGAAAAGTCAGCAATTCAGTGCGCAATACAGTAAAATCACACTGACAGGTTTTATAACACAAACGAAAGAATAGATATAGACACATAGAATACATACACATGTGTGTATATATATATATATATACACTCACTGGCCACTTTATTAGGTACACCATGCTAGTAACGGGTTGGACCCCCTTTTGCCTTCAGAACTGCCTCAATTCTTCGTGGCAGAGATTCAACAAGGTGCTGGAAGCATTCCTCAGAGATTTTGGACCATATTGACATGATGGCATCACACATTTGGCGCAGATTTGTCGGCTGCACATCCCTGATGCGAATCTCCCGTTCCACCACATCCCAAAGATGCTCTATTGGATTGAGATCTGGTGACTGAGGAGGCCATTTGAGTACAGTGAACTCATTGTCATGTTCAAGAAACCAATCTGAGATGATTCGAGCTTTATGACATGGCGCATTATCCTGCTGAAAGTAGCCATCAGATGCCTGTTCTTAGCTGAGAGGAGTGGTACTCAGTGTGGTCTTCTGCTGCTGTAGCCCATCTGCCTCAAAGTTCGACGCACTGTGCGTTCAGAGATGCTCTTCTGCCTACCTTGGTTGTAACGGGTGGCAATTTGAGTCACTGTTGCCTTTCTATCAGCTCGAACCAGTATGCCCATTCTCCTCTGACCTCTGGCATCAACAAGGCATTTCCGGCCACAGAACTGCCGCTCACTGGATTTTTTTTCTTTTTCGGACCATTCTCTGTAAACCCTAGAGATGGTTGTGCGTGAAAATCCCAGTAGATCAGCAGTTTCTGAAATACTCAGACCAGCCCTTCTGGCACCAACAATCATGCCACGTTCAAAGGCACTCAAATCACCTTTCTTCCCCATACTGATGCTCGGTTTGAACTGCAGGAGATTGTCTTGACCATGTCTACATGCCTAAATGCACTGAGTTGCCGCCATGTGATTGGCTGATTAGAAATTAAGTCTTAACACACAGTTGGACAGGTGTACCTAATAAAGTGGCCAGTGAGTGTATATATATACATGTCATTGAGACACATATATATATATATATATATATATATATATATATATATATATATATATATTTCACAGAGTTCTTCATAGCAGAATAGCCGCAAAATCAATTGCCGGCTTTTGTCAAATCATTCCCCAACCCGACATGAAATGACATATGGTTTACATACAGTAAACCATTTCATTTCATGTTTTGTTTTGTATGTCTTTCATTAGTAATTAGATGAGGGTTGATGTGTAAAATTTGGGAGGTGGAGGTGTTAGTTTAAGGGGATAATTTGTTGTAAAAAAATGTGTGGGCTCCCGCATTGACAAATTACCGCGATGACTGTATAAATAAAGTTTTGCCAAAGCCAAGTACCCAGTAGTATCAAAAACAAAGCAGGTTTATTTAGAACATGACATACAAAAAAGAAACAACACCACAGTGTCAAAAACATGAAAAAACTTATGCAAAAAATTTTCACAAAATGCTCATTGTAGAAGCATAGCCTAATATATCCCACTTCATTCATAAAGGGGTTGTCCACTACTAGGACAACCCCTTTTTTATCTAAATGTTTGTCCCCTGTGAGGCAGTGACCAGGGTCATATGTCAGGGTCACTATATGTCCCCCAGGATGCACAAAGAACCACATTGAGGTTGCGGGAGTGCTTTGCAGTCACAGGTGTAACTGTGATTGCAATACAGAATAAGTGAGTGTTGATCTTGGACAAGCTATTTGTCCAAGGAAGATTGAAAAACCTGCCATGGGCTTTTATTTTTGAAACGGACTACAGGATGGTAGTGAGGTGGCCTGGGTTTTTCATGTGACCAATGGCCACAGATTCCAGTTAAAAATCCTGCAGTAAAGGGTTTGGGTGTGTCAGTGTGGAGTTTGCATGGTGCAGAGCACACAGCTCTGCGAAATCTGAGCCTGTGTGAGGGAACACAGCGCCAAGCATTATATGGTGGTGCAGTCGCACTTGGCAACCGGCCGCATTTATGGACTGTCTTGTTTCCCAGTTGCAATCAGGAGGATACCGCTTGTTTTGTTTGCAAGTTTTGGACATTAAATCTGTGCTTACTTTGAACTCTCCTGGGTCACTGCCTCTTCACTGCACAGTGAGGACACTGCTGCACTACACCCTGATAAAAAAAGCTTATACTCACCTTGTTTCAGCAGTGTCAGCACTCTCAGTCCCTGGGCTCTTGTGCGATTGTATAATGCATGGTGTATTGTAAGGTGCCCAAGGCGGTAACCGTGGGCGAGATGCTGCTCCTCCACACCCTGGCACTTTACAAACACACAGTCCATACTGTAAGAGGCCAGAGGCCTTCACTGTCTCCACATCCTCAGGTCTAGGGCAAACCGCGCACATCAGGTGACACCCGGTTTGTTTTAACAAGTTCAACTTTACTGAACAGTTCAAGTACATTAGTCTTTAACACCCAGTATTAAGTACAGCAACTTCTGTTTCCAGTTTAGTCAACAGAGCACATATTAAGCTTCCTCTTGAACTCAGCTCGAACTGTCCCTACTTTAGTAACTCTTGTTAGCCCTTAGAACTCTCCATCCGGCACCAAAGCATTTCCAAGATCCACAACATTTCCCTCATGCTGTTCCCTGTCCACCTTCCTATGTATGGAAGGGATTAAGACATTTTCCTCAGTGCATTGTTCAGGCCGCACAATGCAGGAAAAGCTGCAGGAAATTTGGTACAACCTTCTTGCTGCCAGAACAAAATCTTCTCCACGTGCCTCCAACATACTGCACCTTAAGCTCGATCTTGACACAAACATCACACTTACTCTAACTATCTAAACCAGGATATAGTTCTTCTTTTTACTTGACCCAACTCCTTCCCATCCTGGGATAGTCTCAAACATGTAACTATGTCATACACTATTTTTATCACATATACACTAATAAGGCCCACCATTAGCTAAATTGCTCTATCTGTCACAGCTCTGGGCCCTAAAACATTACCTATATGTTGAGGCTCTAAAATATGTCCTATGGGGTAGCACTGTATCTGTAGCTCAGTGGTTAGCACTGCAGCCTTGCAGCGCTGGGGTCCTGGGTTCAAATCCCACCAAGGACAACATCTGCATGTTCTCCCCGTGTTTGCGTGGGTTTCCTCCGGGTGCTCCAGTTTCCGCCCACATTCCAAAGATAGGGAATTTAGATTGTGAGCCCCATATGGGACAGAGATGATAACGTGTGCAAAACTGTAAAAGCGCCACGGAATATGTTAGCGCTATATAAAAATAAGGATTATTATTATCATTTGACTACCCATGAGGAGAGTGTACCGGTGATACCTTGCAGTACCCACATAGCAGCATTAGTACTTATCGCACTCTATACATTTTACATGCCATTATAAAATCTTACTTTGAAGACAGTTATGTGTATAGACTTTTGCCCCAGCCCTTTTCTGCTCTTATTATGACATTCAATAATCACTTCTTTTCAAGGTAAATTGTATGAAAACTAGAAATGTATTCACACTCTAAAAGTACTTCTGTTATATTTACATCAGAACCCGCAGGTGAACAGCTTTCTTGTCCATTATTGATAGCATTGAAATGTTAGGTTGTGGGATATGCCCCGCTACCAGTGGTTGTAAACATTGTAGCGTACAGATCTACAGCTGCAACCTATTGGGGTTCGTAGATTGTCTTGTTAGAGAGGACCTGTCAGCTCTTCCTTAAAATATTCATATAAAATATTCACTTCATGTTTTTTTCATTGTAAAAGGTAAACACAGGATAGTGTGTCAAAGATAAGCACACATAAGCAATACTAGACTGTACATGCTTCTGTTGAAAACAGATGGACACCTTAAGTGGAATATGATAATATCTTGTATGGCTACAAGAAGGAAGCGTTCTCCTTGAATCTTGTGGTTATCCTTTCTATTCACTTGTGTAACTAACCAACCACCGGTACACTCCAAGGAAGACTACATTGCAACAGTTCCCTTGAGCTGTTCCTGTGTAAAAATAACCCTGTAGGTCACCACGAACGAGTAGCAGACATCATACATTTTCATGAGCTCCGGTTCTTATCCCTTACACAAATGAAGGTTACAATGATTACAAGTCATTCCATTAACTCTGTGTGATCAAGAATATTCTTATCCGAGAAAACATTGTGTTTCATGAGAAGCATAAGGCAAGCAGTATCTGCAATTGGTGTCTAATATTCACGTGCAGAAACAATACACGTTAAACCCATGCAAAGCAAAAAACACTTTGGGGATGGAGTTACCGAGGTCACAACGGTGGAAGGCTCAATAAACAGTTCAGACACAGCAGATCGAGAAGATGTTAAATTTCACCATTTGCTTTTAATGCAATTTCAGACAGGTAACAGCAATAAAATAAAAATAGTAAATCCTCGAGACATATGATTATAGCTACAGCAGATGGTGGTATATAGGAATATTTTAAGGAGAGGAATATGTTAATTTCCAAGGCAAGGAAGAAAAGTGACCTAGAACAGATGGGACTTCTCTAGGCAGACAAAAGAGATGAAAGGCATCATTTTGCTCTTCTGCCACATCGCAGTTCAACACCAAGTTGTCATCTGGCTTTATATGTTCAGCAGGGAGTAATTAAATTGAGCACTGGTATCACTACAAAGTTGTGTAATTTTCTATAAAGGGGTTATTTGGCACTATTGGACAATTAATGCAACGGGACAAGATTTCAAAGCACAGCCAATGATGTATGTGGAGAAGGAATCAGCATGTCACTTCAAAAATACCAGTCTTGTCTAACAAGGGAGCAAGTGATTTTTTTTTTCTATTACATTTGAATGTAACCTTCAAATTTTAAGAGAATTGAAAATATATGTCTATGTAAAAAGGGCACAGAAGCAATATAAAACACATATTATAATATGGAGAAATGGTATGACTTTTCTAAAGGTAATGTATCATCATGATATATTATCATGCCTATACTATAATGGTACAGTCGATGGGAATATTATATTAGGCAAGCATAAGGTCACCATAAAAAAAAGGTTTCATCAACTATGATTTTAGAAAAATTATGTCCCAGCATGTAGAAAACAATCATATTATCTTATTCCAGACACATGGCAAACATTATTAAATGCTTTGACCTTTCAATTCAATTATAATGAGCTTCATTCGTGAAAATAAGGGAGCGAGCCATGTAATTGTGTAATAAGAAAACCTATCGCATTATACAAAAATTGTTTAAGATGTCAGAGATGATAACATGGATGTTCAGTCAGATAGGGAAACCTTAATTCAACACAGTATAGTAATAAGGCAAATAAGGCAAGGGCGTACTTGCCGGCTGCAGCAAATGTATGCCTCTGCTTAACGCTGCCACCCTCAATGTTGTGTCCTTGGCTGCTCCTTTAAAGATTTATTGCACTCAGCTGCTTAAACCGAAAAATACCATGCAATATTATACAGCAAACACTGAATACATTACTTCCACACTGCTACAAAAAACAGAAGTTCTTACCACATATATTGATCAAAGTGTGTGAGCCCATCCACCAACAGTAAATCAGCCTATTTTGGATGGAATATCTCTTTGTGCCTGGACCTCAAATGAACAGGGGAATAATGCAATTTTGCACTTTTCAGGTTACAGGTATTTTCAGGGATGCAAACTAGAGATACCCTGTATAAAGAACATTCCCCCACTAGGGATGCTTCAAGTTAAAAATGCAAAATCCCTTAAATTGGGTACTGTCAGTCAGTAGTCAGCCAACTTTAATAGCTACAAAGTAGGCTCATCTACCTTTCTTAGAAAAGAATATTCTATTCTATATACAGTGGGGAAAAAAAGTATTTAGTCAGTCAGCAATAGTGCAAGTTCCACCACTTAAAAAGATGAGAGGCGTCTGTAATTTACATCATAGGTAGACCTCAACTATGGGAGACAAACTGAGAAAAAAAAATCCAGAAAATCACATTGTCTGTTTTTTTTTCATTTTATTTGCATATTATGGTGGAAAATAAGTATTTGGTCAGAAACAAAATTTCATCTCAATACTTTGTGATATATCCTTTGTTGGCAATGACAGAGGTCAAACGTTTTCTGTAAGTCTTCACAAGGTTGCCACACACTGTTGTTGGTATGTTGGCCCATTCCTCCACGCAGATCTCCTCTAGAGCAGTGATGTTTTTGGCTTTTCGCTTGGCAACACGGACTTTCAACTCCCTCGAAAGGTTTTCTATAGGGTTGAGATCTGGAGACTGGCTAGGCCACTCCAGGACCTTGAAATGCTTCTTACGAAGCCACTCCTTCGTTGCCCTGGCTGTGTGCTTTGGATCATTGTCATGTTGAAAGACCCAGCCACGTTTCATCTTCAATGCCCTTGCTGATGGAAGGAGGTTTGCACTCAAAATCTCACGATACATGGCCCCATTCATTCTTTCATGTACCCGGATCAGTCGTCCTGGCCCCTTTGCAGAGAAACAGCCCCAAAGCATGATGTTTCCACCACCATGCTTTACAGTAGGTATGGTGTTTGATGGATGCAACTCAGTATTCTTTTTCCTCCAAACACGACAAGTTGTGTTTCTACCAAACAGTTCCAGTTTGGTTTCATCAGACCATAGGACATTCTCCCAAAACTCCTCTGGATCATCCAAATGCTCTCTAGCAAACTTCAGACGGGCCCGGACATGTACAGGCTTAAGCAGTGGGACACGTCTGGCACTGCAGGATCTGAGTCCATGGTGGCGTAGTGTGTTACTTATGGTAGGCCTTGTTACATTGGTCCCAGCTCTCTGCAGTTCATTCACTAGGTCCCCCCGCGTGGTTCTGGGATTTTTGCTCACCGTTCTTGTGATCATTCTGACCCCACGGGGTGGGATTTTGCGTGGAGCACCAGATCGAGGGAGATTATCAGTGGTCTTGTATGTCTTCCATTTTCTAATTATTGCTCCCACAGTTGATTTCTTCACTCCAAGCTGGTTGGCTATTGCAGATTCAGTCTTCCCAGCCTGGTGCAGGGCTACAATTTTGTTTCTGGTGTCCTTTGACAGCTCTTTGGTCTTCACCATAGTGGAGTTTGGAGTCAGACTGTTTGAGGGTGTGCACAGGTGTCTTTTTATACTGATAACAAGTTTAAACAGGTGCCATTACTACAGGTAATGAGTGGAGGAAAGATGAGACTCTTAAAGAAGAAGTTACAGGTCTGTGAGAGCCAGAAATCTTGATTGCTTGTTTCTGACCAAATACTTATTTTCCACCATAATATGCAAATAAAATGAAAAAAAAACAGACAATGTGATTTTCTGGATTTTTTTTTCTCAGTTTGTCTCCCATAGTTGAGGTCTACCTATGATGTAAATTACAGACGCCTCTCATCTTTTTAAGTGGTGGAACTTGCACTATTGCTGACTGACTAAATACTTTTTTTCCCCACTGTATATGGAATTAATTTCATATATGCAACATATGAAAAAAAACTTTAAAAGCAGAGATTGTTTGGATACTTTGGTGTACCAGTACAAGGATTGCCCTATGCCTGAGGCACATCTTAATATAAGGGCAGTAGTAATATGTGGGTAAGGTGTTGGATTTTGCAATGCCTCATAATAATGCCTTGTAAATCTGCTGAAATTTGAATTAAGAAGTGTGCTCCAATTTGAAAATGTGATTTGTATAAAATGTATTCAATGTAAATCCTATGCTCCTTATTATGGTCTGGGGTGTCTTGACTATACAGAGCATAATAAACAAGAGGTCCTCTGCTCGTCTTGGGCTCTTCCAATTTTTTCATTCTGCTCGGAAGTTTCCAGCACAAAGTAAACCACCGATGTCATGATAGGTGTCAACCAAAGCCTACTCTGCCTTGGGTATCGTATAACATGATGTTGGGATGTCACTGTGCATCATGACGTCTTGTGACAAGGATAAATATAAGCCGAAGAAGAAACATGGAGTACACTAGATGGTGGACTATATTGGCTAAAGGCGTGAGTGACGAGATGAGTTTTTTTTCAGCCCTGTGCAATTCACACCAAAAAAATATCGAAAGGGATTTCTACACCCACTATGTTTAAAATAACAAGATTACAAAAAAATTCAATAATATTAGTGCCAACGAACCCCACAGAGCTTTATAATTGTTCTTATCTTTGTAATTCTCTGTTGCTTCCTTCTGCTCCAGATTTTTTTTTTTTTTTTTTTTAAATTGCAAGGTTGGAAAATGTCTTAATATAAATTAGTTCTTAAAACAAATAGGAGTCAAATACATTAGATGGTTATGCATTCTTTCATAACTTCTATTACTAATAGGACCTTTCAGCTAGTAGGTAAGCAGAATTGATCCATTCTGTGCTAGGACAGCATACTTTTATAACAACTCCGATTGAAAGGGGCTGTCTGCTCCAGTTACACCACTCCATGGTGGGTGCCAGTCTTAGAGCCACCCCATGAGGAAGCTGGCTTCTGGCAATATGTAAGGGGGCACCTCTTCCCTCATAGGGAATTTGTTTCTCAATACTCTGGTTTTGGCATTTACTTAATTTTGTGTTTTTTTGGTACTTCTTATCTTATTTTGGCTCTCGATATATAGGCATTATTCTGCATTATTCTTTAGGTTTTTCCAACTAACATCTGGCACTACTGAGCATTTTCTTGTTTATGAAGGTCATGCAACTTTATATTTAACAGATATTGTGGATTTTCATATATAATTAACATGTTGCCCTGTGAATGGGTCCCATCATGTATTTTCTTGAGTTGAGACTATTCTATTATTGTGGCATGCCAATGTCAGTATCTGCCTGTTTTAATTGCTTTTCATCAACTTTTTGGTGTTATTTACAGTATGTCTATGTTCATGGATTTTCACTACAAATGTAAATTGCTTTATTGGGATACTCCTTTCTGCATAGTTTGCCTTTTCTCTTAGTCATAGTTATGTCAGCACTATATAGTGTGCAACTTTTAGTATTATTGTGGTGCCCAGCTAATTGTTAAATCAATGTCTTGCAGCAATGACCTTAGGTTCATCATTCATATGATAACTGCAGTCAATCAATCAATACCCTCAGTGGTGATATTTTATTACATAATACATCGATGCTCAGAAATAGTCTTAAAATTGAAAAACAATTAGGAAAAAAACATTTGACAGGCGCATGCAAAAATTGTGAATATTGGTCATTAAAAAAGTTTTTTTTTCCAAAATCTGTGTAAATGTGTATGTATTGTATAGTGTGTGCGTTAATATACTCCCCAACTGTCAACTTCTCCAGAATCCAGCACCGTTCTTCTCGTCTTCTCAGTAATATCACTCCTCTTTAGACTATCCGGATAACTCTATATGTGAGTAAGAATCTCTCTTTCAAGGTTTGAGTATGGAGCTTCGATCTGACGCTCGGCAGTGCACAGTATGAGGAGAGTCTGAAAAGCGGTGACATCACTGAGAAGAGGAGCGAGATCTCACTGGACATCGGAGAAGACGGCAAAAGGTGAGTATATTAACACGCATACTAAACTAAATGCAGATATACATAGATTTAATTTAAAAAAAAACTTAAAGGAAGGAATTCTTTAAGGACCAAACAATCATGGAAGTTATGTTATTGACCTGCACCTTTACCATGAAACGGATGTGGATCTGCTATTCAGTATGTCTATGTTTTCCAGAAAACGCAAGTGACAAACAACCTTGCATCTATTCTCACCTAGGATATAACAGTGGTACCATGGCTGAGTAGCTCTATATCGTGAGTCTCTAAATTAAGATGGGTAGCCATTAGTGATGAGCGAGTATACTCGTTGCTCGGGTTTTTCTGAGCATGCTCGGGTGTCCTCCGAGTATTTGGCGTGCTTGGAGATTTAGTTTTCATTGTCTCATCTGCATAATTTGCGACTTGCAGACAGGCTGAATACATGTGGGAATTCCCTAACAAACAGGCATTTCACAAATGTGTTCAGCCTGTCTGCAAGTCGCAAATCATTCAGATAAGATGACAAAAACTAAATCTCTGAGCACGCCAAAATACTCGGAGGACACCCGAGCATGCTTGGAAAAACCCAAGCAACGAGTATACTCGCTCATCACTAGTGGCCATCAATCAGCTTGGTCAGCTAGATCATACTTCCAGTTTAGGAGTTCCTTTATCCACTCTGTAAAGTTTGTGCATACACTGTTTGGGAGTGATTACTTTGCAGAGTACATTATCTTGTTTTTACAAGTACACTACGGTACAAAGTTCTTGACAAGATCAGAAATAATTAAATTCTTCTCTTTTTATATTCAGTGAAAATTTCCAATCAAATATATAACTTTGAAATTTTAGCCAGTGATACGCAGCCTGCAGAATGCAAATACACCATTTAAATCAGGAAGGGATATTAAATTGCTTGCCCTCCTACATTACCCTCTACTAATCCCTTAGATCGCTGAGAGCAGATGAGACTGCAGAAGCCCAGTTATTACTTCTTTTGTACATCAATTCAACTGCATTTTCACGGTCTAACTTATGGTGTCATTTGTGTAGACAGCAAAGGTTTTGCAAAATAAGTAAAAATGTACTTTCCAGATTAACTAGCAAAAAATTTACAATTTACTTGAGAATCTAAACTGCTTTATTTTTTCTATTGAAGTACATGATCTCATTGTACACAAAATCCATACTTAAGAAAACTATATACAAAGTCATTTTTGAATCTGAAATGTGATACTATAAAAGAAGGCAATAAAAAGTAAGCTGGCTTATAAATGAAGTGCTGATAAATCTGCTCTGACTGGTGGACTTACAGAATGTTTTCTCCCTGCATAATGCTGCTTTAGATCTAAGACCCTCTTCACACTACTGTTAACCTGACCCACAGCGAGTCTAACTTTATGCTGTTCCATGCTTTCTCAATTAAGGACCATGACAGAGAACATGAACAGGTTTAAGCTACAAAAAATACAAACCTAAGAATATAGCAACATACTGTATGCACATATATATATGCAAACATTAAATGCATGAAATAAACTCTGCGTTACTTCCGTAGATTCGATATCCATAGATTTTTGTGCAATAAACAGAATGTGTCTGTAGGATCAATCCTCTTAAGACATCTACAGCGGATGGTGAGATTTTCTTGTCAATAGCACCTTTATAAATATACACTGCTCAAAAAAATAAAGGGAACACTAAAATACCACATCCTAGATATATCTGAATGAAATATTCCAGTTGCAAATTTTTATTCATTGCATAGAGGAATATGTTCAGAACAATAAAACATAACAATTATCAATGTAAATCAAAATGAATATCCCATGGAGGTCTGGATTTGGAATGATACTCAAAATCAAAGTGGAAAATCAAATTACAGGCTGATCCAACTTCAGTGGAAATGCCTCATGACAGGAAAATATGCTCAGTATTCTGTGTGGCCTCCACGTGCCTGTATGACCTCCCTACTGTACAATGTCTGGGTATGCTCCTGCTGAGGTGGCGGATGGTCTCCTGAGGGATCTCCTCCCAGACCAGGACTAAAGCATCCGCCAACTCCTGGACAGTCTGTGGTGCAATGTGACGTTGGTGGATGGAGCAAGACATGATGTCCCAGATGTGCTCAATCAGTTCAGGGGAACGGGTAGGCCAATCCATAGCTTCAATGCCTTCATCTTGCAGGAACTGCTGACACACTCCAGCCACATGAGGTCTGGCATTGTCCTGCATTAGGAGGAACCCAGGGCCAACCGCACCAGCATATGGTCTCATAAGGGGTCTAAGGATCTCATCTCGGTACCTAATGGCAGTCAGGCTACCTGTAATACTATTATAGGAACTCGAAGATTCTGATAGCATGGGGCAATAAACAGAAAGACACAGGTTACTTTTTGCAAACAGTGTATTATTACACAGTGATAACACCCCAAATGATATACTGATAACACGCAATGAGAACAGTCCTCAACCTATATAGTAAGTCGGCAGTCCTCACAAAAAAAGGTGATCAAAAGGCGAGTGTGACACTGGAGACGTGGCGTAGTTCACACTAATGGCGCAGAGAGAGTCAACTCCAGATATGTAGAAAGCGCAGGGAAGTCAAGAACAAGTTCACAAGTTGATTCCAATCGCAGCAAAACACAAGAAGGTCCAAAAGCTGATTCACCAGTGAACACAAATGAGTCCAGAAGCAAGTTCACATCGAAGTATCAGGTCAATGATAGTTCCCACAGCTCTCACCAGGGAGAGTGAAGGATTGAGGCGACACACAGTTCTGAAACACAGTTCTTACCGAGGGTTAAGTTCCAAAGTCAACAGACTAATGGTAGCACGATGAGTGCAGATTTCCAAAGCAGAGAACAGAGAATGTCCCGAGCACAGTAGAAACACCCTGAGGAAACAAACAGCACAGCTGACGGAAGCAGAAGCAAAATACTCCAGCAAGGAAGGCAGCACCTGGACCGGGTTTTATACAAATGAACAGGAAGCAGGGCACAGAGAAACAGCAACCTCCATCTTGACAAAGGGCAAAGTAATTTAGAAAAAACCCAGAATACTGACTCTACCTCTGGCGAGCACGGCTGTGTGGCCCTCCAAAGAAATGCCACTCCACAGCATTACTGACTCACTGCCATCCTTCATGTAGAAGGATGTTGCAGGCAGCATATAACTCTCCACGATGTCTCCAGACTCTGTCACGTCTGTCACATGTGCTCAGTGTGAACCTGCTTTCATCTGTGAAGAGCACAGGGCGTCAGTGGCGAATTTGCCAATCCTGGTGTTCTGTGGCAAATGGCAAGCGTCCTGCATGGTGTTGGGCTGTGAGCACACCCCCCATCTGTGGATGTTGGACCCTCAGTCCATCCTCATGAAGTCGGTTTTTAACTGTTTGTGCAGACACATGGACATTTGTGGCCTGCTGGAGGTCATTTTGAGGGCTCTGGCAATGCTTTTCCTGTTATTCCTTGCACAAAGGCAAAGGTAGCAGTCCTGCTGCTGGGTTGTTGCTCACTGAGCTCCAGAGGTGGTGCTCCAAGGTATGTAAGTAGCAATCAAATAACAAAAAGCTTGGGCACGCAAGTGAAAATTTATTGTCTGATGTACAACAATGAGACAAATACCACCACCATACAAAAAGGCAAAAATCAATAGAAAGACAGATTATCTTCCGGAACGTTTCGGCACAAGCATGCCTTTTTCAAGCAGAATCTGCTGTAGGAAAGGATTACAGGTAACAGGATCTAGTCTCCATTTATGCCTGCATGGTGTGGTAGCAATGATAACGAGTGCCGGAATGTCATCCCTTCCTACAGCAGATTCTGCTTGAAAAAGGCAAGCTTGTGCCGAAACGTTGCAGAAGATAATCTGTCTTTCTATTGATTTTTGCCTTTTTGTATGGTGGTGATATTTGTCTCATTGTTCTACATCGGACAATAAATTTTCATTTGAGTGCCCAAGCTTTTTGTTATTTGATAGACACAGCAAACCTTCTTGCCACAGTTCCCTGTTGTGAGTTCATTTTCCCCTTCACCATTGAAGTCTGATGAACTCCATCTTCTGGTGAAGGAAGGTAGTGAGGCTGATTACCAAGCACCTGAGCAGAATGATGATAACTGGGTGACTGGAATTGCTGACTGGATATAAGGCAGCCGACGCCCTTCTGCCTTGCGGGTGATTTCTCTGAGGGATTCTTGGAGACCAGTCTGATTCCTGCTCCTCAAAAGCTAAGTTTTCTGCTCTGCTTTTTGCATTTGTGTTTTGTTTTGTTTTGCCTTGCTTTTCTGGATTTCTGCCATTCCCTGCTGGGGTGAGCTGAATTCCTTTTTGCTCTGTCTTCAGAAAATACCTGAGTACTGATATAGTTTTTTTGAAGCCTAGCGTCTTCAGGGCTTTTTTCCCTATCAGTCTGTTGGCTCTTGTTTTGATAGGGCTTTTGGCGGATTGCAGACAGCAGCTTTTCTATCATGTCCTATTTATTTAGCTTGGGCCCCATCATTTGCTCAGCCTATCTTTCTATCTGTGTGAGTGTTTTTTCATCTTGCTTCACCGTCATTATATGTTGGGGGCTGCCTATTGCTTTGGGGTCTGCTCTGGGGCAGTTTAGATTTCCCTTTCTGTCTTTAGGCTATTTAGTTCTCCGGCTGTGATTGAGGGGTCTAGGGCACCGTAGGAACCCCCCACGGCTACTGCTAGTTGTTGTTGATAGGTTCAGGGGTCTGATTCTGTTTTGAATGAGTCACCGTAGGAGGCAAAACAGAAATTCTAGCTAAGTCCAGAAAACCAGAGAAGTTGGCAGCTATCGGCTTGCAGACCCCTGAACCTATCAACAACAACTAGCAGTAGCCGTGGGGGGTTCCTACGGTGCCCTAGACCCCTCGATCACAGCCGGAGAACTAAATAGCCTAAAGACAGAAAGAGAAATCTAAACTGCCCCAGAGCAGACCCCAAAGCAATAGGCAGTCCCCAACATATAATGACGGTGAAGCAAGATGAAAAAACACTCACACAGATAGAAAGATAGGCTGAGCAAATGATGGGGCCCAAGCTAACTAAATAGGACAGAATAGAAAAGCTGCTGTCTGCAATCCGCCAAAAACCCTATCAAAACAAGAGCCAACAGACTGATAGGGAAAAAAGCCCTGAAGACGCTAGGCTTCAAAAAGACTATATCAGTACTCAGGTATTTTCTGAAGACAGAGCAAAAAGGAATTCAGCTCACCCCAGCAGGGAATGGCAGAAATCCAGAAAAACAAGGCAAAACAAAACCAAAACACAAATGCAAAAAGCAGAGCAGAAAACTTAGCTTTTGATGAGCAGGAATCAGACTGGTCTCCTAGAATCCCTCAGAGAGATCACCAGCAAGGCAGAAGGGCGTCGGCTGCCTTATATCCAGTCAGCAATTCCAGTCACCCAGTCATCATCATTCTGCTCAGGTGCTTGGTAATCAGCCTCACTACCTTCCTTCACCAGAAGAGGGAGTTCATCAGACCTCAATGGTGAAGGGGAAAATGAACTCACAACAGTTCTCATTGATGTGCCATCCTGGATGAGCTGCACTACCTGAGCCACTTGTGTGGGTTGTAGAGTCCGTCTCATGCTACCACGAGTGTGAAAGCACAACCAACATTTAAAAGTGACCAAAACATCAGCCAGAAAGCACTGGTACTGAGATGTGGTCTCTAGTCCTGCAGAACCACTCCTTTATTGACGGTGTCTTGATAATTGCCAATAATTTCCATCTGTTGTCTGTTCCATTTGTACAACAGCATGTGAAATTGATTGTCAATCAGTGTTGATTCCTAAGTGGACAGTTTGATTTCACAGAAGTTTGATTTACTTGGAGTTATATTCTGCTGATTAAGTGTTCCCTTTATTTTTTTGAGCAGTGTTTTTACTTAGAAAATTGGTGACAAGTTCAACACATTTTTCACAAAAGTATTGAACATGTCACCAATTTCCTAAGTAAATATATTTCAAAAGGTGCTATTGACATGAATTTCTCACCCAATGTCGGATAACAACCCATCCAATCCGCACAGGCAAAGACATCAATTCATAGATGTGCCTTAAATTGCTATGTGTAATAATGAGTACTTTTTAGCTTGTATAAACATACAATGGTTTGTGATAGTATTCACCCCCTTGGCAGTTTTTGTGTTTTGCTACTTCACAACATTTGGTTTTCATTTTATTGTGAAGCAAACAGCTGCAGTATATAATGACTGAAAACTTCAGTGTGCATTCACGCTACTAATGTCAGTACTTTGTAGAGCCTCTTTTTGCTGCAGTACAGTGGATAAGTCTCTATGAGCTTTTCACAGTCTCAAATCAGTGACAGACTGAAACAGGTTTTGCTCAAGAATCTTCCTGTATTTTGCACCATCTGTCTTCTCCTCAAATTGGATCATTTTCCCTGTCGCCACCACCATGTTTTCACTGTGGGAATGGTGTTCTTGAAGTGATGAGCTGTGTTGGTTTTCCCCAGACACAGAGTTTACCTTGGGGGCCAAAAAGTTCAATTTTGGTCTCAGCTGAGCACAGGTCCTTTCTCCATACATTTGAGGAGTCTCCCACTCTTTTGGCAGACTCAAAACAAGTCTTACATGTTTTATGTATAAGTAAAGGTTTTTTTCCTGCCCACTCTTCCATAAAAGCCACCTCTATGGAATGTACAGCTAAGGCTAGTTTCACACTAGCATTGGGCAGAGCTGCGGAGGGCTGCCTAGTTCCTCTGTTAAGTCCTGCCCACTGCCACACCCCTTCCTTCAGTTCTGCCTACATCAGCATGCATCCTGAGTACCCTATCTTTAACATTGGGTATGCAGACCATGCAAATTTATGCACGCATGCACATGCGTCGCTTTGACGCTGGGCCGACCATAACAAAATGCAACTTGTTGCGTTCGGCACAGCTCGGCGCAGCATCAAAACGATTCCACCCGTGGAAGTGCTCGAGTAGCGCGAAACGGCTGTTGTCAGCCACTTGACACTCTTGTTATCACATCCCCGACGTGACATGTAATTATGTGTCAATAAATCTTCACTATTATCTCGCAGAGTGCGACCTTCTTTCTTTGGAAACCACTTTATATAAATTGACCGGCGCTCGTTTACTGGCCAGTTTACACAGGTCAATGAATAAAAATGGGAACAGAATGGTCACTAGTCCAATCACTCTGCCCCGTATGGCATCATGTTCTCAGCAGCACATTCACATTTACACTGGGTTATGTGCTGCCAATAATGATGATTTTTTCATGCCGGCACCAAAGACACAAGTAGCCGACAAACAAGCATTTTGCTCATTCATCAAGTGATTGCCGGGATGTTTACACAGTCCAATCGCTGGCAATGAGCATCCTTATGAATACTTATTAGAAGATTTTTAGCCTGTTTAAATGCACATTGTACACAGGCTGAACCTCTCTCCTAATCTCAGAATGGCTGATGGTTTTTATAGAAGCAAATAAGTACTAAACCCTGCACAAGGGAAGATTTTTCAATGGAAGCCAACTAACAGACAGATATGGTTACAAGCAGGCGGAGCAGCAGAAAATAAGCAAAATGTTGGTACTAAAACATCTTGATTGAAAGAAACATATTTGAAAAAAGCTTGTGTCTTTTAAAACAAAGACATTTTGCCAAAAAAAACACAATAAGTGTTTGTATTGGGAGTTTTAAGAAGATTAATTGTATAGTAACAAATATGAAAATTACTCTGCTCCCTGAGTCCATGACCTAAATGTGGAGTTGTATAATTTTAGCACAGCAAGCAGCATGAACCCCAAGAGGCAATATTCATTAACAGAAGCAAGGTACATATAAAAATATTGAATCCAGAAAAGGTGGCTCAGTGGTTACGACTGTTGCTTTGCAGCTGGGGTCCTGGGTTCAAATCCCACCAAGGACATCATCTTCAGAGTTTGTATGTTCTTGTTCTCCCATATTTGTGTGGGTTTCCTCTGGTTTCCTCCCACACTCCAAAGACATAGTGATAAGGAATTTGGATTGTGGGCCCCAATGGGAATTATTGGTGTTAAAAATATAATAATAAAAATAGATTATATATAGATAATAATAATATATTTAGACAACGGATCAGCAAACTTAGTCTGTCAAGCTATTATAAAACTTTAACTCCCTGCGTACCCTGACAACCACAAAACTGTTGATGTCTCAGGGCATGCAGAAAGTTGTAACTTAAAGCAACTGGCGCTTGAAAGGTTGCTGATTAGTGGTCTGTGGTACAGCATTGCCGTGGTACATTGTTGCAAGTGGAATCCAATGGTCAGACGCCACAATGATGATGATAAATCTGACAAGTGACTAATGTCAAATTAATTTTAGTAAATGAACCAGAATTGAATATTATGAAGAGAAGCCATCCTTCTAAGCTTGATAGCAAATCACATACTTATAGAATGTATAGAATCATAGAATGGTAGAGTTGGAAGGGACCTCCTTGGTCATCTGGTCCAACCCCCTGCTCAATGCAGGATTCGCTAAATCATCCCAGACAGATGTCTGTCCAGCCTCTGTTTGAAGACTTCTATTGAAGGAGAACTCACCACCTCTCGTGGCAGCCGGTTTCACTCCACTCATTGATCACCCTCAGGCTATGTGCCCACGTATGCAGAAAAAAAACGCACTTCCCAGAAAAATCGTGCAGGTTTTTTTGCGTCTTTTTCCGCGTTTTTGTGCGATTTTTGCACTTTTTTTTGCATGTTTCCCACGATTTTCGAGTGCAAAATTTAAGCACTTTCCAAGCAATTTGAAGCATTGCTTGGAATGTGATTGACAGGTTGGTCACGCTCATCAAACATAGTGTTTGACGAGTGTGACCAACTTTTTACTGTTGAGGCTGCTTATCTGGCATCAATAGTAAAAGATAGAATGTTAAAAATAAAAAAATTAAAAAAATCGTGATATTCTCACCTTCCGACGTCCCGCGCAGCCTTCCCGGGCCTCAGCAATGCTCACATTCCCAGTAATGCCTTGCGAGACCTTTGGCGTAAAGTCTCGTGATACTATAGCGGTCTCATGAGATCGCTACATCATCACAGTTCCTTGCCGCAAGGTATTACTGGGAACGGGAGCATCGCTGAGGCCCGGGAAGGCAGCGTGGGACTCCGGAAGGTGAATATAACCCGATTTTTTATTTTTTATACTTTTTTTACAGGGATATGGTACCCACAGCTCGGAGGACAGTCTCCTCTCCACCACTCCGTGGGTACCATCCACACATGAGCCGCTCACTTTGTGCATGGTGGGTATGGCCACATGCGAGAAGTAAGCGGATCGCATGCATTCCTATGGGTGCGGAATCGCGGCAATTCTTTTCGGAATTGCAGCGATTCCGCAAAAATAATGAGCGTGCTGCGTTTTTTTCCGCGATGCGATTCCGCTGTGGAAAAAAATCGCAGCATTAGCACAGCATGTGCGGAATGCCATAGGAATGCATGAGGTGTGTTCAGTATGTGTTTTTAAGCGTTTTTGCATCGTTTTCACAGCGAAAATCACAGCAAAAACATTTAAAAATCGCAACGTGTGCACACAGCCTCAGGCTATGGGCCCACGTAGCGTTTTAAAACGCACAATGAAAACCAGACTCCTTCCCAGAAATTGCGCGTTTTTTTCCGCGCGATTTCACCGTGATTCTGTTCGCGATTTTGCCGCGATTTTCTCAGGCACTTTCCAAGCGATTTGAAGCATCGCTTGGAAAGTGATTGACAGGTTGGTGACACTCGTCAAACATAG
Organism: Dendrobates tinctorius; assembly: GCF_039654945.1. Lineage (NCBI taxonomy): Eukaryota > Metazoa > Chordata > Amphibia > Anura > Dendrobatidae > Dendrobates > Dendrobates tinctorius. The sequence continues at coordinate 1,498,315 of NW_027361699.1, read as the reverse complement.
TGTTTGACAAGTGTGACCAGCTTTTTACTATTGAGGCTGCCTATGCGGCCTCAATAGTAAAAGATAAATGTTAAAAATGATAAAAAAATAAAAAATCGGGGTATATTTACCTTCTGACGTCCTGCGCTGCCATCCCGGGCCTCAGCGTTCCCAGTAATGCCTTGCGAGACCTGTGATGACATTGGTCTCGCGTTATTATAGCGATCTAGTCACGCGAGACTATGTCATCACAGGACCTTGCCGCAAGGCATTACTGGGAACACTGAGGCTCGGGAATGCAGCGCGGGACGTCGGAAGGTAAATATACCCCGATTTTTTATTTTTTATTCTTTTTTTTACAGGGGTATGGTACCCAGGGCCTGGAGGACAGTCTCCTCTCCTCCACACCGTGGGTACCAACCGCACATGAGACGCTTAACTTCCCGCATGGTGGGCATAGCCACATGCGGGAAGTAAGCGATTCTCATGCATTCCTATGGGTGCGGAATCGCGGCAATTCTTTGCGATTCCGCACAAAAGAATGATCATGCTGCGATTTTTTCCGTGATGCGATTCTGCTGCGAAAAAAAGTGCAGCATTAGCACAGCATGTGCGGAATGCCATAAGAATGCATGGGGTGCATCATGTAAAAGATTTTTAAACGTACCAACCGCACATGAGACGCTTAACTTTCCGCATGGTGGGATTTTTTATTTTCTATTCTTTTTTTTACAGGGGTATGGTACCCAGGGCCTGGAGGACAGTCTCCTCTCCTCCACACAGTGGGTACCAACCGCACATGAGACGCTTAACTTCCCGCATGGTGGGCATAGCCACAAGCGGGAAGTAAGCGATTCTCATGCATTTCTATGGGTGCGGAATCGCGGCAATTCTTTGCGATTCCGCACAAAAGAATGATCATGCTGCGATTTTTTTCCGTGATGCGATTCTGCTGCGGAAAAAAGTGCAGCATTAGCACAGCATGTGCGGAATGCCATAAGAATGCATGGGGTGCATCATGTACAAGATTTTTAAACGTTTTCGCAGCGTTTTCGTACCGAAAACCGCCGCAAAAACGCTTAAAAATCGCATTGTGGGCACACTGCCTCACTGTCAAAAAGTTTGTTCTGATATCTAATCTGCATCTTCTCCTTTCATTTTCATTCCATCATTCTGGTGTTTCCATGTGCATATATTGATGATATACAAAAGTTGGACCAGCAATAATAATTATTATGAAGCATTATATAACGGAAGAAAAGAGAAGCTCGTTTTATATTTTCAATTCTGGAGGATGTTATGAAACGCGACTGTGCTGTCCAACGGTAAAAGTAGAACGAACACAGAATGCGTGGGCATTTCTCATCTAGACACATTTACACAAATGCATGGCATTTATCAAGAGACCAACAGGAATATAAAGATAGGCGCTCTCTGTATGTTTGGATGAATGTGCTGTACGGAACTGTAATGCAAAACAAATATTTCACATGTAGATTAGGACTTCGTTATACAGTTTGCTTACAGCCACGGACTTTAATGTTATGAGATTTATATACTAAAAATCACATTTGCATGCAAATCAAGTCCGCTTTGCACTGGTGCCATTTGCATTCCTTATTTAAATGTCCAGCTTACGTATTTACTAAGAGGCGAGAAAAGATATGCATGCAAATAAGATATTAAAAATGCTTCTTGTTTCATTGCGATAGCACCTAAATGGCCAAAAACCTTTTACTGTGGGTACATGGGTGTAAATTAGGCAAATATTTCCTGGAAAAAAGAATCCTGTAAACTAAAAAGGAAGTTTGTATCATTCCAAAAGTATGCTGTTACCGTACTGAGGCCCGCTTTATTATATTTAATGTAATTGTATCTAACAATATGGTAACAGCAACGTATACAGCTTGAAAACAAACATTTGCATATGGATATGCAAACAGCAATATGGTATAAAGTGCAGACTTATGCGGCGGCGTATAATTTATTTATTCAATTATATCTGCTTCTGGAGCTAATGGTCTTTTAACAACAGGTTCCCTGCCATGTACGTTTACCACTGTGTAGCACAATATACAGTAATACACTATATAGTGATCTAGAATATTAAGAAATATTTGTGAACATAACACTAATATCCTCTAAACTTGAGTAGCCACTCACCATTAGGTTTAAAAACTCATTTGCCGCACTTTAAAAGCAATTACACGTATATAACTGCTTTTATTCTCTAAACTAAACGCATTCAGTACTTACTTAGACGCCTATATGTACAAATGTATAGATGCACAGACCACATGTAGCTCAAATGTTCCTACCTTATTTATGTAAGGACAGATTAGGGTTTTTACAGGAGCATAGTAAGGTCAGACATGCTCTCTACATTTAAGAATACCCCCGGTATAGGGATGGTTAGGGTCCCAGATCGAGGGACAATTTGAAACCCCTCTTCCTTACTGAAGACCGTCGCAGAGTGACATTTAGGATAATTTCATCTTCAACTTGCTTATCTGTTCACAATAACAGTAATATTGACCAGGTGTGCTCAACTTTTACATGCCACCGCACAGACAAAATCAGAACCATAAAACTACATACTACATTACTAGTACCAAGCTGATAGAATAAATAAGGTACAAGAGCCAAACATACATACAATACCAAAGCTATTCTTATAAAATATACATAGCTCTAAAACCAAACTCATAATATATACCTATTGCCAGAATTAAAGGTAATGTGTCTAAACTATTAATATGGGCATACAGGATATAGAATGCTGCAAAAAGTCCCACCTGTATGCTTCATATCAAATGCCTTATTGTTAAGAAATCATTTTTTATCACTTCATATAAATGACCTCTTACAGGCTCTCAGAAGATTTTTGCCTGGAGGATAGCTCTGCCTCCAGAGCTTATTTTACATGAAGGGGGAGTTAGCAGTGTGAGATATGTAATGGTTACCAGTGTGATATGTAATAGTCTCTCTCTGCTCTCACTGCAGAGTTGTGTGTTGTTATCTGACACATCTGCAGGTTCCTCTCAGCTTCAGCTTCCATCTCACAGGCAAGCAGGGTTGCAATATGGTTGCAATACAGAAGAGCTGAGAGAGAAGCAAAAAATGTGTTTGTAAGAAGACAAATTTAATTGCTCCCGCTCTGTATTAGCTATCTGTCTCACACTGATAGCTTCCCCATCCTGTAAATAAATCTCTGGAGCCAGAGTTATCTTCCAGGAAGTGTCCTTCCCTTAGCCTGGAAGAGGTTATATAGATAAAGTGGTAAAAGATTATTTCTCATCAACAATACATCTGATGTGAGGCAGATAGGAATAATTTTTTCAGCATTCTATAGACTGTATGCCAATATTAATAGTTTAGATCAAATATGGAGACAATTTCCATTTAAATACATTATGTGTACTCAGGACTAGAACCAAGCTCATTATATACATTCAGCTCTTGTCTCTTGTCTTTGGCATATCAGCTCCTGACTGTTACTAATCCTTTGACTTGTCCCTGACCCTGAGTTTGCTTGTTCCTTTGGTACTGCTCTACAGTTTAGGATTTGACCCAGCTTGTTTGACTATTCTGCTGCCATCTGGTGGTAGCTTCTCTGCTGCATGGCAGGTCTGCTATGTCTGTGTGCAGACCCCCTTCCACTCTATCGCCATCTAATGGAGCTTGCTTCTACCTGCATTGCAGCAGCATGACACAAGCTCAGTATATAAATATGATACTATTTCCAAGTGCAGTCCAAACATAATAGTTAGAGGTCAGCTGATTTTTGGAAATTCAAAATCCCAATCATCGCCAATTTTTCAGCACAAATTTGTTTTGTGGTGAATAAATTTGTACAATTGCTTGAAAATACACATTAGGGATAAGAAAGAAAGAGATAAATCTCAACTGACCATTAGAGCTTATTCTTTTCAAGCAAGAGAGAGAGGATCTCCATGGCAATAAGTCCTTAGTGTCTATGCAGGAAAGAGCGAGAAAGAGCGAGAGAGGATCCCAATGACCTTAATAGCTCACAATCTACAGGCAAATAGAGAACCTTGCTGACAAAAGCTTATACAACAGAAGAGAGAGACTTAGGGTCCCGTTTCACATAGCGACGCACCAGCGATCCCGACAACAATACAACCTGGTACGGATCGCTGGTTCGTCACTGCATGGTCGCTAGTAAGCTGCCAAACAGGCAGATCTCTTTAACGACGCACCAGCGATCCTGACAATGATATGACCTGGTAAGCATCGCTGGTGCGTTGTCACACAGCAGCTATTCTGAACGATTCCAGCCTGCATACCTGAGTTCTGCGTCGCCAACAAGGTCACTCATCGGCGTCAAACACAGAGATGCACGCTGGCCAGTGGGAGGCCGACGATGAAAAAATGGCCCAGGACATTCGAGCACGATCAGCAGTATCCAGCAGAGGGGCCGGTCACCGCTGCGTGTCACATGTAGCGAGATCGCAGGCGAGATCGCTGTTGCGTCACACAATTGATGACGCATCAGCGATCTCGCTATGTGAGATGGGGGCTTTACTCAGTAACTTTAGAGATGGAAAATAACTCTACTGTACCATCTGTTCTCCGCTGGGAACCTTTGATCTCAGATGGTCCAGGTACTGACCACCATTGTATGCTAATCTGCTAGATATCTTGGCTGCAGGGCATTGTGTGAAATCCTAAGCACCTATGCAAAAAGATATTAGTCTGCTCTCTGATGCTTCAGCAGTGTGGGAAATGGTGCTGGACAATTTTTTTTTGGCAAAATACAAATTGAATGTCAAAGTGTCCATTTTCATTTGAAATTGTACATTTCAGGAAATTCGATTCTAATTATCGTGTAACATTGTGCCAACTAACTTTAGTGGTACTACATACTGCGCCTGTTGATTTTGATGGCACCACACATGGAAGTTTGCAAATGTAAAAGTGTCATAGACACTGTGTCTGAGAAAAATAGATGTGATGACTATAATGCCCCCATATATCATTGTCAAGCACTATGCCCCATAAATCCACACATCATTTCATCACAAAATTATAGTCCTCCACAAGAGTGACCCACAAAAAAATTATGGTACCACACATTGTCAACCATCAATCCCTTCACTCCAAAAAAAATGATAGTTACACAATGCCGCTCACCAAAAAAATAGTGTCTACAGATGTATGGCATTAAAGCAAAATGCATCTCAGAAACTCACTCAGCTTTTATGCACACACTGATTACAAGCAAACAGGTCACAGGTGAGGATGTTACCTTTAGTAGCCATTCAAACCCATTTGTGTCAACTTCTGTGTATATTATCAGGCCAAAATCACCAGGGTATGTAATCTTTTGATCAGGGTCATTTGGATGTTTTAGGTTGTCATTATGATTTAAAAAGAGAAAAGACAGTAGTTTAGCAATAAATGGCTTCACCCAACCACTAACCATGACTGGAGAAAAAGATTTGATGTTACCATTCATATTCTCTAAAGAAATGCCAAGAAAGCAAAAATTCTGCTGGGGTGTGTAAACTTTTGAGCACAACTGTAAGCGACAAAGAATAGGAGTAAATAGAAACCTTAAGTTTTAGTCATTATTGTTTAAAACGTCTCTAGAAATATACTAGTAAAGTAGTGTCCAACTGTTTGCAAAGTAGCACCACTTCACAGGCAGTCAGAGAGCCTCTGGGTACTTTAAATTGGGCAGCTATGTTAGCCAGATGAAATCATAATGGGTTGTCTTCATTGGAAACAAATAAGAATGACTTGTTAGGCTAGAAGTAAGCAAAGGTGGATGAAAAGACCAAGTAATATAGAAAGTTGGATACAAACATATACAATACTGCATTACACATAACAAAACATACATATGTATATAGTGTTATATTTCCTGCATATGGAAAGTATTGCAAACCATATAACACCTTTGGGTCTCCATCACATTGTTTTTAACCACTTTGCAACCTCCACCATGCTAGTAAGGTGGAGGGCACTTTCCTCCCCTTGATGTGGGCTCCTGCGGTGGGCCCACATCTTTCCAGGGACATGTCAGCTGTTTTGAACAGTTGATATGTGCCCGGAACAGCCGCGAGTGGATTACGATCCCTCCCGTGGCTATTAACTAGTTAAATGCCAGTGTCAAACTCTGACAGCGGCATTTAATGCGCGCTTCTGGCCATCGGGCCGGAAATCCTCCTACCAGTGACCCTGTCACGTGATTGTGGGTCACTGGTGCATTGGCATGACAACTAGAGGTCTCCTGGAGACTTCTATGGTTGCCAGTGCTGCATTGCTTTGAGCACTGCCCAGTGGTCAGCGCTCATAGCAAATGAGTAATTCTACTACATAGAGGTAATCTGATCATCGCGTCTATGTAGCTCAGACGATTGGGTTATGGCAGGTTCTAGTCTCCGATGGAGACTATTGAAGCACGCCAAAAGTAAAAAAATGATTTTTAAAAATATAAAAAATAAAAAATATAAAAGTTCAAATCACCTCCCTTTTGCTCCATTCAAAATAAAACAATAAAAAAATCAAACATACACAAATTTGGTATCACCGCATTCAGGATCGCCCGATCTGTCAATAAAAGAAAGGGATCGCTATATGGCGTAGCGATAAAAGAAAGTCAAAATGGCAGAATTACGTTTTTTTGGTCGCTACAACTTTGCATTAACCCCTATCCTACAATGGACTAATATTCCATCCATGTGACCTGGGACCTAAGTCCTATGGACAGAATATTACGTCATAGCGATCAGCGGCGCCCACGTGGTGAGCGCCACTGATCGCAGCCGGGTGTCAGCTGATTATCACAGCTGACAACCGGCACAATGTGTCAGGGGCGGTCACGGACCACCCCCGATACATTAACCCCTTGCACACCGCAATCAAACACAATCGCGGTGTACCGGGGGTTAAAGGGAAGCATCGGCAGGGAGGGGGCTCCCTCTGTGCTCCCCTGAGCCCCCCACAGCAGCACAAAGTGCAGCGCTGCTGCGGGGGGCTCCATCTCTGCAGGTCCCCGAATCCAAGATGGCGACGGGGACCTTCGGGGGCCTGCAGGGAGCTGGCTTCCTCATGCCTGCAAAGCGCAGGCATGAGGAAGTCTGTGTCTATGCCTGTGACAGATCGCTGATCTGTCACAGTGATCTGTCACAGGACAGTGATGTCCCCCCTGGGACAACCTAATAAAGTTAAAAAAAAGTGTAAAAATAATTTTAAAAAATCGCCAAATAAATTAAGAAAAAAATAAAAAATTTTCCCCAATAAATTCATTTTTTGGAAATAAAAAAAAAACAATAAAAGGGCACATATTTGGTATCGCCGAATCCGTAACAGCCCGCCCTATAAAATTGTCCCATTAGTTAACCCCTTTAGCAAACCCCTTAAAAAATAAAAAACGAAGCAAAAAATAATGATTTATTATCATACTGCCGAACAAAAAGTGCACGATCAACAAGACAGATATAAATAATCATGGTACCGCTAAAAATGTCATCTTGTCCAGCAAAAAACGAGCCGCAACACAGCGTCATCAGCAAAAAAATGAAAAAGTTATAGCTCGCAGAATAAAGCGATGCAAAAATAATAATTTTTTATATAAAATTGTTTTCATTGCATAAAAGCGCTAAAACATAAAAAAAGACATAAATGAGGTATCATTGTAACCATACTGACCCGAAGAATAAAACAGCTTTATCAATTTTGCCGCACTCAGAAAGGTGTAAACGCACCCCCCAAAAGAAATTCATGAAACGCTGTTTTTTGTTCATTCTGCGTCCCAAAAATCGGACTAAAAAGCGATCAAAAGATGTCACATGCCCGAAAATGATACCAATAAAAACATCAACTCGTCCCGCAAAAAATAAGACCTGACATGACTCGGTGGGTCAAAATATGGAAAAATTATAGCTCTCAATATGTGGTGATGCAAAAACTATTTTTTACAATAAAAAGCGTCTTTTAGCGTGTGACAGCTGCCAAAAATAAAAACCGCCATAAATAGTAAATCAAACCCCCCGTTATCACCCCCTTAGTTAGGGAAAAATAATAAAATTAAAAAAATGTATTTATTTCCATTTTCCCATTAGGGTTAGGGTTAGAGCTAGGGCTAGTTTTAGGGCTAAGGCTAGGGTTAGGGTTAGGGCTAGGGCTAGGGTTAGGGCTGAGATTAGGGTTAGGGGAGTGTTGGAGTTAGGGTTGGAGTTAGAATTGGGGGTTTTCCACTGTTTGGGCACATCAGGTGCTCTCCAAATGTAACATGGCATCTGATCTCAATTCCAGCCAATTCTGCTTTGAAAAAGTCAAATGGTGCTCCTTCCCTTCCAAGCTCTGCCATGCGCCCAAACAGTGTTTAACCACCACATATGAGGTATCAGCCTACTCAGGACAAATTGCAAAACTACTTTTGGGGTCCAATTTCTCCTGTTGCCCTTAGGAAAATAAAAAATTGGGGGCAAAATTATCATTTTTGTGGAAAAAATATGATTTTTTATTTTCACGCCCGGGCGTTATAAACTTCTGTGAAGCACTTGGTGGTTCAAAGTGCTCATCACACATCTAGATAAGTTCCGTGGGGGGTCTAGTTTCCAAAATGGGGTCACTTGTGGGGAGTTTGAATAGTTTAGGCACATCAGAGGCTCTCCAAACGCACATAACACCCGCAGACCATTCCATGAAAGTCTGCATTTCAAAACGTCACTCCTTCCCTTCCGAGCCCTGACGTGTGCCCATACAGTAGTTTTCTCCCACATGTGAGGTATCAGCGTACTCAGGACAAATTGGACAACAACTTTTGGGGTCCAATTTCTCCTGGTACCCTTGGGAAAATAAAAAAATTGGGGACTAAATGATTATGTGTGGGGAAAAAATACGATTTTTTATTTTCATGCCCGGGCATTATAAACTTCTGTGAAGCCCTAGGGGGTTCAAAGTGCTCACCACACATCTAGATAAGTTCATTAGGGGGTCTAGTTTCCAAAATGGTGTCATTTGTGGGGGATTTCCACTGTTTAGGGACATCAGAGGCTCTCCAAAGGCAACATGACACCCGCAGACCATTCCATCAAATTCTGCATTCCAAAATATCACTACTTCCCTTCCGAGCCCCGACGTGTGCCCATACAGTAGTTTTCTCCCACATATGAGGTATCAGCGTACTCAGGACAAACTGGACAACAACTTTTGGTGTCGAATTTGTCCTGGTACTCTTGGGAAAATAAAAAATTGGGGACTAAATGATCATGTTTGTGGAAAAAATAGAATTTTTTTATTTTCACGCCAGGGCATTATAAACTTCTGTGAAGCACTGGGGGGTTCAAAGTTCTCACCACACATCTAGATAAGTTCCTTGGGGCGGTCTAGTTTCCAAAATGGTGTCATTTGTTAGGGGTTTCCACAGTTTTGGTACATCAGGGGCTTTCCAAACGCGACATGGTGTCCGATCTCAATTACAACCAAAAACATCAAATGTCGCTGCTTCCCTTCCAAGCTCTGCCATGCGCCCAAATAGTCGTTTACACCCACATATGGGGTATCAGCGTACTCAGGACAAATTGCACAATAACTTTTGGGTCCTGTTACCCTTGGAAAAATAAGAATTGAGGATGAAAAGATCATTTTTGTGGAAAAAATATGATTTTTTAATTGTACGGCTGTACGTTATAAACTTCTGTGAAGCCCTTGGGGGTTCAAAGTTCTCACCACACATCTAGATAAGTTCCTTGGGGGGTCTAGTTTTCAAAATGGGGTCACTTATGTGGGGGTTCCACTGTTTAGGTACATCAGGGGCTCTCCAAACGTGACATGGTGTCCGATCTGAATTCCAGCCAATTTTGCATTGAAAAAGTCAAGGGTTTTTTTTCACCCCTTAAATAAAAAAGAACCTAGACACGTTTGGTGTCTATGAACTCGTAATAACCTGGAGAATCATAATGGCAGGTCAGTTTTAGCATTTGGTGAACATGGTAAAAAAGAAATCCAAAGAACCATTGTAAAATTGGACTTTTTTGCAATTTTCTGCACTTGGAATTTTTTCCCGTTTTTGAGTACACGACTTGGTAAAACCAATGCTGTTGTTCAAAAGGACTACTCATCATGCAAAAACAAGCCCTGACATGGCCATATTGACAGAAAAATATAAAAGTTATGGCTGTGGGAAAAAGGGGAGGGAAAAACAAACACAAAAACAAAAATGGTAGGTTGTGACTGGTTGTGTTATCACTATTTTTCATCTGTTCTGCCTCTTTTATCATGGAGTTGGCGCTGCATCCTGCTTTTTTGTGATGTTTTTTGGATTTGATGTCCTTTTCAGTCCAGCAAAAAACTCAATCATTTCCACCTAGTCAGGTGCATGAGTTTTTTGTTGGACAGATGCATCCGTCGGACTGGTCACCTACTCATAATGTTTCCTATAACGTTGGGATTCCATGTACTAAATTTAGTGAGAAGGGTGCCTTTCTTGATAAATTACCCTCTTGCATTTGCGACATTTCACATTTCTCTATTGCAATAAAATGAAATAAGATCTCTAGCATTTTCATTATGAAGTAAAATTTTGGGTAGATTAACACGATGCAATCACACAGTGAAGTTTTGCTGCAATTTTCCAAAATTGAGACACAATAAGAAAACACAAAATAACAAATTTGAAAAAATACTCTGCAGTAAAAACATGACAGTAATCAGCAAGTGCTGTATAACAAATACAGGGTATTTAGTCGATATGTTTTTTGCAAAAAATATATACCAAGCTGCTTCACCACGTCACGGTAACCCTTCACGAAGCAGTCCCTATCTAATGTATTTAAAACCTGAACATCTGAAAAGTGTCTAAAATGAACAGGATTCGGACAGGCGCTTCTTAGTATGGGCTTGTGGTGCAGGACAGCTCATTTATGTGCATGTTACACAGGAGAGGGGTGGGGTCTCCCAAACCATGCTGAGCATGGAAAAAACGGATTAAAAACATATGTACCGACTTGTTGACACTTGTGCATGTTACATATGTTTTTAAGCTAATTTTCCAAAATTGCCATAAAATCGCAGCGGATTTATCGTGAGTGCATAAAACTGTGGCAAAAACGCAGCAGTTATAACGCTATGGCTGGAGTCACACTAGCGAAAAAAATCGGACGAATGCAATGCGATAAAAAATCGCATTGCATTCGTCCCAATGTTATTCTATGGGGCAGCTTCCATTATCCGATTATTTTTCCGAACGTTTCCTCGGACCGAGACAATCACAGCATGCTGCAATTGTCACCGATTTTCGGATCGGACTCGCCAATGCAAGTCTATGGGTGCGATTAAAAATCGGATTACAAACGGACCACAAGTGTGACTTGCAATAAAATAGCAAGACTTCTCCAGGTCAACAGGAAAGAGCATCAGGCATTGGTATTGGATGTCAATTGGATGCTTAGATGAGAATAAAATTGGTTAATCGCCGGAAATTCAGATGACAGACGGATCCCTGGACAAGAAACCTTTGTGCGATTTCGTACCGTTAAAATCGAACCGATTTTTTAATCATTGTGTGTGACTCCAGCCTGTTATGGAAAACGGCAGCACAATTGCATTGTGCGAACATAGCCGAAGTTGAATTATTAATGTAAATGATTCATCTCAATTTTATAGGAATTATATTATGGCTCCTTATTTTTATTCCTTCATTTGTAATATAAAAAAATAATAAATGAGACCTATATCTGAACAGGATCTAAGGCTGCGCTAGGAAAATGGAGCTGCTCATTCACTCTATTCCTGCGATTTCACACTTTTAGCTGATAGCAGGATCTGTCATTTTCACTCTGAAGGTCTTCTGACTTTGTCATCTTATTGACTGCGTGTGCCATTTCGGCAGCGATGGTTTTCATGCACCATTTACAACACTCTTCTAATGGCTTTTTAGCATTAAAGCATTTGCTTACTGTAAAAGATGGGATAAGTGTATATACGCGCAATTAAAGGACTTTGGCAAGAGCATAAATTCCAACTTCAGAGTGAGATTGAGATACAACAAGCCTGTACGTAGTGATTGATTGCCCTCTTGCAGGACATCAGTCATTTATTAACGTCATTACTTAGATGCTGGGACCCAGTGGGTTCTCTGTGTCTGTCTGTGAAGAAAGAGGTCGCTCAATGCCTTCCTCTGTCTCTACTTTCTTATTTCCCTGGAGTCCAGGGGCTGTGCAATTTAAGTGCTCATTAACACTCCAGAACTTTAGTCATTTTTGCTCTGGGCTATTGCTTTAAAAACACTTCTTTTCACCTATTAGGATACATTTGTAAGGTTTAAATCTAATTTTGTCCTGACAATATTCAGGCACGATCATTCACCTTGCTGTGTTAGTCGCATTCGCTGGGTCTGCTGCTCGCTGGCTATTTGTCAATCAAGTTACAAGCGATCTATTATGTGCGCCTGGAGAAAGCATTGATGTTGTTATACAGCCCCGAATGCTAGAAGCGGTACTGTTTGCATAATGTGACGGTAGCGGGGGATAGGTGAGTTCATGTAGCAAAATGACTAGAAATACACAGCATAAAGCATGCCTCATCAAAGCGTGCATCAGCTTTCATCACACTGTAAGGCACGCTGCCGCGCATAGCGTGAGCAGAGGATCTTTTCTTTCCAGCGCCTTCTGAAGTGCATTTGCCAAAGTGTTCCCTGGTGGCACCTCACCTTTTGTTCTCAGGCAAATCTGGTGGCAAAAAGGAATGAACAGTTTAAATGCACAATATGCTGACTTAAACACAGCTCCAGATGTCTCATCTGTTCATGATCATGTCTAGCCATATACATCTTAAAAATACAAGAGTATGTTGTTGCAAAAGTACTATGTTATAGCTATAATTAGTCCTTTTGCGGTATATTTGTAAAAATATACGAAGGCAAGGTTTGTTTTACATGCATGTTTAACTATAGATATGAGAAAAAATAAGTACACCGTTTTCAAAATCTAATGTTTCACGTATCGGAACTAGGAATGAATGAACCCATGGAAGTCCGGGTTCTGGTACCTGATCTGAACTTTATTCAGAAAGGTACTTAGTTAACATTATTTTGATAAAAAAAACTTATTTCCATCCCACTGCAACAAGGTGTACACAATCGGGATGGACCTTTCCTGTCTATAGTATTACAACCTTACCTTGTGTCAGCCAACCTAAATATAGGTAAGGGCAGAGTAGAATACAAGTCTGTTTATGAGAAGTTATATAGATGAAAAGTCCAGCTCAAAAAGGGAAGCCACACCTCTGTTTGCACAAAGTACAAGAAACTACAGCAAAACCAAATTATTGAGCCGGAGCATAAGGTGTGTAAGAGCACATTCATATTCTGGCCATTTCACAGACAAAACCCAAACAAAATGTGCAAATACCCTGTAGTACGTAAATGACTAAATAGTAATAGTACATTTAAATAACATTGGGTACTCATATAACACTATATCATCAAATGAAATAATAGAATTAAATAATGATTCCAGAATATTTGTTACAATAGATTATTTTGGTTAATGCAGTAATTTGCATTATGCAACTTCATAACAAGTATAGTTTAGACATTCCAGTATTTTCCAGGGTCTTCCCAGGAGACTAGTGGGTAAAGTTTGTGCTTAACATGAGGGAGAATTATCTCTGGATCTCATTATAGGCCTACAGTATAGTAGGAGAATATGTACCTGAATCACACATAATAATAGCTGTACAAAACGATTTCATGTATAGCTTTTCTAACATCTCTTGGGAGACTGTACTTATAGTTTGTGCCGGAGGTATTAGCCAGCTCAATATATAATGATGCAATTGAAAGTGGCATTAGATATGTCTACATCCTATAGTACAGTAGTAACCTTTAAGTTATTCTGCTACATTAAGAGATTGATTATGAGAATAAGTATACCATGATACAAACGTAACATCCTTGATGAAGAATGTCAGCAGTTTAGTTGACATTTTGCTATAAAATATGACTCTGCGTCACATTTCCTGTTCATCATTAAAGGGAAATGACAGGAATGGCATCATTGCGTTTATCTATAATACTTGATTGTACTATGGGCCTATTCAGAAACTGTGCTATCATGTTGTATGACCTCATATTTAGCCAGCCTCCAACTAATGTTTGTACTCGCCTGGCTTCCTAGTTCTAATGTAGAGTATCTGAGACCAACCTAGAGTTACACCTGGTGCGACATAACTTCCATAGATTATTGAAAAAATGCCTTTAAAAATAAGGAAGAAAAAAGCTACCTGTAATCATGTGCACACTCACAAAAAAAATAAAAAAAAAATACAATTTTCTTAGACACTGAACAAAAAGAAGCACAAGAATAATAAAAACAATTAAATGATGTTAACCCAGGCCACAAAAAATGCCCCATGATAAATCAATAAATAAGCGCCTACAGTGCATGCAATATCAATCCACAGATCCCATGTCAATATAAAACAACAAATGATTTGCTAATAGAATATGACCATATGGATGATAGCACGGAGACACAAGCCTGTAAATGGTTGTTAGTAGAGTTGAGCGACTTTGGTCGGATCGGGTTTCATGAAACAAAATTTGTTTCAGATGAAACTGGTCCGACTAGGGCAAAAAAGTCGGAGTTTCGTCCAAAACCAGACTCCAATGCAAGTCAATGGGGAATAAAAGTCGGCATTGAGCAGATGACATTCATCCACTCAATGCCGACTTTTACTCCCCATTGACTTGCATTGGGGTTGGGTTTCGGATGAAACTCCGACTTTTTTTGCCCTAGTCGGACCAGTTTCATCTGAAACAAGTTTTGATTCATGAAACCCGATCCGACCAAAGTCGCTCAACTCTAGTTGTTAGTATAAGCAAGAAGCTTATTGATGGCTGCAAGAAATGTTTAGATGCTTTCATCAATGTCAAAGGGTATTAATTAGGGGTGCCTTTATTGCAGCACATGCTGTTTATTCTGTTTCTTCTGTGAAATTGCAACACGCAAGTTGAAAATCAATGTATTATTGTTGTATTACTTTAGACCACTAATTAAAAAATCCTGAGGATATAAAATAGCATTTCCATTTATTTCTGAAGATACCTTACAGTCTATAAAAAAATAAAAGGGGCCAATAATGATGACCAGCACTATATATATATATGTATATATATATATATATATATATATATATATATATAGAAGAAACAGCACAAAATAGAAAAAAGATTCGGGTGCAGGCCCTCCAGGTACATACAAAACCTCCAGATAGTCCATAAAAAAAAAGCAGCACACCATGTTAATTTTCAATAAAGTGCTTTTTTAATAGCCCATATGGCTATGTGCCCATGCAGCAACATTTTAGCTCAATGGGTGTGAACCTTTTTCAAGCTTGAAAAAGGTTCACACCCATTGAACCCAAGCGTTGCGGCAGGGGCACATAGCCATATGGGTTATTAAAAAAGCACTTTATTGAAAATTAACATGGTGTGCTGCTTTTTTTTTTGATGGACTATATATACATATATATATACACATCTTATATGTATTACTTGAACCAAGCCTGAGAAGATATATATGTGTGAAACGCAGGCATGAGGAAGCCTTGTGCAGCGCCTGTCAGATCGCTGATCTGACACAGCGCTGTGTGACGTGTCAGATTAGCGATCTGACACATGACAGTGATGTCCCCCTCCCAGGACAATAAAATAAAGTAAAAAATAAATAAATAAAAGTGTAAAAATAATTTTTAAAAAAATCGCTAAATAAATTAAAAAAAATATATATTCCTTAATAAATTCATTTTTTTTAAATAAAAAAAGCAAACAAAACAATAAAAGTGCACATATTTAGTATCGCCGCGTCCGTAACAACCTGCCCTATGAAACTGTCCCACTAGTTAACCACATAAGTAAACCCCTTAAAAAATAAAAATAAAAAACAAAGCAAAAAGCAACGCTTTATTATTATACCGCCAAACAAAAAGTGCAATAACGCGCGATCAAAAAGAAAGATATAAATAACCATGGTATTGCTGAAAACAGCATCTTGTCCCGCAAAAAATGAGCCATGACACAGCATCATCAGTGAAAAAATAAAAAAGTTAAAGCTCGCAGAATAAAGCGATGCAAAAAATAATTACTTTTTATTTAAAAAATTTTTCATTGCATAAAAGCGCCAAAACTTAAAAAAGACAAAAAATTAGATATCGCTGTAATTGTACTGACCTGAAAAATAAAACCACTTTATCAATTTTACTGCACGCGGAACGGTGTAAACACATCCCCCAAAAGAAATTCATGAAATGCTGATTTTTGTTAATTCTGCGTCCCAAAAATCAGAATAAATATTAAACAAAAAATGTCATGTGCCCAAAAATGGTACCAATAAAAATGTCAACTCATCCCGCAAAAAATAAGACCCCACATGACTCGGTGGGTCAAAATATGGAAAAATTATAGCTCTTAAAATGTGGTGATGCAAAAACTATTTTTTGCAATAAAAAGTGTCTTTTATCGTGTGACAGCTGTCAAACATAAAAACCCGCCATAAATAGTAAATCAAAACCCCCATTATCACCCGCTTAGCTAGGGAAAAATAAAAAAATAAAAAAAAGTATTTACTTCCATTTTCCCATTAGGGTTAGGGTTAGGGCTAGGGTTAGGGCTAGGGTTAGGGTTAGAGCTAGGGTTAGGGCTAGGGTTAGGCCTGAGATTAGGGTTAGGGGTGTGTTGGGTTTAGGGTTGGAGTTAGAATTGGGGGTTTCCACTGTTTTAGGCACATCAGGTGCTCTCCAAAAGCAACATGGCGTCTGATCTCAATTCCAGACAATTCTGCATTGAAAAAGTCAAACGGTGATCCTTCCCTTTCAAGCTCTGCCATGCGCCCAAACAGTCGTTTACCCCCACATATGAGGTGTCAGCCTAATCAGGACAAATTGCACAACTACTTTTGGTGTCCAATTTCTCCTGTTACCCTTGGGAAAATAAAAAATTGGGGGCAAAAATATCACTTTTGTGGAAAAAAAATATTTTTTTAATTTTATGGGTCTATGTATAAACTTCTGTGAAGCACTTGGGGGTTCAAAGTTCTCACCACACATCTAGATAAGTTCCTTGGGGGGTCTAGTTTCCAAAATGGGGTCACTTGTGGGGAGTTTCAACAGTTTAGGCACATCAGAGGCTTTCCAAATGCGACATGACACGCAGACCATTCCATCAAAGTCTGCATTCCAAAACTTCCCTACTTCCCTTCCAAGCCCTGATGTGTCCCCATACAGTAGTTTTCTCCCACATATGGGGTATCAGCGTACTCAGGACAAATTTGACAACAACTTTTGGGGTCCAATTTCTCCTGTTCCCCTTGGAAAAATAAAAAAACTTGGAACTAAAACATCATGTTTGTGGAAAAAATATGATTTTTTTTATTTTATCTCCAGGGCGTTATAAACTTCTGTGAAGCTCTTGGGGGTTCGAAGTGCTCACTACACATCTAGATAAGTTCGTTAGGGGGTCTAGTTTCCAAAATGGTGTCATTTGTGGGGGTTTCCACTGTTCTGGCACATCAGGAACTTTCCAAATGCGACATGGCGTTCAATCTCATTTCCAGCCAAAAAAGTCAAATAGCGCTGCTTCCCTTCCGAGCTCTGCCATACGCCCAAATAGTTGTTTACCCCCACATGTGGGGTATCAGCGTACTCAGGACAAATTGCACAATAACTTTTGGGGTCCTGTTACCCTTGAAAAAATAAAAATTGGGGGGGAAAAGATCATTTTTGTGGAAAAAATATGATTTTCTTAATTTTATGGCTGTACGTTATAAACTTCTGTGAAGCCCTTGTTGGTTCAAAGCTCTCACCACACATCTAGATAAGTTCCTTGGACAGTCTAGCTTCCAAAATGGTGTCATTTGTGGGGGGGTTTCCACTGTTCTGGCACATCAGGGGATTTCCAAACGTGACATGGCATCCGATCTCAATTCCAGCCAAAAAAGTCAAATGGCACTGCTTCCCTTCCGAGCTCTGCCGTGCACCCAAATAGTTGTTTACCCCCACATATGGGGTATCAGCATACTCAGAACAAATGGCACAGTAACTTTTGGGGTCCATACCCTTGGCAAAATAAAAACTTCTGTAAAACCCTTGGGGGTTCAAAGTTCTCACCACTTATCTACATAAGTTCCTTGGGGGGACTAGTTTCCAAAATGGGGTCACTTATGGGGGGTTTCCACTGTTTAGGCACATCAGGGGCTCTCCAAAAGTGACATGGCATCCAATATGAATTTGGCGCTCCTTCCCTTCTGATCTCTGCCATGCTCCAAAACAGTGGTTACCTCTGACATATCAGATATCAGCGTACTCAGGACAAATTGCACAATAACTTTTGCAGTCCAATTTCTCCTGGTACCCTTGGTAAAATAAAAAAAATTGGACCTGAAGTAATATTTTTGTGAAAAAATGTTAAATGTTCATTTTTTTAAACATTCAAAAAATTCCTGTGAAGCACCTGAAGGGTTAATGAACTTCTTGAATGTGGTTTTGAGTACCATCAGGGGTGCAGTTTTTAGAATGGTGTCACTTTTGGGTATTTTCTATCATACATATAGACCCCTCAAAGTGACTTCAAATGTGATGTGGTCCCTAAAAATAAAATGGTGTTGTAAAAATGAGAAATCGCTGGTCAAATTTTAACCCTTATAACTTCCTAACAAAAAATTTTGGTTCCAAAATTGTGCTGATGTAAAGTAAACATGTGGGAAATTTCCGTTTTTTTCACAAATAAACGCAAGTTATATCAGTGAAATTTTACCACTAACATGAAGTACAATATGTCACGAGAAAACAATGTCAGAATCACCAGTATCCTTGGAAGCGTTCCAGAGTTATTACCTCATAAAGGGACAGTGGTCAGAATTGTAAAAAATGGCCCGGGCATGAACGTGCAAACCACCCTTGGGGGTAAAGGGGTTAAATAGCAAATTCTTAAAAAAATAGGTGTTAAGAGTTTGTTTTTATCAATTAACAAACAATGTATATTATCAAAAGAGAAATCAAAAGCAAAACAATATTTGGTGTGACAACTCTTTGTCTTCAAAACAGTATCAAAGCTTGAATTCTTCCAGGTACACATACACACAGTTTTTGATGGAACTCAGCATGTAGGTTGTTCCAAATATCTTAGACAACCAACCACAGTTCCGTAGGCTTAAAGAAATCATTCTGCCGCTTCATGTTATACCAGACAGACTGGATTATGCTAAGATCAGAGCTCTGTGGAGGCCATATAATCACTTCTAGAATTTCATGTTCTTTACATTGAAGAAAGTTCTTAATTGTGTTGGATATATGCTGGGAGTCATTGTCCTGCTGCATTCAAACAGATTCCTCATTGATGGCACTGCATGATGGATGATCACACCAAATAATGATTTGATTTAGATTTTTCTTTCACACCTAGTAAAACCTTTTCCATAATGCCATGTATATTTAACACAAGATAATGAGTTAGTGGAGCTCTCACTCTTAAAATAAAAGTCTGATATTCACGGTCTGAGTACGGTCTATAATTTCCTGAGGTGCAGAGTCTGCCTACCCAAGCTCATTAGTTTAATTTATGCTTATAAGGCTGTTGAGGTTGGGTCTGGACATAATGATCAGTACTTTGTCTCTGAGTACAGATTTGTGAAACCGACCTTAGACGTAGAAGTTTTGAGAATTAGTCCAGCTCTTCCAGTATTTTAGCTTGAACAATCTATCTAGGTATTATTTCAATTTAATAACTTCTATTGGGCACAGCTTTCAAAAAGAGATAGTCTTGTTTACAAAGTGAATTATTGGCTTCTGGATTAATGCGGAAAAGTGGCTTCTCCAAAAAAAACCCCTACAAAAAATAGAACAATGAAGCATAGAAAAGACTTTTTTATTTACGATTTAAAATGTAACTAGTAGAGTTGAGCGATACCGTCCGATACTTCAAAGTATCGTATCGGATGGTATCGGCCGATCTTTAAAAAAAGTATCGGTATCGCCGATTCCGATACCGGAAGTCCCATTCAAGTCTATGGGACTTCCGGTATCGGAATAAGAAAAACCCTTTCCTGCCCTTGTACAGCCTCTCTGGGGTCTGTACGGGCCTTTCGGGGGGCTGTGCCGGCCTGCCAGGGGGTCTGTGCAGGCTCCGGTGGTCTGTGCCGGCCTGCCGGTGGTCTGTGCAGGCTCCGGGGGGCTGTGCCGGCCTGCCGGGGGGCTGTGCCGGCCTGCCGGGGGGCTGTGCCGGCCTGCCGGGGGGCTGTGCCGGCCTGCCGGGGGGCTGTGCAGGCTCCGGGGGGCTGTGCCGGCCTGCCGGGGGGCTGTGCCGGCCTGCCGGTGGTCTGTGCAGGCTCCGGGGGTCTGTGCAGGCATCGTCCGATGGGACTACAAGTCCCATCGGGCGATGCCTGCTACCATGACAGTGATTGACACATTAGCCAATGATGGGACAGTAGTAGTCCCATCATCCGGCTAATGTGTTAAATGTAAAAAAAAAAAAAAAAAATTACATGCTACATACATACTACATGCATACTACATACATGCTACATTCATACTACATACTACATACATGCTACATTCATACTACATACATACTACATATATACTACATGCATGCTACATACATACCACATATATACTACATACATACTACATGCATGCTACATGCTACATACATACCACATACATACTACATACATACTACATGCATACTACATGCTACATACATACTACATATATACTACATGCATGCTACATACATACTACATGCTACATACATACCACATATATACTACATACATACAATACATTCATACAATACATACATAGACATACAGTACATATAACATAGAGTAACATACTTACCAATACTTGTCACATTGTTCCCCGAAGCCATTGTCTTTCCGGAATAAATATTAACATAACAAACCACAAAAATACTCACCCACGATCCGAAGCAGTCCACGAGTGTGTCCCACGACGATCTTGGGTAGAGAACGGCAGCATCAGATGATGCTGCCGTTCTCTACGGGCTGCAGGAATCCAATGACGGAAGGTAGGTATCCTTCCGCACTGTATTCCTCCGCCACTTAAAAAAAAAAAGTCCCTAGTCTCACTTTATGCCATTGCTGCGTGGGAATTTCCCACACAGCAATGGCATAAAGTGAGACTAGGGACTTTTTTTTTTTTAAGTGGCGGAGGAATACAGTGCGGAAGGATACCTACCTTCCGTCATTGGATTCCTGCAGCCCGTAGAGAACGGCAGCATCATCTGATGCTGCCGTTCTCTACCCAAGATCGTCGTGGGACACACTCGTGGACTGCTTCGGATCGTGGGTGAGTATTTTTGTGGTTTGTTATGTTAATATTTATTCCGGAAAGACAATGGCTTCGGGGAACAATGTGACAAGTATTGGTAAGTATGTTACTCTATGTTATATGTACTGTATGTCTATGTATGTATTGTATGAATGTATTGTATGTATGTAGTATATATGTGGTATGTATGTAGCATGTAGTATGTATGTAGCATGCAGTATGTATGTAGCATGCATGTAGTATGTATGTAGTATATATGTAGTATGTATGTAGCATGTAATATGTATGTAGCATGCATGTAGTATGTATGTAGTATTTTTTTTTTTTTTTTTTTTTAACATTTAACACATTAGCCGGATGATGGGACTACTACTGTCCCATCATTGGCTAATGTGTCAATCACTGTCATGGTAGCAGGCATCGCCAGATGGGACTTGTAGTCCCATCGGACGATGCTTGCACAGACCCCCGGACATCAGCACAGACCCCCGGACATCAGCACAGCCCCCCGGCAGGCCGGCACAGCCCCCCGGCAGGCCGGCACAGACCCCCACAGGGTGCACAGACCACCGGCAGGCCGGCACAGCCCCCCGGCAGGCCGGCAGAGACCCCGGGCAGTCCACACAGCCCCCCGGCAGGCCGGCAGAGACCCCCGGAAGGCCCGAAATGACGGCGCATCATGATGCGCACACACCGCGCATCATGATGACGTCAGGCCGTCAATCAACTGAACTTCCGATTCCGATGCCGAATTCCGATATTGAAAAAATATCGGAAGTCGGTATCGGAATTCCGATACAGCAAGTATCGGCCGATACCCGATACTTGCGGTATCGGAATGCTCAACACTAGTAACTAGATAAATGATAACCTAAATATAAGGATCATAAGTAATGTTTTTCCCATAAGATAAGGATATAATATAGACATAAATATATCATAAAATCACTAGGAATATAAGTCAAGCAAGTTGTGTAACATCATAAATGTAATAAAAGTGCCCAGTATATAAGAATAATGGTGTTATGGTGTTATGCATCACTACAAACTGAATACTTGAAAAGGTACAGTACAACTGAAATGTTACACACACTAAAACTAGTTGACATTCATTTAAAAAGATTAAATTATACTTGTGCCACTTGCGATAAAAAAAATGAAACGGTAAAATCTCAAAGTGTAGGGTTTAGTTCCTTAAACAAAATTTTGGTATTTTGGCAACTAATAAAAGTGTTATTGAGTAAATGTAGGGGGGTGTACAAATGCTGCTCATCATGCAAGTAAAAGTGATATAGAGGCTTCATAAATGGTATTTGGACAGCTTTTAAAAGTGCCTAGAAAAGACAGCATGGTTTAAAGAAAAGCTCATATCTTCAAATGTACAAAATTGTGACCAAATTTTGAGATAAAATATAGCACAAAATAAATTTTATGATCATGTGTTGAATACACAGATGCAAAGTTCTTTACAAGCTACAACAGTTTGTGTTTTTTTTCCTGATGAAGGAGTTTGTCCAACTCTGAAATGTGTAGATTTATAAAACTGCAGCTTTTCACAATAACAGTAAAGTATAGAATATACAGGGAGAACAACCTAATAGACCCTAGAGCCCTTTGGTCACCTAAGAAGATTCCAGAATTATAAATGACACATGTTAAATAAGGAGGCTCTGAGCCAAAATGAATCACTAAACCTGAGGAAATTTGAATTATGCCTGTGATCAGGGCTCCTATGACCAATGCAGATTATACTCCTTTAAAAGTAAACAATGGGGATTTCAATTCAATGATGGAAAACAGAAGAACTGATACACTAAGCATAAGAGATTTCAAAACTTTTAATTAGGTAATTAATTATCTTTGTAGCTGGAAGTGAAAAAAATAATACTTTCTGGTAAGCAGAACGTGAATGTTAATCATTTAATGACCAGACTCCCATCAGAGGAGAACATCCTTCCTGTTAAAGACTCTCTGTTAGCTATTAGAGGATGGTGTCTATGATGTCTGCATGTCCTTGCAGGCCACATAAAACTGCCTTGTCTCATTTTAGTAAAACAGAACACAAAATCAGAAAAAGGCTACCTGTTAGAAATTGCCTGGATATAGCCAACAAATCCTCCATCTCAAGATTTTGCTATATATTACATATAATCATTCAGGTTTTGTAGGAGATTTCTACGTAGGCTGGGGTCAAACATGCAAATGCAATGAGAGAAACTCGCACCAGTCTCTCGCCTCAATACCCGGCACTGCCGTCGGTGGTTTGAACCGGAGCATTCAGTTGCATAGAAATACATGCAGCCGCACACTCCATTCCCGAGTGCCGGGTATGGAGACGAGACACTCACGCGAGTTTCTTGCATTGCAGTTGCAAATGTGACCCCAGCCTTAGAAAGGAATGCTAAACATGTTTCTGGTTTTTGCATCTGAATGCCAACAATGTCTTCTGTTCATAAATTCTCCTTTATGAAGATGCTTCTTTCTAGTTTGTTGTTTAGTAAGTTACCTTGGTAACACCAAGGTTTTCAGATACCTAGACACCGTATTTTTGTGAGTTGATGTCATAATTGCTGTAAGTACTAGGTAAAAGTATTCACTGATGTTGCTATGCTACTCAGAGAATTCATTGTGAGTGATGAGACTTCTGATTATTTATTCAATGTAACAACCACAGTGTCATTCTATATGTTAATTATGTGTTATTACAGATTAGAGCTCCCTAAAAATAAATAGAAGTGTTGTGAGCTAGAATCTTGGCTGAAAAAAAAAATAATGGGTCTTCCAAATTTTCATATTTCAAATTTCCTTCTATGAACTCTGAGCTTTACCTCCTTCCATAAATTTTCTATAGGTTTCTGATGAGTTAATTAGCTGAGTCATTCTAGCAGCTTCATTTTCTTTCACTGAAACCAAATGAGAGTTTACTTGGCTGTGTGCTTGAGGTCATTGTCTTGCTGAAATGTCCATCCTCATTTCATCTTCATCATCCTGTTAGATGGCAGCAGATTTTTACCAAGAATGTCTTGGTACATTTGTCCATTCATCCTTCCTTCAAGGATATGAAGTTTGAAAGTGCCGTATGTTTTAGCCTCCAAACATGTTGAATACTATGGCATCAAAAGAGTTAAATTTAGGATATATATGGCCAGACTATAGTTGAGACCTGTCCTGGATTGCAGCAGTGGTACTGCAACCCCTAGAAGCAGCAGCATCAGGTAGCATAGTCAGAAATATGCCAGAGGCCGGTACACAGGAGCAGGAGTATATTTTGAAGGATGACCAGGTTGCATAGTCAGGAATCAGCCAAAGGTCGGTACACGGGAGCAGCAGTATAGCTTGAAGGATAAAGTAGGTTGCATAGACAGGAATCAGACAGAGGTTGGTGCATGAGAGCAGTAGTATAGTTTGA
Source organism: Dendrobates tinctorius (assembly GCF_039654945.1). NCBI lineage: Eukaryota > Metazoa > Chordata > Amphibia > Anura > Dendrobatidae > Dendrobates > Dendrobates tinctorius. The sequence continues at coordinate 1,473,603 of NW_027361699.1, read as the reverse complement.
AGGATAAGAGGAAGAAGAAAAGTCAGCTTGACTAGAATCTGTGATCTCAATAACCACACAAACAAAGAAGTGCAATGCCAGGTTTCATTAGGGAGTTCAATAAAGAGATTCCTGGGTGGAGCCAATCAGGAACTCAGGATGGAGGCAATCAGGAAAAACAGAGGTACTAGTATATAGGTAAGCAAGGAACTGTCCAGCCAGCTGAATATCTCAAAGGGAAGAGCTGCTGCCTGGTGCACAAGAGCTACTGTCTTTGAATCCTGACAAATATATTCTCCAAATATTTCAAGCTTTGTCTAAATGTTGTTGAGCAGACTTTAAATGTGTTTCAACAAGTTTTATGTTCAGCAATGGAGTTTTGCATGGTGAGTATGCATACAAGGCATGGAGGTTGAGGAAGGAAAGATAATCCAGCTTCATTGTTAAAATTGAAAAACCTTTAGTCCAATGTTTTTAAATCAAAGGATAGCGTAGAATGAAAAATCAATTGCAAATGGAAATGAATTAGTGGGTGCAGAAAAAACAATGAAGAACCAGAGGCGTTTCGAACACTGTAAAGTGTTCTTAAACTCAGTAAATGAAGTTCTTTGCACTTTCGGATTATGTCGTCAAAAGTGCTCACTGAAACCATCAGTAGTTTAGAAATTCTTCTATAACCAATGCCATCAATACATTTTGGAACAATTTTGCAATAATAAGGTTGTGAAGGTCTTGAGACAGCTCATGGTTTTACCCAACATGACATATTTCTTGTGTGACACCTTGGTAATGAGATATAGGCCGTCAGTTGAACCAGTTGATATTTTTCACTAAGTGACATATATGTATATTACATTTTAATGAACTTATAATAGCTGGAAAATACAAATTTTAAGAATATTCTGTTAATTATAAGGAAAACAAATTAACCCCTTTACCCCAAGGGTGGTTTGCATGTTAACGACCAGGCCAAATTTACAATTCTGACCATTGTCCCTTTATGAAGTAATAACTCTGGAATGCTTCCATGGATCTCAGTGATTCTGACACTGTTTTCTTGTGACATATTGTACTTCCAGATAGTGGTAAAATTTCGCAATTTTCCTACTTTGAATTTTCATGCCCTTAAATCACAGAGATATCTTGTTACGGTTTGCGGATTGCATCAAATATAATACATGAAAAGTTGCGATCACAACCCAGGGTCCACTGTGTGGTGATGGAGGAACCGCAGCTAGTAACCAATGGCAGAGCGGTGCTGCGTGCAAGCACCGTAAACACACGAAGTTTAATGTCACTCCGTGTGGAAAGAGTGCAAAGTACCTGCTCAGTTGTTCCACAGAGCGGTAAAACAAGAGCGAGAACTCAAGCCTATACCCTGTAAGGCTTCACAGGGATATAGTGATTGTGACACTAATTGGGGTCCCTAAAGATACCCCCCCAGGAAAGTCTAAGCTGTTGTGGTTGTGCTTGGTCTGCGATCCACACATGTGACTTACAGTTGTGGCCAAAAGTATTGACACCCCTGCAATTCTGTCAGATAATACTCAGTTTCTTCCTGAAAATGATTGCAAACACAAATTCTTTGGTATTATTATCTTCATTTAATTTGTCTTAAATGAAAAAACACAAAAAGAATTGTCCTAAAGCCAAATTGGATATGATTCCACACCAAACATAAAAAAGAGGGTGGACAAAAGTATTGGCACTGTTCGAAAAATCATGTGATGCTTCTCTAATTTGTGTAATTAACAGCATCTGCAACTTACCTGTGGCACCTAACAGGTGTTGGTAATAACTAAATCACACTTGCAGCCAGTTGACTTGGATTAAAGTTGACTCAACCTCTGTCCTGTGTCCTTGTGCGTACCACATTGAGCCAGCAATGAGTCCAGACCTGAATCCCATAGAACACCTGTGGAGAGATCTAAAAATGGCAGTTAGGAGAAGGCACCCTTCAAATATCAGGGACCTGGAGCAGTTTGCCAAAGAAGAATGGTCTAACATTCCAGCAGAGCATTGTAAGAAACTCATTGATGGTTACCGGAAGCGGATGGTCGCAGTTATTTTGGCTAAAGGTTGTGCAACCAAGTACAGTGGGGCAAAAAAGTATTTAGTCAGTCAGCAATAGTGCAAGTTCCACCACTTAAAAAGATGAGAGGCGACTGTAATTTACATCATAGGTAGACCTCAACTATGGGAGACAAACTGAGAAAAAAAATCCAGAAAATCACATTGTCTGCTTTTTTTTCATTTTATTTGCATATTATGGTGGAAAATAAGTATTTGGTCAGAAACAAGCAATCAAGATTTCTGGCTCTCACAGACCTGTAACTTCTTCTTTAAGAGTCTCCTCTTTCCTCCACTCATTACCTGTAGTAATGGCACCTGTTTAAACTTGTTATCAGTATAAAAAGACACCTGTGCACACCCTCAAACAGTCTGACTCCAAACTCCACTATGGTGAAGACCAAAGAGCTGTCAAAGGACACCAGAAACAAAATTGTAGCCCTGCACCAGGCTGGGAAGACTGAATCTGCAATAGCCAACCAGCTTGGAGTGAAGAAATCAACTGTGGGAGCAATAATTAGAAAATGGAAGACATACAAGACCACTGATAATCTCCCTCGATCTGGTGCTCCACGCAAAATCCCACCCCGTGGGGTCAGAATGATCACAAGAACGGTGAGCAAAAATCCCAGAACCACGCGGAGGGACCTAGTGAATGAACTGCAGAGAGCTGGGACCAATGTAACAAGGCCTACCATAAGTAACACACTACGCCACCATGGACTCAGATCCTGCAGTGCCAGACGTGTCCCACTGCTTAAGCCTGTACATGTCCGGGCCCGTCTGAAGTTTGCTAGAGAGCATTTGGATGATCCAGAGGAGTTTTGGGAGAATGTCCTATGGTCTGATGAAACCAAACTGGAACTGTTTGGTAGAAACACAACTTGTCGTGTTTGGAGGAAAAAGAATACTGAGTTGCATCCATCAAACACCATACCTACTGTAAAGCATGGTGGTGGAAACATCATGCTTTGGGGCTGTTTCTCTGCAAAGGGGCCAGGACGACTGATCCGGGTACATGAAAGAATGAATGGGGCCATGTATCGTGAGATTTTGAGTGCAAACCTCCTTCCATCAGCAAGGGCATTGAAGATGAAACGTGGCTGGGTCTTTCAACATGACAATGATCCAAAGCACACCGCCAGGGCAACGAAGGAGTGGCTTCGTAAGAAGCATTTCAAGGTCCTGGAGTGGCCTAGCCAGTCTCCAGATCTCAACCCTATAGAAAACCTTTGGAGGGAGTTGAAAGTCCGTGTTGCCAAGCGAAAAGCCAAAAACATCACTGCTCTAGAGGAGATCTGCATGGAGGAATGGGCCAACATATCAACAACAGTGTGGCAACCTTGTGAAGACTTACAGAAAACGTTTGACCTCTGTCATTGCCAACAAAGGATATATCACAAAGTATTGAGATGAAATTTTGTTTCTGACCAAATACTTATTTTCCACCATAATATGCAAATAAAATGAAAAAAAAGCAGACAATGTGATTTTCTGGATTTTTTTTCTCAGTTTGTCTCCCATAGTTGAGGTCTACCTATGATGTAAATTACAGTCGCCTCTCATCTTTTTAAGTGGTGGAACTTGCACTATTGCTGACTGACTAAATACTTTTTTGCCCCACTGTATTAGGCTGAGGGTGCCAATACTTTTGTCTGGTCAATTTTTGGAGTTTTGTGTGAAATGATCAATGTTTTGCTTTTTGCTTCATTCTCTTTTGTGTTTTTTCATTTAAGACAAATTAAATGAAGATAATAATATCAAAGAATTTGTGTTTGCAATCATTTTCAGGAAGAAACTGAGTATTATCTGACAGAATTGCAGGGGTGTCAATACTTTTGGCCACAACTGTAGGATGCTAAGTCAAGCGGGAGTTCCCACCCTAAACTGCCTGCCTAGACACACTAGCAGTACTAGTAGCGGCACACGTGCCCACAGGGTGGTAACGTATCTACCAACACACCAAACACAAATGACATTAGCACGCTGATGCCCGCTTTAGGGAACCTTTTATATGTTTTGTTTAAGTCCAGTCAGACAGGACCTTGCTCGTGGAACAATCCGGACCTGCTATATCACCCGAGCAGCTGATGACCGACCACCAATGAGATGTCGCCACCTCATGAGCATGCTCAGTAGGGAGAAGTCCAGACTTAGCCTCAGGAACGTCTCTTCGCCGCTGCCTGTTGTTAGTTATTATAGCTTTGGCTGGAGAGTCAGCAGTAACCAAGTGCATAGCATGAGTCTGACCAAGCCACAAATCAACATGTTTGTTGAGCAGCCTCCACTGCGGCCGGTGCAGAATGGGAGACTGCAGAGGCATACAAGGCTTGGCATCTACCCTGTGCAGCGGGAGAATCCTGGCGCCTCACATGTGTGACATAAAATTCTTGATAACTAACATCTCCCACTTGTTTACTGGACATCAGCACAATTTTTGAACCAAATTTTTTTTTATTAGGACGTTATAACGGTTAAAAGTTAAACAGAGATTTCTCATTTTTACACCATTTTTTTTAGGGACCACATCATATTTTAAGTCACTTTGAGGGATCTATATGATAGAAAATAGCCAAAATTGACACCATTCTAAAAACTGAACCCCTGAAGGTGCTCAATACTATAGTCAAGAAGTTTATTAAACCTTCAGGTGATTCATAGAAATTTTTGTAATGTTTAAAAAAAATGAACATTTAACTTTTTTTCTCAAAAAAATTATTTCAGATCCATTTTTTTTATTTTACCAAGAGTACCAGGATAAATTGGACCCCATAGGTTGCTGTGCAATCTGTATGGTGATACCCTATAAGTGGGGGTAAACCACTGCTTGGGTGCATGGCTGAGCTTGGCTGGGAGGTAGCGGCTTTTTACTTTTTCAGCGCAAAATTGGCTGGAATTGAGATCGGACACCATGTCACATTTGGAGAACCCCTGATGTGCCTAAATAGTTTAAACTCCCCCACAAGTGACACCATTTTGGAAACCAGACCCTTTAAGGAACTTATCTAGATGTGTGGTTAGCACTTTGAACCCCCAAGTGCTTCACAGACATTTATAATGTAGAGCCATAAAAAAAATCATAAAAATGATCTTTTGGCCCACAATTTTTTATTTTCTCAAGGGTAGCATGAGAAATTGGACCCCAAGAGTTTGTTGTGCAATTTTTCCTGAGTACGTTTATACCCCATATGTGCAGGTAAACTACTGTTTGGGTGCATGGCAGAGCTCGGAAGGGAAGGAGCTCCGTTTTATTTTTTCAATGCAAAATTGGCTAGAATTAAATCAGATGCCATGTCGCATTTGGATAGCCCCTGATATGCTGAAACAATGGAAACCCCCAATAAGTGACTCCATTTTGGAAACTAGACCCCATAAGGATCTAAACTACATGTGTTGGGAGCACTTTGAACCCCCAAGTGCTTCACAGAACTTTATAAGGTAGAGCCGTAAAAACAAAAATCATGTTTTTTTTCACAAAATCATGTTTTTGCTGCAATATTTTTATTTTCCCAAGGGTAACAGGAGAAATTGGACCCAAAACATAGTTATCCAATTTGTCCTGAGTACACTGATACCTCATATGTAGGGGTAAATCACTGTTTGGGTGCACAGCAGAGCTCAGAAAAGAAGAAGCACCGCTTGACTTTTTCAACGCAGAATTCGCTGGAATTGAGAAAGGACCCAATGTTGCATTTGGAGAGCCCCTGATGTGCCTAAACAGTGGAAAACCCCCCAATTCTAGCTCAAACCCTAACCCCAACACACTCCTATCCCTAATCCTAACCCTAACCCAAATCCCAACAGTAACCGTAATACAAACCATAACCCCAACTTTATCCCCAACCCTAACCCTAACTTTAGCCTCAATCCTAATCATGTCTTTAGCCCTAACCCTAAGGCTATGTGCACACATAGTTTTTTTGGTGTGCGTATTTTGGAGAGAAAACCGCAGGTAAATCCGCAGGACAAAAGTCCTGCGGTTTATCTGCGGTTTTGCCTGCGGTTTTGCCCTGCGGTTTTACACCTCATAATGGATGAGGTGTAAAACTGCAGCGTTTCTGCACCAAACAATTGACATGCTGCGGATTGTAAACTGTAGCAAAACAGCGCAGAAAAATCTGCAGCATGTGCACAGCGTTTTTTAATTTCCATAGGAAATAAAGGTACTGTACAACGCAGCAGAATCTGCTGCGGATCCGCAGCTGCAGACACGCTGCGGAACCACAGCAGAATCCGCACCATGTGCACATACCCTTACTTTAGCCCCAACCCTAACCCTAACTTTAGCCCAACTCACTTTAGCCCAACTTTAACCCTAATGGGAAAATGGAAATAAATACATTTTTTAGTTTGTTATTTTTCCCTAACTAAGGGGATGATACAGGGAGGTTTGATTTACAATTTTTTTTATTTTGATCACTGTGATAGGGTGTATCAGTGATCAAAATGAACCAATAGGAAAAAATCTCCTATTGTTGCCGGGCGCCAGCCGGCAGATCATGTGTCCGCCATTTTCTACCAGATGAAGCCAGCGGCCCGGGGGACTTCACAGGGGCCTGCAGGGACAATGGAGGTACCGGGGGTGATCAGGGGACCCCATTTCTCGCTCCTTTGATGTGCAATCACATCACAGGAGAAAGAAATTAAATGGAAAATCAGACTTTTTTTGCAGTCGCAGTTAAACCGTTAATAACGGCGATTGCAACACTGGTGTCAGTAAAAACTGACCTTAATCATGTTCTTTGGGATATCAACTACCCCTGCGGCTGAGAACGTGTAGAAATTCCAATACTTGGGGGTGCTATAACCTTAAACCTCAGCGCCGTTAAAAAGTGGCGCTGTGGTTTAAGTACTCTTAACTGCCACCTTTAAAATATGTATCGACGGTCGTTAAGGGGTTAAATGAAGCTCAAATCATTCTCCCTTGATCACTGGCAGAGCAGGGGAGAATGATGAGAGTCGTGTTCAGCACCCAGCGCCAGGGAACAGCGCTTACTCTAACGCTTCTTCCCTGGTGCCCGTCCTTGTGGTACTGATGCGGCACACACATGCTACATGTGTGGTGCAAGTATTACACACGGATGTGAGAAAGAGGCGTTATAGCGGGTTTTTATGTTTGGTAGCTGTCACACGCTAAAAGACGCCTTTTATTGCAAAAAATAGTTTTTGCATCACCACATTTTGAGAGTTATTTTTCCATATTTTGTCCCACTGAGTGATCTAGAGTCTTGTTTTTTGTGGGACGAGCTGACTTTTTTAATTGTATTATTTTTGGGCACATGACATTTTTTGATCATTTTCTATTTCTATTTTTGGGAGACAGAATGAGCAAAAACCAGAAATTCATGAATTTCTTTAGGGGGTGACCTTTATACCATTTTGTGTGTGGTAAAATTGATAAGGCAGTTTTATTCTTTGGGACAGTATGATTACAGCGATACCTCATTTATATTATTTTCTATTTTGGCGCTTTTCTGTAATAAAAACTATTTTATAGAAAAAATAATTGTTTTTGCATCAGTTCATTTTGACAGCTATAACTTTTTTATTTTTTCGCCGATAGAGCTGTATGGGGGCTTGTTTTTTGCGGGACAAGATGATGTTTTCAGCGGTACTATGTTTATTTATATTTGTCTTTTTGATTGCGTGTTATTCCACTTTTTGTTCGGCGGTATGATGATAAAGCATTGTTTTTTTGCCTTGTTTATTTTTTATGGTGTTCACTAAAGGGGTAAACTAGTGGGACAGTTTTATAGGTCTGGTCGTTACATATGCGGGGAAACCAAATATATGTACTTTTATTGTTTAAATTTTTTATTCAAATATTTATTTAGTGATAAAATAAATATTGATTTTTTTTATTATTTTTTAAAAATATTTTTACAATTATTTAATTTTTTTTACTTTATTCTATCTTTTACACTTTGTCCCACTATGGGACAATCATTTTTTGCTGGCTGATCGCTTCTATTGCATGCAGATGAAGCAGCATCTGCATGCTATAGAAGCTGTCAGTGCTACAAGTTACTGCACTGACCTGAGAGACTTCATGATCATGCACTCCGCATGACAGGAGGTTTCTCAGCTCTGGAAACACAGATGTCATCATGATGACATAGGGTTACCATGACAACGATAGTGACCATGCGGAGTGCCGTGGGGTCTCCGATCCAAATACAGACCGCTCCTGGCATTTAGTGCCAGGTGTGAGAATCAGCCGACAGCAGGCTGCGATCGGCTGCACACCACCCATGTACATGGCTGATCGCGATGACATACTATCCCGTCCATGGTCAGACAGGCCCAAGGCACATAGATGTGATAGTACGTTTAATGTCAGAAAGGAGTTAAAGTGAGCCTGTCAGTAGGATTGGGCTAAACTACAGACACTGCCTTGTGCTAAACTACAGATGCCTTGGTTGATAAAATCTATCTTGTGGTTGTTTAATCTTTATTTTTAGTTTTCAGTTAATGAGATTCTCGTGTTTTGGACCGACCTGTGGCCGGGGCTTTATGTGGTGCGTGCCTTACACATGCATGTTTATGGGTTTATGGCAAGTCACTGATCCTTCAATGACTTGCCCCCTATTTTATATGCTGCATAGAATATTGTTTGGAAAAAAATTTACATTCAATGGATAATGTGACTTTTTCCATTTGCTATTTAGTCATATAGCATTGTGGGGAGAAAAAAAATATTTTCATAAAAATGCCACCTGCGGCCATGCCTGTGCAGTAGCATCTATCACGTTCCACTAAATGCTTCCATTTTCATGGCCAGAATGCGATAGATGCTACTGCGCAGGCGCCACCACCGGTATTTTGATGGAAATATGTATATTTTTTTCTACCCAGATTATATATTTTTAATTTTCCACACAATATTCTATGCAGTATGTAAAATATGGGGCAGGTCATTGAGGGTTCAGTGACCTGTCATAAGCCATACAGATGAATATATAAGCAGGGAACCACCAAAAACCCAGCCCACAGTTCTGCCCACAGCCCTACCCAAAAGCACAAGAATCTCATTAACTGAAAACTGCAAATAAAGATTAAACAACAACCACAAGATGGATTTCATCACTCAAGGTATCATTTTAATCAGTATAACAGCGCCGACCTGACAGTGTCTGTAGTTTACTGAGCACCTGTTGACAGGTTCACTTTAAGTATTCTGGAGGGACTTTGTTATGGCTCAGCATAATTTGCACTTGGATGTTCAGTACACTGTCAGTATAGGGTAAATTCCTTTTTTTTGCTGTGCCCTTAGGTCTAAATTAAAATGTTAAACATACTGTGAGAAGCAACTGTCAAACATGTGTTCTAACACTGGCTACAACACAGACAGCCTGACTCGTAAATCATGATACTGTTTCATCATTTAGTACTAAAAGAAACCTACAGTCAATGGGCTTTAATTTGAAGAAGGAAAATACAAGAAAGCTGCTCTAATGAATTGTCAAGCAGGTTCTCATGGATTATTCAAGTAAAGTATGCACTCAGCAATAACAGAGCTTAGGCAAAAATAATGAACCTCTTCAGGGAAAAAGTACTAGGTTAGAAAAATAGATTTTGCTTTTGGGTATGTCATTGAAACACATCCAGGATGGCTCTTTGTGAGTGAACTAGAGATCTGGCTTTACGTACATTAAACAATGATGGAGGCGATGCTCCTAGCTTTTTCTGCCCTTCTTCTTAATATAAGTGTAACTTCCATAACTTTCATATTTTCAGCCTAGCTAATATAAATTAGGTACGTATTAACTTAAAATTACTGTTTAAAGCAATGGTAAAGATGTATTTTAGGTTAGACTAGTAAGAGGGTATAAGTCAGTAACAGAAAAATTGAAAGTTCATGCCATTGATAGGTTGGATGTTTTAAGAATGGCTTTTTTATGCAAGTTTTGAGGAAAAGTGTGAAAGAGTAAGAAGTGTCAAAATTCTATAATGGTTATTCTTAGGGATGAGCGAGTAGTGAAATACTCAGACTTGCTGTACACGTTACGAGTAACTCCTAATACTCTGGTACTCGTAACGAGTAGCGAGTCCAATGTAAGTCTATGGGAAATTCAAGTAATGGGCAGAGAATGTGTGTGGGCGGATACTATGTGTGCGTGGAGAATGTATGCGGTGGTCTGTGGGGCTATGTGTGTGTGTGGGGCCTGTGCGGGCTGTGTGGGCATCATCAGATGGGACTACTTGACCCATCTGGCGATGCCTGCTACAATGACAGCATTAGCAGATAAAGGGGAAAGTAGTATTCCTATCATCCAGGTAATGTAGTGAATGTAAAAAAAAGACATTCAGAACATACAACATATAACATACATTACATACACATAACATACAACACATAACATAGAGTAAGTACACAACGCACACACCTAATTCCCCGAAGCCATTGATCCCCTGTAAAAAAATTAAAATAATAAAGCAACATATGCTCACCTTTCCGCCGTAATCCCATTAATAACGAGGGTCCCATGTAGACCTCCCATGGAGAGCTGCCGTATCAGCTGATGCGACTGCTCTCCAGGGGCTCCAGCGATACAGTGATGCTGCATGGCCAGCCAATCACAGTAATGCCACAACAAAGAAGGCGGCAGCTTTACTGTGATTGGCGGGAGATCCGAATACTGAGAGGCAAGTAGTGAAACTTACTCGCTAGGATTTGAGGACAGCGAGTACCTCATTACTCGCCGAGTACCAAATCCTAATGAGTATACTCACTCATCCCTAGTTATTCTTAATGTGTGGTTATTCTTCTAATAATGTATACATCAAAACAATGACAGACTATTAGTAGAAGGAGAAGCTACTGAACTAGATTGCCACTCAATGAGGAGTGGACACCCACCTTCCCAAGCATATATAAAGTAAAGAGACTTCAGAGCTGAGTGCTCCTCAAGACACAACTTGAAAATACCCCTTTAAGACCTGGGTGCCTGTTAATTAATTTGGTCCATTTTTCAAATGCTATGCACTATCTAAGGAATTGTACTTCAGAGACATTAGTACATTTCTGTCTTGATTATACTATTTTTTTAGAAGATTATGATCAATATGTCATACGCACTGAGTCACAATTACTTACACTTAAAGGGAAACTGTCAGTAGGGTCAACCCTTCTAAACCTCTTACACCTTCTATATGGACATGTAGATTATAAATAGTTGAATTAAATGATGCAGTGATGCCAATGCCTTATTCCAGAGTATTTCCTTAATATGTAGATGAGCTGTTAAGATCTATTGGCTGGTAATGATGAGCGAACGTGCTCGGATAGTGTCTTATCCGAATATGCTTAGGCATGCTCGTGTATTATTTTCTAGTCCTTTGGGGCTGTTAGACAGACACAACATACAGTTGTGGCCAAAAGTATTGACACCCCTGCAATTCTGTCAGATAATACTCAGTTTCTTCCTGAAAATGATTGTAAACACAAATTTGTCCGAGGGTACAATAGTGTCAACCCGTACAATCCGTCGGCGTCTGAATGGAAAGGGACTGTATGGTAGGAAACCCAGGAAGACCCCACTTCTTACCCCGAGACATAAAAAAGCCAGGCTGGAGTTTGCCAAAACTTGCCTGAAATAGCCTAAAACGTTTTGGAAGAATGTTCTCTGGTCAGATGAGACAAAAGTAGAGCTTTTTGGGCAAAGGCATCAACATAGAGTTTACAGGAGAAAAAAAGAGGCATTCAAAGAAAAGAACACGGTCCCTACAGTCAAACATGGCGGGGGTTCCCTGATGTTTTGGGGTTGCTTTGCTGCCTCTGGCACTGGACTGCTTGACCGTGTGCATGGCATTATGAAGTCTGAAGACTACCAACAAATTTTCAGAACACATGAAACATGCACAAAAAATGAACAGGTCAATAAGACCCTGTTCACACCACCCAATAACTAAGACACAGAAACAAAACACAGTACGACAAACGTGCACAAATACTCCGTTGTAAGATATATGTAACAGCAAGCTTGCTGTTACATATATCTTACAACGGAGTATTTGTGCACGTTTGTCGTACTGTGTTTTGTTTCTGTGTCTTACCAACAAATTTTGCAGCATAATGTAGGGCCCAGTGTGAGAAAGCTGGGTCTCCCTCAGAGGTCAAGGGTCTTCCAGCAGGACAATTACCCTACATTATGCTGCTCCGCAGTGTTTGACTGTAGGGACCGTGTTTTCTTCTTTGAATGCCTCTTTTTTTCTCCTGTAAACTCTATGTTGATGCCTTTGCCCAAAAAGCTCTACTTTTGTCTCATCTGACCAGAGAACATTCTTCCAAAACATTTTAGGCTTTTGCAGGTAAGTTTTGGCAAACTCCAGCCTGGCTTTTTTATGTCTCGGGGTAAGAAGTGGGGTGTTCCTGGGTTTCCTACCATACAGTCCCTTTTCATTCAGACGCCGACGGATTGTATGGGTTGACACTGTTGTACCCTCGGACTGCAGGCAGCTTGCACTTGTTTGGATGTTAGTCGAGGTTCTTTATCCAACATCCGCACAATCTTGCGTTGAAATCTCTTGTCAATTTTTCTTTTCCATCCACATCTAGGGAGGTTAGCCACAGTGCCATGGGCTTTAAACTTCTTGATGACACTGAGCACGGTAGACACAGGAACATTCAGGTCTTTGGAGATGGACTTGAAGCCTTGAGATTGCTCATGCTTCCTCACAATTTGGTTTCTGAAGTCCTCAGACAGTTCTTTGGTCTTCTTTCTTTTCTCCATGCTCAATGTGGTACACACAAGGACACAGGACAGAGGTTGAGTCAACTTTAATCCTTGTCAACTGGCTGCAAGTGTGATTTAGTTATTGCCAACACCTGTTAGGTGCCACTGGTAAGTTACAGGTGCTGTTAATTACACAAATTAGAGAAGCATCACATGATTTTTCGAACAGTGCCAATACTTTTGTCCACCCTCTTTTTTATGTTTGGTGTGGAACTATATACAATTTGGCTTTAGGACAATTCTTTTTATGTTTTTTCATTTAAGACAAATTAAATGAAGATAATAACATCAAAGAATTTGTGTTTGCAATCATTTTCAGGAAGAAACTGAGTATTATCTGACAGAATTGCAGGGGTGTCAATACTTTTGGCCACAACTGTAGTCTATCTGGCATACAGGTAGGACTATTTTAACAATTTTATCACCTGTATGCCCACTTTAATAGCTTAACAGTGACCCAGGAAGTGACATATTCCCTTTAAAAAAATGTTTACTATTTTCCTAGCCAAAATTTGGAAGGTGTCTTATGGTCTAGTGCGTCATATAGTTTTCAAAATACGGTAAGTGGTATAATTCTAAATTTCCACTTGTTGAGAAAAAAATATTATATGGCTATGTAATTGGAAAAAAAGTTATGGCTCCTGGAAGAACTGTAACCTATTGAGATTTAGAAAAGTTAAATGGTTTTGAAGGGTAGACATCCATTGCAATAAACCGGATGGTTCAGAATTCCTGCTACTATGAAATATGATAAATAGTTTGAACAACAAATTTACTGGTGTTTCAACATGGTCAGTGTCCAAATATCAAAGAATATGTCTGTTTAGGGTAGAAAAGCATGATAAATATTGACTCAGAATTTAGCACTGCAGCCTTGCAGCGCTGGAGTCCTGAGTTCAAATCCCTCCAAGGACAACTTTGGTAAGGAGTTTGCATGTTCTCACTGTGTTTCCTCTGGGTTCTCTAGTTTCTTCCCACACTCCAAAATCATACTTATTAGGAATTCAGATTGTGAGCTCCAATGAGGACAGTGATGATCTCTGCAAAGTGCTGTGTAATTAATGGTACTATATGCGTGAGTAAGATACATACATACATATGATTTTAGAGCTATAGGTGCACTGAAGACAGAGAACAGCTTTCATTTCATATTCTGTGCTTGAAAATGATGTTCAATAAAAAGTTATATTATGGTACCATGTTAGCCAGAAAAATCAATGTCAATACATTTATTTCCTAAAATGAAAAAAATATTCTATTAGTGATACCTTTATTGGCTAGTCAGAACAAATGTATTTTCAAGCTTTCAGAGAGGCTCCTTCTTCAGGCGTTTACAGATGAATTACTGAGATAAGAGCCCAACATTTAAGGGTTAGTAGAGCAGGACATATGTCCACTAAGTGGAAGCGGTGATGCCTCCTAAAGGTAAGCCATGGAAATCAAATTAGTGTTTTTGTTACAAGTGGAGAGGTGATGGGAATGTTTCCTTGGTTATCTGGAGTCTGTCTGGTGGAGGTGGAGTTGTGTCCATGTAGTGAGTCATAAATCCAGGTGTTAAATTGCTTGAAAAATGAAAGCTGTTCTCTGATTGTTTGTTATGGGCAACCAAGAAAGGCTTTTTTAGACTGCTTTCATAATGATGCCCCATCATATGAAGACATAATTGTGGATAATATGAAAATTACTGTCCAAAACCATGCTAATAGGGAATTTATATTGTGAGCCCTAATGGAATCAGTGATGATGATGTTTGTAATATAATGGCGCTCTATAAGAAATAAATAAAGAATAATAAAAAAAAACAATTATGTGACACATTGCTCGGTCCAATCATCCTGGGCATCATCTTCAATCTATCATTTCTGTAACATTGGAATGCATCTTTGGATGGAGCTCCTAAGTAGCAGAAAACAAAATGTGTCTTCTCAAGGCTCTCACGAAATTCTCGGAAACATATTTTTAAGACATAGATGTTAGTGAATTCTAAGTGGATCTGTAATCATGGCTGACAGGAAGAAGCACTTATTCTTCCAACCACTGTTTAGACAAACACCCTTTGAGAGTAAGAGAAAATATATCATTAATTACCTCCTTCATTAGGTCATTATGCTTACAGAGCTGTTATTGCCGGCTAACCATCCTTCGCAGCAATAGTGCATTAGGCTTTATTAATCTAACATCTCGAAGACATATATCTTAACAATGGAGGCGCTCTTTCTAATCAAACGTGCCAAGAGCATGAGAATTAATGTCTCATTTCAAAGAACCACATTATGGACAGCTAGAAATGTTATCGAACTTAATACATGGAAAGTAGAAATTAAGTATGGGGAAGAAAAACTCGTCTGTGATCCTGCATTTGCATTCTCTAGTATTCCAGGCACCGCTTTCAGACACCGTACATGTGACAGGCATACTAAGCCCATTTCACACAACACCATATCCATATGCAGTGCTTTGATCATCCTCTATAGCTCGGATACAAAGGCTTTTTAGCTGCAGGCCATAGTCTCAGGAATCGTTCTCTTGTATGATATATTATAAATACCAGGTTCTAAAAATCTGCACATTCATCCACAGCTTACTCCTAAACGAGCAGTATATGGAAATACATATGCAAATTTGTCAAATTTACTGACAGGTAGGACGAAAGCGCAATGTTCTACTAAATGCCAATAAAATATTTTGTAATGATGAGCAAGAAGCGATCAATACAGTACAAGAATAGGTGGGATGTATTTTACGCCATGTTCAATGAACCATGTTCGCAGCTCTCAGAATAGGTATCATTGATCCATAGAATAAACATATTATCTGTTCATATAGTATTTTTAGCCAACACCTGATGGACCGAACAGATCATCCACCAAGATACGGCTTCTAAAAATACACTGAATGTATTTATCATGCGGATCAGTGGTACTTGACACCACAGGTGGGGTGAACTCACCCATGAATACTTACAATTAGCAAGTGACATGACAGCAGCTTTATTTATGGGCACAGTAGGTGAACACAAGTCTTTTATTAATTACTGCTAATTTTTAGGTTCATTGACTTTCATTCATATGAACGCTCAGAAGAATTTACAGATCACTACTGTTAAATCTATAAAATCCTGGACACAGATCAATAAATTTGCCTGGATATGACATGTGGATTTGCGTCCGAATTAGATGGCAGTTTTGATGTATACTTCATGTGGTGGTATATTGTTCATGTTGTATATTATGACATGTTTATGCGTTTTTATTGTTTGCTTTTCCAGGTTGTTTATGCTGGCTGAACTGGGCGATTTACAGGAAGATCTTCACATTTCTCATAGACTAGGTGGGTCTTTTTCTATCATTAATTATAATAATTTGTTATTTGGAAGTAGAATATTTGCTTAATCTTACGTCAGTCGCCAGTGAGAAAGGAATTTATCAAATTTGCCAATTTCATTTATATTAGTAAGTAGTAACCGAGAGAAAAGGCTGTAAAGTGATCATTAAATTGCATTTTGGCTGAAATATGGCAAGCTAATTTCATTTTTACGGTCTGTGAATCTATTCTGCATTAATACTATAAGGCTCTACTATGGCAACAGATACAAAAAAGTGGATATGTTTTTATTGGCCTAGTTGTCAATCAAGTAACCTATTTTTCCTCATTATGGATTGTATAATAAAGCAATGATCTGGTTTTGCTGTTCCTGCTCATGAAGCTATTACTGCTGCGTTAGGTAATACGTCTTCCATAGAAATGCATGGGGCCTCTTCTGTACCCCACATGCCTTTGATTACATCCGGTGGTGTTGAATCTGACATATAAGAAATTGCAGCATGCCTCACAGCATTATGTATGTCAGAAGATTTTTCTGCACACGTCAGTTATCAGATCAGACAGCTATTGAATTATGTTGCTATAGTAATACATCCTATCTCCCTCAAGAGGCTCTTAATTGTGATAGAGACCGTTTGACATAGAGGACAACAACACTAAAGGCCCCATAACACACTAGACTAATATTGAACAAACCCACCACTATCAACAGATCTAGACAACAGCCTAACATGTGTGGGGGCACCAGCCAACTGACGGCTGGAAGAAATGTTGATCACACATGTCCAATTTCTAACTGCCAATAGCATTGCTTTCCATCAGATAAGCACAAGGCACAAGGCTGACATCCCCTTGAGAAAGCGGCCTGTGTGTACGGGAAACGTGCGTCGAAGTCCTACCCTCTGCCTTGGGTCAGTGCGCATTTCTATTGGTAAGCCCCCCTTCTTATTGATGGTTATATACTCACTTGGGTTTTAGATTTAGGTGACTATGGGGTGAAGCTTGCTTGCATACTGTATACAGCCAGTCACATTGTGTGACTTTTGTTATGGCTGACTATAATGTTATTTGATGTGATGCACGGGATTCTTTCCCCCTTGTCTTTGTTTCTGTCCTGTTTTTTGCTACTATGTTATTTTACTGTATTTAGACTAATAAAGTTGTAATATTTTATTCTATTTAATCCTTTATTCCGGTTGTTCTCTTATTCTTTGATGATGTGTCAGCTGGCTGCTTTTTCATAGAGAAAACGGGCATGCTCTCCTGTGTTTGGGAGAGTTGACTGAGATGAACGAATGACCTGCCAATGTACCATTCGTCTGACAGCAATCCAATCACCAATCATTGTAGAAGAGTAGCATAGGAATATGTCTACCTTTGCCACCATTTTGTTGGTGCTTTAATGTATCAAATAGAAGGCTACTTTCAAATATACAATAAAGAAATACCTTACTGTTTTTTTCTTATTCCAGTAAGAGAAAAGCCAACACTCCGTACCTCTTAAGAAAACTTTGTGTTCATTGTAACTTTTTCCCATACGTGCTAAAATCACTGAACTCAGATTCTCAAACATCTGATGCAGATTCAGCTAAGAAAAGCTGAAAAAGGAAGTTTCTTCTGAAGCGAGTCAGATGTTTGATGACCAGCGTTCAGTAGTTTTAGCATGCATGGAATAAAGGTACAATAAACACAGAGTTTTCTCAAGAAGGACGGAGTGCTGGCTTTTCTGTTATTCGAATATGTTGACATGCTCTCCTCAAGCTTCTGAGCACCCTGGATGAACTCATTGCAGGTGTGATGGTTACAGAGCTGAGGTGGTCTGTTCAGGCGTAAGTGTAATCCCCAAGGGTCTTATTTTCAACACTGTATTGTTTCCTTCAATGACAATTGACAAAAACTAATGCTAGTTGCATGATAGGCCTATAAATCTGTGCATCTGTATCCAGCATTAAAATAGACAGTTATATTAGAAGATTTACAAGATATAATACAAACAATTTTCTTTGTTCTATATTTGTTTTTTCATCTCTAAATGCCATTTCGAGATCTTGATGTCCATTTTTCATGTTCATTTTCTATCTGTGTTCTTCACCAATATAACATATACCCATTATCATTTAAGGGGCTGTTCACATGTCTGCATTTTTTATGGGCCAAATGTCAATAAATAAAAAAGACAAACAGATATTTGTTCATTTTTAGTTTGACTTAAAGATCAAACTCACCAATGCAAGTCCATTGGTCTGGGAAAAAATTGCTCACTGATGGCATGTTAGGTGCAACTTAGTGTTGTTCATTGCAAGAAATGATAAAAATTGGGTTCCAAACACTGATGAAAATAAAACCATTTTTTCACATATGAGGAAAAATGGACATCTGAATAAGGGCTTACAGCCATACCTGAATTCACAATCCTGAATAGGATTCCAGTATTCCATCCTGGATCTATTGTGTGCACAGAGCTTGATCCGATGACTTGTACTATAAGGAATGTCATCCATGCAACAAACGCTATTATCTAATGTAGGAACAAAAGCCTCTCCAATATAAACCAAATTGCCTCTCTGGATTGATGCAGTATAAAATACAATCTAATATATAAAGCTCAATGTGGATGTGTGTGTGTATATATATATATGTATGTCCGGGATTGGCATCCGCACCGTCGCAGCTACAGCCACAAAATTTGGCACAGTCATACGGGGAAAAAGTGAAATGAAAAATGATGGAGGCAAATTGACAGCTGCCAGATGTGAACAAGGGGGACTTAAAGAATGAGAGTGATGGTGCCAAACAGTATATACTGTACAGTTGCTAAGTTGGGGCCCTGACATGGGATACTCACCACACACGGGGATATGAACACACACAAAATGCGCCACACACTACCACGTGCTTCTACACATATACCACCCTCAGCACACATTTCACCACACATACACCAACCTCGCCACATAAAAGTCGAAACACAAAAGTCGCCGCTCAATACTCACCACGCTGTCCCAGAGCTGTTTAAAAGATGAAATATGAGCTGTGATTGGTTGCTATCAGCAACAGTTTTCTTTGTAGACAGTTGTGGTAACTGAGGCCTATTATTCTTATCATTTCTATGGTGTTATCGTCCTTCTGTAAAGCTGGAAATAACACAATTTATTACCGTGCCAACACAGACCACCCTCTGACACAGACTGCAGGGGAAACCCAGTATCACACAGCATAGGATTAGATACACGGCTTAGCAGTCAGGATCACACAGGATAGGATTAGATACACAGCCCAGCAGTCAGTATCACACAGGATAGGGTTAGATACACAACTCAGCAGTCAGTATCACAAAGGATAGGATTATATACACAGCTCAGCTGTCAGTATTACACAGGATAGCATTAGATACACAGCTCAGCAGTCAGTATCACAAAGGATAGGATTAGATACACGGCTCAGCAGTCAGTATCACACAGGATAGGATTAGATGCACGGTTTTTATGTTCAATATAATCATTATAATTTGTTATAACTAACCACAGTTGGTTACTATGCCCAGGCAACGCCGGGCTCTTCAGCTAGTGTAGTAATAAAATTATACATTTTATTTAGATTTTGTAAATCATAACAGGGCATTTAATTATAATATGACCTTTAAAGTCAACTCTAATGTGTCGCCCTGTGCTGCAAATGGTTATATTCCACGTCTTGTTTTCATATTTTTCGTATTTTTTTTATCAAAAGAATATTGATGGCATTTCCATAATTTGGAGACGGTAGACAATGTTTTACTGTCTGTTAATTCATTATTACACTTTATTTGTTTATCAACGCTTTGATTAATCTGAGTTTCTGGAGCATGGAGTTCATTATTTATCCCTAAATGCGTTGAATAGCTTACTAATGAATTTCTCTGTTCTCACTATTTTGTGAAGATCACAAAGTTCTTTACAGGAAGTAAAATGTGAAGCCGAGTAAACTTTTATTAGCGTGTACACGCTTTAAAGTGCCTTCCAAATGGCTGCATGGTGCAGTTGTGCTCTCGGTGAATTTAATCACATTGGAGCTGCTGGCATGTAAACGCACGGACTGCAATTAGTGTCACTTTGTATCTCTGAAATTTGAATCTGGTGATGGGGCTTTTGGAATAAAAAAAGGTTTCGGATATTATCCAATGCTAGTATACAAGCGCACATAAGTGTTTCATCTGTTTAACAATCATCATTCTGGTTCAATCCTCCTGGCTATGCTGTTGGCAAGCCTGTTTAAGTGTACTATCCAAGCCATTCTGGGACGGCACTTCAATTGACTCAGTTTAATAACCAAACAATTACTAATATACAGCATTTATTACTCTAGTATATACAATAAGGTGGGCTTTAAAATTGAAGAAAACGTAATAAACATGATTTTGCTTTCAAACTTTAAAATTCCATTTTTTGCATTTTCCCCCCATTTTTTTAGTTCAAGCTAAAGCTACAAATCTAGAATAAATTATTTCAAATGTTTTCTGTATGTAATAGCCCTAAAAATTCCATCTAAACATTTCTTGGATGGACATTGTTTTACACAACTCTTTTTTCTTGCCTGAGCAACTGTATTTTTAGTTTATTTCTGACAAGAATGATGATTCTGCACATGGCTTCTTTTAGCTGATCGTTTCCCCAAACCCACGTCCAGCTTTATTTGGTGAAATTATTCTTTCTATGTTCTCAACACTGTCCTTAGAGAATGCAAAATCAGCCGAGTAGCCAGAATTCCTATTTTAGAGGAATGATTATTATGATTAATAATGAAAATTATTTATCTATGTATCATTAGTTCAATCTATTCTCCATAGCATTTGTACTGATTAATGGAAAAGGTTATATAATTGAAGGAAATAAAAGATCTACAGTGGGGAAAACAAGTATTTGATACACTGCTGATTTTGCAAGTTTTCCCACTTACAAAAAATGGAGAGGTCTGTAATTTTTATTGTGGGTACACTCCACCTGTGATAGACAGATTCTAAAAAATAACAAACAGAAAATCACATTATATGATTTTTACATAACTAAGACCTTGAAATGCTTCCTACTCAGCCAATCCTTAGTTGCCATGGCTGTGTGTTTTGGGTTATTGTCATGCTGGAAGACTGAATCACGACCACTCTTCAATGCTCTTACTAAAGGAAGAAGATTGTTGGCCAAAATCTCAGGAAACATGACCCAATCAATCCTCCCTGCAGTATGGTGCAGTTATCCTTCCCGGCAGAAAAGCACCCCCAAAGTATAATGTTTCCCCCACAGTTGAGATGGTGTTCTTGGGTTTGTACTCATCCTTCTTCTTCCACCAAACATGGCAAGTGCAGTTGATACCAAAAAGTTCTATTTTGGTGTCATCTGATCAAATGACCATCTCTCATACATCCTCTGGATCATCAAGATGGTCATTGGCAAACTTCAAACGAGCCTGGAAATGAATTGACATGAGCAGGGGGACCTTGAATGTCCTGCAGGACTCAAATCCATGACAGCATAGCGTGTTACTAATGGTAATGTTTTAGACTGTGGTACCAGCTCTCTTCAGGTCATTGACCAGGTCCTCCCATGTAGTTCAGGGCTGATTCCTGACCTTTCATAGAAGTGTCCTTACCTCACAAGGAGAGATCTTGCATGGAGCCCCAGACCAAGGAAGATGACAGTCATCTTGTGTTTCTTCCATTTTCTAAGAATTGTGCCAACAGTTGTTGCCTTCCCACCAAGCTGCTTGCCTATTGTCCTGTAACCCATCCCAGCCTTGTGCAGGTCTACAATTTTTTTCCTTGTGTCTTTAGACAGCTCTTTGGTCTTCGCCTTAGTGGAGAAGTTGGAGTATGATTGATTGTGTGTGGACAGATGACATTTTTACAGGTAAGAAGTTCAAACAAGTGCAATTAATACAGGTAATGAGTGCAGAGTAGGAGGGTTTCTGTGATGTCACGGGTGACTGGATACTCCGCCTCCAGCAGGGCGAATTTATATGACACCCGTGACCCTGGATACACCACCTCCAGCAGGGTGAATTTAAACAATGAAACATGCAGCTGGATACACCGCCTCCAGCAGGCGAATTTCAATAGATACACGTGTATCTGGATACACCGCCTCCAGCAGGGCGAATTTACAGAGATAAGGGAAACACCAGGGAAACCCATACAATGGAGGGCCCTGCAATAGGGAACGGGGATGTGGAGACCTCCTGCACTCCCCTAAGTCAGTGTCTCTACACTCCTGATGGTCCTTAGGCAGGTTCCGCACCTGGCGATGAGCAGGATACCTAAAAACCCTAGCTCGCCCTGCATCTATCCCTTTCTAGTGAATTGGACGGTGCAGAAGCTAATCTCACCACTGCACTAAAACGCACATAAGGAAAGTTACAAACAGGGAAAAACCACTTAGCTTTGCTCTGTTGCTCTTGCTCCCAGCAACAGAGTTCAGCACCTGAGTGCAGCTTTCCTCCAGAATAGCTGCTACTTCACCAAAGCTTTATCAGAGATGCAAGGAACTCCTCACTGTTGCTCCTTCCACACCAGGACTCTGACTGAGCTGCAAGGAACTCTTCTCTAGCTCCTTCCTCCACCAAGGATGGTTGAAAATGACCAATATCACCAAGAGTGAGTGAGACCACCTGACCCTCCTTTATAGGCAAGAGCCAGAGCAATCACACCTGCTAGTGATTCCCATGTAATAATACTAGCCACCACTGGGGGCAAAACTAGAGCTAAAGACACCACTGTGTAATGACCCTAATGGCCACCGGGGGCAAAACTAATTTTAAGCAAACTACTTAAGGGAAAAAAAGGTTACATGTGCTTTTATCTGTCACAATCCAGCATGGAACATGACAGTTTCTTAAAGAAAAACTAACAGGTCTGTGAGAGCCAGAATTTTTGCTGGTTGGTAGGTGACCAAATACTTATTCCATGCAACAAAATGCAATTTAATTGTTTAGATATCATATCATTTTATTTTCTGGTTCTTATTTTTAGATTCTGTCTCTCACAGTTGAAGTGTACTTATTATAAAAATTACAGACCTCTCCATTCTTTGTAAGTGGGAAAACTTGCAAATTGTAGTGTATCAAATACTTTTCCACACAGTACATTTAAGTTCTTTAAAGCACCACTCCAGTGTTTTTTGTTTGTTTGTTTCAGTGTTGGAGTGGTGCCACTAGACTAAGTTCTCTGTTTCTAGTATTATACTCATCAGTCGCCTTCTTCATCTGTCCCCAGTCCCACTCCTGTCGGTCTCCAGCAGTTGGTGACTTGCCAGATTACTCCAGTATTTGCTGAAGTGATCCAGAAGTCACAACTGACTGCAAGTCTATGAGAGCCAGAACAAGGATCTTATAGACTCGAATTGAGAGTTTGTGACCGGTCAGTCAAAAGTTGCATTCAAAGATGGTGGCTGACGCAGCGCCAGGAAGAGACGAAGACAGTGGTTGGTAAGTATTAGACTATGGTCAGAAACTTGGCTTAGTAGCACCTCTCCAGCACTGCAATTAAAAAAATGCTGGAGTGGTGCTTTAAAGTGATTTCTAGGATAATTCTTCAGCCCTTTCAATGCTTACCAGATACAGCACCTTAAAACTAATAGTGGCTGTGCCTGGTACTGCAGATTTGTGTAGCCATAACTTTGTCCTGTTCAAGTAAAAGGGACTAAGGTGTAAAAAAGTAGGAACAGCTGTTACCAAATGTACAGAACTGTTTGGACCCCCACTGATTTGATGTTAATGTTATGTCCAGAAACACCCCTTTATCTGTAGTGGTTAGAAATTTAGTTTTAGTCTTTTATGTTAATGATTTCATCCAGGTTCTGTGGTGAGAGGTTCCTGGATGAAATCTCTGTCTTCTGTCTTCAATATCATACCACCCACCTCACATGCGCATCACACTACCCTGTGACGTTCAGCTGTGGTGCCATAATCCCGCGCCTGCACCTTGCCCTCATGCTATTATCTGTACCTTATCCGCCCTTATATGGGCAGTGTCTTCATCCTTCTGTGCAGGCTCTGCTCCATAAAATCGTCAGAAAATCTCTGAAAACCGTCAGCAATTGTGCTACATATGCAGATATCTTAATGGTACAACACGCTATAGCTATCCTGCGGATTTTCTATGTGGGGTTGAAGGCAGCATCTCTGGAGCACAATACAGTAAAGGTACTGTCACACTAAGCAATATCGCTAGCAATATCGCTATAACTTGTGACGTTATAGCGATATTGCTAGCGATATCGCTGTGTCTGATACTTACCTACGACCCGCTCCCCCGCTGGTTATCGCTGATCGTGCGAGAACAGGCTGGACTGTTTCTCGTCGTCAGCTTCCTGCGTCGCTTCCTGTTGTGACGACGAGCGACGCGTGAAGCCGGGCGGGAGGACGCAGGATCGCCTAGTGTGACAGGTAAGTAGCGACCCCCGTCCCAGCGATGTCGCTGGTGAGATCTGCCTGTGTGGCAGCTCTCTAGCGACCACTTAGCGATGTACCAGCGATCCTGACTGCGTCCCATATATTAAGGTAATTTGCAGACATTGACACTTGGTAATTTCACATAAAAGGCACAAAAGTTTCAAAGATAATCTGGTTGGAGTAAATTTAAAGACTTGGGAAGTGGTTAAATCAGTCACCATTACATGGAATTTTTACATGCCATCAATGCTGAGACCAGGCCAATGGCTGTACGGTTGTGAAACAAAATCTATCAGCAACTGACCATCATGTTGGCCTTAGTCTAAAGAAAATGAATGAAGAACTTGTCTACATACATAAAAGTAACTTTTCCTTATAGACATGGAAAAGGGGTCAAGACAAAGGCCTGCAGGCATTCTCAAGGTTTTGTGATTTTAAGAAGGCTTAATTTGAGATTTAAGCTTGCATTCAAAAATTTCACTTTTTTCCTGCAATCGCACTAAAATTGCTACATATTTGCTGTAATTTTGAAAAAACAAAGTGTTTTTGAGAGGGTTGCATAAAAAAGCAATGTGGCCACAACGTGTGAGCAAAAAAAGAAGTAGATGATCAGAAAAAAATACTGCAACATAAAAAAAGCAGCATGGATAATGAAAACAACAGCTACATGACCTCTTGGCTTGATCAATAATAATAAACTAGGTTTTCTGTAAGTTAGTCTATTGCTTTGATTATTATTAATCTGTAACAATAGTTTCTTTAAAGGGGTTGTCCAGGCCTAATATATTAATGACATATCAAATTTGTAATGGTTCCAAGCTGTTATTTGCTCCTAGTGGGTCTGTGTTTTGCTCAGTAGAAGTTATAAACCTAGCACTCAACTTGGATGTGATCAAAAAGAAGATTTATTGTAGTATGCATCCAAAACGTTTCGGTCAATTGCGACCTTCTTCAGTTACGTGCTGTATTAGGTATTCAGCAGGGGATTATATAGCCCTTGAATAGCTTGTTGAGCACAATGAGCTGTTCAAGGGCTATATAATCCCCTGCTGAATATCTAATACAGCACGTAACTGAAGAAGGTCGCAATTGACCGAAACGTTTTGTATGCTTGCTACAATAAATTTTCTTTTTGATCACATCCAAGTTGAGTGCTAGGTTTATAACTTCTACTTTTACGGTTTGGGAACCTAACCTTTAGCACCATTCTCCAGTTGTGCTCACGGTGTTTTTTTCCTTTGTGTATTGCTCAGTGACCACTCCATGACACTACACCTTATCTCCTATTCAAGTGAATGGGAGATAATGTACAATACCCAGGAGCATACACTGAACAATCTACAGAGTTAAGGGGGCTTTACACATAGCGATATCGCTAGCAATATCGCTAAAGTGTCACCGATTTTGTGATGCAGCAGTGATATTGCTAGCGATATCGCTACATGTGATACTTACATCCGACCGGCTCCCCCGCTGGTTATCGCTGATCGCACGAGATCGGCCTGGTCCATTTCTCGTTGTCGGCTTCCTGCTGGTGCTGACGAGCGAGCCATGGACGCAGGCGGAAGACGGACACCCTCGCCGCGTCTGGTCTGACAGGTAAGAGCGACCGCCGAGCATCGCTTCGTCGGTAGTGAGATCTGCCTGTTTGGCAGCTCACTAGCGACCATTTAGCGATGCACCAGCGATCCTGACTGGGTCATATTGTGGTTGGGATCGCTGGTGCATCGCTAAATGTAAAGGGGCCTTTAAGCTGCTTTAGCTCCACCCATTATCAACATTCGATCACCACCAGAGTAGATAACAGCTGACTGTTTGGGGGTTGTGGGGTCTGTGTATCTGTTACATCCCTAACTGGTCCTGTTTTAGTGATGTATGCTTCTGTCAACAGGTACCAGTATTTTAACTCTGTGGAAAGCACTGGTGATAGAGGAGATGTCATGATCAATATCACTGGATGGCACAGGCGCTGTTATGCCTGGGATACTGGTGTTAGGTGCTGGGATTCTCCCTCTGCATAGGAGGAATCCCAAGCCCTGTCTTCTCCTGCGGTCTCCCATCCAGTCTCGACTGTAGTGGAGCCTGCTCAGCAGAGACGTCGGTCTCAGCATCTTGCTCAGACTCGAGCTGTGAGTTTGGTTGCTGCTGCCTCTCCAGGCTCAGCAATAGCAACCAGCAGGATTTGCACTTCTGAGCATGCCCGTGAGACGACAACTTATTGGTGGTCGGCAGTTAGCCGCTCAGGTCCTCATACAAGTCCGGATTTGTCCACTAGCAAGGTCCTGGAAGACTGGGATCTATAAAGGGATCTCACAGATGCATGGCTGTGTGCTAGTATAGACCATGGGGTGTGTGTGTGTGTATGCACGTATGATTGTCTCTGGTGACTGACTCATTATGAAACCCCTACCCTTGGAATGCATGAGTTGCTCAGCCCTGCCTAGTGCCTAGGCTGATAGTGCAGGTAGGAGACAGAGTCAGTGCCTAGCCTCAGTGCCAAGAAGTGGCATTGCTGTGCGACGTGTGTGCATTGTGGGTCCGGTCCGACTTTTACCCCAGCTGTGCCCTGTGACAGTTAACAGGGAACAGCATCTTTTTATGTCGTTGCTGTGGATATGTAGTGCAACAGAGTTCGCCACTGTTCACACCGGGTGATATTTAATCCACGTGTTTTTCGGTGCTCACCCACCATCTTGTTCCGCTATCACTTAGCAGCAGGTTCTATCTCTGCACGGTGGACCCTGGGTTGTGAAAGCTCCTCATTATTATATTTTATTTGGTGCGCCAACCCTAGCAACTGGTGTGGCAGGGCTCTGTGTTGCCACCCAGCCAAATAAAATGTGTGTCTAGCTTTCTATGGCTAATGGGGCAGTACCACACCCTACTTAAACTCCCAGCATGCTGCTGGGAGATGCCAGTTACTGTGCTTACTCCCTGTACTATGTTGATACTCTTCTGCACTCATTTTGCTTTTCACCCAGTTGGACCCATAACTCTGACTATGCCTGTCTCCATGATCCCACCTGGTCTGACCTTAGCTTGTTTGACTTTGCCTTTGACTGACCTCCTGGTGGCTGACCTCAGCAATTCCTAAGACTATTGCCTTTTGATTATATCCCTACTGTTTTTGACCTAGCTAGTTTGATTAATCTTCCCTTAGAATCGAATCACTCCTTTAACCAGCAGACACTCTGTGGATGCAGCACAGGGGGCCTCATGTAAAGTTCACATACCTATTTAATGGTTCAAGGGTGAAGTCCTGGGGTCAACTGATATTTAAAAAGCAGAATGTCTTTCCTTAAGTCTGTCTAAGGTAGCCTTTTTGACTTGACATTCTCAGACTGCGTTGACAGTATCCTATGGAAAGGACATACATATTTTAATAAGGGAAATCCCTTTAAGGAAGGGGACAGATAACACCTCAAACATGATGATTACTCATGTAACGTGAAATGGTGCTTTGGCTAGGATCCGCTAAGCCTACTCAGCCACTACTGATCATCTGAAAATATGATATACAGATTAGTGACTTGCTACTCTCTTTATTACATAGACATATTGCACTTAGGAGTATTATAGCTGATAACATAACGCATCATTAGGATCTACCACCTGTATATTTAATATGAGCAAACCCATATTTTTTTATAATGCCAGAAAACCCCTAAAATTACAATTTTAAATGTACAACAGCATATTCTCATTTTCAGTTTTCACACTTTACTTTTGTGAAAGAATAGCTTGTAATATTAACTTAGAGTAATCTTTTTTTTCCTTCCTTTGTATTTCTCTTTCATCTGAAACCATTGAACAGAGAAACCAAAAAATACAGCATGAAAACAACATTATTACCAGTTTAAACAGCCCCTTCTAAGGCCTAGGTCATTTTCTCCCAGCAATTTAATGACAGTGATTATCAATCTAAAATAATGTTCCATAGAAATCAATAGATTCAAAGGTCAGGGTGCCACACTAGCCATTTTGTAGCTTAGTTTGCTAAAGATAAGCTGTGAACAGCATTTTGACAGGGTAAAGACAAAAACAAGCAGGAAAAATGGTGCTAACTTGAAAGCGCTGCTTTTCTTGTAGCCATTCAATGACAGAGCTGGCTCATTTTGAAGCCAGGTTCGTTTAACTAGGTCTTTCAGCAGAGAGAACGTAAAATATGCTTCTTAAAATAATTTTCCTACTGGATTTTATATTTATCAGTAACAAACGTGTGTCTGATACAGTGTATAAAATAACAGGTTGCAATAGTATAACAACACATCTAAAACCAAGCTAACTGTAGACATTATATATTGCTCTTGTTACATTTACTATTTAAACATGCAAATATATCTGCTAGGATGATGCGAGAAGATATAGAGAAAAGATAGTGGGGTAGCAGGTCAAAACACACTAAAAAATGCTATATTTTGCACCATTATAATGAACGCAGCCACACTGTACCATACTAAGGAAGGTGGAGCCACCCCTTTTATTAAACACCTAAGTGAAGGGACTGTTGGACTGGCCTATCAGAGCACCATAGGATCATCTGTTGGGCCCAGGCTTTAAGAAAGGGCACCCAAATTACAAAAGTCCCAGTGGCTGATATTTCGAGCTGAATTTAGAAACATTCTATTGCCACTAAGGTCTTTAAAGGAGTTATCTCCTGATGGATCTTTAGGAAAGTATCACTTCCCAGCCTCCTTCAGTGTGTTCCTGAAGATTGACAATTCCGACCAGTGGCATGGCTGTAACATTCGACTGAACTCTGTGTTCTCCCATGCTGCAACCACGGGCAACTCTACAGCATCGAAAGACCTTAAGGGCCCTACAATCTGGACAGCTTCAAAGCAGCGCTTGTAAACTCAATACCTAAGAGCTTGCAAGTGCTGAGCTCCTTACCTGGAAGATCACCCTCCATTTTTTGGGATCCGCATAAATTGGACTGAGATCGGAAAGCAATACACGGATTGGCCAGCGGCTCTCCCAATCTTAGAGTGACAGCTGCATAGAAATACATGCTTGGGTCCGGAGAGCCGCAGGCCAGTCTGTGAATTGCATTCTGATCTCTGTCCGATATGTACAGTCGTCTGATTAAGCCCTAAGAGAAACCCCTTTTAATTTACAAATAATCTATTAGAACTTTATAATGTATAAAGATGACAAAGATAACAATGAAGTTAAAACACATATGCTCATGTTCTGTATAGAAATAGAATGACCTGTGACGGGGACAAGGGGGCATCCTCTACGTCTGGAGGAAAAAGAAGGTTTAAGCATACTCACAGACGCAGATTCTTTACTGTAAGAG
Source organism: Dendrobates tinctorius (assembly GCF_039654945.1). Classification (NCBI taxonomy): domain Eukaryota; kingdom Metazoa; phylum Chordata; class Amphibia; order Anura; family Dendrobatidae; genus Dendrobates; species Dendrobates tinctorius. Next base: position 1,443,774 of record NW_027361699.1, on the reverse strand, counting down.
CAGTGAGACTATGGAACTCTCTGCCATATGATGTTGTAATGAGTGATTCCCTACGAAAATGTAAGAAGGGTCTGGATGCCTTTCTTGAAAAGTACAATATTACAGGGTATATACACTAGTTTCATTAATATTGCATTGATCCAGGGAGCTAGTCTGATTGCCGTATGTGAAGTCGGGAAGGAATTTTTTTCCCCAATGTGAAGCTTACTGTTTGCCACATGGGGTTTTTTGCCTTCCTCTGGATCAACATGTTAGGGCAGGTTAGGATAGGATATGGGTTGACCTAAATGGACGTAAAGTCTTCCTTCACCCTTAATAACTATGTTACTATGCTACTATGTTACTATGACCCAAGCCGTAATTTTCTTTGCTGGGTCCAAAGTTCTCCAATCTGACACTTAAAGAAGGGCTGCAGGTAAAACTATGTACTGAAAAACATATGGCCCAAAGACTCCCAACGCAAGCTTGACTAAAATGACTAAAAACAAGTCAGGAGAAGTTTCTCCTTTTCCTGATATATCTTCATTGTACTTATTGATCTGTGTTTGCTCTGTGCAGAGTGTGAAAATGACTTCTGTTTCTACTTGAAAACCATCGCCATCTGATTTTGCTAGATGCTAGATTTATTATGTGCCTCTCTTTAGAATTTTAAGCATGCTCATGTAGTAATACTCCAAATTGGAATACTCAATCCATGGCTTTATGACCTTGTGGGATATTGGGATATAAATTGTTAATAAGGTCCAACGTACGGTGAAAACAACATTCCTTTAGCACACTTACCGTTAATTTTCCTAGAACTTCATCAAGGAATCCAATTTCTCTACAAATTTTAATACATTATCATAATATGCTGATTAAACAGTTGACAGGATGCAAATCACACTAACGCTATGGGATGGAAACATACAGGACCTCCAAACAAAGTTTCACAAAGTCATGTTTTCTTTTTCAAGCCCGGTTATCTTCCGTTGCTCAGGATACAGTACGTCAAGTCAAAAAATGGAGGTAAAAAATTGTCCACATCATACAAACGTGTAATATCTGTCACGCCGTTCCGACATACTCACCCGGCCATCGCTCCCATGCCGTCTCTGCATACTCACCCGGCCATCGCTCCCACATCGCAGCCCCACGGCGGTCACCTCTGACAGGCGCGCGGTCGACGGCGTCTCTGCATGCAATGCGCATGCGCCATATGCAGGCCATAGGTGTGCTCCCTGCAGCAGCCTCACAGTCCTGCTATCCGTGTCCCCTGCTTTACTCCGCAGTCTGACTCCAGTCCTGCCTTCGGTGTTCCTGTTCCATCCAGCTCCAGTCCTGTCATCCTATTCCAGTCCTGCCTCCAGTGTTCCTGTTCCATCCTGCTCCAGTCCTGCCGTCCTACTCCAGTCCTGCCTCGGTGTTCCTGTTCCATCCTGCTCCAGTCCTTCCATCCTCCTCTCATCCTGTCTCCTGTGTTCCTGCTCCAGCCATCCCTCTACGTTCCAGTCTACAGTCTTACTCCACTCCTGTCTCCTGTTTTCCAGCTCTGTCCTTTCATCTACACTTCAGTCCCACACTCCTATTCCAGTCCATCCTGAGCCACCCCTCTCGGTACCAGCTACCGTGGTACTCGAACCCCTGGGCCTGCTCCTAACAGTCCCTGTATAGGGGTCGGTTCCACCTGGAAGCTTGCCCGGGGTCCCTCGGTACCACGGCCTAGAGGGTCCACTCCTGGAGATTCCGGCTCCAGACCAGCCACACTAACAATATCCTGCAGTCACCACACCGTAGTGCTTTTCCAATACAAGTTTATTTTATTTAAAGGGAGCCTGTCATGTCTATAAATGCTATTAACCTTAAGATATGGGATCAATCTATAGGGTAACTGTGTTCTAAAGCTGTGCTGCTGCTGCACCAAAAGCTGTACTGCCGTGAGAAAATTAACTTCCTGGCAACCTCTGGCTTTCAGTCATAGAGGTGTGAACTGCACTGCTTCACAGTCACCCTCAGTGAGCGGCGGCTGAAACCATGTCCAAAAGCAATGACAGACAGTTGGCACAATAGTACATCAGTACAGAGCTGGCTGTCAGTCAATATGAGGGCGTGGTTACAGCACTCATTGTATACAGAGCAGTGCCTCCATAACTGAAAGCCGTAGGCTGCCAGTAGGAATAAAGTTTGTCACCACTTTTTCAGTGCAGCAGCCGCAAGACTGGCGGTGTGCACAATAGCGCTGCAATACGTGCCTCTGGACACCGCATCTTCATGTATACCACCAGCATCTAAAATGCACAGCTGTCTTTGGGCCATTTTGAATTAACCTTAGCATCATTTGAAAAAGACACTTCAAGGGGTCGAAATGTCACACGCTTCTTGAATCTTTGCATTCCACACCAAAATCAATTTAGTGTGTAGTGTCAATATTTTGATTTATTAAACATTCTTTGCAAATAATTGAGAGTGCAGCTGTTTGACCTTTACCTATATTTCAGATCAATCTGGTTCAGCTGGCACCTCATCCTTGTTAAGCTGTGTGTGCCTCCTTATTAATCTCTTTCCACTGAGCGACAGCAGACACACCTTTTCTTTGCTTCTGCTGCTGTTCACTGGGGTTTTTCATTTACTCTGTCTTCCCTATCACCTTTCAGGTGCAGCTTTATATACCTTCCACTGTTTCCTGCTCGTAATAGTATTTATTGGATTCATTCACTTTGCTGTACTTTAAGTTGATTGCAGTTATTTTGTGTGTGATTCCTTTTTTCCATAGGGAATTGCTACTCTATTTATCCTAGGAGCTGCTATGGACACTCAGGGTAAGCCACCATCGGGTGAGGGGGCCATTGTGCTATCTTAGGATGCTAACTTCTGTGGTCAGGCAGGGACAGACCAGGGTCAGAGAAGGGTTTTTCCTAGTTGAACAGGTTTCTATCAGGTTCAGGTACTTATCTCTTTGGTTTGTACACTGAAGGTGGAATAGTTTCAAAATATATTATTGCTGATCCTTATAAGCCTATTGATGACTATTCATTATCCCTCTTTTTTAACTTTACTTTTCGGCTCTCTCTGTACTATCCAGCTTAATGACAGTAAAAACACACATAGAACTATATGCACAAGTACATTTTCATTAGCATAATATTTGCATCTCATTTTCCAAAATGACCACTAATGTCTAATTTTGTGCATTTAAAATGACATTAATGGTACATTATTGTCTGTTTTTGAAGATAGCATTCAGTCTTTGTACTCGCAGCTTTCCTTACGCACACTAATTATTATTCAGACAGCAAGCTGATGTGAGTGGGATAAGATCAGAGAATAAATTAGATGAAATTTGTATCCACATTTACTAAGCTGTGGTATCCCACAAGGCACCTTCTGGTGGGAACTCATATACTGTATGTATACTACAGTTTAATATTGGATGCCATGTACTGTGGACTATCATGCTGGGGTAGATAATGCAACGTATCTAAGCAACAGTCTTGTAGATTATCTTCACTAACATGAAAAAATCAGAACCGCTCAGGAATCATGGCACGAAACCTTTGTTTCCTGTGCAGTCCCTTGGTGTCAGATTGTAGCTGAATGTGGAATTTTTGTTACTGGGTTTTATATGGGACTTTCTGTCCATTATGTAAACTGTTCCGCCAGTGTTACAACATACTTTGATCAGCCATAACATTAAAACCACTTGCCTATAATATCATGTATGTCACTTCTGACGCTTTTGTGGCCACTGTTAACATTTTAATTAGTAGATAAGTGTCAGCACAATACTTTGACTGTCTTCAGCTACACTGCCCCATGTCCAATATTAAACCCAAGAGAAAAAACTAAATCAGCAAATACCCTGCAGTAAGTAAACAATTAAATAGTAATAGCACATGTAAATAATATAGGGTACTTAGATCTCATGACTGTGATCAAAAAAGGTTAGGCTATGTGCACACCTATTTTTAGGTGATGCGGATTTGTCCCCGCGGATTTGGGAAAACCTGCAGGTAAATTCACAGGTCAAAAGACCTGCGGTTTCACACCTCTACAATGTAGAAGATGTGAAACCGCTGCCGATTCCGCACAAAGAATTGGCATGCTGCGGATTTGAACCCACAGCAAATCCGCGTGGAAAAATCCGCAGCATGTGCACAGCGTTTTTCAGTTTACCATTGAAAACAATGGTGCTGTACAACGCAGCTAAATCTGCTGCGGATCCGCAGAGCCTGAAACGCTGTGGATCCGCAGCAAAATCTGCAACGTGTGCACATGGCGTCAGGGAGTCTAAGCAGTCGGATACCTGTACTGTTCTACCCTTGTCTACATTCAGTCATCTATTTATCACAACTCTACTCTTCATAAAAGCCTATTCACATTAGTTGTCCTTAACCCCCGGAGCTTTTTTTTTTCAGTTTTGCATTTTTGTTTCTCGCTCCCCTCCTTCCCAGAGCCATAACTTTTTTAGTTTTCTGTCAATATGGCCATGTGAGGGCTTATTTTTGTGGGACGAGTTGTAATTTTGAAGGACCCAATTGGATTTACCATGTTGTGAACTGGAAATCTGGTAAAACATTCCAAGTGTGGTGAAATTGCAAAAGAAGTCCAATCCCACACTTGTTTTTGTTTGGCTTTTTTGCTAGGTTCATTAAATGCTAAAACTGACCTGCCATTATGATTCTCCAGATCATTACGAGTTCATAGACACCAAATATGTCTAAGTTCTTTTTATCTAAGTGGTGAAAAAAATTCCAAACTTTGATAAAAAAAAACAAAAAATGCCGCCATTTTCCAATACCTGTAGCATCTTTATTTTTTGTGATCGTGGGTTGGATAAGGGCCTTTTTTTTGCGTACCTAGCTGATGTTTTTAATGATACCATTATGGTGCAGATACAATCTTTTGATCGCCCGTTATTGCATTTTAATGCAATGCCGAGCGACCAAAAAAACGTAATTCTGGCATTTTGACTTTTTTCTCACTACACCGTTCAGCGATCAGGTTAATCCTTTTTATAATTGATAGATCGGGCGATTCTGAATGCGGTGATACCAAATATGTGTGTTTTATTTTATTTTTAGGGTTTTATTTTGAATGGGGCGAAAGATGGGTGACTTGAACTTTTATTTTTTTTATTTTTCTATATTTTTAAACACATTTTTTTTTCATTTGGCATGAATCAATAGTCTCCATAGGAGACTAGAAGCTGCCATAACCCAATTGGCTCTGCTACATAGAGGTGATGGTAAGATTGCCTCTATGCTGTAGAATTGCTGACTTGGTATGAGTGCCAACCACTGGGTGGAGCTCACAGCAATCCGGCACTGACAACTATAGCAGTCTCCAGGAGACCTTGGGTTGTCATATTGACACACCAGTGACCCGCAATCAGGTGACACGGGTCACCGGTGTCCGTATGTCGATATTGCTAGCGATATCGCTTAGTGTGACAGGCCCTTTAGGGGAACTTTGACCTAACAACCTGTTGATGATTCTTTCACTTCCTGACTTTTATACATATTTCACTGCCATATCAGTGAGCCTGAACCTGGACTTCATGTTATTACGAGTGGGGAGACTTCCATGGATAAGATAGGGCGGACCTTTTTCTTGCAGTATTTCTATCATGAGTTATGAAGTGCTTTATTTCCTTTTGGGGTCACTGGGCTATGCATATAAAGGCAAATGAATAATGATTAAAAATCACATGCTCATAGCTCTGAATATCACATAATGAAATTCCACTGAGTGGATTAAATATTATGTTCAAAACCCACGGATCATTTAAGTCTATGATATGAAGCATTAGTATCACATTGGGATGTAAAAGTGCATCCATAAAATAAAAGCAATGTTCACCATTACAGGCCAATTTTTTTCCATTTTTCTCCCATTGTGCTGATTATTCCGATGAATGCTTGTCACAGTGCATCAGAAGATATAGCTTCCATTAGTGGCATTAGCAGGAGTATAGTTCAGAGCAGCTTTTACAAAGTGGAGTAGTGTATTTGTGCACCATGGTTACTGGATTATGCACTTTGCTAAATTAGACATTGTAATGTTATTATTAGCTGTCAGCTAAGTCAGTCTTATAACACAAAAAGTGCAGGGAATGAAAGTGCAACACAGTTACAATGTAATATTGCACACTAAACTGGCAAACCTTAGAAGAATGCTCTCTACTCAAAAAAAATACTTGATTTAGACTGTGCTCAAACTACCCTCATGACTTCCAGTTTTCCATTAGTTGGTGCACCCAGCACAGCTTTGGAAGCAACTGGATGGAAACATTGTATAAGTTGAACAGCATATCTCTTTAAATGTGTAGTGGTCACTGCTGGGTACTATAGAATAGCTCCTATTCTTTAGAATAGGAGCTGATCTGCTGTACCTGGCAGTGGTTGCTACACATTGAATGGAGCTGAGTAGAGCCGCTGCTTGCAGTGTTTATATCTGGCTGCCACTGATGCTGATAGCAACTGATTGGTGGTGGTGCTGGGTGCACGACCCACATCAATCTGATATTGATGACCTATCTGAAGGGCTTGTGCACATGACCAATTATATCAGATGAGTACTATCCATGGTCTTCACAGATAGCAATGGTACCCATGATATTTTACGGGGTTTTTCACATGTACGATTTTGATCCAAGTGTCGAAACAAAATCAAATCATCAATGCAAGTCTATGGGTCCATGAAACACATCGGACCAAAGTGGATGACATCCCAGTGCTATACGATTTCAATGGACTGACAGAATGGAGACTGTGTAGAACCTTTTTCTTTCTCCACCTTCATGAAAAAAACAGATGCCACCCTGATCAAAATCTAACCAATATCTGGTAAGAGTCTGATCAGAATAATCAGACCATTTTTCTCAGATTGAGACATACTGGTTGTGTGCACCTACTCATGACTACTCCATCTGAGAACAACTGTTTGATTATCCTGATGAGACTCTGACCAGAGATTGATCAGAGTTTCATCAGGGTGGCATCAGTTTTTCTTGAAGGTGGAGAAAGAAATATTATGTGATCAGACAACCCTTTTAAAAATACAGAGCATATAAGAGGGATGATTTGAAAGTAATGCCTACAGGCTACATGGAGACCTCTTCAGATACAGAAAGACACAGTTGAATAAAGCAACATTTCGGCTGCATTAACCGTTTTTTTCATTGTCGCCATCACTGGTTATGTATTTTTGCTAGCGATGAATAAGAACCTTTATGCCAAAATTGTAAAAATCAAAACCAGCAGAGAAAAGCCACTTTTTTACATCTGTGATGAAAGCATCATTGTTCAGAAAATGTTACCCACATAGTCCATTTTTCTTTGGCCCAAAGAGATGGAAGTCTGAAGGTGCCAAATCTGGACTATACGGTGGATGTGATAGGAAAGCCCTGCTAAATTTTACAATGTACTCTGTGGTCTTGACACTGGTATTGGGCCTGGCGTTATCATGTTATAGATGAAAAGTTATCTTCTCTCCCCTGACTCAAGCTTTCAGCTTAGTCAGTATCATCATGTAGCATTCAGAATTTACAGTTTCTTCAAGCTCCAGAAAATCCTAAATTGTCACAGTATCCCAAAATACTGTGTACAAAGCTTTCCCTACAGATGCCTATGTTTTGAATGTAGCTTGTATTTATGCATCATATTCACCAATATTGAAACGCACCACCCACCGCCTCACATCCACTGTCTCCATAAACCTTCAACAAGCGTTGATGGAGGCCAATGGCTGCAATGTTTTCAGCATGGATGATATCAATGACGTACGTGTGATTCATTCACGCATCTATATAAGAAGCCATTTTGGTAGACTGCCTCTCAGATGCTATCTGTCATATACCAGCAAATTGCACAAGATATTAGCAGGAAGGTTCAACCTTTACCAAAACACCACCAACATCCAGCTTAGATGTTGTAGGTCAACACAATAAAATAGGAGGAATTACTTTCAAAGCAACCCTCATACTGTAGTCCAGATTTGTACTTGTAGCAGTTGACCGTTCGTCACAAATGCCTCAAAAAGCACAGTAAAATTCCATACAAATATGTTCTCTGTTGTGCAGCTTTTGGGGAAATGATATACTATTTTAATTTGGAAGTCTTAGAAAACAAAATGCTGAGATATCCTTTACACAGCCATTGAACAAGCACTACTTACTAAGAGATTCTGAATTCTGATTCTGAATGCATTTTTGCAAAAGAATGGACCATAGCATAGGCTGTAATTCAAAAACAGCCACAATAAATAAAGCATAGGCTTGTAACCATGAAGCCATTCAAAGATGAACCTACCATTTAACCAAGAATCTATCCTTGGCATGAAATAAATTTAAAGTCACGATTATTATGGCTTACATAACAGCGTATGTGTTATGCCCTTCATTTGTATGGTAGAGATATATAGTATCAATCTTATTAATTACCATTATATTGCAAAACAGTAATGATTTTATACAGAATTATTTTTAGATACATCACTTTTCTTAAATGCATAGACAAAACCATATGTTGGAGAGTAACTAAGGCCTCTTTCACACTTCAGTTTTTTTGCATCAGTTCAAATCCGCCAAAAAGTCAGACAAGCGGATCCGTTCTTAACTGATGTCAACGGATGGCACAGGATCCGTTTTCAGACGGATCCTGCAAACGAGGAAATTTAAAGGAAACGCTGTCCGGGGAGAGAGGGAGAGAGGGAGAGAGGGAGAGAGGGAGAGAGAGAGAGAGAGAGAATATTTTTTTTTGTCCGGCACCCAGAAAGAATTTCGGGCTAAATCAGTGTCTGGAGGATCTGCCAGAGAAAAAAACGTTACAAGCTCCGTTTTGAAATCTTTGAGGATGGTGACGGACAGCAACTTTTGGCGGATCCTCAAAAAAAACGGATGCAACGGACAGCAATCTGTCACAATCCGCCATTAATGCAAGTCAATGGGGAAAAAAACGGATCCTCAAAAAAAATTGAGGATCCGTTTTTTTTCAAAACCTGGCGGATTGTGACTGATTGTAAAAAAACGGAAGTGTGAAAGAGGCCTAACTGCTTGAAGTGGCACTCCAGCATGTTTTTTGCACTTCACCAGAAATATTCCAGAGAAGTAATGTGTTTCATCCCAATTTAAATTGTGTCCATTCAACCATCCATTCATCTATCCAGCCATTCAGCTATCTATAATAATAATAATTATTTTATTTCTACAGCGCCAACATATTCCACAGCACTTTACATTTTAGAGGGGACTTGTACAGACAATAGACATTACAGCATAACAGTAAACACATAGATCATAACAGATACCAAGAGGAATGAGGACCCTGCTCGCAAGCTTAAAATCTATGAGGAAGAAGGGGAGACTTCTGATTATTGAGGATATTAACTTCAGGTCAATAGCAGAATGGAGGGCACGGGTAGGGTGGTAGACTGAGACGAGGGAGGAGATATAGGGTGGTGCTGAGCCATGGAGTGCTTTGGTGGTGAGGGTAATACGTTTATACTGAATTCTGGAGTGGATGGGTAACCAGTATAATGACTGGCACAAGGTAGAGGCATCGGTATAACGATTGGTGAGGAATATAATCCTGGCTGCAGCATTCACGACAGATTGGAGAGGGGAGAGTTTGCTAAGAGGGAGACCAATAAGTAGAGAATTAAAATAGTCCAGACAAGAATAAATAAGAGAAACAGTAAGAGTTTTTGCAGAGTTGAAAGTGAGAAAGGGTCAAATTCTAGAAAGGTTTTTGAGGTGCAGATGACAAGCGCAAACCAGTGATCAGATGTGGGGTGTGAATGAAAGCTCGAACACAAGACAGCGGGCGTGTTGCTGGAGAGCAATGGTAGAACCACACACAGAAATAGCAATGTCGGGCATAGGTAGGTTAGTAGAGGGAGGAAACACAGGTTCAGTTTCAGATAGAGGGAGGATATGATGTTGCAGACAGTGGTAAGGCAATCACTGGTGTTTTATAAAAAGGAAGGCGTGATGTCATGAGAGGAGGTGTATAATTGGGTGTCATCAGCATAGAGATGGTACTGGAAACCAAATCTACTGATTATTTGTTCAATAGGGTCAGTATACAAAGAGAAGTGGATGGGCCAGGACTGATCCTTAAGGAACCCTAGCAGTAAGGGGAAGATGAGAGGAAGAGGAGCCAGCAAAAGATGCAGTGAAGGAGCGGTCAGAGAGAAAAGAGGAGAACTAGGAGAGAATGGTGTCCTTGAGGCCATTGGTGTGGATCATAGTGAGGAGGAGCTGGTGATCCACAGTGTCGAATGCTGCAGAGAGATGTAGGAGAATTAGTATGGAGTAATGACCATTAGATTTAGCTGTTAGTAGATCATTATAGTCTTTAGTGAGGGCAGTTTCAGTAGAGTGTAAAAAGCGGAAACCGGATTGAAGAGGGTCGAGAAGAGAGCTATCTGAGAGATAACGGATAAGATGGGAGTGGACCTGGCATTCCAGGATTTTAGAGATGAATGGAAGATTAGAGACAGGTCTATAGTTAGCAACACAGTTTTTGTCGAGGGATGGTTTTTTTAAGTAATGGATGTATGATGGCATGCTTAAATGAGGAGGGAAAGATACCGGAGAGAGATTGAATATTTTTGTTAGGTAAGTGGTAACAGCAGGAGAAAGGGACTGGAGGACATGTGGGGTAATAGGTTCACTGGCGCAAGTAGTAGGGTGAGAAGATGCAAGGAGGCTGATCACTTCTTCTTCAGTGATTGGTTCAAAATCAGAGAGTGAGTTAGATGCAGTGGGGGAGGGAGGACAGTGCATGGTATGAAGGGATTGAGAGAAAATTTCCTGCCGGATATGGTCAACATCCAGTATTATATAAGAATGACCAAAAATCATCTTAAAATTTGTTAAAAATAAAAGTTATGTTTTAATAGATTATGTGCACAGTCAGGTACGCATTCACTTTTCATAGACAAAGCAGGCTGACCAGTGTGATGAATTGATAACATAACAAGAAACATTGTAATTGTAATTAGATTCACCAATACTACTAATGAGGAATATTGCAAGGCGATGAAAAACATTTATCTTTGCCTCAGTTTAACAAGAGGTATTAGCCACAGCAGGGTGAGCTACTATATAAGGACAGGCTGACAGGCATACAGCACAGCCCTAACGAAGAGGGAAGCCCCCCTCGAAACGCATTGGTTTGTGCCTATCGTGCACCCGTCCTTTGCCCTGTTTGTGACGTCACAGCAGCTCCGCCCCTTGATCCCGCCGCATCCTCGACGTTACTTCCGGCCGGAGTACACGAGGTGCAGATGTCTACCTGCTCCCCCACGATACGCTGCACCACTCATCATCCTTGCCAGCAGCCACCGCCTCGGCCAGATTACAGCTTTTAGCAATCAGCATAAGTAAGTGCACAAGAGTCCTATCAGGACTGACTGGTCGTTGCAACGATATTGTACTTAGTGGATTATCCTGTATTCAGTGCCTTGCCATATTCATCACAACAGTGGACATCGCCCCTGCTCCGGTTATATTACAGCCAGCAGAAATTAGCACAAGCAAGTGCATAAGAATCCTATCAGGACTCATTGTCCACTCGGTGGCCCCTATTATCCACATAGTGGACTTTTTTCACATTCAGAGTACCACTACATTGCTAAATCAGCGGACATTGTTCCAGCTCACCTTTTGGTTAGCATAAAACCAGCACAAGTAAGTGCATACGTGCTCCTTAAACTGGGACAAGTGTCAAGCTTATGGTCACTGTTACTAATTAAATTTAATTCCTCTTTTGTATGTACAGTACTCTGATATTGGTTCACCAAAAAAGGGACTACTCCACCATTCCAAATGGAATAGAAACGCTTAGAAATAACCAGTGAGTACAGTGGATATACAAGGTGCAGTGTGGATTATTAACGTTATATATTGTTACTTTAATTTTACCATTATTACTCCACCAGCATCATCGGCTACCAAAAGAAAACATCACTACAAGATAATCTGCGAACTATTCGCTACTTAGACACCTCAACGTACATAGAATACTCTACAACTCCTTCACTTTAAGTAAGTACCAACAACTGAACTATTAATTCCTTTATTTACCTACAGCCAAGGACTCTCTTTTCTTTTTTTCTGTACACCTGCTCAGTATAGCGCGGTGAATCACACAATTACACATTCTATTTAGGTTTTATAGCAGGAGCAGACACAGTCCTGTCCTTTCACCAGCTGCATCTGAGTTTTTGTTTTTAGATAGGTAGCGCCCGTGTATACTCTATCCCATTGATCATCTATCCATTTGTTTATCTATCCATTCATCTATCATTACATTAATTTATCCATCCTTTCATCTATCCATCCATTCATCTATCCATCCATTCATCTATCCATGCTTTCATCTATCCATCTGTTCATCTATCTCTCCTTTCATCCATTTATCTATCCATCCATTCGCGTATCCATCCATTTATCTATCAATACATTCTTCTATCCATCCATTCATCTATCCATCTGTTCATCTATCATTCATTCATTTATCAATACATTCATCTATCCATCCTTTCATCTATCCATCCATTAATCTGTCCATGCTTTAATCTATTCATCCATTTATCTATACACCAGTTCATCTATCCATCTGTTCATCTACCTATACATTCATCTATCCGTCCGTTCATCTATCCATCATCCAATCATCTATCCATCCATTCATCTATCCATCCATACATGTGTCTGTATGTCTACCAGTCCTCCAATGCAGCTAAAGATAACCAAGGGAGATTTGAGAAATTGTCTGAAGGAAAAACTGTCTTTGATGCCTATAGCAATTAATCAACACCCCTTACATTGTGTATTCATTTGAAAAATGAAAACTGTGGTGTGATTGGTTGCTATGAGTAATAAGCACAGTTTTCTTTTAGACAGCTTTACCCCATCATGTTACCTGCCATGCATGTATGTCTCAGTCAGGGTGCATGAGTCTAGAGCCTGCTCAGGAGCTGTGCGTGCTCCATACAGGACAGATGACAGCTCTAAAATATAGACGTCATTAGTCTGTAACATCAACTATTCGGAGTATCTGCAATTATTTCAATGCTGTTATCATACACTTACAGCTAAATTTAAATAGCAAGATTGCTGGCGAATGCGCTCACCGTTGCACACCTACCAATGGATTAGTATCGCAGCTTGGAGCCTGTTTAAGGCCCCGTTGCCACCATGTTGAAACTCCTCAAAGGAGATAGAGATTTATGCTATGTTTTACAATAATATAGCATTGCAGTATATACTGAATATTGCTGCATAATTAGAAAAAAAAAACAGATATGGTATTTTTATTTACCTAATCTTATGACATTCATGAAAATTATATATTAGCTGTGCTGTAGATTGATTCTCTTGACAATAAATGGTTAAACCTGAAAACTACTTGTGAAACAACTTTGCAATTTTACTTTGTAGTAATAATCCTCTGCATTTTTTAGATCTGAGTTATTTTTAAATTTATAGTTTACTGTTTGTTGCCTAGGTTGCCAAACACCGCTGTCAGTCCATTAGCGGTGGCTAGTTTCCTAAGCAAGGAGTGCAGCGCTTACAAGCTATTTGCCATAGAGTATCTAAGCACTGCTCTTAAAGGGGTTATTCAGTCCTAACTGATAAGTCTGCAGTTTCTTTGTATGACTGCAGACTTATGAATCCCCCTGGACCCATTGAAGCATGGTAATGCGAAACGACCGTCATCCTCTCTCCCTGCACCCCTCTGCACCTTACCATCTAAGATGAAAGTCATGAAATAAAGGGCTTTTGGTTCAAGCCTCTATAGTGTGTGACACATACTTTTTTCTGAATTTTTTAGATTTGTATGTCTGCAGTTACACAGAGTGACTACAAACTTATTGATTTTGACCGGAAACCATTTTAAGCCTTCCAGATTTCTGGATCTGGCTGGCTTAGAGCCACTGCTCTTCTCTGAGTTTGTAGTGGCAAAGCTACATTTGCTTGTGGCTTTGGAGGCAACACAGTTCAGGTAAGGGGTGCATTGATGTTGTTGGTCCAAATGATCAATCAATCTGAAGCACACATCCCCCTTGGCAATTATGGGGATGGAGGCAGAGGGGCAGTGTGCTCCTGAAGAATGATGTTGAGAATAACCCTTTAAGATACCATTCCAATTTTCTCTCTAAGGCCTGAGCTTTTATTTTCTAGATTTTTCTACACAAATTAGGTTCTCCTGCCTTATGGGCTTTTGTCTTTCATAGTTTACTGTCCATTAATAGAGCATCCTCATTTTTCTTTTTACAGAAAATACATTCCTATCATTAATTTTAATTGACTTTGTTGTTTACTGAAGGCACAACAACCGGGTGATTCTTAATCAGTCTTTCACAGTGAAGCTGCAGTAGTAGCAGAAATCCTTTTGTCAGCTTCATCAAGTAAAATATATATAAAAGGAAATATTTCAGAAAGCAGGCAAATGCAAACCTTTGACATTCAATAATTAATCTTTCCAGCGTCTGGGAGCCTGAAGCAGTGAAAATGAATTGTTGAGTCTGGAGAGGTCCTTTCAGTTCCGGCAGCATGTATGAAATGCAATTCTCATGATCTTGGAGAGCTGTGATAAAGCTTGTTACGGATATTGCACAGTGTAATGAACATATGTACAGCACTAGAGCAATATATATATAGATTAGGAAGAAAGCCACGTGATCTAGGAGACTTTAAAGGGCCAAAAGTTGCAATACATGTTAGCCAATATCGTTTTTCCATTGAAGTCTCTTATTTGAACTATCACATTTACTCATGGAACGTTGGTGGCTTAGTATTCATATTAGGACGAAATTAAAATCAGCTTGTAGTGTTGCCTTTCTGAACCTTTATGTGCTTAAAGAGAAATTCCATCATAAACTCCTACTGTAAAACATACAAACTCTAGATTCTTGGCTCCGGGAGCTTGCCCTATGATATTGTCAGTAAATTTCTGGCTGCCATTTAACGCAACTTCTATTCTGCCTGTTAAAAAGCTGGCACTAAGCCTTTGTGCTGACAGATGACAAGGAGACTGTTGGGAATTAAATTCTGTGCAGTTTCTCTGCTTTATTTTTGTAATAATGATTATGCAATTCACGAATATTTATGAAATACTGTACATAGGCACAGATTGGCCAAGCATTAGGTGGTTCTTACTATTTTATAAAGAAGAACTAATGGAAAATTTTATTTTCCTTCATTTCATGAATTATAATAAAAGAGAAATAGCTTTTTTCAAAGTGTAATAATTTTATACATTCATTGTATATGTCAACCAACTCTGATTATTGATCAATATATTGATATTTGCTGAAATCCAATATGTCCAAATTTTCTTTCCCTGACAACTGCTGTCATCAGAGAGCCGGGAAGCTCTTATACATTGCAGACAGTTGTCCCGTCTGACTCAAATTGGTGGATTCAGTTAAAATGTTCCCATACAGTGGGGGAAAAAAGTATTTAGTCAGTCAGCAATAGTGCAAGTTCCACCACTTAAAAAGATGAGAGGCGTCTGTAATTTACATCATAGGTAAACCTCAACTATGGGAGACAAACTGAGAAAAAAAAATCCAGAAAATCACATTGTCTGGTTTTTTTTCATTTTATTTGCATATTATGGTGGAAAATAAGTATTTGGTAAGAAACAAAATTTCATCTCAATACTTTGTGATATATCCTTTGTTGGCAATGACAGAGGTCAAACGTTTTCTGTAAGTCTTCACAAGGTTGCCACACACTGTTGTTGGTATGTTGGCCCATTCCTCCATGCAGATCTCCTCTAGAGCATTGATGTTTTTGGCTTTTCGCTTGGCAACACGGAATTTCAACTCCCTCCAAAGGTTTTCTATAGGGTTGAGATCTGGAGACTGGCTAGGCCACTCCAGGACCTTGAAATGCTTCTTACGAAGCCACTCCTTCGTTGCCCTGGCGGTGTGCTTTGGATCATTGTCATGTTGAAAGACCCAGCCACGTTTCATCTTCAATGCCCTTGCTGATGGAAGGAGGTTTGCACTCAAAATCTCACGCTACATGGCCCCATTCATTCTTTCATGTACCCGGATCAGTCGTCCTGGCCCCTTTGCAGAGAAACAGCCCCAAAGCATGATGTTTCCACCACCATGCTTTACAGTAGGTATGGTGTTTGATGGATGCAACTCAGTATTCTTTTTCCTCCAAACACGACAAGTTGTGTTTCTAACAAACAGTTCCAGTTTGGTTTCATCAGACCATAGGACATTCTCCCAAAACTCCTCTGGATCATCCAAATGCTCTCTAGCAAACTTCAGACGGGCCCGGACATGTACAGGCTTAAGCAGTGGGACACGTCTGGCACTGCAGGATCTGAGTCCATGGTGGCATAGTGTGTTACTTATGGTAGGCCTTGTTACATTGGTCCCAGCTCTCTGCAGTTCATTCACTAGGTCCCCCCGCATGGTTCTGGGATTTTTGCTCACTGTTCTTGTGATCATTCTGACCCCACGGGGTGGGATTTTGCGTGGAGCACCAGATCGAGGGAGATTATCAGTGGTCTTGTATGTCTTCCATTTTCTAATTATTGCTCCCACAGTTGATTTCTTCACTCCAAGCTGGTTGGCTATTGCAGATTCAGTCTTCCCAGCCTGGTGCAGGGCTACAATTTTGTTTCTGGTGTCCTTTGACAGCTCTTTGGTCTTCACCATAGTGGAGTTTGGAGTCAGACTGTTTGAGGGTGTGCACAGGTGTCTTTTTATACTGATAACAAGTTTAAACAGGTGCCATTACTACAGGTAATGAGTGGAGGAAAGAGGAGACTCTTAAAGAAGAAGTTACAGGTCTGTGAGAGCCAGAAATCTTGATTGCTTGTTTCTGACCAAATACTTATTTTCCACCATAATATGCAAATAAAATGAAAAAAAAACAGACAATGTGATTTTCTGGATTTTTTTTTCTCAGTTTGTCTCCCATAGTTGAGGTCTACCTATGATGTAAATTACAGACGCCTCTCATCTTTTTAAGTGGTGGAACTTGCACTATTGCTGACTGACTAAATACTTTTTTTCCCCACTGTATGTGGTAACTTTTTTTTAGAACTTTAAGAGGTTCTTAAACGGAACCTTTCAGATCTGGAGATGAGTGCATAAGGCCAAATTTCAAACTTGTCTGTGCAGATTTTAGCTAGAAATTCGATTTGCAGAGAAGTTATTCTCGATGAATTTAATGAGCTTTGTTATGTTCTGGGGTCTCTCTAGCTCCCAGAACATAATTAACGTAATATGCAAAAGATAAAGAAAGCTTATACTCATATTACCACCCAACTCTTCCTCACCGTGATCAGTCTGGTCTTCATCACAACCTCTAATCCCCGCAACTCACATTAAAATACCTGGGCCTTTCATACTGAGTCAGGATTTCTGTCTCCACCAGTAGAGTTCTGCACAAACATGTGGAAGGTCATGACTTTATGAAGTCACTGCCTGTACCACAACCATTTGAAAGTCCAGGGATTTTGTTGTGAGTGGTAGCAATCAGCAGATACAACAAAGACCAGACATGCGATGGTGAAGAGCGGAGGTGTCGTAGACGTGAATAGTAGGGTGAGTATAATTATTTTTATTTTTTTTAGCTTGCAATGTTCTATTATGATTTAGAAAAATGGAAGCTAGTGATCACCATTTTGCTTAAACTAACTGGAAATTAATTACAAAAAAATCTATATTTTGTCGATTGTGAATTTTTTTTAATTTAAGTAGAATTCAATTGCAGCCAAATTTATTTGCTCATTTCTTGTAAGATCACTTGACTGTCCCCAAAGGTATCATAATGTCGTTATTTACTGTACTAATTTGGCTGAATTTTTTATAATTTTGCTTTACGTTATATTCTACTGAGTCTGGACTTGTCTAACAAAGTGTCTCAGACTAGTCATGCATCAGATCCTCTAATCATACTTCCCTTGGTTTGAGAGATAGCTTCCATACAATCTCCCAGCATGCTAGGATTGTTGGAAACCTTGTGCGTGCACTATAGTAGCCGATGGGTGCAGCTAGGGGGCCTGCTAGGTTCCTTTAAAAACATTTAATGGAAGAAGGTATTATTAACAAGTCTCAGTCATTAAAGGGTATGTCCAGGTTTAGGATGGAAATCTGAAGTCTCTCTGCTAATATAGACTTGTGAATCCTCACATCACGCATATCACATGCTGTCAGGATTCTCTGATGCGAATGGGGATACCAGGTGGTCTTGTAACCACATATATGCGATATGCATACTTATAGCCATATTCTGACTAGACGTTCATAGCTTCACTCAATTTTCTTTTATGGAGGGAGACGCTCATGTGTGGCCAGATGTGGTAGGAAATATTCATACAGCATACTTGAAGTTACATGATCACCCACCCAGGTCTGAGGATTCATAGCGATGATTACAAATACTACCAGTGAAATTAAGTAGCAATATAATGAAGAAGTGTGAAAAGGCACATTAATTAAATTGGTTGTCCAGGTCTGCCACAAAAGTCTACAGTCACACTACTTGACTGTAGAGACAAGTAGAGTGACTGTAGACTTTTTTGGCAGACCTGGACAACCAATTTAATTAATGTGCCTTTTCACACTTGTTTGAGATTTCACTGGTAGTATTTGTTATCAGCGGTTAGGTACTTTTATGTGTTGTTTGGTTACTAGATTAATAGTCAAGACTTTATATCACTTTATGTCTATGAAGTCCCTCTACACACCTAAGCGATATTCAGGACTTGGTTCTTTCTTGTATTTTAAGCTTTTAACTCAAGAATCTGTTTCTAGATGTTCACATTGAAACATTAGGTAGAGGCATTGGCAATAAAGTCTAATAAAATAGTAAATTAATGGGTTAGAAAGACTATAAGTCAACAGTGACAGGCTTTACAATTAAGACAAGTAAAGTACATGCAAATGCTGGCCACAGCACGAAAATCATTGCCAGGCAAAAATCTTTTGGATGACAATCAAAATGTTCAATTTCCACATTAACATGCTTGTTCAACACTGCCAAACAAGCAGGTTACTTCTGTGATGTTTGGGGGAGAAGAACGGCTGCCAGACATGACTGGCAAAGCTTATACTTTGGAAAAATCTCGTAGTATTATTAAACTAACTTAAAAGTTTTCTGCAGTCTTATGCACTATCATATTAGATTCCCTGAACCATGTCTTTGAACCTTGTCTACGTTTATCACCATCCCGCGAAGACCAATTTTTGTCTCTTTGCTTTAGTTCTTTCTATCTTTCTTCCAAGAGACATTTTTTTTTATTTTTCCATCGAACCAAATGAGGGCTTGTTTTTTGCAGAAAATGTTGTGGTTTTGGAATAAATAATTTTTCTCTACAATGTACTGAAAAATATAAAAAAATGAAAATTCTAAATCAGTGAAATGTTATGAAAAATGCAAGTACGCCTTTGTTTTTTGACTGTACGATGTTCATTGTGCAGTAAAAATGACCCAGCAATATGATTATTTATTTCAGAATGATTATAACAGTGCCAAGCTTGTATAGGTTCTGAGACCTATAACTTTCTCTTATTTTCCAGCTGATGATGCTTGGATAAGGCTTGATCTTTTGGCATTGAGAGCTAAAATCTGTATTACAATTTTTTTAAGTGGACATGGCAACTTAAAAACAGCAAATCTGGTGTTTTTATTTTAACTCTTTATGATGTTTACTTAATGGTTTAATTATTTTATATTTTGATACATCAAAATATGCTATTTTTAAATTATTATTTCTTTATTTTGAAGGGGGCAAAAGTGTGTTGTTTCATTTTTTTTCTCATTTTTTTACTTTATCTTTTAGTTCCCTTAGGAAACTTGGTTATGCAATCGTTTTGAGGATATTGAAGTACAGTACTGTGCAAAAGGTTTTAGGCAGGTGTGGAAGAAATGCTGTAAAGTAGGAAAGTTTTCCCCAAGTAGAAATGTTAATAGTTTATTTTTATCAGTTTAGAAAATACAAAAGAGAAATCTAAATCAAACCAATATTTGATGAAACCTCCTTTTCTCTTCAAAACAGCAGTAAAGCATTAAGTCTTCTGGATACATTTGCACTTAGTTTTTGAAGGAATTCAGCAGAGACTTTGTTCCAAACATCTTTGTGAACTAATCACAGATATACAGATGTAGGCTTGCACAAACCCTTCTATTTCTCAGCATTGAAAAAGCTGATAATCCTAAGGAAATTCCCAACTACATTTGTGTAAATGCAGTTTCAAATTTACTCATTTTGATGATTGATAAAAGTAAACTATTAACATTTCTACTTTTGACAGCATTGTTACTTTCCAGCATTTTTTTGCTTCCTACCTAAAACATTTGTGCAGTTCTGCATATTAACATAATGAATTTGATCTTGTGATCAAGTTTAGAATAATCTCCATGGTGCGTTCCTTTAAAAACTATGTGCAAGTGTCCTGAGAAAAATTGAATATTTGATGCCATCTTGAATATAAAGGGTGGTCACACTGTCATGGTTTTCTCATCTTGTGGGATTAGGTAGTTCAGAGGTTAATCTGGTTGGCCTCACTCTGGGATTCTGAGAGGCGTCTTATAGCCTCATTGTGGGCTCATTCCTCATCGCTTATACTCTGACCCTCGGCTGAGTGTGTGTGACCCTGGTGTGTCTGTGCTTTATGCCTGTGCTACTTCATGCTTGCTTGGTTTTGATCTGGTTCTGTTCCCGTTATGAGTTCTGCCTGTCCCTCCTGTACTACGCTGCCCTCTCCGTGTATGAATCATTGCCTAAGTTCTGACTATTCTCTGCTTGTCCCTCTGGTACCGCGCCGCCCTCTCCATGTATGACCCCCGTTTGTCTGACCTGAGTTCCCCTCTCCTCTACTCCAGGATCCCTGTAGTAGAATCCTGAATTCAGCTTCAGCAGCAGAACACTAAGCCCTGCCCCCTGTGGTCACATGATCATAGGTCCTTTACTGCTTGCTACCTTCAGCATCCCAGGTCATGTCTGCCTGGGCTTTCTGTCATGGTCACTGTGAGTCTGGGCGCAGGTGTTACCGCAAGGCGAACCCATAACACACGTGACCCTGGATACACCGCCTCCAGTGGGGCGCATTTAAATAATAAAACGTGCAGGTGGATACGCCGCCTCCACTTGGCGAATTTGGGAATTACACGTTATACATAAAATCTGGAAACCCCGCCTCCAGTACGGCGAATTTAAATAATAAGGGGGACCTGGGAAACATCAACAATGGTGGGCCCTGCAATAGGGAATGGGGGACGTGGAGACCTCCTAAGCTCCCCTGAGCCAGTGTCCCTGCACTCCTAACGTTCCCTATGCCGGTTTCGCAGCGGGCGCTGCACGCGTACCTCAACGCCCTAGCTTGCCCTGAACCTAAACCCTCACTAGGGAATAGGTCGGTGTGGAAACTAATCCCACCACTGCACTAATAACACACATGAGGGAAAGAGACAATACAGGGGAAACACCACTTAGCTTTGCTCTGTTGAGTACGCTCCTAGCAACAGAGCCCACCACCTGCGTGCATCTTCTCCTCCACCTGGATCCATCACCATAACAGGATCCTTCACCTTAGTGCAGCCTCGGAGCAGAGTCCACCACCAGTTGCAGCTGCTCAGTACCAGAGTCCCAAGGATGAGTTCAGCTTCTGACATGAAGTCAAGCATGCTTGAGTCCAGCTAAGCAGCCAAGTCCCACATGGTGAGTGCCACTCTCCATAGTCGCCACTCCACCAGTCCATGCAGACACTTCCCGCTGACACCATCACTGCGACCCCACCACACCATGCCAGCCCTTCGTCCAGACACCATAGCTGAAACACATCCCCCCTGGCTAAGCTGCGCAGGACTCCTCACCAGCTCCATCCTTCCTCCAGGCTCTCCAACTCAAAGTGAAAACAAACTCACAATATCACAGGCCGTGATTGCACACCCCTAGCACACCTTTATAGGGTGTCACACCTGATACATAATTAAGTGCACAAAAACCTAAAGTGCAATACCACTAACCACCACCGGGGACAGTCAAGACACCTTGGAACTTTCCAAAGTAAAAACAGTTCACCCAGTGCAATTTAAAACGGTCAGATCATGACACTTTCCCTGCAGTATCTGACCCTGGGCCCTCCCGCAGTGTGGGTGAGTCACCCTGTTCGCCGATGCTGACAGGATCCTGATACACACCAAACATTGATATAAGTTGCATTTCTCTTTTATTCAGTTTTAATTTTCTTAACTCATAAAAATAAACTATTAACATTTCTATTTTTGAAAGCATTCTTACTTATTTTTTCCACACCGTCTAATACTTTTGTGCCGTACTGCCTGTAGTTAAAATAATGTCCTATTAGTAGTGTTGAGCGATACCTTCCAATATCAGGAAATATCGGATCGGATTGGATCAGACCGATACCACAAAAATATCGGCCAATTCCAATACCGGAAACCCATGCAAGTCAATGTGGCACAAATATCGGAATGAAAATAAACCCTTTCTTTCCTTGCACATCCAGTTTGGGAGGGGGGAAGAGTGTGGGCGGTGCTTGGGCGGAGACTGCGCATGTGTGTGTGTGCGGGGTCTGTACGGGCCTCTCGGGGGTCTGTGCGGGCCTGCCTGGGGTCTGTGCGGGCCTGCCGGGGGTCTGTGCGGGCTGTCAGGGGTCTGTGCGGGCCTGCCGGGGGTCTGTGCGGGCCTGCCGGGGGTCTGTGCGGGCCTGCCGGGGGTCTGTACGGGCCTGCCGGGGGTCTGTGCAGGCTGCCAGGGTTCTGTGCAGGCTGCCGGGGGTCTGTGCGGGCCTGTCGGGGGTTGTGTGTGCGTGCAGGCATCGTCCGATGGGACTACAAGTCCCATCGGGCTATGCCTGCCACAATGACAGTGATTGACACATTAGCCAATGATGGGACAGTAGTACTCCCATCATCCGGCTAATGTGTTGAATTTAGAAAAAGCCATACATACTACATACATACTACATACATACTTCATATATACTACATACATACCACATACAAACTTCATATATACTACATTTGTACAACATACATACATACTACATACATACTACATATATATTACATTCATACAACATACATACATACTACATACTACATATATATTACATACAGTGGGGCAAAAAAGTATTTAGTCAGTCAGCAATAGTGCAAGATCCACCACTTAAAAAGATGAGAGGCGTCTGTAATTTACATCATAGGTAGACCTCAACTATGGGAGACAAACTGAGAAAAAAAAATCCAGAAAATCACATTGTCTGTTTTTTTTTCATTTTATTTGCATATTATGGTGGAAAATAAGTATTTGGTCAGAAACAAGCAATCAAGATTTCTGGCTCTCACAGACCTGTAACTTCTTCTTTAAGAGTCTCCTCTTTCCTCCACTCATTACCTGTAGTAATGGCACCTGTTTAAACTTGTTATCAGTATAAAAAGACACCTGTGCACACCCTCAAACAGTCTGACTCCAAACTCCACTATGGTGAAGACCAAAGAGCTGTCAAAGGACACCAGAAACAAAATTGTAGCCCTGCACCAGGCTGGGAAGACTGAATCTGCAATAGCCAACCAGCTTGGAGTGAAGAAATCAACTGTGGGAGCAATAATTAGAAAATGGAAGACATACAAGACCACTGATAATCTCCCTCGATCTGGTGCTCCACGCAAAATCCCACCCCGTGGGGTCAGAATGATCACAAGAACGGTGAGCAAAAATCCCAGAACCATGCGGGGGGACCTAGTGAATGAACTGCAGAGAGCTGGGACCAATGTAACAAGGCCTACCATAAGTAACACACTACGCCACCATGGACTCAGATCCTGCAGTGCCAGACGTGTCCCACTGCTTAAGCCTGTACATGTCCGGGCCCGTCTGAAGTTTGCTAGAGAGCATTTGGATGATCCAGAGGAGTTTTGGGAGAATGTCCTATGGTCTGATGAAACCAAACTGGAACTGTTTGGTAGAAACACAACTTGTCGTGTTTGGAGGAAAAAGAATACTGAGTTGCATCCATCAAACACCATACCTACTGTAAAGCATGGTGGTGGAAACATCATGCTTTGGGGCTGTTTCTCTGCAAAGGGGCCAGGACGACTGATCCGGGTACATAAAAGAATGAATGGGGCCATGTATCGTGAGATTTTGAGTGCAAACCTCCTTCCATCAGCAAGGGCATTGATGATGAAACGTGGCTGGGTCTTTCAACATGACAATGATCCAAAGCACACCACCAGGGCAACGAAGGAGTGGCTTCGTAAGAAGCATTTCAAGGTCCTGGAGTGGCCTAGCCAGTCTCCAGATCTCAACCCTATAGAAAACCTTTGGAGGGAGTTGAAAGTCCATGTTGCCAAACGAAAAGCCAAAAACATCACTGCTCTAGAGGAGATCTGCATGGAGGAATGGGCCAACATACCAACAACAGTGTGTGGCAACCTTGTGAAGACTTACAGAAAACGTTTGACCTCTGTCATTGCCAACAAAGGATATATCACAAAGTATTGAGATGAAATTTTGTTTCTGACCAAATACTTATTTTCCACCATAATATGCAAATAAAATGAAAAAAAAACAGACAATGTGATTTTCTGGATTTTTTTTTCTCAGTTTGTCTCCCATAGTTGAGGTCTACCTATGATGTAAATTACAGACGCCTCTCATCTTTTTAAGTGGTGGAACTTGCACTATTGCTGACTGACTAAATACTTTTTTGCCCCACTGTATATACTACATTCATTCAACATACATACATACAACATATATACTACATTCATACTACATACATACTACATACTACATACATACTACATATATACTACATTCATACAGCATACATACTACATATATACTACATTCATACAGCGTACATACATATATACTACATACATACTACATTCATACAACATACATATATACAACATTCATACAACATGCATAAATACTACATACTACATACATACAACATGCTGCATACATGCAACATACATACTACATACATACTACATACTACATACAATACATTCATACATTCATGCAATACATACATATAGACATACAGTACATATAACATAGAGTACATACTCACCATCACTTGTCACTTTGATCCCCGAAGCCAGTGTCAGCTGTAAAAAATATTAAAATAACAAACAACCAATATACTCCCTGATCTGCAGAAATCCATGAGTGTCCCACGATGATCTCCCATGGAGAACAGCAGCATCAGCTGATGCGACCGCTCTCTAGGGGCTCCAGGAATACAATGACGGGAGGTAGGTATCCTTCCGCACTGTATTCCTCCACCACTGTAAAAAAATAATCCCTAGTCTCACTTTTGGCATTGCTGTGTGAGGAAGTTCCCATGCAGCTTTTGCCATGAAGTGAGACCAGTGAACTATAGTAACCTCTCAGTGATGCACTGCAGGAGATCGTCGTGGGACACTCGTGGATTTCTGCGGATCAGGGAGTATATTGGTTGTTATTTTAATATTTTAATATCCGATATATCACATTTCCGTAACAATGTTGGTAGGTATCTAAAATCTGTTGAAATTAGACTGAAACAGGGGAAATGTTCTATAAGCAATGATTTCCGTGCTCTTTACTTCACAGCTTCTGACATTTTTACTCACAAATACTGCGTAAGCAGGAATATAAAGTAAAAAACATGACTAATGACTATCTCAACATTTCTTATTTATTTTATGACACATTGTACGACATTAAAGATCATGTGTTTGGGCAGAAAAAAATATTCAACGTAGAACATCATAATGAAATGAGAATAAGAAATAGAAAAATGCTAGAAAATTACATACAGTTCAATGTATATTACAAAAATTGCAAAACCAAACATGAAAAGTCATGGTACAATAGAAATCACAGAATGGATAGACATAGCATGATATGTGATCTAGTATATGCAAAAGATGAAAATATGGAAACAAGATTTTCAAAATATCTTGATTTTGTCAATATCGAGCACCTTGCTCAGAAAATTCACATACTGGGATCCAAGCACTCAATCACCACGCAATACTCGGCACTGATTGCTACTCGATCGGGCACCCCGATGCTCAAGTATTGAACAGTGTCGAACATACTCACCCATTACTAATGATTACCCGAGTGCATTCAGCGTGGAAGAACAATTCTGAGACAACCATTAATAGCATCATTTATAGCACGCTATGGTGTGTATATTTGTGCATGTCTGCCAACTCATGCGTGACGATATATAAGTAATGTTTTAAACATATAGTTTCCTTTTTCTTCATTTGCATACCACTAACATGTCTAATCTGTGATTTCCATAATTCCATGACTTTTCCTACTTGTTGATACAATTTCATTGTTAAAGAGTGTATATGCAATTAAACCTGTGTAAAAGATCATTTACTTTAGCCCACATTCACATGTGCAGTATTTTGCATCAGTATTTGTAAGCCAAAGTGGTTGTAAAAGCAGAAGCACTGCAAGTGTTTTATGATACTTTTCCTCTGAATGTCCCACTCCTGATGTTGGCTTACAAATACTGATGTAAAATACTGACCACATACTGAACGTGTGAATGTGGCCGTAAAAGAACATCAGAAAACTAGACTAGATTTTCATTTCCTTTATATACAGTGACATGTAAAAGTTTGGGCACCCCTGGTCAAAATTAATTTTATGTTGAACAGTAGTGTTGAGCGATACCTTCCGATATCGGGAAATATTGGATCGGATTGGATCGGACCGATATCCCAAAAATATCGGGTATCGCCGATTCCGATACCGGAAACCCATGCAATTCAATGGGGCACAAATATCGGAATGAAAATAAACCCTTTCTTTCCTTGCACATTCAAATCGGGAGTGGGGAAGAGTGTGGGCGGTGCGTGGGCGGAGACTGTGCATGTCTGTGTGTGCGGGCGGGGTCTGTACGGGCCTCTCAGGGGTCAGTGCGGGCCTGCCGGGGGTCTGTGCGGGCTGCCGGGGGCCTGTGCGGGCCTGCCGGGGGTCTGTGCGATCTCCCGTGGAGAACAGCAGCATCAGCTGATGCGACCGCTCTCTAGGGGCCGCAGGAATACAATGACGGGAGGTAGGTATCCTTCTGCACTGTATTCCTCCACCACTGTAAAAAAAAGTCCCTAGTCTCACTTTTGGCATTGCTGTGTGAGAAAGTTCCTATGCATCTTTTGCCATAAAGTGAGACCAGTGAACTATAGTAACCTCTCAGTGATGCACTGCAGGAGATCGTCGTGGGACACTCGTGGATTTCTGCGGATCAGGGAGTATATTGGTTGTTATTTTAATATTTTTTACAGATGACACTGGCTTCGGGGATCAAAGTGACAAGTGATGGTGCGTATGTACTCTATGTTATAAGTACTGTATGTCTATATGTATGTATTGTATGAATGTATGAATGTATTGTATGTAGTATGTATGTAGTATGTATGTTGTATGAATGTAGTATGTATGTATTATGTAGTATGTATGTATGTTGTATGAATGTAGTATATATGTAGTATGTATGTATGTGTATGAATGTAGTATATATGTAGTATGTACAGTATGTATGTTGTATGAATGTAGTATATATGTAGTATGTATGTTGCATGAATGTAGTATATATGTAGTATGTATGTAGTATGTAGTATGTACTGTATGTATGTATGTTGTATGAATGTAGTATATATGTAGTATGTATGTATCATGTAGTATGTATGTTTGTTGTATGAATGTAGTATATATGTAGTATGTATGTAGTATGTATGTATGTTGTATGAATGTAGTATATATGAAGTATGTATGTAGTATGTATGTATGTTGTATATATGTAGTATGTATGTAGGATGTATGTAGGATGTATGTAGTATGTATGTTTTTTTTTTACATTCAACACATTAGCCGGATGATGGGACTACTACTCTCCCATCATTGGCTAATGTGTCAATCACTGTCATTGTAGCAGGCATAGCCCAATGGGACTTGTAGTCCCATCGGACAATGCCTGCACACACACACAACCCCCGGCACGCCCGCACAGACCCCCGGCAGGCCCGCACAGACCCCTGGCAGCCCGCACATACCCCCGGCAGGCCCGCACAGACCCCCGGCAACCCGCACAGACCCCTGGCAGGCCCGTACAGACCCCCGGCAGGCCTGCACAGACCCCCGGCAGGCCCGCACAAACCCCCGGCAGCCCGCACAGACCCCAGCAGACCCGCACAGACCGCGCATCATGATGACATCATTTCAGCAGCCAATCACAGCCATGCCATTAGTTAACATGGCTAACACAACTGGCTCATTGCATTATGGGAACTTCCGATTCCAGTATTCGATATTGAAAAAATATCGGAGCTCACTATCGGAACTCCGATACAGCGAATATCGGCCGATACCCGATATTTGCAGTATCGGAATGCTCAACACTATTGAACAGTTAAAGGGAACCTGTCTGCAGGATTGTGCACAGTAATCTATACACAGTGTCAGGTAGGCTCCGTTATACTGATTAAAATGATTTCTTGGTTGTTGAAATCTGTCTTGTTGTTCTTTAATCTTTATTTTCAGCTTCATGTTAATGAGATTCTCATGTACTAAGGCGGGGCTGGGGTATGTGGTGCTCTGATTAGATATTCATAATGCAGGCTGCTTACAGTTCACTGATCCTTCACGGACCTTCCCCCTAGTTTGCATAATGAATATCTGTATATACTTAAAAAAAACCTTCTGAAGGCAGGTGCCAGTTGTGGCACCTGCTCTGCAGCAAAATGGCATGCTTTATGTGCCAATAATAGTTATTCAGCTAGAGGAAACTAAAAAATAACTAAATTTGAAAATGGTGCCTGCTGTGCCTGTGCAGTAGCTGCTATCATGTCTAGCTGTGATCTGATAGCTGCAACTCCTCATGCACCGGCGGCACCATCTTACTGGAGAAGAAAAAAATTTATCTTCAAAGATGGCGCCACCCACGCCTGCGCAGTAGCAACTCTCAGCTATCTCCAAGAGCTGCTAATGCACATCTTACTGGAGATGAAAAAAAATCCTCCTCCAACATGGCGCTGCCAGTGCATGCGCAGCAGCACCTCTTGGAGATAGCCGAGAGCTGCTACTACACAGGCGCAGATAACGCCATCTTGGAAGAGGATTTTTTTTATTCTCCAGTAAGATGGCACAGCCGGCGCATGCGTAGTAGCAGTTATCAGATCATAGCTAGGCATGATAGCAGCTACCGCAGGCTGGCACCTGCCTGCAGAAGGTTTTTTTCTTTAAGTTTATACAGATATTCATTATGTAAACTAGGGGGCCGGTCAGTGAGGGATCAGTGACCTGTCAGCAGTCTGCATTATGAATATCTATTCAGAGCACCACATACCAGCCCCGCCTTAGGACAGGAGAATCTCATTAACACAAAACTGAAAATAAAGATTAAAAGACAACCATAAGATGGATTTCATCAACTAAGGTATACTTTTAATCAGTACAACAGCACCGACTTGGCACTGTCTGTGGGTTACTGTGCACAATCCTGCTGACAGGTTCCCTTTAAGCAAGTTGAAGATGAAATGATCTCTAAACGGTCTAAAGGTAAAGATTACACATTTCCTTTGCATTTCAGGCATATTATACATATATAATTTTTTTTTTTGCCTAAAATACAAATGCAACGTTTTGATCTTTTAGAGTTCATTTCATCTTCAACTTTCTAAACTGTTCAAAATAAGAGGAATTTTGACTAGACATGCCCAAACGTTTACATGCCACTGTTTCATATAACATTTATATATATATTATATATCATTTATGTACTATTTCATTATTTCTATTGGTGATAATTTGATTCACATAGTTTGGTTCTTTCTTCAACTTAAAATGGATATTATTTCATGAATTATTGCTGTCTGAGTCTCTCTCCGATGCTTCCATAGCTCTGCCTGTACCGGTTGGAGTCTGAACAGAGTTATTCCCAAGGCTGCAATGGGAATATCTCAATATATTCATTAGATTACTTGTAAATATTCAGTAATGAATGATTCACTGTTTTAAGCAAGGTCATTTACCTTACACATGTTGTAACCAGAGCCTGCTAAATATTGCATCTCATGCTAGTAAGACGGTAAAAGGAGGTTATTTGAGGCCTTGTATATCCCTTGCGGTGTCACGGACTTCATGTCATGTTATGTTCTCTCACCAAATCTTTGTTTTGAAAGCATTTTTTTTATTGTGCTGAAACTAAAGGCTTTGTCAGTGTTAGTCATTTACCTGCCTGATTAGAAGACTGACTATTGTACAGATGTAAACACTGGATAACACATGATGAGTTCCACATAATTAAACTGGAAGAATTCCAGCTCTCGGCTTCTAGAAAATGGAAAATAGCAATGTGTTTTCCTGCTCAAACTTTTCTGTATCTGCAGAAAACAATGGCAACGGGGTGGTGAATGTAATCACATATTCAACATATGGTTGCAGAAGAATAATGGGGTTAATGCAGGGATAACAAAGGGAAGGCTCATTAGCAGCAGAAGATATTTTTTTTATGTACGCAAGCTCCTCTTGTTAATCAACAATTCACCTCCATTCATCTTTTATAAAGCAATGCATACCACTGTAATACAGATTTCAGATATGCTTTGAGCATGAAATGCCAGTAAAACCCTCAGAAAATTGACACATGGATGCCATTAAATATTCTTCATGACTATGACAGTATAATAATGTCTAATGTATGTAGGACTGCATTCTGTATATAAAATATATTACCTTCTGGTTGACACCTAATTACCAAAAATACAGCATTTCAGTAAGAGGCTTTAGCAGTAGGCTCAGGCATATTTGCCGGGCTTTGGATATTAAGATGGTTTCCATAGTTCTAAATTCAAATATGAATTTGCTGGAAACCTCAATAACCAAAGCCTCTAAATGCCCAGGAAAGATATCTCCTAGGAATGCATTGAAGCCGTTCTTGAGCTCTTGAACCCCTTAACCCCCGGAGCTCTTTTTCGTTTTTGCGTTTTTGTTTTTTGCTCCCCTTAATCCCAGAGCCACAACTTTTTTATTTTTACGTCAATATGGCCATGTGAGGGCTTGTTTTTGGCGGGATGAGTCATACTTTTAAACAGCATCATTGTTTTTACCATGTCGTGTTCTAGAAAATGGAAAAAAAAATTCCAAGTGCAGTGAAATTTAAAAAAAAAATGCAATCTCACACTTGTTTTTGTTTGGCTTTTTTCACTATGGTCACTAAATGCTAAAACTGACCTTCCACTATGATTCTCCAGGTCATTGTGAGTTTATAGACACCAAATATGTCTAGGTCCTTTTTTATATAAAAATTCAAAATTTTTCTAAAAAACAGAAAATTGCTCGATTTTCCGATACCCGTAGTATCTCCATTTTTCGTGATCTCGGGTTGGGTAAAAGCTTATCTTTCGCGTGCCGAGCTGACATTTTTATTGATATTATTTTGGTGCAGATACGATCTTTTGATCGCCCGCTATTGCATTTTAATGCAATGTTGCGGCGACCAAAAAAATGTAAATCTGGTGTTTTGACTTTTTTCTTGCTATGCCGTTTAGCAATCAAGTTAATTCTTTTTTTAATAGATTGAGCAATTCTGAATGTGACAATACCAAATTTGTGTATGTTTGATTCTATTTTTATTGTTTATTTTGAATGAGGCGAAAGATGAGTGATTTGAACTTTTATCTTTATTTATTTTTTTGTATTTTTAAAAACTTTTTTTTTATTTTTGGCAATGATCAGATCGCTTCTGTATACAGTTGTGGCCAAAAGTATTGACACCCCTGCAATTCTGTCAGATAATACTCAGTTTCTTCCTGAAAATGATTGCAAACACAAATTCTTTGGTATTATTATCTTCATTTAATTTGTCTTAAATGAAAAAACACAAAAAGAATTGTCCTAAAGCCAAATTGGATATAATTCCACACCAAACATAAAAAAGAGGGTGGACAAAAGTATTGGCACTGTTAGAAAAATCATGTGATGCTTCTCTAATTTGTGTAATTAACAGCACCTGTAACTTACCTGTGGCACCTAACAGGTGTTGGCAATAACTAAATCACACTTGCAGCCAGTTGACTTGGATTAAAGTTGACTCAACCTCTGTCCTGTGTCCTTGTGTGTACCACATTGAACATGGAGAAAAGAAAGAAGACCAAAGAACTGTCTGAGGACTTGAGAAACCAAATTGTGAGGAAGCATGGGCAATCTCAAGGCTACAAGTCCATCTCCAAAGACCAGAATGTTTCTGTGTCTACCGTGCGCAGTGTCATCAAGAAGTTTAAAGCCCATGGCACTGTGGCTAACCTCTCTAGATGTGGACGGAAAAGAAAAATTGACAAGAGATTTCAACGCAAGATTGTGCGGATGTTGGATAAAGAACCTCCATTAACATCCAAACAAGTTCAAGCTGCCCTGCAGTCCAAGGGTACAACAGAGTCAACCCGTACTATCCGTCGGCATCTGAATGAAAAGGGACTGTATGGTAGGAGACACAGGAAGACGCCACTTCTTACCACGAGACATAAAAAAGCCAGGCTGGAGTTTGCCAAAACTTACCTGAAAAAGCCTAAAACGTTTTGGAAGAATGTTCTCTGGTCAGATGAGACAAAAGTAGAGCTTTTTGGGCAAAGGCATCAACATAGAGTTTACAGAAGAAAAAAAGAGGCATTCAAAGAAAAGAACACG
The DNA here is from genome assembly GCF_039654945.1 of Dendrobates tinctorius. Taxonomy (NCBI): domain Eukaryota; kingdom Metazoa; phylum Chordata; class Amphibia; order Anura; family Dendrobatidae; genus Dendrobates; species Dendrobates tinctorius. The sequence continues at coordinate 1,411,081 of NW_027361699.1, read as the reverse complement.
GTCCCTACAGTCAAACATGGCGGAAGTTCCCTGATGTTTTGGGGTTGCTTTGCTGCCTCTGGCACTGGACTGTTTGACCGTGTGCATGGTATTATGAAGTCTGAAGACTACCAACAAATTTTGCAGCATAATGTAGGGCCCAGTGTGAGAAAGCTGGGTCTCCCTCAGAGGTCATGGGTCTTCCAGCAGTTTGGAGAAGGCACCCTCATTAATGGTTACCGGAAGCGGTTGGTCGCAGTTATTTTGGCTAAAGGTTGTGCAACCAAGTATTAGGCTGAGGGTGTCAATGCTTTTGTCTGGCCCATTTTTGGAGTTTTGTGTGAAATGATCAATGTTTTGCTTTTTACTTCATTCTCTTTTGTGTTTTTTCATTTAAGACAAATTAAATGAAGATAATAATACCAAAGAATTTGTGTTTGCAATCATTTTCAGGAAGAAACTGAATATTATCTGACAGAATTGCAGGGGTGTCAATACTTTTGGCCACAACGGTAGCAGATTTACTCACTTGCTATGAGCGCTGACCACTGGATGACGCTCACAGCAAGCCGGCAATGACAACCATAGAGTTCTCCAGGAGACTTCCAGTTGTCATGCCACCACACTGGTGACCTGCGATCACATGGTGCGGGTCACAGGTGTGCGTATTTCTGGCGCGATTGCCAGAAGCGCTTGTTAAATGCCACTATCAGGGTTTGACAGTGGCATTTAACTGGTTAATAGCCATGGGTGGATCGTGATTCCACCTGCGGCTATTGCGGGCACATGTCAGCAGTTCAAAACAGCTGATATGTGCATGGAAAGATGTGGGCTCACCGCCGAAGCCCACATCAAAGTGAGGGAGTCCTACATCAGCGTAAATATACGCCCGATGTCAGAAAGGGGTTAATAGAATAGACACAGCCTTATTAATGTCCAAACTTCCAACAGCAAATTAAACCACACACCACAGTATCAGATATTTTAAAATTATTCTTATTGAAGGCAGATGCCTGCTTATTTACACACAGTCGGTGTGAAAATAAGTACCCGTGGCTTTGTCACAAGGATGTGATAAGTTTTTCACAAGCTATCCAAAAAATTTTTTTTTCATTTAGAGAGCAGATACAGGTTACTGGACTGTACACTCTGATCTCCTATTCACATGCTCTTAATTCCTGAGATGATGCTATCTTTTAAATTGGCTGTCATAGTCCTTCTTGATTGGCTGTGCTTGATCATGTAATGTGATAGGTGTAAGGCATTATGAGATAGCCCACGTGGCAGTGACATAATTCGCCTACTATCTGGCTGCTGCATTCTTCATTGATCTGCTCATCTCTGTGAAATAGGTCACACCAGTAATGAGCAACTTTGCTGAAATTTGAATTCCAAAGTTTGCTTGAACTTGGTCAGGAAATTCGATATCCATCAAACTCACTCAATGTGAGTCGAATACACCTTATTATGCTTTGGGGTGATTCAAGACCACAGAGTACAAGATGGGTTTCCATAATGTCCACTCAGTGCAGGGGCTTGGAGCACCGAGTAAGCCCCAGATGTTACAAAACATGTCATGTAAAGCTTGTTGGGAACCATGCAATAAACGCCTTGTGCAAAGCATTCATTTGTTTGATCCTCGAAATCAAGCAATTTGCAGGAACCAGCAAATTTCAGGAAATTCGACTCAAAATCAATCCTTAACAGATTGATGTGCTTAGCTCTAGTTCAAACTATTTCTGTGACATAGGTCGACATTTTGCCAATAGTTACCAGTAAAGCCAACTACCACTGAAAATGTAAAACTTCACATTGCCCTTAGCTCATCATGTACATTACCTTTGTCCTGCTACCTTTTCCTTCAGCTTAGTCATTTGTTATGGTGACCTCTTTTTACTAATTCAACAAGAAGAAGGTGGCATTGCAGTTCTGCTGCATACAGTATGTCTGTATAAGCCTCTAACATAGTCTATTACACAATACCTGAATGAATGCAGAGGCTGCTATAATTACAGAATTTTTTAATCAAGCAAACAGCTCTTGTTCACTCGTATAGCTCTCTAAAAAATATATACCATTTTTCTTTATCTGTTTTCCACTTTTTCTCTCTTTTTTCCATTTCTGCCTAATTTATGTATTTTGTATTACATGCTACATGCTAATGTTGGGCGACATACAACATAATAATATAATAATAATAATCTTTATTTATATAGCGCCAACATATTCCGCAGCACTTTACAGTTTAACAGTTTCAAAACACAAGTCATAAGTAGCAACGTTAACAATACAGTAATTAAAGTAAAATAAGATGACCCTGCTCGTGAGAGCTTACAATCTACAATGAGATGGGGGAGATACAAAGTACAGGTGTGTATTTACAGTGATGTATTTACAATGATGGTCCAGCCATCTTGAGAAGGTGGGGGACAGAGATAGTGAATGGGCTACATACTCACACTTGCACATAAAATGACTCAATAGTGAACGTGATAGGCTGCTCTGAATAGATGTGTTTTGAGAGAGCACCTAAAACTGTGCAAATTGTGGATAGTCCTTGGGGTAGAGCATTTCAGAGGATTGGCGCAGCGCGGGAAAAGTCTTGGAGTCGGGAGTGGGAGGTGCGGATTAGGGTAGAGGTTAGTCGAAGTCTTTTGCAGAGTGCAGCGGTCGGCTAGGCCGATAGACAGAAATGAGGGAGGAGATGTAGGGGGTGCTGCACTGTGGAGAGCTTTGTAGGTTAGAACAAGTACTTTGAATTGGACCCTATAATGAATGGGCAGCCAATGTAAGGACTGGCGAAGAGCAGACTCGTCTGACTGCCGATTAGCCAGGTAGATGACCCTGGCTGCTGCATTAAGTATGGACTGGAGAGGGGAAAGTCGAGTAGCGGGGAGGCCAATTAATAGAGCATTGCAGTAATCCAGGCAATGGATCAATGCTACAGTGAGGGTTTTTGTTGTTTCCATGGTGAGAAAAGGGTGAATTCTGGAGATGTTCTTTAGGTGTAAGCGGCAAGAGCGGGCAAGACATTGAATATGGGATGTGAAGGAGAGATTGGTGTCAAACATAACACCCAGACAGCGCACCTGCTGCCGGGGTGCTATTATGGTGCCACCCACAGAGAGGGAAATGTCAGATTTAGGGAGGTTAGTAGATGGCGGGAGCAGAAGAAGTTCAGTTTTTGAGAGGTTAAGTTTCAGATAGAGAGCGGACATGACGTTGGAGACTGCGGACAGACAGTCACTGGCGTTCTGTAGTACAGCGGGGGTAAGGTCGGGGATGACGTATATAGTTGTGTGTCATCAGCATAAAGATGGTACCGAAAGCCAAATCTGCTGATGGTCTGTCCAATTGGGGCCTGTAGAGAGAGAAGAGAAGGGGGCCAAGGACTGAGCCCTGAGGTACCCTGACAGCAAGAGGAAGAGGAGATGAAATGGAACCAGAGAACAAAACACTGAAGGAGCAGTCAGAGAGATAGGAAGAGAACCAGGAGAGAGCAGTGTCCTTAATGCCTAGTGACTGTTGACAAGTTGTGTATAATAAAAACCCAGTGACATCATTTGTCAATCAATAATGTAAATAAAATATATTGAAATGTGTTATGCTATTTAAAAGGAACATTACTTAAAGAGAAAATATTTTGAATGGCAGTTTGTAACTTTATCCATAATATCCACCTTCCTTTATCTGAACAACAACGTAAGTTAATGCAAATAAGCTACAGCCTGAAAGTAGAAATCATTTTTGTGAACTGTCTAATTTGTAACAGCTTGCAGAAAATTTTGCACATTTGGTATTTTTCCAGGGGTCGGTCAGTATATGTTTTGGCAGAACATATTTATGTGTCTTTCTTTTCCTAGCTAATCCCATTAGAGATTCCCAAAACGTTTGCTGTACTTTATCATTATGATGTGGATTGGAACATTGTCAAAGCAGAAGAAAATGCTGAAAGTCATTTCTTTATAATAATCTGTACAATGGCAATGATAGTTAAATATTACTTATCTTTTACTGTCATTTGAATCATTTAAGAGAGTTTTTTTCTACTCCGCTCTACTCTAAACCACCACCACTACTACACTATGCAGCTTTTAAATAGCATCACAACACATTTTAAGTTAAGCTGGCTGATAATTAATAGTGCTTAAAATAAAGTATTAATCATGTGCAAGCTGTATTAAAATAATTGTGACTAGTCACGCTGGAGAATTATCATGCAGTTGGGGCTGGTAGGCTGGAGACACACTGGCGTATTTCTCCTGCGATAATCGCATCGCACAGCACGGACTGGCCGGCACCTCTCCTGACCTGAGCATGACAGCGTGATGGATTGCTATGCAGCTGTCAAGCTCAGGTCAGAAGAGCCAACAGCCAGTGCGAGTTTTACCATGCGATTCTCGGACGAGAAATACGGCAGTGTGTCTCTGCCCTTATACTTATACCAGCTATATCTGTTCTACGCACACATGCTAAAATTCCTTAGCTCAGTCATGCGCTATGTGCGCATGTACATTGAGCAGAAAAGCCAAGGTCTGTCCCCAACAGTTCCCCAAGCAGAATTAGGAGCCACAGCATCAGCTTGGACTTCGTAACTATTCAGAGGAAAAGCTTTGCCCAGATAACTAATCGGCAGTAATGTAACACAGCGTGTGCATTAATTAAAAGGGTTATCCAAGAAATGTAATAAAATAACAAATGCATATTTAAATATTAAACATTTTTCTAAAAAAGGTATACTTTATCTAGTGCACTCTGTAAGGTTTTTAGACATGGTAACTGCCAGGACACGTAGAAGAATACATGAGACAGATGCACTAAAACTTTCAGGCTGACTTAGATAAATGTTCATTCTCAGTCAGCTAAAGAAACATGTTTATTTTCTCCTTTGGTCCAGCTCCACTCAGTGTCCTGTCAGGTTGACTAAACAATGGAATATGCCTTCACAATGCCTGACCGGACAATGCTGGGCCTTGATTCACACAGCCTGTCCCACTCCTATTGTGTGTACTCTGGGATCTAGGACAGATTGTGATTCATGGTTGGATAGCGAAATGAAGGTACTTAGAAAAAATATTTATTTTATTCATTTAGTAAGTTCCTATAAGAAACTCTTTAAGGTTAGTTTAACACAATAGTTCTCATCTGCCAACTTAGCTCAAAGGGAACCTGTCACTAGTTTTGTCTTGTGTCAACTAAAACTATGCCCTTAATCAGTGCCTGTGCTGCAGTCCATCAATGGTTATATAACCCTCTGACTCTCCCTTTGTATCCCCCCAAAAAACCTTTTGACGTTCTTCTCCGTGGTATGTTAATCCTAACGGTCCAGTCCCATGAGCGTGGTTTCTGCAGTCTCCATCCCTCCTCCTGGCTGCTGATAGCCATCCTCCTGCTGTAACTGATGTGGATGATGCCTTCTGCAAATGCGCAGAGAAATTATGTCAACAACATCAATTACAGCAGGATGATGGCTATCATCAGCCAGGAAGAGGGATGGAGACTGCAGAAACCACGCTCATGAGACCAGACCGAGAGGAGCAGTGGTGGAGAACTTCAAAAGGTTTTTGGGGGTATACTGGGGGAATCAGAGGGTTATATAACCATTGATGGACTGCAGCACAGGTGCTAATTAAAGTCATTGTTTTGCTTAACACAGGACAAAACTGATGGCAGGTTCCCTTTAAAACATTCTACATAAAGGGATACTCGGCAGAGATATAAACAATGTTGTGCTGTCTCTGACTTCATAAACTATAAAGATGAGATGCCAAGTCCACTTCTATTAACTTTATAACAATTATAATGCAGTGTGACAGGAGCTGCACCTCACTGCTTCCCTCTCCCATCTGGGACAATAAGTCACACTGCAGTGTGAAGCTCCCTACTGTGAGTAACAGCCAGGCAGAGAAGCCGCTATTCTCAGGAGAGTGACTGATGGTAACAAAATAGAGCTGTGCATTGATGAAACATCTCAGATGGAGGGGAGAGCAGTGAAGAGCAGCTCCTTTCATGCTAGCCCTCTGATAATGTCTCCTTGTCTGAAGTCTGAGGTGAGGAGACATGGTGGGGGTGTGCACTGCTTCTTGTTAGTAGCATTGCAGTGAAGGAGACATTAACAGGGGGCTGGCTGCTACTAAAAGATGGGGGTGGGGGTCTCACCCCTTCACCTCATGCTACAGTGAGAAAGACATTATCAAGGGGCTGGCTGCTGCTACTAAAAGCTAGAAACAGGCAACGCTCCTGCCATGTACTGCAGTGAAGGCAATATTATTAGGGGCTGGGTGCTGCTACTGAAAGCTGATAGGACAGGTCAAGTTGTTATGTTATTCAGTATGAATACTTTCCTGATTTTAGATTAAAGGAGTAGGCCACTTTATCTTAGAATTGAAACAAATGTGTTGGAAATGTGATTTTGTTGTTGTTACTAATGTATAAATATTACAGATTTTCATTCTGTGCTCGCTATTGCAGCTTTCCTCACAGATTGCACTGTTCTCCTGTCCACAAACTAATTGGTGGCGGTGGAGCATGATACCAGACCTGTACAAGTCTCTTCCAATGGAAAAAACTTCCAATGAGAAAGCTTATGGAGGAGGTCAATGGACAGGTCTGGTATCATGCTCCTCCACCAGCAGTCATTTTCTGAACAGGAGCACTGTGCAGTCTGTAAAGAAGGCTCCACAAACCAGTTCAGGAGGAGAACCTATAATACCAATATGTTAGTAAGTGGTACAATATTATGTTGGCAACCCATCTGTTAAAATAAAGATAAATTGGACAACCCCTTTAAAGCGCAAAGGTGACATGGGATTGCTTACACAGTACATCAAGACTAAAAATGGTTGAATTTATAAAGAAATGTTGAGGTTGTTTGCAAAGTCTTGGTAATGCTATCATTTTTAAATTTGCCTCATTCTCATGGAACCTTGGCCTTCTACTACAAAATAAAATATTGCCTAAGAATAAAAATGGAAGGTGAGTGACTGATCATGTCAGTGATGTCGGCATCTTTAAAAATTTTCTTTATAACTATTGGACAATTGAATTCAATGTACACACTATGGACATAAGATCATCTGTTTTTCCATATATTTTGTTCATATGGGTAACAATGTCACCCAATCTCAACCATTTTAAAAAGTAGTGAGAAAATTGGGTGGGGTTAAACAAAGACACAGGGATGTAATAGGGGAAGGCCACGATTACATAGTAGTAACATAGTAGCATAGTTATTAAGGTTGAAGGAAAACTTTAAGTCCATCTATCCTAACTTGCCCTAACATGTTGACCCAGAGGAAGGCAAAAAAAAACCCATGTGGCAATCAGTAAGCTTCACATTGGGGAAAAAAATTCCTTCCCGACTCCACATACGGCAATCAGACTAGCTCCCTGGATCAATGCAATATCAAGGAAACTAGTGTATATACCCTGTAATATTATACTTTTCAAGAAAGGCATCCAGTCCCTTCTTAAATTTTAGTAGGGAATCACTCATTACAACATCATATGGCAGAGAGTTCCATAATCTCACTGCTCTTACAGTAAAGAATCCGCGTCTGTTAGTATGCTTAAACCTTCTTTCCTCCAGACGTAGAGGATGCCCCCTTGTCCCTGTCACAGGTCCAAGAGTAAAAAGATCATTAGAAAGGTCTTTGTACTGTTCCCGCATATATTTATACATTGTAATAAGATCACCCCTAAGCCTTCGTTTTTCCAAATTAAATAACCCTAAGTGTAATAACTTGTCTTGGTATTGCAGACCCCCCAGTTCCCTAATAACCTTGGTCGCTCTTCTCTGCACCCGCTCCAGTTCAGCTATAGCTTTCTTATACACCGGAGACCAGAACTGTGCACAGTGTTCTAAGTGTGGTTACGCTAGTAACTTGTATAGAAGTAAAATTATGTTCTGCTCATGAACATCTATGCCTCTTTTAATGCATCCCATTATTTTATTTGCCTTTGCAGCAGCTGCCTGACACTGGCCACTAAATGTGAGTTTGTCGTCCACCCATACACCCAGGTCTTTTTCAGTGACAGTTTTGCCCAGTGTTTTACAATTAAGCACATATGTATATATTTTGTTTGTTCTACCCAAGTGCATAGCCTTACATTTATCCCCATTAAAGCTCAATTGCCATTTATCAGCCCAAGCTTCTAGTTTACATAAATCCTCCTGTAATATAAAATTGTCCTCCTCTGTATTGATTACCCTGCAGAGTTTAGTGTCATCTGCAAATACTGAAATTCTACTCTCTATGCCCCCTACAAGGTCATTAATAAATATGTTAAAAAGAAGTGGGCCCAATACTGACCCCTGCGGTACCCCACTGCTAACCGTGACCCAGTCTGAGTGTGCTCCATTAATAACCACCTTTTGTTTCCTATCCCTGAGTCAGCTCTTAACCCACTTACACATATTTTCCTCTATCCCCATTGTTCTCATTTTATGCATCAACCTTTTGTGTGGCACCATATCAAGTGCTTTTGAAAAGCCAATATACACTATGTCCACTACATTCCCTTGGTCCAGTCCCAAACTTTCCTCTTCATAAAAGCTTATCAAATTAGTCTGACAGGAACGGTCCCTTGTAAACCCATGTTGATATTGGGCCATGAGGTTATTCTTCTTCAGATACTCCAGTATAGTATGTAGTCAGAAAACCCTCCAGGATTTTACCCACAATAGAGGTTAAGCTCACTGGCCTATAATTTCCAAGTTCAGTTTTTGTCCCCTTTTTGAATATTGGCACCTCATTTGCCATACACCAGTCCTGTGGTACAGACCCTGCTATTATGGAATCTTTAAAGATTAAAAATAATGGTCTATCTATGACTGTGCTTAATTCCTGCAGTACTCGGGGGTGTATCCCATCCGGGCCTGGGGATTTGTCAATTTTAGTGATTTTTAGATACTGCCGTGCTTGCCGTGACATTTAATGGAGAATTTTTGTCATCACTGATCATGTTATCCGTCATGGGATTTTCTTGTGTAAATACTGTTGAAAAAAGTCATTTAGCATATTGGCTTTTTCCTCATCCTCATTTACCATTTCACCCAGACTATTTTAATGGGGCCAACACTATCATTTTTGAGTTTCTTACTATTTATGCAGTTAAAGAATATTTTGGGATTATTTTTACTTTCTCTGGCAATGAGTCTTTCTGTCTCAGTCTTTGCTGCCTTGATTTGCTTTTTACATAATTTATTTAATTTTCTGCATTTATTTAATGCCTCATCACTACCTACTTGCTTTAATTCTCTAAACGCTTTATTTGTGTCACTTATTGCGCCCCTTACAGCTCTATTTAACCATAGTGGTTTCCTCCTATTTCTAGCATGTTTATTCCCTTACGGTATATATTGTACACAGGTCCTATTCAGGATGCTAATAAACGTCTCCCATTTTCTTTGTGTATTTTTATGTCTCAGGATGTCGTCCCAGCTAATTGCGCCAAGATCATCTCTCATCCTTTGGAAATTTGCCTTCCTGAAGTTTAGTGTCTTAGTTACCCCTCTACTACACATCTTATTAAAGGACACATGAAAACTTATTATTTTGTGATCACAATTACCCAAGTGACCCCCAACCCTTACATTTGATATGCGGTCTGGCCTGTTGGTTAATATTAGGTCTAGCAGTGCCCCCCCCCCCTCTTGTTGGGTCCTGAACCAGTTGTGAAAGGTAATTGTCTCTCATAGTAGTCAAAAACCTATTACCTTTGCTGGAGCTGCAGGTTTCGGTTCCCCAATGTATTTCAGGGTAGTTGAAGTCCCCCATAATAATGACTTCTCCTTGAGTCGCAGCTTCATCTATTTGCTTTATGAGGATATTCTCTGTTGCTTCCATTATTTTTGGAGACATATAACAAACCCCTATCAGTAATTTATTATTTTTTCTCCCTCCCCTTATCTCTACCCACAGGGACTCTACATTTTCATTAGATTCATATATATTATCATGCAGGATAGGTTTTAAGGATGATTTTACATATAAACACACGCCTCCCCCTCGCTTATTTGTTCGGTCATTTCTGAACAGACTATAGCCCTGTAAATTAACTGCCCAGTCATGGCTCTCGTCCAGCCATGTCTCAGATATCCCCACCATGTCATAATTATGTTCCAACAACATTAACTCTAATTCCTCCATTTTGTTGGCGAGGCTTCTGACATTAGTATACATGCACTTTATGTATCTCTCTGTACCTCTATTCTTTCTGGAATTATTAACTGTTCTAACCCCACCCCCATGCCACCCCCACCCCCAATTTCATTATTTGTGCCCAGGTCTCTAATGGCTTTATTAATTCTTGTTCCATATATTGGCACAAACTGTAGTGTATACTGTATTACATTGCAATGCTAACACGGTACAGCCTAGGAATAATAATGGCTGAATTAGGATTTATTTTTTAACTGTTTTGCTTTAATCTTTCCTAGTTGCTTTGGTACAATTCTTAGGAGCCTACTTAAGTTCCCTATTTTTACAACCCACATAATAGCAAACATCAAACAACAAAATTGGTTTGTCTGCTTCAAATAAGGATCAAAAATTATGGATTCAATAACCCGGAAAAGCAAAATCACAAAACATCCAGAGAGTCCAGCATCGGTAGACCTCTGACCTATATTGCTAGAAAGCATGAATTAAAAATGAGCTCATTCAATTTTCATTGACTGGTGAATATAGAAAACATTTTGAATGTAGAAAAATACCTTTTCTTACTAGGAAAAAATAAAAATGATGGCACATTTAGCTACATTTCGTATTCCATGATGGAAAAAAAGTAGTCGTATTTAAGAAGCTTTGCATATAGACATTAATTATTGTAGATAACATACGGTATTTAACACACATTGTCACTGTTAACAAGCTTAGAATTATATTTCATTGTATGTTTCATACCTACATGTAATTCTTGCCAATACTCCTGACATTTGGAATTAACATCCTACTAACTCCTGAACCGGTGTGGAAAAGGTGTCGCATTTTGCAGTAAATCCACCCTACCTCTTACTTTCCTGCTATTTTATGCTTTCTCTTTGAGCTTCAACTCAATGAATATTTCTGTCCTGTCGAATTCCTCTTCATCCCTTGGTTTTTCATCCTGACCCTAATACTGACCCTAAAACTACTGTCGAAACCTATTACTCTATCTTCATTGCAGAGTTTCACTCCATACTACTGTTTTTCTCCTGGATCTTTTCGAGAAAGTGTCACATGCTTGAAAATTCTCAAGAATAAAATGTCATTATCTCCATTCTCGTAACATAGAAAGTGGAAATTTCTTAAATTAATGCAAATATCAGGGTCACGGCACCCTACCAAGGACACAGGTGGCAAATGCGTATAAAGTAAACATTACATACCATGTACACTAGTCTATTGGTTCCTGTAATTTTTGCCTATGTGCTTCTTAGATGAAACAAATATGTATATTTTTCTGCATAGTACTATGAATTGAATGCAATAGTGTCTGAATTCACGAATAAAAAGGAATGCACGCTGTCTCATCATACTCTATATGAAATTTGGTAGCACTGTATATTGTTTCACTAAGTATATTGTTTCGCTAAGTGGTTTTGGTCCTCTGGTCATGGGCACTAGAGACGCTTGGGTTAGTCTAGCAAATTACATTCAAGAAGTGCATAAGTGCATCATTGTGTGCAATGCTCTCATTCACTTTTCTGAGTGCTTTAACTGATTAGTAGGAATAGACCCTTGTGTAAGAGAGTTGATCATCATCCTTCCCTTTACATAAAAGAATTCTAGCATATCTGTATTTCTAGGTTGCTTTAATTGTTATATATGCACATTAGTAACAGTGGTCTCTGTTTTCTTGATTCTCATTGTTTGTATGCAATAAAAGTCTTTGCTACAGTTTTAAATGTTTCCATTAGATGGCTCTAATAGCATACTGAGAGGAGGTTATACAGTATGTAGGAGCAGTTAGCGTTAAGCGAGTAAGCACATGGCTGAAAATGTGCAGCAGATGTCTCTTGTGACTCAGGAGCACGTAGGTAAGTATGAATGAAAGTCAGATGATGTCATCAGCCAGCGCAATCCCGAAAACAAGTTAGCCCACTAAAACTAAAAATCAATCAATTCTTTATTCTGGTGTAAAATATACAACGCGTTTCAAGAGTACCTGATGAAGAGAAGGAACACTCTTGAAACAAAAATGAAGGATGACTTGATTTTTTGATTTTCTTCTTGTATCTTCTTTGAAGTTCACTGACCGATGACAGCCTTTGTTTTTTTTCTCATACTTCCTACGCTGGGCATACTGATCATGAGGGGACATTCAGGAAGAAGGAGTCTGGCAGCCTGCTGCAAGGTGTTGTTTCTATAAGGCCCATATGGATGTGCCATTCTCGAGCCCTAATTGACCACACTTGTAAATATGCTTGTGAGCACTGAATAAACTTTTCTGAAATTATGTTTTTTTATAATGCACTTTCTTACTTTTTATTCTTTTACATATGTTTATGACTGAGGAGAGAAAAGAATTTGCATGGAGCAGTTCCCAAAGAAAGGGCCTAAGAAATGAGGAACCTCAGAAAAGTCTGAAAAGACTGGAGTTGCATTTGGTGCCAACGTCAGCGCTGGCCTTGGGAAAGCGTCACACCGATAAAAGGGTTAGTGTTGTGACACTGAAGTGTGACCACAGAATGGTATTGAAAGGGGTAATTGGAAAACATTTTAGGACAGTGTTTTTTGCAAGCAATGGGACGGTGCAGTCATATCCCATGAGATGCCTAAAGAACAACTTATGTTTTGTTAAGAGTCAACTTACAATTTTCTGCATCGATAATTTTTTTACGTGTCTCTCTCCGTATCTTTAAAAGTTGGGTTTTATGCCTTTCTGTGATCATGCCTATGAACTGTGACTCTGTTTACGCCACCATTTTTTATTTTTTTGAAAGGTGAGCACAATTAGGAATTCTGCTATGGGGTCTCATGATTTCTCTGTGTATCCTTGCATTACACACAGATTTCTCTTTACTGTGTTTACACTCTAATAAAATAAAATCATAGACAAACCATTTAAAAATTGAACAACTCTGGCAATATATATACGGACGTCTCAAGATCTGAACTATGCAATATAGTCTGTTAAACAATGGTGCTTTATAAGTTTGTTACTGAGCACTGATGTTTTTTTCTCTAAGCTTTAATTCCATGGGGTCAATCTTTTGTTCAGTTGATTATTATGGCTTGTTCTGAACTACATAGAAACTCTAATCATCTAACTGTTGTCAATAGTTCAAGCTGTTTGCTAGCTAAGGATCTTTTCTGTAACAGGTAATCGGTGTAGAACAGGGGCATCTATCGGTCAATCCAACCTGCAAGTCTGCAGGCATTAGGGATTATTATTGAAGAAATAAACTCCAAAACCTAATTACAGTTATCCTACAGTCACTAGATGAAATCCACTAAAAGTCAGAGACCCCTAATCCTCTGCAATATGTCACCCATTTTCAAGTTTGTACTCTGCATCCCAGAACTCTCACTTTCCTACTATTCTGCACTATTAAGTCTCATTCAGATATCAGGGAGTTTGGTCAATGTCAGTTTTTATCAGTTTCATCATTTTTCTCATAAGAAAAAAATGATGGAGGTTTCTGAAGCTTCCCCTGTCAAACACACTGTGAAAAATGGACAGCACATGGATGGCATTCTTGTGTTGCCTGATTTATTCAAAAGCTTGCATTGAGATGTTTGGTCCATTACCACTCGGGCTGCAAATTTCACGAACATGTGAATAGCAGCATAGTCTATAAAAGTTATGAGTTTGGGTCATGTTTTTCACTGATACTGAAAAACCTTTCGACTAAAAGATGCTTCATGTGCAGTAGTTGCTATGTACTGTTTGCAGCCATGCAGCCTGTACTGAAGCTGAAATCTCCATCTACCTGGAAAATGCACTATGCCAGGCCTGTGAATTTATGCCTCCAGTGCCACCACACAGTATGATGCCCCCAGTGCTCCTCACACAATATGATGACCCCCATTGACCACTCCCACCTCATTATGATGAATCTTAAATCCACTAACAAAAAACTTAAAAATTAAAGGACTTTAATCTGGCTGAATATCTTTTACAATCTGACTATGGGTTTAGTAATGGGGGGTCTTATAGACACCTCTACATTACTAACCTGTGGGCTTGATGTCAGCTGACATTACAAAGTTGACATCAACCCCACGAATATTACCCCACTTGCCACCGCACCAGGGCAAGTGGGAAGAGACGGGCAAAGCACCAAAATTGGAGCATCTAATAGATGCGCCTTTTCTCGGGCAGCTGCGGGATGCTGAGAAGGGCCAATATCCATGACCCCTTCCCAAACTGAGAATACCAGCCCCCAGCTGTCTGCTTTAGATTGGCTGGCTGACAAAAGATGGGGGAGCACCCGACTCTATTTTCTTAAATTTTTTAAAAATAATGCATGGGTACCCTTTTATTTTTGATAACCAGCCAATATAAAGCTGACAGCTGAGGGCTGCATACCTCAGCTATCAGCTTTACCTGCACTTATTATCAAAAACAGAGGGAAACCCATGCCATTATTTTTCTTTAATTAAGTTTTTTAATGCACTGGCTCCAGCTGATGAATACTCTCATCAGCCTCGCCTGCTTTCGCTGCTATCAGTGAGACCAGGTGTAAGATAATTAGAGTAGTACTTTCATCATCCGATGCCTGTGATCAGTGGTAATTTTTTTACCGCCGGTCACAGTGCTCGCTCACATACTGGCATCTGACAGCGTGGGGACCGCAGCGCTCTAACCAGCAGCGGTAATGATCTTATCACCAATGAAAGACTATATTTCCCATGCTATCACGCAGAAGACATCATGGGAAACAATGGATGTTCTGGCTCCCCATTCATCTGAATTGGGTCTGGGTTCGGGTTTGCGTTTGAGTACCATTCTTGTACCCAAACCAATCTTTTTTTTAATGTTCAGCTGAACCCGCTGGACTTGAACATCTACTGATTTGCCCATCATTAGTGAAAGCCAGGTTAAGAAGGATCCTCAGTTATAGTAATTATTGTCCTTAGTTAGAGTTTAAGAGGTATGATAGTGTGGGCTATACTATTATTAATGTCATACCTTCAATAATTTTGAAGCAGGGCATAACTTGAAGTTAATAGGCTCCAATACAAGATCCCCAAAAGGGCACAGAGCAATCAAAGATAGTTAATAGTACATGTTTTTTCATATGGACCTAAGAGACCGGCTGCATCTGAACCCAGGGTGCTGTTTATAATCTGAATAATGTTATAGATTAGATTACTTTTAGGTTGCATGCTCATAATTCAGTTTTCAGTGCCACAAATGTTAGGCGTCGGGTTCCTGTCACTGCACAGCGGGAATCCCGAGCCTTGCTTCCGGCGGTCTCCCATTCCTCTTCAGCCGCAGAGGAGGCTGCTCAGCAGACTCGTCGGTCCCAACACTCTGCCCAGACTAGCTCTGTGGGTTTGGTTGCTGCTGCCACCTCTGGTCCAGCTATAGTAACGCATGCTGGTCAGCAGCGAGCTACTGCAGGGACTAAGTCCTCCATTCGGTCCACTGAGCATGCTCGTGGGATGATCTCCCATTGGAGATCAGAGGTCATGTGCTCAGGTCCTTCTCCAGCTTGGATTGAACCAACAGGAAGGTCGCAGAAGGACGCTGCTATAAAAGGGTCGCATGGCCACTTGGCCATGCGCTAGTATAGACTGCATTACCAGACTATGAGGAGTGAGTGTTGCATGTATGAATGTCTCTGGTGAATGACTCATTAAGAAACCCCTACCCTTGGTACGCATGTGTTGTGCAGCCTAGCCTGTTAAGCACTCAGGCTTAGGTGTAGGTAGAGGCAGAGTCTGAGACTGGCATCAGTGTCCACCGGTGGCTCTGCACGCCACGGTGCACGTTCTCGACACTCCACCATAGTCAGCGTCTATAGTGGTGTCCGCAGGTGCGACGCCACATGCTCAGAAGGTCTAGAGGGACTCTGACCCCGTGTCCTTGGGGCATAGTTCTGTGACCACATTCTGTGCGCCCAGGTGCCGAGCTCTGTGAGCTAAACAGGCTGCAGCATTTATGTTCTGCAGTAGTGCGGCTTTGTGAGGTAACAGAGTTCGCCCTGTACACACCGGGTGACGTTAACCCGCGTGTGTTCTTCCTTTATACTGCCATATAGCATCCGTCATTACCTAGCAGCAGCATACCACCTCTGCACGGTGGACCCCGGGTTGCGATCGCACTTTCTCATATTTTATATTTAGTGCGATCCGCAACCCTAACAACAAAGATCCGGGAAGCTGCTGATAAATTACTCACAAGTGTCACTGCCCCTGCCATGTATTGTTACTGCCTCTCATCTTTGTATGCTGTGTAAAGTAAAAACCTCACCTTCTATTGTGTTGTAGCCAGAGCAACCTCACACAATAATAGCTGCTTGTATGACTATTGGATGTCTTCTCAATGAACACACTGCAGCTCCTGTAACACCGCTTCAGTAGATTTTTTTTAACCATATAATCCATTATCTCGTAATGCTTTTAGTGTTATATGGGGTCGCTAGTTGCTGAGACCAAGGTCAAAGAACGAGTTCATTAATGCAATACATTGAACATATATATTTGAAGAGAGAGGATGTGAAAAAATGTGAGAAAGATTGATCACATTTACATACTTACTGTATGTGTGTGTGTATACAATCCTATATACGGTCTACAACACTGAGATTATAACACCAAGAAGGAAAAACTGTGGAATTACACAGGATCAATAGACATACTAATGGTATACTGTACAAATGATTAAAAAATGGAAATAACTTGTTCAAAATTCCTTTTTTTCGGTATCGAATATGAGTGTCACATGCAGAAATACGTGCACTTAAATGTTTTAATTAATAAAGATAGTGTCTGAGGAATGTTCTGCTATAGTGAATGCATTTGGGCAAATAAATTATCAATAACTACTACTACAGATACTGAGATACTACAGGTCATGGTAGCATTATTAGGCCATGCAGGCTGGTCACAGTGGCACGGTCAACATGTGGTGTGGTGTTGTTGGGTTTAAAAATGGTTCCTGAACACTATGGAAAAATGGCCGTACCATTGGTTCCAGGTTCAAATGAATGTAATGTCCAGCTGTTCC
This sequence comes from Dendrobates tinctorius, assembly GCF_039654945.1. Taxonomy (NCBI): domain Eukaryota; kingdom Metazoa; phylum Chordata; class Amphibia; order Anura; family Dendrobatidae; genus Dendrobates; species Dendrobates tinctorius. Next base: position 1,393,939 of record NW_027361699.1, on the reverse strand, counting down.
TGGAATGAAGACTAGTGGGGTCCGGCTACCCTATATTATGCCACCCTCAACATAATCCTGGGACTAGGATCGGTCTGACGTTCCCTCGTTAAGGCCTGTTCCTAGTGTGGACTTCAGATCAATCTCTGGTTATCATTGTATCCAAGACAAAAGCGTGACTCATCACTTTCAGGACATTTTGTTTGTTTTTTTGCTCTGTAGATAATTCTTAAAGAAGCACTCTCAAAATTATTTTTTATTCAGTGAACCTGTCTAAATGGGTTTACAATGTAGTGCATTGATATACTTACTGATGGCTTCACCAGTTTTCAGCTCCACTCTGGTCCTCTTCTCATTCACGTGACTGAAATGCCAACTTGTCAGATCACACAGGGTATTTGTTTGAGCCAGAAGTAGCTTTTATAATGCGAGTGTATGGAGTGTTAGAACAATTCCCGTGAGTGAGCAGAGGACCAGAGAAACATTGGAAACCAGAGAAGATAGTGGTTGGTAAGTGTACAAATTTAGGAAAAAAAAAAAAAATGTCAGAGTGTATCTTTTATGAAATTGGCTGTATGTTTGATAATGTTGTCTGCTGCAGAATACTTTTGGAGCCAATCAGATGCCTTCCTGACAGTTTTTCATAATGAATTAGAATCTGTCTGTATTTATAAGCTTGGAGGACCAAATCCCTAACACCATTTGTTCAAATGTTGAACCTAACACTATTTGTTCAAATGTTGAGCCAAAATTGCTGGGAACCTCTACCATGCTTCACTTTCACTTGCAGGCATGTGTTACTGAATCACTCTCCAGATCTTTCGAGAGTCGGTGTCATAGCCAAATATAGGTGCCTCTCACAAAATTAGAATATCATCAAAAAGCTAATTTGTTTAAGTTCTTCAATACAAAAAGTGACTCATATTATATAGACAATGCTCATCGTCACACAATAAGAGAAAAAAGAATGGATCTACCTGTGGCAAAACATTTCTGTATCCCTGATCACAGCAGCATGGATATGAAATTACTGGTATTGAAAGGTAACTTCACATCTCAGAGAGAGAGACGAGTTTGGGAGTACAAATATATGACGAACTTTGACACTCTCAGTGCTGGAATGAATGTGTCGCATGGATTTATGTCTTTTTACATCAATTAAGGAATTTCCTTTTAAAACCTTGTGGGGGCATCACAACACAGAACTAGACCCCAATCAGAGGACCATAAAACATCCGGACTCCTTATCTATGAACTGGTCCAATGTTTATATTTATGTTTCTCCCTCTCCCATATTGATAGTTCTGCTTCACGTCACTTGTCTTATCTATTGCATTTTTTCTAGGCTGTATTGTGCATAAATATGTGACTTCAGATTTTGTATTAGTCCAGCCTGATGAAGAGACCTGAGTAGTCTCGAAAGCTTGCAATGTGTTACCATCTTTTCAGTTAGCCATTAAAAGGTATCAACTACTGAGGACTCTCAATCCTGAATATTTTTCTATCTACTGGCTAACACGGTACAAAGATATACATCTTTCCTGTATCATATTATATAGAGTCATTACAAACAGAGTGATCAATTTCAAGTGTTTATTTCTGTTAATGTTGATGATTATAGCTTACAGCCAATGAAAACCCAAAATCATTATCTCAGTAAATTAGAATACTTTATGACAACAGCTTGAAAAATGATTTTAAAATCCAAAATGTTGGCCTACTGAAATGTATGTTCAGTAAATGCACTCAATACTTGGTCGGGCATCAATTACTGCATCAATGTGTCGAGTCATAGAGGCGATCAGCCTGTGGTACTGCTGAGGTGTTATGGAAGCCCAGGTTGCTTTGATAGTAACCTTCAGCTCGTCAGCATTGTTGGGTCTTGTGTCTCTCATCTTCTTCTTGATAATACCCCATAGATTCTCTATGGGGTTAAGGTCAGGCGAGCTTGCTGGCCAATCATGCACAGTGATATTGTTGTTTTTAAACCAGGTATTGATACTTTTGGCAGTGAGGAAATATGCTAAGCCCTGCTGGAGGATGAAATTTCCATCTCCAAAAAGATTGTTGGCAGAGGGAAGCATGAAGTGCTCTAAAATTTCCTGGTAGACGGCTGCGCTGACTTTGGTCTTGATAAAACACAGTAGACCTACACCAGCAGATGACATGGCTCCCCAAACCATCACTGATTTCACACTAGACCTCAAGCAGCTTGGATTGTGTGCCTCTCCTCTCTTCCTCCAGACTCTGGGACCTTGATTTCAAAATGAAATGCTAAATTTACGTTCCTCTGAAAACAACACCTTGGACAACAGTCCAGTTCTTTTTCTCCTTGGCCCAGGTAAGATGCTTCTGGTGTTGTCTATTGGTCATGAATATCTTGACACAAGGAATGCGAGTCAACACTTGTTGCACATTTCCAGGATACATCTGTGTGTGGTGGCCCTTGAAGAAATGACTCCAGAAGCATCCCACTCCTTGTGAATCTCCCCCAAATTTTTGAATGGCCTTTCCTTAACAATCCTTTCAATGTGTGTACCCGGTTGCTTGTGCTCTTTTTATCCCACACTTTTTCCTTCCACTCAACTTTCCATTAATATGCTTGGACACAGCACTCTACAGCTTCTTTAGCAATGGCCTTTTGTGGCTTACTCTCTTTGTGGGCAGTGTCAATGACTGCCTTCTGGACATCTGTCAAGTCAGCAGTCTTCCCGAGGAAGCCTTTGTAGGTGTTTTTTTGCTAATTATTCTAATTAACTAAGATAATGACTTTCGGGTTTTCATTGGCTGTAATCCATAATCATCAATATTAATAGAAATAAACACTTGAAATAGATCACTCTGTTTGTAATGACTCTATATAATGTATGAGTTTCACTTTTTGTATTGAAGAACTGAAATAAATTAACTTTTTCGGGATATTCTAATTTTGTGACAAGCACCTGTAATTCACAATTTTACTCATTAATCCAGAGCAACTAGACTTGTTTCCATGTCTAAGGTGTGGCTTTTTGGCTGAAATTCTACATTGAAGACCACTTCTGGACAGGCTTCTTCAGTGTAGCTGGGTCACAGTGTTGTCTGCCAGTTCTGAGCTGATGACACTGCTAGACATTTTCCAATTTAGAAGGAAACTAAACATGAATTGTCTTTCATCTCTTGCACTAAATTTCCTTGGCTGATCACTTTATCTGTGGTTCTCAATGTTGCCCATTTTTGGTGCTTCTTCAAAAGAGATTGAACAGCACATCTTAAAACCCCAGACTGCTTTGAAGTCTTTGCCTGGGAGATACTTTGCTGATGCAGTATAACTAAGCTTTGTCTGTGATCAATCTTGCCATGGTGTATGACCATCGACATGAAACTGTCTTCCACCACCTCACCTTTGTAGCAGAAATTGGCTGTTCCTCGCAATGTTAAACGCCTCCCAGACAACCATTACTGTTTTTGTTAAGGACCATTTTTCAACCTGCATATATTAAAAAAATGATCGCTATCATCTGTGTGGTACAATTGGTTACTCATACACCTGAGCATAATCCTTCCAACTCCCTGACTTTGCGCAAGTGTACTTACAAGAAACGGCGGTCACATCAAATACTGATTTTAGATTTCTCTTCTGTTCACTCATTTTGCATTTCATTAATCAATTTATACTATTAATCCTTCTATTTTTCAACGTATTCTTAGTTTTCAAATTTGTTTCAAAACCTGCCTAAAACTTTTGCTCTTGCTGTGTACATAACAAACCAAGGAATGCAGCACGGATAGCGCTTGTCCACACTTTTAGGAGGTATTAGTCGGGTGGGGTTTTTTTTTGTATTTTATATATATACTAGAAATGTTATTATTAAAATGATGAATATTACGATAATACATACAAACGGGAAGGAATGTCTTACAATAACGAAATGTAATAAATTATGCGGCCACACCGCAGGTTCTACTGACGAGGACCCG